>NC_090932.1:1364862094-1365487094 GCF_040938575.1 Ambystoma mexicanum | reverse complement strand
TTATGGGGAGTTAATTGGTGGTATGGGGAGTTCATTGGGGGATTGGAGGGGGAGGGCGTGTGAGTGGTGGAGGGGGGAGGCACTTTTCTGTAGTTTTCATTAATACACCCGTTGTGTGCAAAATCATTTGATGCCTGGACATTGTTCATTTTGTGTGTATTCATTTTATTCATGACAGTGCACAGTGCCCAACTCACTACATACCCTGTGTGCATGTCCACATGGACCCAGTGCTCAGGTCTGCTAGTGTGGATTGCGTTGTACAGATGATGCAGGGTGTACACTTGCATGCTGGTGCGGATGTACTGTGGATGCAGAACTATGTCTTGCCTCCCAATATTGCAGTGTATGCTACTCTGTGCCTAATCACACTAGCGACATTGGCACAGTTGTTATCATGTTTAGTCAAGCATCGCTTGTCATACCCATGGTGACCTGGTTGTGCATCTTGCATGTTGTCATTGATGTACGGCATTGAACTAATGTGTGGCATTGATGCGTCATGTTCCGGTTGGCAGGTTCAGGTCAGACGTGTTTCGCTCTGAGTGCATTGTCCACTCACTGGCCATTCCCACACAGGTGGAGTATGCATCCCCCCCATTCCCACCCAGGTGGATTATGCACTACCCCCCCATTCCCACCTAGGTGGAGTATGCATTCCCCCCCCATTCCCACCCAGGTGGAGTATGCATTCCTCACCTCACCTCTCCAATGCACTGCCATGGCCCAGGCAGGCAACTTACTGAGCAGCTAGGCACGTTGTCCAGCATGTCGCTCCATGTGACGGGGTAGAGTGGAGTTATGCAGCACCATGGCATCATGTGTTGATCCGGGATATTGGGCGCAACAATGTGTGATGATCTTGCTGGAGTCACATACCATCTGCACATTGATGGAGTGGTATTGCTTGCAATTGCGGTACACCGCCTCTATTGCATGAGGGACTACCAAATCTACATCGGTGCAGTCGAGGGCACCGACGCAATTGGGCATGCCTGCCAGTGCATGGAAGCCTACTTTGGTGTCGGCAAGCTCCTGGCCAGTCCGTGGTAGCGACATGTGGGTGCTAGCGTTCTCCAAGAGGGCTTCCAGCACTTGGGTCAGCATGCGTGAAAAGAGTGGTTGTGATATACCAGGCAGCTGGCCCACTGTGTGCTGGTAGGGGCCTGTGGCCAGGAAGTGGAGCACAGACACCATCTTTAGTAGCGGGGGATGGCAGTGCGTATTTCAATGAGGCTGACAATGTCGTCATGTATCATGTCCACAATGGTGGTGATGGTGTCCCGGTCCAAACGGTACAGTGTGTGGATTTGCTCAGGGGTTAGATTGAATGGACTGGGTCTGATGCGAGGGATTGGTGGTTGCCTTCGAGGTACCACTGGCTCCATTGGTGGTAATTGCTGGGCCTGTCCCACCCTCCTTCTCCTCCTGCGTCTCCTCTGTGCTGCCTGTTGTTGTGGCTGTAGTTGTTGTTGTTGTTGTTGCTGTTGTTGCTGTAGTTGTAGCAGTACAGGCATGTCCTCCAGCCCCATGATTGCAACAGCTAGTGGTATCATTTTGGTGTGGGAAGGGGTGTGATGTGTGGGTGTCCTCCCTTTCTACTGAGACAGGCACCATTGACTCCACCTGTGGTGATTGTTTGCACCTGTGGCAGTTGCCTTCACTGCAGGTTGCTATTTACAGGTGGTCCGGGATGCCTGTATAGCCCCCGTCGTGCAGGCCCTAATTACAGCCTTCGGGATGCCGGGAAGTGCATGCCCGCATAACTTGTGATGTCTTCCTATTACCGGCATCCCGGTATTTCCTCCGCGAAGGGGCTCGTGTACACGCGCATGCCGGTATGAAGGGGCACGGTACGGGCGGTGGCGGTATTGGCGGGTTGTCAGGTCGTAATGGGCCGGACCCGTTAACAATGCCGGTAATACCATTCCGCCTTCCTATTTTCATTACCTCCAGGCTCGTAATGAGGCCTATTGACTTTACTGCAACGTTCAATGTGATTAATCACGAAAGTCTCTGCCTTAAATTAGGATTGTTTAATATTCCAAATAATTTGCTGCATTTATGGTTACACTTGCATTCAGAAACCACTGCCAAAGTCAGGTTGAACCGTCTGGGTGCCTTCTCTAAGAAGAGAGCCTACATCAAAGCCTGCATCTGTGTGGCATCTGACAACTCGGCAGAAATGTTTTAAATCTACAAGTATCTGGCAAATCCTGCTGCAGTCTCTACTTCTCCTATGCCCTCCAGGCCCTCTGCATGGCCTTGGCTACTCATTTCACCACTAAAACTCAGGACATCCTGTCCACCCTCTCTTCCTCTACCTCCTCTTCCTCCTCCTCTACCACTCCTGGCCCATCTGTGGCCACCTCTCCTCCTCCTTTGTCCTCCTTTCCCCTGTTCACCCCTGGCAATGTTTCTAGACAAGTTCGATCTCTGAAAGTCTTGTCAAAGCAGGTTCTCCCCTGCTCATTCAGAACCATCAAGGACCACATCAACACCCTTGCCCCAGCCTTGGCTGATTTCGGCAATCATTCCTTTGGCACTGGAACTTTCCGTTCCCCCTTAAGCACTCCCTTGTACACCCCCTTCTAAAGAAGACCTCAGCTGACCCTTCCTCTCCGGTTAAATACTGCCTGATATCCAACACTCCTTTCCTGGGCAAACCCCTATAAAAGCTGACCATCTTCCAGCTTAATCTACATACTGAACCTGTTGGTTTTCTCTACGACCACCAGTCTGGCTTCAGAACTTCCAGTAGCAGAGAAACTGCTCTCCTGAACACCTGTGAAGGCCTGCTCTCCAATCTTGACTCTAATCTCCCTTCTTTTTTCATTCCGCTTGATCTATACTCTGCTTTTGACATGGTCAACCATGCCATCCTGCTCAATCACCTCTGTGACAACCTGGGTATCAGTGAACAGGCCCTGGCCTGTGTTAGGGAGAATTCTCTGTTTAGGCTGAATTTCCTAACCTAGTGAGTCCCCCAGCAGCTTTGCTGGATTTCTGGAGTTTGTTTTTTCCATCCTGCCAAGAGTGAGACTCTTTTTCTCCCACTCTTGGACATGAATGTGTGTAATTCCTTTAAATGTTAATGTGTTCTATGGGCTATGGGGTCTTTTACTCCATAGGGCCTCATATGTTTTTCTATGTGTGTTACACTGCACCCTCCGTGCCGTAACACTGGGGCGTCTTAGAGGATCCCCACCATAGACTCCATACCCAGGGACTGACTACTGTCTCCCCGGGCATGTAAAGTCACCATTGGCTTTACTAGACCTAAATTTACTAACAGAACTAGTACAAACCATCCTATTGTGGACATACTAGTAGGGGTAATTCGATTACTCCTGTGTCTGTTATTCGAGGGGGCACTGTCCCGTCCCCCCTCGGCGAGTTTTGGCTTGTGGCAGTGGAAACTACTTGTTATATTCGACCCCGAATGTAACCCTATGGGATTCTTCCCATTGTTGGAGGTTAATACTTTTTCTCGTTAATCTCTAACATACCACCGGTTTATTTATCTTAAATAAATCTATCGGTTGGTATTTTCTGCCAGAACTCGGTTTTTAAAATGGCGTCGGTGTTCGTCTCTGTGACTCCTAAACCAAAGGTTGAGCCCTTTGTTCCACTTTTGGTGGGCTTCTGTACAGAGGCCCTCCAAAGTGGTGCCATTCTGTCTGGGTACCACAGGGGGTATGGGAGGGGGTTTAGGCACCCTGGACTGCGTTGCCTTGCCAACTCAAGTCGCACTCTGGTGTAATTGGCCCAAGTGGCCACCCCGCTCACCACTTAGCGTGTTTTGATTGACAGCTAGGCTGAATGAATGGGGGTTTTCTGCATAAAGGCAGGGCTTTTGGGACTGGATCTTCAGAAGTCGCCACAGGACCTAAGAATCCGATGAGGGTAAAGCTGAGCCGACCTGCAACGACGACACCTCCGGTGGAGCCCTACGGAACCGACTCACCACTTCCCGACGACAGAGGAGATCTCCCCGCCGGAGAGTCTCTTCCCCTGACTGGTGGGAACAACCAGTCCCCTTTGCTTTTTCTTCGTTCCAGGATGTAGTGGTCGAATTGCCCGTGCAGAGCACCCAGGCAACCGGATAGCCACTACCCCTGTACCCCGACCAAAAGGTGGTGCCTTGTGACGGAGCACTCCGCGGCTGGTCTCTTCCCTGGTGGTGCAACGATCTTCAACTTTCCTTCGACGACGAGATCATCTCTTCTCTTGGCAAAGCCCCGACTTGCATCCACCACCAGGAACAACTGCCCCCGCCGGAGCTGTCTCTCCACAAACAAGGTACCGTGTCCGCCTGGCTTCCCTTGTGTCGGTTAGCGTGAGATGTCTTAATCCTTGCCTCTCCATTGGGTCGCCTCCAAGCTTTCTTAACTTTCTATTCTGAACTGGTCCAACCTTTCTGTGACAATTTGCGCCAAAGACTCGAAGTGCATTTCGACTGTGATACTTTTTGGAACATTTCGCCTTGCCTCTCTCCGAGGGGGCCTGTCACGCTTACCGGGAGACCGGGGTTCATTGCTCGCGCTCTTCCTCCCTGGTGCCTCTATTCGCGCTTTCGCGCTTGGGGAGACGCCGGGGGGAGAGCTCCGGGGACATGGGCTGCGGCTCCTCGGCGCGTGCGTCAGGGACCGCGGTCACGGTCCTGCGCATGCGCCGTGGGGCGGTCACCCAGGATTGGAGCAGCTTGCTGCTCAAGCCTCATTCTGGGTCCGCCGGCGCCTGGCAACCATCAGGCTTGCGCTCCGGGCCTCGCAGGCGCCGGCGGCCCATAAAGGGAGAGACGAGGTCGGGAGCAGATCGCGTCTCAACGCGTTCTGTTCCGGATCGTGTCCTCGCTCTCCCTTGCTTAGCCCAGCTTAACCTCTGCCCCAGTTCCTGACCTGCTCTCCTTCTCCTTTTGCCTGTTGCCTTTTGGTCTCCCCTTGGGCTAGTTGTTCCCAGGTCTCTCCCCCCTGGTTCCAGTCTGCTTCCCTTCTCTTCCTGGTTCCTCTCCCTTGCCAGCCCTTGTTTTCCTGCCTGCCTACTCCCTCCAATACTCCTGGCCAGGCCATTTCTCTGTGGTTCCCTCCAGTGCTTCTCTTGGGACTTTCTCCATTTTTTGGACTCTCATCATCTCAGTCCCCAGTACCAGCTACGGGAGTACAGCTTCCACACCTTTGGACTCTAGTCACCACAACACCCATTGCCAGCTACGGAAGTACGGAATCCACACCTTTGGTCTCTCATCTTCACAGCCTCCAGTACCAGCTACGGGAGTACAGCTTCCACACCTTTGGACTCTCGTCACCACAACACCCATTGCCAGCTACGGGAGTACGCTCCCACTACTTGGGACTCTCAACTTCTCAAGACATCCAGTGCTAGTTTCTGGAGAACTACCTTCTCATCTTTGAACTCCGGAGCTCGCCTCTTCAAGGATATCTCCTTCCACTTCACCTGCCTGTGCTTGCACAGTTCCGTCGTCACTGAATCCAGCTTGTGGCGTTGGGAATCGGTCCATCTTCTACCCAGTATCCATTCAGGGTGGAGGATGGGCTGGTTGCTTGTGTCACCCAATCTCCTTGTCAGCCTGGCTGCCCCGTCGAGATCGACCAGGAATTCAGGTACGCAACATTCCCGTGATTCTCGCCTTAACAGATTGAGACGCCTACCTTCCGATCTGGAAATGGAAGACACACAGGACCTGCGGAACGATTTGCAAGCCCTCAGAGCAGAGATGACTGCCTTACACCAAGAAAATCAAGTCTTACGTCAGATGGTAACTCAGGGGACAGGAGGTGCTCCGCAGGCTGAAAGTTCTTTGGCCCATACTGCCCCAATCAGGTTCGATGGAGACCCACTTCGAGTGGCGGAATTCTGCAACCACTGTCGTATCCATTTCCTTTTAAGGTCTACCTATTTCAATAATGATAAGGCCAAGATCGGATATATCTTGGGAAATTTAACTGGGAATGCCCTAGCCTGGGCTACACCTTTTGTGGCTACTAATAGCCCCATTTTGAATGATTTTGCTGCTTTTGAGAAGGCATTCTTGGAGGTTTTTCAGACACCCAATCTGGCTGCCGCTGCACAGAATCAGCTAATGGACATCAAGCAGGGCAGTTCCGACATTATAACATACATCAGTCGCTTCCGCCTGTTGGCTACAGATTCACAATGGCCAGAAGTCATGCAAAAGACCCTGTTTCGCCGGGGGTTGAGGGAAGAATACAAGGACGAACTACTTCACATCCCCGAACCTGAGAGTCTCCAACTCTTAATTAATTAGGTGCTTCGCATTGACCAGAGACTAGCCGAACGAAAGGCTGACAGACGTCGGCTGGAGAAATTCGATCCCAGAACAGCCAGTCTTCCCGCCGGGGCTTTTGGTTCAACAGAATCTGGTCCAGAACCTATGCAGTTGGGAGCAGTGAGAGGGCCGTTATCGGACGAGGAAAGAAGACGAAGAAGAACTTTACGCCTATGTCTGTACTGTGGTGCTGCCGGACACTACTTGGGAATGTGTCCTTTACGGCCACAAAAGAAGAAGTCGGGAAACTAGAGGACCTGTCGTGTGGAGGTAAGGCAACGACAGGTCTCACCCCTTTTTCAGACCTTTCCACCTTTTGCTCGATTCTTCTTCCCATGCAACCTGCTGTTCTACAAACATTGAGGGTTCAGATTCAACTGCCCGGTCGGACGCTTGAAGTTTTTGGGCTGTTGGATAGTGGAGCATCTGGCAATTACATCGATGAGGATTTTGCTAGCAGCCACAAGATTCCTCTTTTGCCCAGACACACAGCCCTTCCTGTGGAGGTTATTGACGGCACTAATTTGTCTTCTGGACCGGTTTGTCTGCACACTGTAGGATTAAGTCTTCGGATCGCCGATCACGTGGAGAGGCTTGCTTTGGACGTTATCAGGTCACCTACCTACAAGTTGGTTTTAGGGTTACCTTGGCTCCAGCATCACAATCCGGTTATTGATTGGAGGACGCACACCTTGACCTTCTCCTCCACCTCTTGTACCTCGAAATGCAGCTTGCCAGTCCAGACTCTGGTTTCTTCGACTAATTTGGAACTTCGCGACAAGGGGACCAGCCTTTGTTCCGCATTTCTAATTCCTCCTGAGTATGCCGACTTTGAACAAGTTTTTGCTGAACCAAGTAACATACCCCTGCCACCTCATCGGTCGTTCGATTGTGCCATAGAACTGTCTCCTGGTGTTGAGATTCCCCATGGCAAACTGTACGCTTTGTCTCAGGAGGAGAGACAAGTATTGCAGGATTACTTATCGGACTGTTTGAGTAAGGGGTACATCGTACCATCCAAATCTCCCGCTGGATTTCCTTTGTTTTTTGTAAAGAAAAAGGAAGGCACTTTAAGACCCTGTGTAGATTACCGGCAATTAAATGATATTACCATCAAAGACCGGTACACCCAATTCCAGTGGAGCAGGAGTGATTTCTTTCTTCATCATCTCCTGGAGAGTACCTCGCTTGGTTCTCTCCCTTGCAGGTCTGGTTAGCTCCTGCAACCGTTTACTAGGAGGTCTGGGGGTATGCGATACAACTCCGAGAGTTTTCAAATTGTTGCCCAACAGAACGTGTCCTGGTACCTCACTCTGTATGCTGACAGGTATCTTCACAGTCATGTCGTTACACTGGATGAGAACTGGTAATTGGGGAAGCATCTGCACAGGCCCTCCAGCTAACTTGGTGAGGCGTTTGGGTGCCTTAGCAACATCCTCAGCCTGAAAAAACGATTTATCCACCACAGTTATGCTGGCCCCAGTGTCCCAGATGGTAGGAGTCTCCTGACCATTCACCTGGACACTGTCCTTATAATACTCTTTAGTATTATCGGGGATAGAATTATAGACGTCTAAATTCTGTTGTTCCCACAACCCCAGAGATACTAAAGAAACGCTGGCTGAGACTCCAATGGGTTCATCAGCCAGCAGTAGAAAGTTTCCACTTGCCATTTGGACTTCCTCCTCTGGAGCGAAGGCTGAGGAGACAAGCTGGACCCCTGAAGGTTTACCCTTACATCTGGGATCTCCTTTCACGTGGTCAGTCGAGCCACAAACAAAGCATTTACCGAATGCTTTCTGGAATGGTGGCTTGTTCTGGCCTCCTTCCGGTTAGGCACCAGGAGACACACTATTCTGCTGTGGTTTTCCTTGTGGCTTACCCTTCTGGTGTGGTTTGGGGCCCTCTTTGGAATTTGAGTTATTCGAATTCTCTTTTGAGTCTTTCTTAGGCTGTTTTCCCTCATCCTTTTTCTGAGTTACCCCAGAATCATACTACCGTTGATTCGTAGTATCCTTGAGACCCAACATCAGGCTCGGATTTTTACTAAGCTTGATCTTCGAGGGGCCTATCATCTGGTCCGCATCAAGAGTGGAGATGAATGGAAGACAGCATTTAAGACACCATTTGGGCATTTCGAATACAGGGTGATGCCTTTTGGTCTGTGCAATGCCCCTGCGGTTTTCCAGCGGCTCATGATCACATCTTTGGAGACGTAATTGGAATCTCAGTCTGGATTTATCTGGATGACATTTTAATCTTTTCCAGATCAAAGGAGGAACACATAAGTCATGTACGAGAGGTCCTCAATCGACTTTTCCACAATCATCTGTTTGTTAAGGCAGAGAAGTGTTCCTTTCATCAATCCAGGATAGAATTCCTAGGATTCGTAATAAGTCAATCTGGTAATGAGATGGATTTCAAGAAAGTCCAAGCAATTCAAGAGTGGCAACAGCCTCATGATGTAAGGTCCTTGCAACGCTTTTTGGGATTCGCCAACTTTTACAGGCAATTCATTCCACGCTTCTCTGAGATCTCTGCACCCCTCACTAGACTGACGAGCAGCAAGATTGCTTTCCTGTGGGTCTCTTCTGCCACACAAGCTTTTGACGCCTTGAAGTCAGCCTTTATGGCCGCTCCAATCCTACGCCACCCACAGGATGACTTGCCCTTCATTGTTGAAGCAGACGCTTCGGACTTTGCTGTTGGGGCAGTACTTCTACAGAAGGATCCCGCTACATCGGTTGAACATCCCGTGGCTTACTTCTCTCGCAAGTTGAATCCTAGCGAAAGGAACTATGCAGTTATTGAGAAGGAACTGTTGGCTATCAAGATAGCGTTTGAGGAATGGAGACACCACCTATTGGGAGCCCGCTTCTCGGTTGAGTTCCGTACTGATCACCGAAACCTGCAGTATTTGCGCTCCTTGCAATGTCGGACACCCAGGCAGGCTCGGTGGGCCTTCTTCTTTTCTCCGTTTGTGTTTCATATTACTTACATCCCCGGGTCCTCGAATTTAAGAGCAGATGCCTTGTCTCGTTCCTTGGAGATAGAGAAGAAAGAAGACAACTCCAGTCAGATTCAACCACTGATCTCTTCTCATCATTTTCTATCGGCCTTGTCACCACTCTTACAGTCAATATCAGACGCCACCCGGTCTGATTCTTGGAGGTCAGTTTTGCTTCGACGGCCCTCAATATCTGAAAATCATGGCCTCTTATTCTTTCGGAAAAGACTGTACGTCCCTGAAGGAGAGATTCGTGATGGCATTTTGCACGGTGTTCATGATTCCCCCATTGGAGGCCATCGAGGGATTCGTGCAACACAAGAATTGCTATCACGACAGTTTTGGTGGCCTGGCTGGGCTGGAGAGGTTCGGAGATATGTACAGGCCTGTCCGATCTGTGCTCAATCCAAAGTTCCCAGACAACATCCTTTGGGGTTGCTTTCTCCTACTGAATTACCGCCATACCCTTGGCACTCAATTGCTACCGACTTTGTTGTCGACCTTCCTCCCTCTGCAGGGCACACTTGTATTATGGTCGTTGTGGACTGTTTTACGAAATATGCCCATTTCATCCCTTTCGTGAAGATACCTACCGCGGTCCAGATGGCCACAGCTTTTCTACACGAAATCTATCGTTTGCATGGTCTTCCTGAGAAAATCATCTATGACCGAGGGGCTCAGTTTCTCTCTTCCTTTTGGAGTAAAGTTTGTGGTCATCTTGGTATCCATAGAGCCTTAAGCTCGGGTTATCATCCGCAGTCCAATGGTCTCATGGAAAGAACGAACCAGACTCTGGAAACCTACCTCCGTAGTTTTGCAAATGCCACGCAAACCAATTGGAGTACCTATCTAGATTTAGCTGAGGTGTCCTACAATAATTCTTTTCACTCTTCCATTGGGACCAGCCCCTTTCATTGCTCTATGGGACAACATCCCAAGTTGTTTCCTTTCCACCCTGCACCGACCAGTACGGTTCCTTCCGCTGATGCCTTGGTTTCAACTATCCAACGGCAGCATGAATTGGCACGTAACTCTTTGAAGGCTGCTCGTGACTATATGAAGGTTCAGGCTGACCGTAGGAGGCGGGTGGAACCTGATTTCCAGGTTGGGGATAGGGTTTGGCTGTCCTCTAAGAATCTGCCTCTTCGCAACCTACCTGTTAAATTGGCTCCTCGGTACTTTGGCCCATTTAGGATTGTTAAACGCCTGTCCTCTGTAGCTTTTGGTCTCCAGCTGCCCCGTTCGTGGCATGTTCATCCTGTTTTCCATGTTTCCCTCCTGAAGCCCTATGTGGTGGATCCCTCTGGTTGTTCCGGTGCTTGTCCGGCCCCTGTTCTGGTACAGGGGGTTCCAGAATTCGAGGTTCAGGAGATCTGTGATGCCCGCTATCGCAGGGGGGTGCTCCATTTCCTGGTGGATTGGAAGGGGTACCCGGCCTGTGATCGCACTTGAGAACCCTCTCGGCATGTGCACGCTCCGCGTCTTGTGCGCGAGTTCTATCACCGGTTTCCCTGGAAACCTGGGGCTCCGGGCCTTCCTGGGAGGGGGTATAGTGTCACGCTTACCGGGAGACCGGGGTTCATTGCTCGCGCTCTTCCTCCCTGGCGCCTCTATTCGCGCTTTCGCGCTTGGGGAGACGCCGGGGGGAGAGCTCCGGGGACATGGGCTGCGGCTCCTCGGCGCGTGCGTCAGGGACCGCGGTCACGGTCCCGCGCATGCGCCGTGGGGCGGTCACCCAGGATTGGAGCAGCTTGCTGCTCAAGCCTCATTCTGGGTCCGCCGGCGCCTGGCAACCATCAGGCTTGCGCTCCGGGCCTCGCAGGCGCCGGCGGCCCATAAAGGGAGAGACGCGGTCGGGAGCAGATCGCGTCTCAACGCGTTCTGTTCCGGATCGTGTCCTCGCTCTCCCTTGCTTAGCCCAGCTTAACCTCTGCCCCAGTTCCTGACCTGCTCTCCTTCTCCTTTTGCCTGTTGCCTTTTGGTCTCCCCTTGGGCTAGTTGTTCCCAGGTCTCTCCCCCCTGGTTCCAGTCTGCTTCCCTTCTCTTCCTGGTTCCTCTCCCTTGCCAGCCCTTGTTTTCCTGCCTGCCTACTCCCTCCAATCCTCCTGGCCAAGCCATTTCTCTGTGGTTCCCTCC
The DNA here is from genome assembly GCF_040938575.1 of Ambystoma mexicanum. Classification (NCBI taxonomy): domain Eukaryota; kingdom Metazoa; phylum Chordata; class Amphibia; order Caudata; family Ambystomatidae; genus Ambystoma; species Ambystoma mexicanum. The sequence continues at coordinate 1,365,475,641 of NC_090932.1, read as the reverse complement.
AGTGCTTCTCTTGGGACTTTCTCCATTTTTTGGACTCTCATCATCTCAGTCCCCAGTACCAGCTACGGGAGTACAGCTTCCACACCTTTGGACTCTAGTCACCACAACACCCATTGCCAGCTACGGAAGTACGGAATCCACACCTTTGGTCTCTCATCTTCACAGCCTCCAGTACCAGCTACGGGAGTACAGCTTCCACACCTTTGGACTCTCGTCACCACAACACCCATTGCCAGCTACGGGAGTACGCTCCCACTACTTGGGACTCTCAACTTCTCAAGACATCCAGTGCTAGTTTCTGGAGAACTACCTTCTCATCTTTGAACTCCGGAGCTCGCCTCTTCAAGGATATCTCCTTCCACTTCACCTGCCTGTGCTTGCACAGTTCCGTCGTCACTGAATCCAGCTTGTGGCGTTGGGAATCGGTCCATCTTCTACCCAGTATCCATTCAGGGTGGAGGAGGGGCTGGTTGCTTGTGTCACCCAATCTCCTTGTCAGCCTGGCTGCCCCGTCGAGATCGACCAGGAATTCAGGTACGCAACATTCCCGTGATTCTCGCCTTAACAGGGCCTGGCCTCTGGACTTTGCGATCTACAGTAGACCCTGCCTTACTTGCCTTGTATTTGTTCGTAAAAGTGTTGATACCGAGTTGATTTCATATCCTGCCTTTTCTCTCCCGTCCTAACGAATACTAGAGTGCCATCTAGGTTAAAGCATTCACCTCTGTCTGCAAATAAGTGGTGCCATTGAACCTAGACTTGTCCAACTATTGTTAGGGGGATTGATTTACTTATAGTAAATGTGATTGAAGTGTTTACCGTATTAGTGCCAGAGTGTTTTCCATAGATGTGTTTTATAAATAAATAACTATATATCTTTACACCGAAGCCTTGTTACGTGTTTGCTTGCTCTACTTTGTAAATTGCCCTGTGTTGTATACTCCACATACTGCCTAACTCTTCTTGAGGGAAGTCTGACTGCTCAGCCACAGCTACCAAGTGAATCTGTGTGGTACAGACTGCTACCAAGTGGGTTTACTGCCAAACACCTGTAGTCCTAAATCTTTTGCAGTGGTCCCAGAGGGAACTGCACAGGTTTCCGCCTAATACTGGTGTACAGCGGTGGGATTTGTATCGAGTATACAATTTAGAGTGCTTTTCAACACTTTAGGATAACTAACCACAAAGCTTAGCACTAAAAGAAACTTTCAAAAACATGTCTACTATGGAAGTTTACAGTCAAGAGTCCTTGTCAGGTGACAATACTGAGAGTTTACGAGCCCTCTGTAGACAAGAGAATCTTTCTGTGAAAGGCAAGAAAGTAGAACTGATAGCGAGATTGCTGGAAAACCAAAGTCTGGGTACTGGTTCAGAGGAACCAACTTCTCCAGCGAATGTAGAAAACAGTAATGGTATTGATCTGAATCAAGGTCTTGATAATGAGTCAGAAGATGAAAGTGAACCTAATGAACTTAGCCACTCCGAGCCTCTGTCTGCCTTACCTACTGTACCTACGGGGCCCATACCATGTCCCACATGTAACCCTGCTCATTTTGAACTTGAAAAAATGAAGCTCGAATTAGAATACAAACGGTTTTTGGCTCAATCTGAAAGAAACCAAGAGCTAGAATTCAGACGGATGAATGCCCAGGCTGAGCAGAAGCAAGCTGAGTTAAGGCTCAGAGAAATAGAACTTAATCACGAGTCAGAGATGAAAAAGTTGTCTGTGGAAAATGCTTCTCTCTCCTCTGGTTCCTCTAGAAGCTCCAGTCCCAAAAGACCCCGGATGCCGAAGGAATTAGTGGGTATGTATGAACCGAGATTGGATGTCTTGGATTGATTAAAACTGTTTGAGTACAAACATGGGCTCCAGGACATCACCGGGAATGATTTACTTCCCTGGTTGTTCTCTAGGCTCCCCCCTGTTGCGACTGATGTGGTAATGGAGTTGGGGGAGACGGATAAGAAGGATTACGAAAGTGTGAAACTAGCTTTAATAGCTAGATTCGGGAAGACCCCTTCCCAGTATCTTAAGAGGTTTAGAACCCTCAAAAAGCATGATGGTACCCCTCGGGCTACCTGGGTGAGTGAAGGGTTGAAAAACTTAGAGGGATGGATAAAGGGTTACAAAGTGAACACTTATGAGGGTATGAAGAATCTTTTTATGTTGGAGTCTATTTATGATGCCTGTTCTCCTGAGCTCAGACAGCACTTGGCTGATTCGAAGGAATTGGATTCCAGGAAGCCAGCTAAGGCTGCTGACTTGTGGGTTGCCAACAGGGCTACTCATAAGGATTCTGGGGTAACTCAGAAAAAGGATGAGGGAAAACAGCCTAAGAAAGACTCAAAAGAGAATTCGAATAACTCAAATTCCAAAGAGGGCCCCAAACCACACCAGAAGGGTAAGCCACAAGGAAAACCGCAGCAGAATAGTGTGTCTCCTGGTGCCTAACCGGAAGGAGGCCAGAACAAGCCACCATTCCAGAAAGCATTCGGTAAATGCTTTGTTTGTGGCTCGACTGACCACGTGAAAGGAGATCCCAGATGTAAGGGTAAACCTTCAGGGGTCCAGCTTGTCTCCTCAGCCTTCGCTCCAGAGGAGGAAGTCCAAATGGCAAGTGGAAACTTTCTACTGCTGGCTGATGAACCCATTGGAGTCTCAGCCAGCGTTTCTTTAGTATCTCTGGGGTTGTGGGAACAACAGAATTTAGACGTCTATAATTCTATCCCCGATAATACTAAAGAGTATTATAAGGACAGTGTCCAGGTGAATGGTCAGGAGACTCCTACCATCTGGGACACTGGGGCCAGCATAACTGTGGTGGATAAATCGTTTTTTCAGGGAGAGGATGTTGCTAAGGCACCCAAACGCCTCACCAAGTTAGCTGGAGGGCCTGTGCAGATGCTTCCCCAATTACCAGTTCTCATCCAGTGTAACAACATGACTGTGAAGATACCTGTCAGCATACAGAGTGAGGTACCAGGACACGTTCTGTTGGGAAACAATTTGAAAACTCTCGGAGTTGTATCGCATACCCCCAGACCTCCTAGTAAACGGTTGCAGGAGCTAACGAGGCCTGCAAGGGAGAGAACCAAGCGAGGTACTCTCCAGGAGATGATGAAGAAAGAAATCACTCCTGCTCCACTGGAATTGTCAGCTGCTGTCTCCAAGAAATCAGAAGCAAAAGGGAGACCTAAGACTTCTATACCGAAACCAGCAGCCAGCATTTCAGTGCAGCCAACAAGGACTTCCCCGTGGTTGTCCAAAGTTACACCTGTAACTTCACCTCCAGCTGAGGCTGAGAGGGAGGTACAACCCTGTGTGGTAGAATTAGACTCTGAAGAGGAGCTAATGGAAGGCCAGGAACTCATTGGAGATCTGGATCCTGTTGACCATCCTGAGCTGCAGTCTTTACTGGCAGAAGGTGGACCCAGCAGGGTGGACTTCAGTAAGGGACAGAGAGAATGTCCAACTCTGGAAGGTCTTTGCCACCAGGCAGAAGTTCAGGCTGAAGGGCAAGAGCCTGGGAAATACAGGTTGCACTGGGAAGATGGCCTCTTCTACAGTGAACCGACCGAGTCTGCACCTGGAGACTACAAACGACTTGTAGTACCCCAAGAGAACAGACCACAGTTCTTGCAGTTAGCCCACGAGATTCCTTTGGCGGGTCACCTGAGTTTCAAGAAGACTAAGGAAAGGCTCTCTCTCTACTTTTATTGGCCGAAGATGGGGGCCGAAGTAGAAAAACACTGCAGGAGCTGCCACACCTGCCAGACCTCTGGTAAGGTTGGCTCCAAGAATGTGGCACCTTCAGTGCCTCTCCCAGTTGTGGGAGTCCCATTTGAGAGAGTAGGGATTGACATTGTTGGTCCCCTTGATCCTCCAACCTCCTCAGGCAACAGGTTTATACTTGTTGTAGTAGACCATGATACTAGGTATCCTGAGGCAATTCCTATGAGGACTGTTACAGCTCCAGCTGTGGCTAGGCCCTCCTTGGTATTTTTACCAGGGTCGGGTTTCCTAAGGAAGTAATCTCTGACAGGGGGTCAAACTTTATGTCCCACTACATGAAAGCCATGTGGAAGACCTGTGGAGTTACTTACAAGTTCTCAACTGTTTACCACCCACAAACCAATGGGTTGGTAGAATGGTTCAACCAAACCATGAAGAGCATGATAGGTGCTTTAGAGGAACCCCTTAAGCGTAAGTGGGACCTTCTACTGCCATGCCTTCTCTTTGCTTATAGAGAAGTCCCTCAGGAGGGAGTAGGTTATTCTCCCTTTGAGCTTCTCTATGGTCATCCCATCAGAGGTCCATTGGCCCTGATTAAGGAGGGGTTGGAGAGTGCTCCTTCCCCCAAGCCAGTCAGAGTGACTGACTACGTGATAGGTCTCCGGAGGAGAATGTCGCACATGATGACAGAAGCAAGCGATAACTTGAAAGCTGGACAAGCATTGGTCAAGCACTGGCATGATCAAAAGGTTAACATGGTTGAGTTCGCTCAAGACCAGCTCGTTCTCGTTATGATCCCAACAAGGCAGAGGGCCTTGCAAGACAAATGGATGGGACCCTTCAGAGTTGTGGGTAAACTCGGAGAGGTCAACTATCTGGTGGAATTGGGCAATCCCAAGGAGGCTCAGACAGTCTTCCACACCAACCGACTCAAAGCGTATGTCTCGAGACCTGATGTAGGAGCGTTGCTTCTAGCATCATCCGAGGAAGAAGAAGAGAGTGAAGCTCTTCCGGATCTCCTCAGAGGCTTACCTTTAGATGAAAAAATTGAAGGAGTAAATCTCTCTTCAAATCTGACACCCGAGCAACAAGAAGAGTGCAAATCTATGTTGAATCAGTTTGCCTCTCTGTTCTCGCTTTCACTAGGCTTGACCCCTTGGGGCCAGCATGACATACTCACTGGTGACTGTCTGATAGTCAAAAGCAGAGGATACCGAATGTCAGAAAACGTACGAACCCACATCAAAGGTGAGGTCAGCAAGATGCTTGATCTCGGGGTAATAGAGCCCTCTACTAGTCCATGGTCTAGCCCAGTTGTGTTAGTACCAAAGGCCGGATCTAAAGAACTTAGATTCTGCGTGGATTATAGAGCTCTTAATGCAGTCACCAAGACTGATACCCACCCTTTGCCAAGAACAGATGAGTTGGTGGATAAACTTGGCGCAGCCAAGTTCCTCAGCACATTTGACTTGACGTCAGGCTATTGGCAAATAGCCCTGACAGACCATGCCAAGGAGAAAACTGCATTTTCTACCCCAGTTGGCTTATACCAGTTTAAGGTAATGCCTTTCGGATTGAAAAATGCACCTGCTACATTTCAACTGATGGTAAACCAGGTTCTGAATGGGATGGAGGACTTCTGCATGGCATACTTGGATGACATAGCAGAGTTCAGCAATTCCTGGCAAGAACATGTAACCCACCTGAGAGATGTTTTGCAGGCTCTTGGACGAGCCAATCTGACCATAAAGGCGAGTAAATGCCAAATTGGACAGAGTAAGGTAGTCTATCTTCGACATGAGGTAGGAGGTGGAGAAATAAGGCCTTTGTTCAGTAATATTTAAGCTGTGCAAAATTGGACAACATCTTCTACTCAGACCCAAGTGAGAGTCTTAGGCCTCACTGGGTATTACAGGAATTTCATCGAGAACTATGGGACCATAGCTTCTCCACTGAATGTCATCTCCTAGCCCAAATTTCCTAAAAAGGTTAGATGGAACGAGGAGTGCAATCAAGCTTTTGAAAACCTGAAAAAGGCTCTTTGCCAAGCCCCAGTACTCAGAGCTCCTGATTACCACCAAACTTTCATTGTGCAGACAGATGCTTCAAATGTAGGAATAGGTGCCGTACTCAGTCAACTGGATGGGAAAGGTAGGGAGCACCCCGTTTGCTTCATCAGCCGCAAGCTGAAGGATCCTGATACAAGGTGGGCAACAATCGAAAGAGAATGCTTTGCTATCGTGTGGGCTCTGAAGAAGTTTGGGCCATACTTGTATGGTTCTACTTTTGTCATTCAGACTGACCACCAACCCTTGAGATGGTTAATGCAAATGAAAGGGGAAAACCCAAAACTACTGAGATGGTCGATCTGCCTGCAAGTGTTTGATTTCACCATTGAGCACAGGTCAGGGTGTCACCACCAAAATACTGATGGTCTCTCTAGGATGTATGTCATCGACTAGAGGTATGAGATTCATCCAGGAGTGGATTAAATCCTCCTGTCCCTTAGTCTGGGGGGGGGGCGAGTGTTAGGGAGAATTCTCTGTTTAGGCTGAATTTCCTAACCTAGTGAGTCCCCCAGCAGCTTTGCTGGATTTCTGGAGTTTGTTTTTTCCATCCTGCCAAGAGTGAGATTCTTTTTCTCCCACTCTTGGACATGAATGTGTGTAATTCCTTTAAATGTCAATGTGTTCTATGGGCTATGGAGTCTTTTACTCCATAGGGTCTCATATGTTTTTCTATGTGTGTTACACCGCACCCTCCGTGCCGTAACACTGGGGCGTCCTAGAGTTTCCCCACCATAGACTCCATACCCGGGGACTGACTACTGTCTCCCCGGGCATGTAAAGTCACCATTGGCTTTACTAGACCTAAATTTACTAACAGAACTAGTACAAACCATCCTATTGTGGACGTACTAGTAGGGGTAATTCGATTACTCCTGGGTTTGTTATTCGAGGGGGCACTGTCCCGCCCCCCCTCGGCGAGTTTTGGCTGGTGGCAGTGGAAACTACTTCTTATATTCAACCCACAATATAACCCTATGGGATTCTTCCCATTATTGGAGGTTAATACTTTTTCTCGTTAATCTCTAACATACCACCGGTTTATTTATCTTAAATAAATCTATCGGTTGGTATTTTCTGCCAGAACTCGGTTTTTAAAATGGCGTCGGTGTTCGTCTCTGTGACTCCTAAACCAAAGGTTGAGCCCTTTGTTCCACTTTTGGTGGGCTTCTGTACAGAGGCCCTCCAAAGTGGTGCCATTCTGTCTGGGTACCACAGGGTGTGTGGGAGGGGGTTTAGGCACCCTGGACTGAGTTGCCTTGCCAACTCAAGTCACACTCTGGTGTGATTGGCCCAAGTGTGCCACCCCGTTCACCACTTAGCGTGTTTTGATTGACAGCTAGGCTGAATGAATGGGGGTTTTCTGCATAAAGGCAGGGCTTTTGGGACTGGATCTTCAGAAATCGCCACAGGACCTAAGAATCCGATGAGGGTAAAGCTGAGCCGACCTGCAATGACGACACCTCCGGTGGAGCCCTGCGGAACCGACTCACTACTTCCTGACGACAGAGGAGATCTCCCCGCCGGAGAGTCTCTTCCCCTGACTGGTGGGAACAACCAGTCCCCTTTGCTTTTTCTTCGTTCCAGGATGTAGTGGTCGAATTGCCCGTGCAGAGCACCCCGGCAACCGGATAGCCACTACCCGTGTAACGCGACCAAAAGGTGGTGCCTTGTGACGGAGCACTCCACGGCTGGTCTCTTCCCTGGTGGTGCAACGATCTTCAACTTTCCTTCGACGACGAGATCATCTCTTCTCTTGGCAAAACCCCGACTTGCATCCACCACCAGGAACAACTGCCCCCGCCGGAGCTGTCTCTCCACAAACAAGGTACCGTTTCCACCTGGCTTCCCTTGTGTCGGTTAGCGTGAGGTGTCTTAATCCTTGCCTCTCCATTGGGTCGCCTCCAAGCTTTCTTAACTTTCTATTCTGAACTGGTCCAACCTTTCTGTGACAATTTGCGCCAAAGACTCAAAGTGCATTTCCACTGTGATACTTTTTGCAACATTTCGCCTTGCCTCTCTCCGAGCGGGCCTGGCCTCTGGACTTTGCGATCTACAGTAGACCCTCCCTTACTTGCCTTGCATTTGTTCGTAAAAGTGTTGATACCGAGTTGATTTCATACCCTGCCGTTTCTCTCCCGTCCTAACGAATACTAGAGTGTCATCTAGGTTAAAGCATTCACCTCTGTCTGCAAATAAGTGGTGCCGTTGAACCTAGACTTGTCGAACTATTGTTAGGGGGAATTGATTTACTTATAGTAATTGTGATTGAAGTGTTTACCGTATTAGTGCCAGAGTGTTTTCCATAGATGTGTTTTTATAAATAAATAACTATATATCTTTACACCGAAGCCTTGTTCGGTGTTTGCTTGTTCTACTGTGTAAATTGCCCTATGCTGTATACTCCACATACTGCCTAACTCTTCTTGAGGGAAGTCTGACTGCTCAGCCACAGCTACCAAGTGAATCTGTGTGGTACAGACTGCTACCAAGTGGGTTTACTGCCAAACACCTGTAGTCCTAAATCTTTTTCAGTGGTCCCAGAGGGAACTGCACAGGTTTCCGCCTAACAGCCTGACTGACCTCCTTTCTCACCGACAGACCCTCTAGCTCCAACTGGGGTCTTTCCTCTCTTCTATCTCTCTCTCCACTTGTGTTGTTCTCCAGGGGTCTAACCTCTCTCCCTGACTCTTAATAAGACACATGTTAATGGAATGCCCTTGCCTTTAGGCCATCTATGTCACAAATTATGGTTTCTTGGTGAATGATTTGAATGAAATGAATCGCAATGAATTTTGGTGGCCATGTTTAGCGGGAGTAAGAGTATCATTTGCATTAGCGGTTATAAGGGTATGGCTAAATGTGGAAAAAAGTCTTGGATTAAGTATTCAAGAGCTTGGTTGAATTAATTATTTTCGTACTGTAGACATGTGTAACGGATCATTGAGAAGCCACCCTCAACACAGGGAGTTTCTTCCCTCCCCACTCAAGGTGTTACGCAACAAACTGTTTAATAGATTATTTTCTTTAGTCGTACTTCAGACGCATATCATGCACCTTGGATCCCTCCCCCTTAGCTTTCAATGAGCCAAGAACCAGGCCGGTGTACAGGAAATATATTGGTATTTATTTAAATTAAAAGTAATAGAAATGTGCACAAAAATGTTAAACATCACTTTATCCGTAGCACAACACCATCAACTTCTCTCAGCATAAATAAATCACAAAAGTGAGTTGAAAGGAACACAGTCACAATTCTTCACTTTCTACTGTGGGGTACATTTATCTGCTCAGAAGAGCTCCCCTACATCAGCAAACCATATCCTAGCAGTCAGCAGCAGAACGGCTGCGCTGGCTCTATTGAGAACGATTGCCTTGCATTAATATTGTGTTTTGCAGTTACCAAAATTATGGCTGCACTGTTTTAACAGCCACACATGGGGCAAGATGACACACAGAACACCCCGAGAATTGCTGCCAGTATTTTCTTCATTTGCACCAGAGAAAAGAAGTCAAAGGCAGTGCTGCTAGGTTGCCAGCTCAAAGCCTTTCACTGAAAAAGTAAATGTTCTGCCTTTTAAAATGACTGCACCTTGATGCTCTTTTTCAGCTTTTCAGCAATACACAACTTGGTTCCAGTGAGACCCAGCTATGTCCATCCATATTCAGGTGGTGATCCAGCAAATGGGGGCATTTCTCCTTGAAGGACAGGCTGTGTCAGGCAAGATCTGTGAAATGACAAAGAACTTCACTCCAGGCCATATGCAAAACGCTTTACTTTTGCAACAAAATATCACATATAAGCTCTTTACAAAAAGCCCTCTCTCTCTCTCCTTGCTCATGTCAGTTTCAAAGGACCTTTTTGAACAGATGCCTGGGCATTAGAAACACGTCTGGGGCTTTGGAAAGGTTCAGAAAATGGATGAGAGGAAGGCCGCATTGTAAAGTGACAGCCAAGGAAAATTAAGCATGTGTAAAATGGGGCTTTTTACAAACAAGAAAATGTCTGTTTAAAAGTAAAATGTTGAATTAAGGCTATGTCCTTACATATAAATGTGATGGGGTGGTTTGTTTTAAAACATATATAGGATACTTAAATCCAACAGGCTTGCTTTGTGATTCAGGAAAGAAAAATAAATAAATACATACAATTGCTGTGGGGCCAGCAGAACAGGTTTTTTACAGGCCCTGGCTTCAAAGGATCTTGCTTCCTGGGAACAGGATCTACCTCCCTTAAAGTGGACCAGCCACCGGGGCATATGAATAGGCAAGGGTGGAGGATCTTGCACCCTCATCAGACAAAGCGGCAGTCCTCCAGCCTGGGGCAATGGATTTCCAGGACACATAGGTGTGACTTTCTGGTAGCACCTCCCCTCACCTCAAACTTAAGAGCTTCAAAGGCATCTCCATGGCAACACTGGACTAAGGTTGGCTAGAGCCCGACATTTGGCTGTGGGTTGGGAAGAATGTCCTTATTTGGAAGACAAAGCCGGCCCATCTAGGGCAAAAGACTGTTCTTATTTAATAAACTTGAAGCCTTTTATTTGAGCAACTGGAAAACGCAGTAATGCGAAGGTTTAACAGTTTAAATGTATTTGTTTTGCCATCAAAACAAGACATTGTAGCTTTCCCTAGCATGAAGGAGACACAAACTGCAGGAAAATGTAATTCATGGGAAATGTACACATGGTACAACTTTGAAAATGAATGCAAACATGCTCTATGATAATATGTACACATATATAAGATTATATGATTTTAGGTGAAGCGGTTCCCATTAGAAATTGTGAAAGATTATTAGAACGACTAAATAACATTGTAGAAATTTGGGAGTTGGGACTTGGAATGAAAGGTTCAGTGTAAAATATGGACTCTGCCTATGTGATTTTCAAAAGCACCACAACTGAAAAATTGTGCATTTTGTGTCATAACTGATTTTAGCAAATGTAACTGTGGGATGGCCGTGTACATTGTAAAGCACACACCATAAAACTGATGTCATGTCCCTGAAGTCCAACTGGCTGACAGTAAGGTGGTGACTGCCACCCATGACCATTCCAGTTGTTAGAGGCATGTCAAGCCAAAGGTCTGCCCCCATAGTAAATCCTGTGATGTCCTCCACCTTATAAAAGGTGGAGGCTCAGAGAGACAAAGGACTGATTCTCCTGACTTCTAGCTTCAGCATATCCCGAGATCCAGACATTTCATACTCACCCTGCAAGATTCCAGATTCCACTAACAGGAAAGAGATAGCTGATCCAGACCCTCCTATCCAGGCAGAACGACCTTTCAGAATTAAACCCCACAGAAATCCCACTAATTCAGGGAGAAAGGTGAAAGGTGGCTGAATCCTCATTGGGATTATGCAGCGTTAACTGCTTGCCCTGCTTCCTGCATTATCCAGCTGGTGTGCCGCTGTGCTATGACCAGACCCTTGCCCCGCTGTTCAGATACCCGGTTGGCGGTCCAGAATTCCAAATTCAAGTGCTTATTGTAAGTATCACCCCATCCCATAACAAAACATAGGATATCCCATTCTGATACTTTTCCTTTGTGCAAACCTTTAAGTAAGCCTGAAAGTATACTAGTAACCAAGTAACTGTTTAAATTATCAGAATTCTCTGTGCATCCTATTTTTTTATCTCCATGTGTTAGCGCCATTCTTTCCTATCCTTTTAGTCCATTGCATAATTCCTTTTTTCTTGCCACTAAAATATAGTTTCAGTAAAACTTGTAATTTCCTTTGCAAACCGATTTTCCCTGTCCACTGATTTTCCCTGTCCACTGCTTTCATTTTTAAAACCAAATTTCCTTTCCCATTAAGAATCTCATCCAGTCATTCATTTAGAGTTACCCTTTCACTCTCTTATTATTCCTTTGAGGTGTATCTGCCCCTTAGCATAAAAACTGCATTCCAATTTTGTCTGTTGAACTCGTTTTTCAAGCTGTTTTGACATTTAAACCCGTGAAAATAGGAAAATGCAATTTCTCAACGTGTGATTTGGCTGCACTAGGTTTTGCCTTTCCAAATCGATTTTCTGAACAGTATGACTGTTGTTAGGACATTGCTTTGTAGTTGGCTAGTGTTCTTATACTGTTATACTCATTCATGCCTTTTCCATTCAACCGCGCATATAAAATAAACATTATGGGGCCAATTCATAGAATTCAGCGCCAGGCGCAACGCAAAACAGCATTTTGGCTCACCGCGTATTCATGGATTTACTGAGCCATCTGCAACTGTGGCGCAGCGAACATCCAGCAGCGCCATTTACGCCCCAAAGAACATGCCTTGAGCGAGAAATAGCCATAGAAATCCCCAATATGGCGCAAAGGGCTGTGCTAACCCTGGACCAGCATACAGCCCCCCTACATCGTATTCACATGAAAAACGTCGCATAACCCACTCCAGGCAGCCAAATCGCGTGATAAGGGCCTTGCGCACTAAGTTGAATACGCGTACCCCGCTCGCGCCAGCCAAATCGCGTAAAAAGGGCCTACCGTAACCCTGCAAATATGCATACCCCGCTTGCGCCAGCCAAATGGTGAGAAAATCTCCTTGCGCACTACCTTGAATATGAGAACCCCGCTCGCGCCAAACAAATCGCATGAAAAGGGCCTATTGTAACCATGCAAATACGCATACCCCACTCGCACCAGCCCAATCATGTGAAAACTCCTCGTGCACCCCCTTGAATACGTGTACCATGCTCGCGCCAGCCAAATCGGGTGAAAAGGGCCTACTGTAACCCTGTGAATCTGCGTACCCTGCTTGCGCCGCCAAATCGCATGAAAATCTCCTCGCGCAAACCCTTGAATATGCGCACCCCACTCGCACAAGCAGAATCACGTGAAAAGTGCCTCGCACACCCCCTTGAATATGCTTACCCCGCTTGCGCAAGTGAAATCGTGTGAAAAGCACCTCCCGTATCCCACTCGTGCCTGCTGAATCACGTGAAAAATACAGCGCGTGCTGGCAGCACCCGCGAACACATCCTTCAGGCAGCCCACACCACAAGGGACCTCCTCCCCTTCACATGTGACCATGCCTGCAGGCAGCCCACACCACAAGGGACCTCCTCCCCTTCACATGTGACCATGCCTGCAGGCATCCCACACCACAAGGGACCACCCCATCACCCGTTACCATGCCTGCAGGCAGCCCACACCACAAGGGACCACACCATCACCTGTGACCATGCCCACAGCCAGCCCACGCCACAAGGGATCCCCCATCACCTATGACCATGCCTGCAGCAGCTCACTCCACAAGGAAACACACCATCACCCATGACCATGCCTGCAGGCAGCCCATACCACAAGGCACTCCCTCATCACCCATGACCATGCCTGCAGGCAGCCCACACCACAAGGGACCCCATCACCATGACCATGCCTGCAGGCAGCCCACACCTCAAGGGACCACACCATCACCTGTGACCATGCCCACAGCCAGCCCCCATCACCTGTGACCATGCCTGCAGGCGGCCCACACCACAAGGGACCCCCCCATCACCCATGACCATGCCTGCAGGAAGCCCACACTACAAGGGACCACACCATCTCCTGTGACCATGCCCGCAGCCAGCCCACACCACAAGGGACCACACCATCACCTGTGACCATGATCGCAGGCAGCCCACACAACAAGGGACCCCCCCATCACTGTGACAATGCCTGCAGGCAGCCACACCAAAAGGGACCACACCATCACCCATGACCATGCCCACGGCCAGCCCACACCACAAGGGATCTCCCCATCACCCGTGACCATGCTTGCAGGCAGCACACACCACAAGGAACCCCCCCATCACCTGTGATCATGCTGTAGGCAGCCCACACCACATGGGACCACACAATCATCCGTGACCATGCCCACAGGCAGCCCACACCACAAGGGAACCCCCATCACCCTTGACCACACCCGCAGGCAGCCCACATGGCACCATACACCGCAGGCAGGCCCGACTCATGTCCCACCTACCCCCACAGTGAAAAATATAGTGCGTGCTGACAGCACCCGCAAACACATCCTTCAGGCAGCCCACACCACAAGGGACCTCCTCCCCATCACATGTGACCATGCCTGCAACCTGCAAGCAGGCCCTGACTCATGTTCCCCCCAGTGACGGCAACCTGCAGGCAAGCCCCAACTCATGTCCCTCCACCCCACCATTGACAGCAACCTGTTGGCAGGCCCCAACTCATGTCCTTCCACCCAACCAGTGACAGCAACCTGCAGGCAGGCCCCGACCATGTCCCCCACCAAACACATTTTCACAACATACAATCATGTAGCAAATGTCCACCCAAATGCCACACACGCTGCCCCCCCAGTGCAGCTCTACACCCATCCATTGGCCCCACTTCACAGTACTGGCCCCATGGCATGGCATTCACCAAAGCGCACATGCATGCACCCAAATACATGTCCAACATAGCCACACAGCAGTGACACATGCCTGAGACAATGGCGATTGACACATGCACCAAACAATTGAGAGCAGACAACACTCAGATTGGACTAAATGAAAATGCACCAAATAAAAATAAAAAATGAGAATGGAAATGAAATGAACGTAAATTAAATGAATTGAAATGCAAAATACAAATGAACATGAAAATCCAAAAATGAGAAACTCCTGAAACTGGTCCTTGTACAAAGTAATGTTTGCAGTTCCAAAGGAAAAAAAAAATAATAAACCATTACTCCATGGGAAAATAAAAGCCAAACAATCCACCAAAGTCCAACTATGTACAAGAAAGGATGAAGAGTCCATGATCCCAAAAGGCAGAAATGATTCTTAAAACACCCTATAAAAAAACAACTATATACAAAAAGTAGAGCAATGTCCATGTCCTCCAAACAAAAAACAAAAAGAAAGGAAACCTAACACTAAAGAACTATACACAATGGCGGCGGGCTAGTCCTACGGCTCACCGTTGTTACCAAGAGTTTTGGATAGGGCATCCTCGAACTCCGTGTCTATAGCCCGGAGGCAGGACTTAGCTCTCACCTCAAGGGCTTGCAGGGACTGTGCCATTCTCCTAACCAACTCCCTGCAAGTCTCCTCGAGGAACTCTGCCTGCCTCTCTGCCCACCGCATGGAGTTCTCCGCCCTGACAATGGTGAGCCATGCCCTCTCTGCCCGGCCACCGCTGCTCTGCACCTATTTTCCAGCCCATCCGCTGCCCCATGGATGGCACACTTTGTCCTTGGTCCTCCTGCCCTTTGGCCGATGCCTGCCCCTGTGAAGTAGCTGCACCCGAGTCCTGATGCCTCCCACGTCGAGCCTGCTGCAGCCTGATGCCATTTGCCTGTGCCACCACGGCTGCCTCTGGGATGCTGACAACCCCCGGTGCCATCGTGCACATGCCCTGCTCGAACGTGCCTGCACAATCTCCATTGCCAGGGGTCCTGTTGCTGGGGTAACCACCTCTGCTGAACCTCCGACTTCCGACTGTGGCAGGGATGGGATCTCCACCAGACTTGCCGCAGTGCAGGATACAGGTCAACAAGGGGCCCTGGTGGCATGTGGGCTGGAAGACGGCATGGAGTACGACTGGCGCATAGTAGATGAAGAGGAGGAGAGGGTCGCACCAAGGCCTTGCACATGTAGCAAAGCAATGAGCCGTCCTAGCCAGTTCAGGATGGCACACACCTGTTCATGATGTAACTCCACGGCAACCTGCGATGCCTCTTGCTCCTGCTCCTGGACTGCACCAAGTGCACCAGTGCCATCACCCCCTCCAGGCCCCATGTGCGGGTCTGATGCAGCCTCCTCCTCCCCCACCAACGACCTGGATGCCTCTACACTGTCTTCCGCACTGGATTGCCCCTGTGGGGGCTCACCTGCCCCTTCTGCTCCCGAGGAGCCCACGTCCGACCTTGCCCACTTGGGCATCCCCTCGGCAGCTGCGGCCGTAGTCACGGACGCGGGACAAGTTCCCTCGATCCCGGAAGAGGACTTAACCTGGGAGGGTGACTGAGCCTTGCGTCTCCGCCTGGTGGAGGCATCCCCGCCGCTTTGCTCCACAGCACCGTCTCCGCCCTGTTCCTCAATTGCCGCTGTAGATAGGGAAACATTCAAAACAAGCATCAGGGTACTGAACAGTAGTCTGCTAGACACAAAGCAAATGCACATGAGTGGCACTGTCAAATGTCACAACCATCATCACCGTCCACAATGCACGGGTCAGTGCAAGCAACACACATGCACAAACAAGCATTGCACGTGCAACAGACATTTGCATCCATGTCCAAGGTACCGTTTGAACATCAGAAGGGGGGCTGAACCTCACATGCATCATGGGACATGCCGATCCCATGCACACACACCACCGGACAGTCATGCATCCGGCCATATCTACCTCCTGTCATATAGCACTCATTGGCAACTGTGCTGCATCAGGCATCGAGATGGCCATGTGTCATGCATCCATGGCATTTCACAGTCACACACTCACCACTCAGACACGCGCACATGTAAACTATGCATGTCCATGAAGGTGACATAAGCATCCATGTATCACACCCCAAACATGGCCGAGTACAGACACAGGCATGCAAACATGTGTGCGTCATCACATGCTGGTGCACATCATGCATTGCAACACAGACACCATTGATGACGAATATGTTTGACTGGACTCACATGTAGCACTGTGATGTCCTTGCAAACAGACATCCAAACATGGGGCATGCCAGACTTAAGGCCAAGGTGCACACTCCAGCCACACCTCAACACTGGACACTGCACACCTCTACGCTGGACAAGAACACATGGACACTAACCACTCAACTCCAGATGGTGTGCAACAGTAGGACCTGGTGGTGAAGCGCTGGGCGTATGTGCTCCAGGACCCTCATCTGGTTGTTGCTCAACTGGGCCCGGCGTGCCACTTCATACTCCTTGTGGAGCGTCCTGGACCTGAAGTCCACCCAGCGCTTCAGGACATGCTTGTAGTCGCAGAGTACCACCCCTCCTCTTGATGGCACCCACGATGTCCTTCCAGATTCTCTTCCATCCTTCCTTGTCAGTTCACGATGTAGAGAAGTGGGTATCATAATATCCCAGGACTTGCTCCACCAGGATGCCAACTTCATTGGCAGTGAAGGTGGCAGCCCTCTGCCTCTCTGCCAGGAGGTTGCCACTAGCCCCAGATGGTGTTTGATCTGACATGGCAATCCCCGAGGCAGGTGTGGATGGGCAACTGGGTCCTGGGGCTGGGCTGTGGAGCGATGGTACAGCAGTCGGGAGTCTTATGTTTCAGCAGGGGTGGTCGCAGCAACAGGATCCCAGGCAATGTCTTCTATTCAGGCACCAAATTGCAGGGCACATTTGCAGCAGGCACACTGAGTTGGCTGGCAGCAGCAGTTGGCTCTTAGGAGGCAGCTCGGGGCATTGGGGGCAGGTAAATGGCCCTTTGGGCAGGAGCATGGTCTTCCGTGTGTTGTTGCGTGGCCAGCTTGATGCAGAGTGACTCTGCATGTTCAAAAACAGCGTGTTAGCGTGGAATCCGAGGAAAAGCCCTTGGCGCGTAAGCACGTAAGTGATGTGACGCGCGCATGCATTGCCTGCGGTACGGACACCATTTTACTGTACATGCTTTTCATTGGGACTGACGTGTGTGATTCTTCTTCTTCTTGTGGGTTCACACGCGATCACTTCACAACGGTTGCAGTGCATACTTCTTGTTTAATGCAGCTGCGCTTACCTCTTGATTTGGCAGGGGAGCTGCTGGCGCGCACATGCACATGTTTTTTTCTTAATTTGTCCAGGCAGATGGTGAGTCGCGCACATATTATTCCCACTGTGGTTGCCCCTGTGTGTCGCGTACCCCATTTACAAGGTCATAGTAGTCTGCACATTCCACGTGTGCGCATTTTTTATGTTTCTGGGTGCCACAGGGTACTGCAGAACGTTAATTCCACACACGTGGGCTACTGCGGGGTTGCGTGCACATTTGTTTTTGTTTTTGGGGGTGCCTGAGTGTTGCGTGACCCATGATTTTTACCCAGGGGTCAAAGACAATCTTGCAGGAGCACAGGGCTACCTATTCCATTTAGTACCCTGCCCCCTTCATCCCAATTGCCCAGGACAATTGTTTTTTTGTTTTTTTTTTAATATGGAACGCTTCGCGAATTTGCGTGTCATCCTTGCGCAGGGGCCATGCTAATCTTCTCTGTATCGTTCCAATTTTAGTATATGTGCTGCCGAAGCGAGCACGACAATTGTTTTCTGCACCTCTCCTTCGCACAAGTACTTCAGTGTCATGGTTGGGAGGCCACCAAGTGGTAATGGAGGCAAAGCTGGGTGTCCTCCCAGATTTGTCAGCGATAGGGGACGTGGCCAGGGTGACCAGGGTGGCCAAGGTGGCAGCAGTGGGCAATGTGGGCAGGGTGGACATGATGGGCAATGTGGGCAGAGTGGCCCACGAGGGCAGTGTGTCCAGGACCATTCAGGGACAGCTATGCCCCCCCCAGCGGGTCAGGGAGATGCAGCTGACACCACCCCAGCTCAGGGTCTGCTAGCCCAGCCCGAATTTGTCACGGAACAGTCACAGGCTGACTTCACAAAGTCCAAGCCACGTTTGGTGGTCAAAGCTGCTGTCACCAGGCCACGTGGATCTGGGGCAGCAATGTCATCTGCTGCCCCGAGCAGCCAGGGTGCAAAGGAAAGGCTGCAGGGGCAGCTGCAGCTGACACCACCCCAGCTCTGAATCACCCAGCTGGGACAGTGTTGGTCCCGGCCCCTCACACCGAGGCAGTTGTGGTGCTGGGTCCTGGCAACAGCACCCAGCAGCCAATGCCTGCAGTGAGACCTTTGGTCATCATGCCATTGCCTGATTCCAGTGGCCAGTCCACCTGCGCTTCAGCCTCTACTGACTGGAGCGGCGGATGCCACTCAGGGTCCGCACCACCTCTCAAGAGGGAGAAACGTTCTCTTGAGGAACATGCTGGGACCCAAGATACGGCTCAGCCCTCCGGCACGTAAAGGAAGTGGCGTTTCAATAATGTGGAACTGGACGCACTTGTGGGCTACGTGTCGGAACACGGCCGCGACATGCTGGTGACTGCAGAGTGCAAACCTACGCCTGCTCAGCCTAGGGCCCACTGACAATGCATCATAGACCACATTAGTGCCTTGGGATATGTGAAGCACACAGCTGATGACCTCAAACGCTGAGCTAAAAACAAGTGGGCTTCTAATTACGCCTCTACTCTGGTGACTGGCAGTGGGACACCACCAGAGGATGATGAACTCACAGAACATGAGGCGATCGCTGGAGGGTTCATCACAGAGGATCAGATCCAAGGCATGGGAGACCTTCAGGACCTTGAGACAATGTCCGGTGAGTGTCCATGCATGTGTGACCAGGCCATGTGTATGTTGCTTGGGTGATGTGTTGTGATTGACTGCCAGTTTAGGCTAAGTAGTCATGACTGCCATGTGTGACCCATGCAATGCTTGACTGATACTTGCTTGGTGTGATGCGGACTGCATACGGGCCATGTGCTGCATACAGAGGCAATCATCATCAACACACCTGCAACCTCCTTCCATGTCAATCACTCGCCAGCCTCTCTTGTCCATATTCTTGCTCAATGACATGTTTGCGGATAACCTGTGATGATCTTCCCCTCAACCCTCATCATCTGTCGTCACATGACTGATGTCTCTGTGAGGTCACCCTGCAAGCTGAACCTCCTCAGGGCCATCCTTCTTTGCCTCTCTATCGCCCAGCAGCTCACTATCTCCATGGGACTGGTGATCCCCATAGCGTACTACTGCAATGGCCTGGTCCCAATTTTCTGTGAATATGCACTCTTCCCTCTGCAACTCTGCCACACCTGTACTGTGTGGAACATCCTTTGGCCTTGATGCAGGGTCTGTCCCTCGGACTTTGCTGATGGCACAGGCTCACATTGCCCATGAGTGTTCATTCATGGACTATATGAATTCCAAGCAAGCCCTTATGGGTCCGGGGCAAGCCCCTCATCCGACTCCATCTCCAGTATTTACTCCTTCTCATTGTATTTCATCATCCCTTTCCTGCTCACTCAAGGTCAGTTGATCGTCATGACCATTTGTTTGGGGTTGTCGTCTTTGTCGAGTGGATGGCTCCCTCTGGTAAAGCCTCCCTGCCTCTATGCAACTGGTGTTGTGGGTTTTCCGGCTCTGGGGGCACTTCTGATGCTTCCTCATGTGTTGTGCTTTCTGACCTCCTCTCCCCTGCTGTAGTCCCAGATAATTGTGAGTATGCAATTGACACCTGCCCACACTGTGAGCTACAACAGGGTACTCTGAGTGACCATTTCAACACATGCGCTGCCTCCAAGCCATCCTGTGTCCTTGAGTTTGGGGTTCACTGTATCCCTAAAACCCACGGCAAACACTTTGCACATGATGACTGCACTTGCTCTTACACTGCCATCATGACATGACAATGTAATTACTGTTTTTGTCTTTTTATTGACAGTTGAGTCCCTACACATGTACTGGACTGCACCAGCTCACTTCTGATCACTGTTTCAACCTTAAACATGCCCATTCACATGTCTTATGTCAAAGCGACCTACCATTGATGTATCGATGTGCCTCCCGTCACTGTATTTGAACACACTGGTGTTGTTGCATCGTGTGACACATGTGTGTTTTGTCGTAGTGATTTCCATGTACGTTCTGATGACATGCATTTTACATGGATGGCGGACAGTAGTTATTCACTCCCATCTGGGCCTGCTTGTCAGTTCTGGCATGGCTATGCTACATGCCATCTGTGTGCTGGCATCTGTCATGTTTGTTGAAGGTCCATGCCAGAAACAGGCTTCTGTCTGATGCAGGTGCTATGCACCATGCAGCACATGTGTTGTTTTTCCATTTAGACTATTCCGTGTCAGCTTTTAGGGTTCCCTTCCACTTCATTGGCACTGCGTGCATGGCTGAGTTTGTGTAATGTGTGACATGTCTGATTAATGTGTCCAGATTGTAATGCCTATGTGTGTGGCCTATGCTGTTAACATGTGTGCTCATGTGTTCTTTTTCATTTTGTGCAGGTGATGAGGCACTGGAGGCGGTGGAGGAGAGGGGGTGGTGCAGGGGAGGATTATTCAGAGCCCCAACCAGGCACCAGTGGAGGACGTGTGGTGGTAGCACACGAGAATCCATTTTGCTACAGACCATCCTGTCCACAGGTGTCTGTGAGTACACCTCTGAGAATCTCTATGCTTCTGGTGCAGAATCGGATATTGACCCATATGTGCCGTAGCAGGTGAGTGATGCTGGCATGGATGCTGTTCTGTCCAACACACCTGCACTGGGTTTAGACCACTCAAGGGCCCATTCAGTGTTGGAATGTCTGCCTGTGGCAGTTACGGATGTGCAGGGTCACACTCCACACTATTTACTTCTGTTCCTGGGGCAGCTGATCAAAGCAGAAACGCAGCCCTACAGCCACATGCAGCGCCTGCGCAGCAAGGTCCACATCTCCTTGAGCCTGACAGGTGAAGTGCACCACCTGGTAATACTGTGTGGGAGACGTCCATGTATGCCATTGCACAGCAACAGGGGGCATCATGTGAGATGATGGCTCAGGCCGTGGAAAGGGTGGCCACTTCCATTCTCCCAAAGGCAGGTGGAGCTCCAGCAGCAGGCTATGCAGTCCATGTGCCGCTCACAGAGGGAGGACATGTTGGCCGCCAACAGGGACTGACGGACTGAACTGGGGGCTCTGCACACAGGGTGCACATGAGATGACCCAGAGTAGACGGGCGGAACAGCAGATGGAGTAGCTAACACACAACATCTCGGCTGAGCACCAGGTTACACGTGAGGAGATCCGTGCATCATGTGAGGGCTTGCAGGCAGACGTCCGTGCAACACGTGAGGCCTTGCAGGTGGAACTCCATGCTACACATGAGGTGCGGCATGGGGACCTCCGGACCATCACCCTTCAGAACCAAACCTTTCAGACCTGCATGCTTGCTGCCATGAAGGAGCATGCCAAGGCTATGCGTGGTCAGCCTCCCGTACCACGCACACCTTCTCATATTGCACCAGAGGGTGACGACAGTGACGGCAGTTCTCCCATTATAGGGTAGCCATGCTGGCCATGGGCCCATGGAGGTTTTTCATGTGCACCTCTTCCCTTCTGGATGTTCGTCCCGCCCGCCCCCCTGGTCAACCATGACCATTTTTGATTTTTAATTTTAATTTGTTTTTCTATTGTGCATCCGAAGGCCTCCACTGTGTGTTTCGGCTGGGCCCATACAGGCTTGTCTTGTGTTTGTGTTTGAGGCTTAGGGTCCAGACACAAATGCCACTCCTGCTTCCCCTTTCCATGGGCTTGCAAAGAGGGCACCATGTGACAGTAACTTACACAGAGGCATTGGGCTTCCATCAGTTGTATGGCCAGTCTGAAGTCCAAACGGTGTTTACACCCCTTGTGGGGATTCATGTTGGTTTCTCCAGTGCATTTTTGACATGTCTATTGGTTTTTAAATTGCTCATTGTGCATATTTACATGTTGCATCTTCATGTATTACCTTGCCTGTCTCCATTGTTGATGCACTTCATGCTGCATGCAGTACCCTGGCACATTTAGCTATCACCAACACACTGACGATGGGAGGGGTCCATGAGGTGGCTTTGCCACATTGGGACACTTGGGCTATTGTGATTGGTCACTGTCTGACTTTGCCACTGTTAGGTCCTATGTTCATGATTTGTTATGCTGGTAAGTATATGTTCATGTGTACGGTTTCATTTTGATGTGTCAGAGGGAATTGTCTCTGGCCTTTTTCCATTTGTCACGATGCACTTTGTGACAGTTGTGTCATGGGTTGTGGATTTATTTGGTTGCTTTCACATTACATGCCATGGCACGGTGTGTCGGGCGGGTGACATGGGGTTTGGGAGGGTTTAGGTGACATACCAGTATTTGGATGTGCTGTTTTGCAAGGGGGTAGATGATTATGCACCATGAATGTGTGCCTTTTGGTCAGACAGGATTAGGTTTGTTTAAGTAGCTAGGGATGCACACAATGTAACGCTTTCAGGGACACATTCTCAGGGTGGTAAGGTTGTGACAGTTGAAAAACAAGGGTGAAGGTCACATGGGTAAGTACGAAAAATATTCAAGTACTAATTGATTCGAATCAATGTGGAGAGAGGAGAGTATAAACTTCAGTTATTTACTTGTAATACAAGTTTGGAAATAATACAAAGCAGAGGTTAGTACTTTTGTGGAAGTGCAGCTCTATGTATGTCTTGGGTTAGTATTCGTTGTGCAATAGTGTTGGAAGTTGGGATAATTTAGATATATCTTCAACACCTTTTTGCCTCCTCAGATGCAATTTGGTTACCATTTTCTTACCTGTTTGGTTGCGTGAACAAAGCATTGGTTCTCTGCGCCTCTTGTGGACTAATCTAGGTGAACATGTGTTGTTTAATATTGATATTCCAATATTTTGAATTCTAATTAAATGTGTGGTCTGCTTGAGGTTCAGTCAGTTTTTATTCTAATGTTTATTTTTTGTTCTTTTTTTCCCGTTATATCTGTTTGTGTTTTAAATCTTTTTATTTGGGTTGATGCTCCTATCAGAATTGAGATCTGCAATCAAGCTTGGACTATTACAGCGATTTAACTATGGGACCCACTGGGCTAATTGAAAATGGTGTACAGATCTTCATACCAGTGTGTCTCCAATGTTATTTTTACTTAATAGTGCGCCCTGATGAAGGCGACCATCAGTTCTATTGATTGAACTAGACACTATCCTGTCGCCGAAACTGTATTTTTGAAGATACTATATTATTCTGTACCTACAGTAGGAACATACCACTTTTTGCATTACGCACTTTTTGTGACAGCATTTCCATCATGACTTAATGAAATTATTTACAACACAGATGGCTATGCATCACTTTAAGTAGCAATAGATAGGTTGCTTTTAGATTTAATTCCTAGACTTTTTCCTCAACATTTTTGATAAAATTATTTTGCAATGTTTTAGGATTTAATGAATTTTAAGGATGTTAGTGTGAATGTATTATGGATTTTTATGCTATTATGATGTTTTTGATTAATAATAAAATATGAAGTTATAACTGCTTATCTGACTGAGCCTCTCCTCTCTCCACATTGATTAGAATCAATTAGTACTTGAATATTTTTCGTAGTTACCCATGTGACCTTCGCCCTTGCTTTTCTATGTACATTGCTCCCCCGGTCCATGGTTCAGGGGATATCCATCATTTTTGTCTAAGGTTGTGGCAGTTGACTGTCCCTTTGTCATCATTGATTGTCACCTGGTATGTGCCAGGCCTGTGTGCACTCCGCAGGGTTGGGATTTTAGGTGAAAAATATAGCCACAAGCTGGGTGCGGGCTGCCTCGCCACGTGCCCTTTCCCCTCTCATGTGCAGGACACATGCTGCCACAATGATCCTGCACACTACTGGGGGTGCATATAGTAGCTGTCCACCAGAGCAGTCAAGGGAGTGGAAACGTGACTTCAGCACTCCAAATGTGCGCTCCACTATGGCCCTGGTTGCAATATGGGCTGCGTTGTATCTTACCTGGGGTAGTGTGGTGGGATTCCGTATTGGCGTCATCATGTAGGTGCTCAGAGGGTAGGCACTGTCCCCTGGGGAGGTGATAATGGTTGTAATTAGTTGGGTTTGTCTATTTGTCTGTGTGTGACATGCATGCACTTGCACAGGCATTTGTACTCACCAATGAGCCATGTGTCGCCATGCCTCCCAGCTTCCAGGACCCAGTTTAGGGGTGACATTCTGAATATGAAACTATCATGGGTGGACCCTGGCTAGTTTGCGTAGACAGAGGTGATGATTCCCTTGGCATTGCATACCACCTGCACGTTGATGAAATGCCAGTGCTTGCGGTTGCGATAGATGTGCTCAGTGGCCCTAGGTGGACGTAGAGTCACATGGGTGCAATCAATGGCACCAAGCATTTTGGGGAAATGTGCCACCCTGTAAAAGTCCTGGACCATGGCCTGCCTTTCTGCGGGTGTTCTGGGCATGTATATGTGCATGCGGACTGAGGGGCGTGCAGTCATGATTGCCAACACTTGGTGTAGGCAGCGTGACTGCGTGGGCTGTGAGACGCCACCAACCGTGGCAGTTGTCAGCTGAAATGATCCAGTGGCCAAAAAATGCAGTACGTTGAGCACCTTTTCCAAGGGGCTCAGTGCTTGGGAGCACAGGGTGGGTGATGTGAGGTCATCCTCCCACTCAGTGACCAGGTCAAGGATGATATGAGATGGAAACCTATACCTGCCATATACCTGGTCATCAAGCATCCCAAAAAGGCTGGTCCTGGGTAAATAAATTTGTGGCCTGGCTATCCTCCTCCTCCGGTGTCCCACAATCACTGCTGCGAGGAATGGTACATTCATCGTAGCTGTATGAGCTTGTTTGTTGTTTGCGCACACTTTTATGCTGAACGGCATGCTTACGCCAGTTTTCACCTGGCGTATGTGTTTCCGGCTTTGCGCATCTTTTGGTGTGTGCAGGTTTGCCCTGTTTGATTCCATGAATATGTGTTGTTAGCGTGCGTGTGGGCGTTGCGAGGATTTCACAGCGGTACTTCCCCCGTAACGCCCACATTTTCGTGTGTTGTTCCCCATTCCGCATGTTCTGTCCCCTTTTTAGGTGTATGCGCTGGTCGGTGTGCGCCTTCACTGGGCGCCTCGCTCACAGGTTTTGGGATGTCGCAATGATGTGTGAGACACGTGCAGATTCGGCGCTGGTCCCAGGTAAGCCAGGCGCAGTGCCTTCCATGAATTGGGAAACAGGCACTTGCACGGGTTTCGCATGCGTGCGCTGCGATTTTCACGCGTGTGCCCCCGTTTTCAGCACACATTAATTCCAAGAATTACCCTGTTAGTAATTTTGCACGCCGATTTGCTCCATTTTTGGGGGCGCTAAATCAGGTTTTTCGCCTCTAATTCAGTGGGAGTAAGTCGGATTTTATTTCTGATTGTTGCATAGTGTACCCGACTCCTTGCTACATCTCCCATCCATGCAAATTTGATTAATAGAGGTTTGAGGGAGTGTTGCAGGGGGAATAATTAACTGCAATACAATTTAAAATCCACTCAAAAGTTAATTTTGCTTTATTTCTAGTGTGTAGTGTTCATCTTACATGAAAAGTTCTAACTAAGTGTATTCCATCAATTTACTGTGTAATTATCACCCACTGGTGATTGCTGCCCAATATTAAATTTGTGTGATTTCATTTGGATTTTAAAATAAATATTGTATTACTATCCACCGGCCTGGTTCATGGTCCATTGTTGCCCGATGTATTTGTAAAAGGGGGTGTGAGACGGGTTGGATGCCATCGCAATATGAATACTTAGTAAACAAAGTAAAAGTACTTTAATTGTGCGCTGCATCCTAGGCCAGTAGCAAGAGTCCTGTTCTGCTGTGTGACGCCCCTTTAGAATCCTTAACAATACGGTATCATATTTTTCTGTGTAAAGAGAATGTTATGCTTTTATTCGCTTCATGCCAAAGCAAGGTCACCTCTCATGTCACATGTTTGAAGTCTCCTGGCAGTAGGGGGCTGTGGCAGGAGTCGTGTGTTTGTTTTGTGGTTGGAAAGAAACATTCTTAAGGGGTGATACGTACACTGGTGTGGGACAGGGTCAATGGGCCTCATTACAACCCAGGCGTTAAGGGTTTAATGGCGCCGTTGGCGCCGTTAACCCTTAACGCCTGATTACCATTTTAACGCCTGCTTTTAGCAGGCGTTAAAATGCAAGGCACTAACCCGCCTTGGTGCTAATTACGGCACCGTAATTTACGGTGCCGTAATTAGCGCCTGCCCCACTCCCATTATGCCCTATGGGGCAAAAATGAGAATGGGGAAGGGTAAATGGGGAATGGGGTTTACCGCCCCACTCACCTTGGAATGTGAATGGCCCTCATTACAACCCAGGCGGTAAGTGTTTAACGGCGCCGTAAAGAGCGTCAGCGCCGTTAAACACTTAACGCCTGATTACAAGGTCCCTTAGCGGGATGGTGACTTTAACGCCTGCTTTTTGCAGGCGTTAAAAACCAACCAACTAAGGGACCTTGCCGATAATTACGGCAACCGTAATTTACGGTGCCGTAATTATCGCCTTTCCCATTCCCATTATGCCCTATGGGGCAAAAATGGGAATGGGGAAGGGGCCATTGGTGAATGGGGAATTACCGCCCCACTCACCTTGTAATGGGGCGGTAATTCCGCCATCCACCATGGCGGAATCGTAACCTTAGCGGCATGGACCATGGTGCTAATAGCACCATGGTCCTCCGCCAAGGTTGTAATGAGGGCCAATGTGAATGTTATTGGGACATGAGACATGCATTTTGATGATGATGTCTCATAATAAATAATAACAAATTAAGCACTTACTCTCTAAAATAACAGAGTCCAGATGACTATTGAGGTGTTATCAAAGGCCTAGGCAAGAATATATGTAGCCCCCGGAAACGGGCGACTTTGTAACTTTAAGACCCATTTACATGCTTGTATGTGTGCCTTTTACAGTATTCGCTGCAGTGCAGGAATGGTGTATGCAGTATTTACAGTCATGGCATGTTGTACGTCCATACCTGTCAACCTTTTCTAATGAAATGGCCGATGAAACAAGCATTTCTTTTTGCCGTCATGCTCTCCACTGACACCTATTGACTGGCAAAGGGGACGGTATCACCCAGGAAAAGCTGGTGGGTTGACAAGTATTCCTGAGGGGTCCACAGGCATTATGGCTTTGCTACCTTTCTCTCGTAAATTCATGTCTGGTGTGGTTTTTCAGAAATACCACCGGGAGCATTTCTGAAATGTCACATGTTCTTGTGTATTAATATTTATTAAAAAAAAGCCCGTTCCTGCCCGCGTTCCTGTTGGAATGGACAATATGGCCAGTAAAAATAGAGGATATTTTGGAAAGTATTTCCATATTTCTAATGAGACCATCTTGTAGGTTTTTGGCGGCCAAAATGGTGCCGTGATGCCACTCCGTTGGTACCAATGTACGCAGCATTCAAGATTTGCATCGCCTGGCCGGCTTTTTACACATTAAGCCGCATTCATTTAATTGTCCTCGGAAAATGAAATAGAAGAGACGTGACATCTGATTAGACACGGTTCCTGGATGCACGTGTGTTAACCGATGGTGCTATCTTCTTGCAGGTTTTAGAGTGCGTAGATAAAACTAGCATGCACATGCTTGCTGCAAACCCCCTCCCCAGAAGAGTTTCCGGAAGTGGAGACTTAGGCGTCAGATTTTAGTCTTTGAAACACTGTAAAACATGAAACAGCTGCACGGCCATTCTGCTTTTACTAAAACCTGCACTGCACATCATTCCCATTGGTCCACCTGAACAAGAGAAAAAGAAAGTGACCTTTTTTTAAGGCTGTCCGTCCATGAGGTGAAAGTTTGGCCCCTGTGTAGTTGAACGTTGGATTATTCCTGTGCTTCTGGGCAGGGGAGTTGCTAGGCCTGGAAAAGACCTGGGGCTAAGCTGATGTCGGAAGTGTTGGGACTGGGGGCTAGCTAGTCTTTTGGCTGTAGCTCCTAAGATTCTATCCGGGGCTACAACCAAAAGATCAAGGGCTATAGCCCCATTAGCCCCCCCCCCCCCCCCCTAGCAACGCCCCTGCTTCTGGGCGGTGGATTCTGGTACTGTATGCTTTCAGAGGCAGGAGTACATATGTCTTTTCTTAAGAATGATGCAGTCTACGCCTGCTATGTTTTTGTTTTTCCTCACCCTGTCCACCTCGCCAGATGGACCCGCCAAGGCCTGAGCTGGCCTGCCCATGCCCGACACATGGGGTTTGGATGTATTTTTAGCAGTGACCTGTATTCCCTCAGCTGTCGCCTTCACGCTGCGGCCCAGTCATGGGGGCTGGGAGGAGGACGGAAGGGGCGGGCATATTAGGACCACGGGGGTCGGTGTCCCTGTCACTCTTCCCCGTCTCCATCTGCTCCTTCGCCTTCCTGGACTCCGGGGACGCTTTAAAACTTTACCTACCCGCCGAGTTCCGGAGGCTGCACTAATTCGACGCCACTGCAACCCGACTAGGTAAAGTCTTAGAACTTTCCGCACTTTTACTTTTCGTTTCTCGATTTTTGACGGATAATGTATTGTCTGTTAGGGGCTCTTTTTGCCGACTCGTATCTGTGCCTGAGATTGCAGGGCTATTTATAGGCAGGACTTGAATGGCTGTCGGGACAGGTTTAATATTAGAGGTCCACACTGGGCATTTTATCACAACCACATACCGCAGCACAGTGCTTTGGTGATATCAATTTAAGGGTGAATCACAGGCGTTGTTAACCGTTTGCAGACATAAGGCTAGGATTATTATTTGAATGCATTTAGTGCATGTCCATTGAATGTATCGAGTCTATGTCTGTCGTCATTTCATTCGTTTAATTTTTCTCGAAGACTATGGACGTTTGAAGCGGTACTTTCGGAAAGCGTTTATATATTTATTTAAGGAACCGAAAAGAAATGTCGGTTTGTCAAGAAGCATTTGACAACATTTTGCCTTTTTTTAAACGTCTTCCCATCCGCCCCATGTGTGGTACTGTGCTCCAAAGCCTTGCTTTGGGAAGCAGGACGATGGGGGACTATGAAGAAATATTAAGACAACGTGGAGCAATGGGGTGGAGGTTAAAGTGAATTATGTTTCCTATACAGGTCTATTGATATTATGCATTTTTGGGTGGCCTACGCGCACGTGAAAGCCTAATCTGCCTCCAGTTCCTTATCGAAATACAGTAGAGGAATAGAGTCAGAGCATGGAGATGGCAGCCGGTGCGCCGTATAAATCACAATAACACACCTCAGAAGGAGAGGAAACGGTTTGCCTAAGATCACACAGCATTGAAGTGAGTTCGTTCATTTTAAGTCGTCTATAGGATGTACCCTTGAGCAGGGTGTGCTTTCCGTAGAAAGTATTCAGCCGTAAAGGTTGCACATTTTTCTTTTTAAGTCACACTTTTTAGTCTCCAATTTTTGATTCACTCCCTTGTTTTAATATGCGCGTTTAAAGGCCTATGGTGCTGGGATTTTTGCCCCCTTTGTAGCCAGACTGCAAATAATGTCTTATAGGCGATAGCAATTATGTTTTTAACTCATGTAGAAAAAGGAAGGTGAGGCGCGCACTCTAGTTCCCAGTCTTGTATACCTGCTGCAGTTCACTTGATCTTCTCCTCCAAGCGCTTTCATGTCTCTAACAATCTTCAGGGAGGCAGTCTCTCTTTTCAGGTGTTGCTATATAATGTTTTTAACTTAAGCTGAAAAAGCTCTTAACAGAGCGAGGAAGGGTTTGGCAGTGGAATTGATGGGGGCGGTTAGTAAGATTTTTTTTTTTTTTGGATTATGATCTTTTTTTTCATACACATTCAGAACTGGAGAAAACAAAATGAAATTCTCAAAGCATAGCATACTTGTTTGATCATGTAATGTTTGGACACAACATCCCTCCCCACCTCGCGCTCCAGCCCTCTCCCTTTTCTTGAGTCGTTGATTTCGTTTTCAACATTATATAGAGGTCTTTCTGCTGTTACCTTGGTTAATACCAACATATTGTTCTGTTATTCTATGTTGATATGCTTTTATACTGCACCAAATCGCCAATGCAGTGGTATCAGAGCGCCTTGACTTGTCCATCGAGTGGCGTACCCATCCCCCCTTTAGGGGTATCCAGACCGTAGCCTGCTGGGGTAGAGACAATGAGCGAGGTAAAGTTTAGAGGAGGGGAAAGCAGGAAATAGATGTTACAGGCACGTGGAGGGAGGGATGCAGTGGAGGAAGTATGTTTTGTGATAACATCGGTACATGTCAGGCCTGTTAGGTGGACCATAGTTCAGAAAGAGGAGGACACAGATACGCCCTATTGTGTTGTGATAATTGGGTTCTGATTCCAAGGCATATTGATGAGAATTGTGATTTTGAACACAATGGGCCTCATTACGACCCAGGCGGTAAGTTACCGCCTTGGTCGTACCTTTACCACCATGGCGTAAACAGCGTTTACGCCATGGTGGTTGGCGGATTTACCGCCCCATTCCGAGGTTGGCGGGGCGGTAAGTCCCCAATCCCCATTTACCCTTCCCCATTCCCATTTTTGCCCCATAGGGCATAATGGGAGTGGGGAAGGCGTTAATTACGCCACCGTAAATTACGGTGGCGTAATTAACAACAAGGTCCCTTAGCGCCATGGATTTTAACACCTGCTAAAAGCAGGTGTTAAATCCTCCATGGCGCTAAGGGACCTCGGAATCAGGCGGTAAGGGTCGGCGCTGTTTACGCCGCCGTAAACCCCTTACCGCCTGGGTCCTAATGAGGCCCACTGTAATGTTGGATACTTGGGATCGAGAATGTGCTGGGGCTTATTTTCCCAGGCTTCTGATACTTTGTAACCAAGGACAAACTCCAGCATTTTAGATCTGTGACGGCCAAACCTGAATAATGAGAAGACTGTGTACAAAGGTGAAAGTTGTTGTTAACAGAAGGAAAGGACACTTATTGGGCAAACGGGTGCAGTAAAATTGAACAAGCCTGGCACATTGATGTCAAAAACATTATTAGCAAGAGTTTTTATCTTGTCAGTCCTCATTTTGAATGTTTTTTTTTTCTATACCAGGCTGCAAGTTATTTTAGGAAATTAGTGAGCCCCAGTTGGTTAGGATGACAAGACTGCTTGTTGTCACCACAGCACTGATTTCCCAGCCCTGGGAGTTCAAGTTCAACATCATTGACATCAAAGGAATACATCTAGTTATTTTAGTCAAATCTGTAAAAGACTGCAACTCCCATAACTCACTAGTTTGTTAAATGAAAGCACATGACTGGGAGAGTAATGCTCTTGTGAGATGGTGCCACCTTTGTAGATCTGATGGTATGAATTTGTAACCTTAAGTCTTTGGTCTGACCTCGCTTGTTTTGACTGTGTGACAACAGATGGGATCATCGACTTAACTCGATAAATAGTGCTTAAAATGGTTAATAACCAATAATTCCACCAGCTATTTTGATTTTTCATGCGATTGTTTCACACTGTGTGTGCTATGCTACCCTCTAAAGAATGCACTCATTGTTTTGAAAATCAATTATTAAAATAGGCATTCCCAAATACATGACATTGGAGCTGCCAAGCAGATCCATGTAATATCCCACACTTTCTGCGCTTGTTGATCACCGGGTCAACAGCAGCTTGCATGGTGCAAACCTTAGGCCCATGTCTGCACAGGGAGATCCCAACTACCTGATCCTGAATGCCAAGTTCTGGTGGCTGAAAACCCAAGGCAGCTGAAGGGGTCACTCATTGCAACACACCATTGGCACCTATGCAAATATAAATCAAAACTAAAGCGATTTAATTTCACAATTACATTTCTTGTACATGATCAATCAAGATGATGTTCTTGTGCATGTTTCAATTTCGCATCTCTACAATAAAAATCTACACATTTTGCCTGGAAAATATACTTATGATATTTTATCCCAGAGAGTTTTTAATTTATTTAACTGGAAGGCAGTGTATCAGGAAACAGTAACACATTGAAAAACATTGTACACAGCAGTGCGTGGCTCAGTATCATGTACATATTATCATTCGATAGATAATTCGGGTTCATGTTGACTCCCCAAAGAGGTCACCGAATGAGCACAGAACATGACATGCAGAGTGAAAGTGTATCTCGGGTGCCACAAGCTCTTCAAGAGAGGAGAATTGTGTCAAAGATAGACACATCATTGTAATGGATGGAAATGTGACCCAGATGGCTTATCACGCTCCGCAAACGTGCATTTGTCCAAATGTTTGGCTTCGACGTTGTGATGTCATCATTTCCATCAGCACCACGTGCCCCATGCTGCTTGTCCCCACGCCTCCCATCTGTAAAGCGGACTCCTCACAGGCTAGACACGCTAGGAATGTTCTGACTCACTGTTGTCCCTGACCTCTGGTAATGACATTTGCATGATATCTTTTATTAAAGATAGAATCCCTGACCAGAAAGCTAAAATCTTTTGTCAAGATGTGGAATACTTCTCCTCTTGGACTTATACCCCCCTGCATCTAGCTTAATTTCCAGGTATACATAACATTAGCCTGGCTTGTGTTCATATTTGCTTTTATGAAACAACATGGATGAGATTTTTAACAGGATTGATGGACATAAAATACTTTACAGATGGCTGAGACTAACGTTGTTTAGGCGAGACTATATCGAATGGTGGAGGGCTAGTATGATGGGGCATAGGCTGGGGGACAGTAACTTGGGAACTGATAAGATTCAGTGCATAGTGCCAGCATGTTTATACATATTTAATACATACATTTGTAACTGACATTATCAGGAGAGGTAGAAGGGATGTCAGTTGCGGGGTGTAGTGTGGGGATAGGAGATGCACCTTCAACAGCTAAAAAGTGGAGCTTGAGACACATTCCACAGATGCAGAACTCTAAAGTTTCACATGGCCATTCACGAGAATGCCATCCAGCCTATTTGTGCTTGGAATTCTGGGACTTGTAGTTTTCCAATCTTTCAAATTGGAAAGAAAAAAGTAGAAGCCCGAGAATCCAAAGGGAAAAACAGGACTGGATGACCTTCTTACACATGGCCATGGGAAACTTGAGAGCTATGCAGATTGGCTGGCTTTGATGGCTGGTAGGAGACTATTCCAGTTAAGGGGGGGGGGCAAATAGGGAGAAAGAGTGGAAGTGGGAGGAGGCACAGGAAGTGGGAAAAAGAAATGTTGTAGAGGGAGGAGGATCAGACAGTTTGCGAGGGAGTCAAAAGAGAGATTCAGGTCTGCAAGGTAATGGGGCAAGAACATGTAAATGTTGGGCAATGTTTGGATAGGAACATAAAGGGAGAGTGATTTTGCATGGAGATTCATCTAGCAGTGCGTTGGCATATAGAGGAATATTAACAGGTGGGAGAGAATCTGGCTAATTTGAAGAGGGTGCACATAGCACATTATTAGGAGATTGAAGGAGTAGAAGCAAAGATCAAGGAGTAAGCTGGGGAAGAAGTGCACTTTGCTGAGCATGAGGGCAGAGATCGGAGGTTTAGCCTAATATTGGTGGGGAGGATTGTCTCTTGAGAAGGGTGATATTGGCAGCAGTGGTAATCGATATAATTAACTGTTGGAGTCTTGGGCCACTGTCAAAAAGACCTAAAGTTTGCAAACCTTGGGTGACGGAGTGAGGAGGTCAAGAGGCAAGTAGGTGGGAGAGTGAGGATAGCATTGGAGGAAGGAATGGGAGAAAGAGGTCTTCCAGCAACGAGCACTTTAACATCAGGAGGCACAGAGGCATCCAGTGATGGATGTCGGTGAGACATGTGCTGACATGCTCAGTGCTCAGAGATGACTGGGGCCAAAGAGGGGAAGGAGAACAAGACCTGTGTCTCATTGGAAAGAAAAGTAATAGTGAAAGCCAAAGGATGATACGCACATGCCCAGGCAGGTGGTATTGAGGGAGAAGAGGACTGGGACAAGAACAGTTTCTTAAGGGGGGCATACTGGAAAGGGTCTGGGGGAGGTGATGCCAGAGTTCCAGAAGATGAAGAAGGTGCAGTCAGAGAGATTGGCAGCCACTCGGTTAAGTATGGCAATTGGTCTGTAGAAAAAGAAGTTGTAGCGGTCCGCAGTGGGTTTCTTTAATATGGTTATTCGTATTTTGTTGCAGGCAGGGAATATGCCTTTTGAGGCGGTGGGATGGAAGATGGAGGGGAAGTAAGAGGAAGGGAATGGTTCGTGCACTTTGATTGGGGTGCAAGGGGATCGGTGGGAGCAAATGCTGGGTTGGTTGAATGGAGGATGGGTATGAGTTCAGTGGAGGAGGTGGGAGAGAAGTGGGATAGTGAGGAAACGGTGGAGGTGATAGCCAGTGGGGAGAATGAGAAAAGGTGTGACCAAAAATAGGGTGCACTGGGTATTGCATATTTTATTTTATTTTTCATGGAGAAGTAGGAGGCACATCTGTCAGCAGCAGAGAGAGAGAGAGAGAGAAAGAGAGAGAGAGAGAGAGAGAGAGAGAGAGAGAGAGAGAGAGAAAGAGAGAGAGAGCGAGGGAGAGAGAGAGCGAGAGAGAGAGAGAGAGTAGTGTTTTTAGGGAGACACGTTGCAGGCAGTAAGAAGAGTAAGGGAGCAATTGTTGCACCATTGGTGGAAGTGGAGGGCTAAGGTTGTCCTCAGTTGCTGGGTGGCTGGCGAGTTCAAATGTTGAGGGCTTGGGTGGGAACAGATGAAGTAGCAAGCGGGATAGTGATAGTCAAAGAGATAGCCAGTGTGTTGTAGAACTCTCTAAAGGGGAGTTCTGTGGAGTGGGGAAGTTAAGGAGTGAGGACTTTAACGGAGCGCTTGAGCTGGTTCAGGCATTGTAGGGATAGAAGCTGCTGGGGGAAGAGGGACATGCACCCGGGCCACTGAGAAGACAACGCTGGCATTTGATGTTCTGATCCTCGCCCAGCGAAAGGTGTTTGCACCAATCGGTGCGTGGGAACAGGAGGTTGAATAGAGGTGTGGGTGAGCCCTGGGCAGATCCAGGAGAATGGCTGGGTGATGCAGAGCAGAAATGCGTGCAGAGGACTCCTTGTAAAAGAGAAAAGGTGAACAACACAGATGCTAAATGGAGCGCTGGGCACATGGTGGCAGCCTTTTGTGGTAGCACTCGACAGACAGTGCTGTTGCAACCTAGATACAATTCAGGTAGGTGACCATGGATGCTGCTTTTATTCTATGTTATTGATAGATGATGGAGTAGGAGTGGAGAGCCAAGCAACAATTTATAACATATTTTAAGTGTGTTCTCCCTTTGATACATTTATGTGGACAATGTTGTCATCCTGGCCCATATGAACTGTCATGGACCACTATCAGTGGTCGAAGTGGGCAGGAGAGTTTGGGAGCGGTGTTCCTCTGCTTTCTTTCTTTTTTTAAAGTATTACTGTTCCTATGATTTTATATTAAAAAGAAACCCTTCTGGAATGGTACAGTTTTAAAATAAAAGTGTAGGAACAAACTTGCACTTCAGTGCACTGCACTGAGCATTCCATTAAATAGCAGGTGTGTTTGTTTGGGAGTTTGGATTACACGTGGGAGGGGGTGTGAAGATGGGGTTTGTGTGGTTTGTGGGGACAGGCCATCAATGAGACATAGTTCCACTACTTCTTTTCGTACACTTCGACCACTGATCACTATAAATATATTATACCCCACTGCTATATACATAACTGTCCTTTGATATATGTCTCCACTATAAATATATTATATCCCACTGCTATCTATATAGGACTGTCCCTCGATATATGTCTCCATATTTACCGTTTTAGGCCGATATGAACAACATGTGTATGGTGAGGCTGTCTTATAAAGTTGCAACACATTGTTCATTCGTTTGCACCCCTCGTTCTCTCAGTCGATTGGGCAGCCACTGTTTCAATCATACAGGGTGGAACGCTTCAGTCTCATCGAGGCTCGAGTCTTGCTCACATGTTTGGAAATTCTCTAGGCAGCCATCTTTGTTTTCTTGCCCCATGGCTAGCATCCTTCAAGGCCAAAGCATGAGAAAGAAGTGCTATGGACAGTTGTGGAACAGTCAGAGTTGTTTTTATCGGGGTCAATTGTAAGCCACACGAAGAGGCTGAATAGTGTAATGGCGTCCTCTGCATATACGTGATGACGTTATGAAATCGGTGTGTTCACTGTCTGGAATTGGGGAGAGTGCACCTGTAGTCACATGCTCATTTTTAATAACGCATGTTATTAAACACTGCTGCCTCTCAGAGTACACCCTACCTAAACCCGAGCGTCAGATAGCTCGGTGGTGTATGGGCATGCTGTGGAGATCTGTGTGGCATCCGAAGGTCACTTTTCAAAAACCCATCAGAGACTTTCTTTCTCCTGAGGGTAAAACAAATAATAATTAAAAAATGTTATGTTGATTTTTATCAATGAGGCCACTTGTTTTATTACATGCCAAAGACAATTGTGTTTGTGGTAAAACTGTATATGTCATGTTCATTTCATTATAATAACAAGAATGATGATACTACTACTACTAATAATAATAATAATAATAATAATCAAATACTTCATATTTCTGTACACGAAGGCCATCATAACTTTATAACAAAATAATTAAGTAAAGTATGGACCGACTGGGTTAACACAGACAACCTATGAAATCTATGATGCCCTTCTCCATGAGAAAAAACATGTGTACAAAGCATAATACTTTGACATAAGCTAGCCTCACCCCTGAAAACCATCTCAGATGCCCACGGTTGAGAAATATAAGCTCTTTCTTCCTGAGGTAAAAAATAAAAAGCAAAAAACAACCACACCAACTAGTTTGATTTAGAAAGCTATATCAGGCTAGTAGACATAAATGCATGTCTATTAATGTAAAATGTAATACACGACTAAACTATTGGCTGTGTCAATGACCGTTTTGGATTGTGGCAATTTATCTCACACGTTAGAAATTAAAATGAAATGTTTCCCTCTGACGTAGCCTTTATCGAAACATCTGACTGCAGATGTGATATAAGAGTTGCCACTCCTGGCCAGAGGCTACCATGCGTGCCGCTGTCCTGTCATGCTTCATATCCAGCAATGTCCTGTTGAACTTACCCACCGAGTCAGTTCCGAGTTTGTCATAATCTCTCTACCGTTGCAAGAGCTAAGCATGTCATGTGCCATTTGAAGGCCAGCCCTACCCGCCTACTACTTTTTTGATCGTTTACTTTCCTGTTTTAGGAACAGGTGCGAGCATTTCAGTTCCGTCAGCGTAGTGACATGACTACTGCTTCTCAGGAACACTAGGATGAGTCGTGGCTACAGTGCTTGTTCAGTCCTGCCCTGCTACAAAAAGCAGTGATCCCAATCAAAAAGGTGAACAGGCACAGTTTGACAGGTCTACCTCCTTCGCCTCTTTTCGTAACGTGGGCCGAGGGCGGGTTGTATTGTTCCGGTGAGCCCTGGCACAGAAGCAAGACAAACAACAATGAACTTCAATAAAAATAACAATGTACACAAGAAACCTAATTATGAACACTAAACATCAAACAAGCAAAGGCGTCAAATGAAAGCAAACTTTGAGAGTAAAGGGACATCCTGGGTGAAGACAGGGCAGGAAATTGACTTGAGCAACCAGTGTCAATATTCAAGTATATGTCTTGTAAAAAACAAAGAAGGGTCCTTAAAAGTCACTAAAGTGGACCAGTGGGAGAGGGCATCTTCAAATACCTTTTGTTTATTTTTCTTTAGGGCTCAAGCGTTGAGCTAGGCTTCTGTGTGGCTTACTGAGGTTGAGCTGATATCAATATGGGCGAGTTGTACTTTCCCAGGCGGTGAGTGAGCATCAGTGAGGCGGGGTCTCCCGGTGGATCGAGTCAGCTTTTGAGATGGGTCGAGTCAATGTCTACCAGTGGTTTGAGTTGGTGGATGAGTCGATTGCGAAATGATGCTTGCACTGGGTCAAGTCGGTGTTCGAGACAGGCCAGTCAATGGCTTACAGCAGGTCGAGGTGATGTTCGGGTTGGTTGCTTTCACAGAAAGAACCTGTTGATTAAGTCGAGTGGAGGCGGTCCACTTCAATGGGTTAAGTCAGCATGCGGAAGAGCACGTAGCCCATTTGATGCACTGAAAGGGCCAACACCAGCATCTCAGGTCCTGTAGCAGTTAAAAGTGAGTTAAGCACACATGAGCTGACTTGAACGTCGAGTTGGTAAGCAGGGTTATGCACTACTTCTGGACTTCTGGGTTGCTGGTAGGACCAGTTCAGGATCTTCAGGGTTAAGTTGCATCCTTTGTTTTTTGCATTTCCACTCCAGGCAGCATGTGTGGAGCCTACAAGAGATCCTTCACCACCAGTGAGCACAATCATGATTTTAGTGGCCCTCACCTCCAGTGAGCATGATACCGGTTCTAGTACATAGGCAACTGCAAGGCTTTGGTCCTCAGAACTTTTCAACCCAATTGTGTACCTGAGGTGGGGAGAGAGAAGAGCTTTTACCTTCCTTGGAAACTTCTATCTCCACCTCTGTGGAGGGAATTTGGAATAAACTATATACCCAACAGAATTCCAGGTGAATGTTTCTTGTCTTGCCATCCAAAGACAAATCAAGTAAGGGAGGCTTTCCCCCTTATATAGGTGGACTGTTGCCTAGAATATTCCAGAGAAAGCCTGTTGTTAAGAGTCCAATTCAGGCTGCTGTAACAAATGTCCTTTGTTTGCTGATTTCATGCACAGAAGTCATGCACAGGCTGCAGAAAGTAAGGAACATTCAGGAATTTTGGGAAGCACCAGAAAAATCCAAGATGTTGGTATCCCCCCTGTAGGCCAAACCTCTCCTCTGAGTTGCTCTAGCACCACCCACTTCTTCAGTTTGCTACTTCAAAAGGACTAAAGTGATCAGCACCCTGGTCTGAAATGGCCATTGTCATATCGGGACTGTCTTTGTGGCACTGGGGACCTCCTGGGGAGGGTTCCTGTGCCCCGCAGGAAGGTTTTGGATTTCCTCAGGAGGATAAAAGGTGCTGCTACCTGGGCATGGTCCCACATGGATGTTCTGTGTTCATGCAAGGAAGACAACTAATACTCACGCTGCCCTATGATGTGTGCATCATCTCACCAAGCTGACAGTACTATGACATCCAAATGTTGTGGCTGTATAATTGTGTAACCTCAGCAGTCCACATGTCAAAACTATACATGGCTTATATTTACACTTTACCATTCCACCAACCGGCAGAGGTGCAACATTTTCTGTTTTGAATCCGAGGTGCAGGTGTATAAAAAGCTAACTTTGCCTGTTTGAACTTTAGGTTTCTGCAGTGGTCAGGAATTTGCATGTGACCTTTGATCCCGTTCTGCCTCCACTGGAGGCCAGTTGCTGGAGATGCCAGGAGATGGTCACAAGAAAGGCACATGAGTGAACTTTTGATTTTGGTATGGATCATTATGGAAGGGGTTCGGAAACATAACTACCTGCATTATTTTATTAATACAAATATGTATACCCTGACAGATGGCTTTCTGTCACACTCAGTACCTCTTTCAAACATAATGTAATTGATTTCTAAAGCATGAGACAGAACACATCGCAACCTAGTTGCACATTTTCCCAGAACACTCGTTTTAGTCAATCTGAAGGCTTATCCATCAATTCATATTGTACGTGTAAACATTTTTCATCTCAGAATAATACAATGGCACCATTCCCTGGCTTTCCCTTCAACTCTCCTATTGGAATACAAATGGATTTACTAATCTTGGGTGTCATATAAAAAGCGAATAGAAAGCACAGTAGAACTTATTTTTTCTCTAAAAGACTGAGAGACGCTTGCCAATGATTGCACACACTTACAAGTGGTGCTGAGGGTAATCTCACTCTGCATGTCCAGGATACCGCCGAACTTCAACTGGACAGCTTTTAATTAATGAAGCAGGATCTAGTTATAAGCCCTGTCTGCTTAGGAGAGTGCATATTACCATACTGTGCCTACAGACATGGTTCACCAATGCAGTCCCTAACTATGCTCATGCACCTCCACACACATAGTAAATTATGTCACACAACTTAAGAAATCTACCTCAGAAAGTGAATTGCTTGTGGGACATGGACACATTCTCCAGCAATACAATAGACAATAAGCTTTGGGGAATTGGGGGCAAGGGATGTGTGAATTCGGGTTTTGAAAACTTTAGTGAAGGACAGCAGTGAAGTACACGGCCTGATGTCTGATGCGCCTGGTTCCAAAGATCAGGGGCAGGAGCGTCAAAGCACCTGTGACCACATTAATGTACTTGCAACTGTAGATTGTGAGCCGGCAGAGGTGCACATACTTTAAGGTGGCTTTTGGAAGCACAAATGCATGTTTTTCTTTCTGTAAATGTACAGAGGACCAGGAGGACTTAGTATTTATCAGACCTTGGTACATGTTGTAATTTGAGCTTTTTAGAGACCTTCCATGTGGTATTGTGAGAAGATACCCACATCCTTTGGAGACTAGACACATTCCCTGATGCCACCTCTGGCAACCTTCACTGATGCATGGCTAGCATTTGAAGCTGGGTTCATGACAACACTCAGGGCCTCTTCGTGTGCGCTCACTCTCACCTCCGTCTTACCTCCATCTGGTCTTCATCCGCCAGCCCCTGTACTAAGCCATCCATGATCAACATTCATAAGGAGGTCTTCTGTCTCAACAAAAAACTCTCACTATCCTTCCAAGTTTGCTTGGTTATTCGCTCCTGTTTCTTTCTCCTCTGCTCCGATACCTGATGTCCCCCCAAGATAACACTCATCAACGCCCTACTCTCACCAGAGCTGGACTATGAAAACAGTCCTTGAATTGGTATTCCTTATGCTGACTCTGAAACGTACATGCCCAGATCACTGCTTCTTTCCTCCTGCAAAGAGATGACCACCTTACTGCAACTCCGCCCTCCTTCCACTGGCTACCTTTTCCATATGTATCACCTTGAAATGCCTCAGCATCACTAATTCTTCCTTCTCTAAAACTGGAACCCCTGCCTTGCACTAAGGTCTCTTCAGTACAAGAGATCTATGCATCGTGGATCTGTACCTCGTTGATCCTCACCTAGATCCCTCCTCAACAGATCCCTTACGGGTGGGTGTGATTTTACTGCATTTGCCTCAAGACTCTGTAATGTCCTCCCCAATGAATTATAAATATTTCTGACCACCTACCCTTAGACTGAGCTCTAAATAACTGGTTCTTTGAGTAAATCTTATTTATCTTATCTCCACCGTTACCATTCGATTATAATCACCAATGGACCACCTTTGTGGTCACATCTGCCCTCTATAAAATGTAAAAATAAATACATGTTCACAGAAAACATTTCTTCTTCAGTAAGCAACCTGGCTGTAAGATACGTTCTAGAGAACATGTTATTATTCTCAAATATTCTTTCCAGACCACTCCAGAAAAGTAACAGAATAGCATGGCTCGGAAAAGGAAGCTGGTTGTTTGTGGTCCTGAGTCCTTTCAGGCCTCCCTGGGATAGAGCGTGCATTGCTCTGTTCAGCACACCCAGTGTACTGCTGCCAGACTTCCGGCAAGACAAATGCGTATTTTCAACATGGTGGAATGGGAGTGACGAACAGTAACACCATATCAAGGGTCGACATGCTGCATATGCGCACTCAGGTCCCTCTGGAACCCACAGGGATGCACAATATGGCTGCTTCATGGCAAGAGCCAGACGGCTTGGTGTATTAATTCCTGATACCTGTCATTCCTCCCAAAGTTGGTTAAGGTATTGTTTTGTTGAGGGTAGATGCCTAAGGCCTGAAAACAGGTGTCAGCCTTGTCTACAATAAACTCTTACCAGGAAACTGAAGAGCTACAGGCCAAATCAGGTCTGTGCCACATGTCATACAGCTGACTCGAGCAGAAGCCTGGTGGCCAAGCTCCAGCGCATCCCATTCGGCAGTGATTGATATTTGTACTAGTGGGCAATTCTGACAGCTGCAGTATGCTCAGCACATCAAGGCGTGGTCCTGTGTCCTCCAGCAAGCAGATCTGACACCCCAGATATGGCTTTGCAATGGGCAAACTAGAAACTGCTGCAAGATATAGCAGAGAAGCTCCTTTCTGTAAGATCTGCGGCTGAAACGATGAGGCCAGGCATTAGATTAGGACCCTGACTTGAATGATCAGTCCAGTTGCCAGTCCCCTGCAGTGCTCACTCTGGAACCCGTTGCCTTTTTGCTGTTGCCCCAGGCTCAGTCAAGTCAAGGGCCAGAACAGCACTGGGTCCTGTGAGCTCCAAGCTGGGTGACTGCCTTTCCCAGGTGGATTTGTAATTGGTCTCCTCACATTAGGTCTTGCCTCAGACTGAAAACTCCAAAATTACTTGACGGATTGACTCTTACTACCATAGAATAGGCTTTAGGGAAGCTGCCAGCTCCTGGGTGGGGAGTCATGTGGCTTGCCCAAACACTATCCCCCTGCAATATTCCTTTTCGAGCCCCAGGCCTTGTCTTTTTACGGTTCCATGTTCTTTCATCTTGAGGATTTTTTATGCCTGCCTTTTAATTGTCGACAAAATTACGAAAAAGTTCATAAATAAAAACCCTGCCCCACCTATTTTTTTTACTATTCCCGGCCCCCCAACCCCTTATCTGCCCTTTCCCACCCCCTAAAAAAGAAAATCCATAAACTTATTCGTAATTTTGTACATTTAAAATGCAGGCGTAGACATGCCAGGTGATGAAAGAACGTTGTACCCTTTTTACCTGCTGCTCCTGGGAGCCCAGCATCATTAGGGCTCCCGGTCTTTGGACCCATCCCAGCTCGATGGCTTCCCTTCCTGGGTGGATTGCACACTGGGCACTGAGATATGGCCTTGGCCTGCACTACCTGAAAACTCTTCAAAGAGGGCAGATGGTGGTCTCGTATGAACTGGAGTTGAGGCTCAACTAATCTAACCAGGCCTGTGATCGTGTTCTCAGCTGT
This sequence comes from Ambystoma mexicanum, assembly GCF_040938575.1. NCBI lineage: Eukaryota > Metazoa > Chordata > Amphibia > Caudata > Ambystomatidae > Ambystoma > Ambystoma mexicanum. The sequence continues at coordinate 1,365,432,303 of NC_090932.1, read as the reverse complement.
TTCCAATCATTACTGGGCAGTCTCACTCAGGCAGCCTGTCAAAACACAGTTGGTGAAGGGATCAATCTCTTCAACTGTTTGCCGGGCTCACCCTTACCTACGCTGGACTTCAAACATGACACCTCTTCCTAGCTTACTGTTATCTTCTACTCTCTACTGCCACCAACACAATATGTCAGTGTTCATCTGGTGCACTAGTTTGCACTAGTGTGTTTTATTGGTTTAGTGACTGGTGGTTCACTCTACGACATGCCGTTGTGTGCTCACCATCTCCATCTCCCTCCTGCTAAGGCTCCTCTTGTGCTTCTCCGATGTCCATTTAGTGTGCCCAGGTCAGCTTCCACCAGAGTGCCTTATCCTTCCTCTCAACTTACTTTTCCTGCTCCCCTCTCGATATTGGTGGTCCTGTATCAGACTGCTTTTACATTTCTGGGAAGTTGTCACTGACTGGCTTCTCCTGCGCTCTCCACTTAATCCATGTTTTGCCCTTTCTCCGCTCATGGGCACTCTCCCTGCTTCCTGCAGTCAGGTGAGTTGCCTGGTTAGCCGATACCTACTTGTGTTTCCTCTACCAGTTTCCCTCTGGTAATTGTCATTCTACATATAAAATAGAAAAGTAACACTTCAAATATCTTACTAAAATATAAAATGTCACTAGCAAATACAGAACCAGGACAATAAAAGATAATTTGCATGCTCTGAAGATTTTTTAAAATTAATTGGGAATAATCAATGAGAGACATGAGTGAGCATAGAAGGAGGTCGGTTGTTCCCCTTCCTCATGCCACCACCTGCCACACATCTGTACAGTTGTTGCATCAAGCTCTCACTCCTCCTTTAGGTTATCCTCTTCCCTCCGGTTACCCTCATCCCTCCACTCTGTCTTCCCTCTAGCACATCACCCCACATTTCTTATTCCGGAGCAGTTTGCAAGGGCTGCATTCTCTATTCACTTCACAAACCACTCTACTCTGCCCATTTCCACTTCACCTCAATATGGCACTCTTGTATTAAGAAATCCACCTTTAGATATCCTGACTCCCCTTCAGTTGGCACATGTGTGAACTAGCAGAACAATCAATAATGTACCAATATACATGTATTTTCCCATAGAATAGTGAACATGTATACTATAAACCAGCCATCCGTGCAGGTACTGGCTGGGATACTCTGCTGTACACTCCAAGGCTCACAAACTCACCATCAACATTTACATCACTGATACTACTGAGCACCAGAAGCATCATGTTATACTGAATAAACCAAAAAACTATTTTAATTCTATCTACAGAATGATTTAAAATAAAATAAACAGATAAAAGAATGATAAAGATATGCACTCTTGTCATCCACCCTGACATCCATGTCTGCAGCAAACCTGCTCCCAACCCTGTTCCTAACCCTACTCAGCACTATCATTTACTTTTGGGCCAAAATGCCTTTTAATAGCCGCTTGATACCGCACAGCCTGGCATTCCTCTCATGTGCCCATTAAGTACATTCTTGCAGTAATTAGTGTGGTGATCGTCATTCAGCCTGCCTGATCAACCGACCTGGCAGCACTTTCCAAGATGGTTGCCAGTATTTGTTCTAGACCAATGGGGGACCGGCAGGCTTTAGCCAGCCCCCTCACCAAGGTCCACTTCCTAATGCCCCTGTCTGCTCCCTGTCCACTACCAGAACACTGCCTGGGACTTTTTGCACTCCTGCACATGAGCTTCCATGATGCTTCTACCTCACACCTCAAAGAAATCTGGACTACCATGACATTCACACCTCCTTAACTATGAGTTAGTTGCCTCATTCTGGACACACTCCTACCCTCTCTTGACTTCACTTCCTTCTCTGCCTGACTCCCATGTTTAAACTCTTGATTGCATTGTGTTTAACACCGATTGCTAGCATCTGAATCTAGCTGTAATATCAAATCTAGCTGTGTTTTTGCAGTTGGCTTAAAATTAAATCTAGCTGTCTTTTTGCTTTTAGATTAAATCAAATCTAGCTATGTGTTTGCATTTGGCTTAGTATCAAATGTAGCTGTGTTTTTGCTGTTGGCTTAAAATCAAATATAGTAGTGTTTTTGCTTTTGGATTAAAATCAAATCTAGCTGTGTTTTTGCTTTTGGCTTTAAATCAAATCTAGCTGTATTTTTGCTTTTGGTTTAGAATAAAATCTAGCTGTGTTTTTGCTTTTGGCTTAAAATCAAATCTAGCTGTGTTGTTGCTTTTGGCTTAGAATCAAATCTAGCTGTGCTTTTGCAAACTCGTTGTGCCCTTTGCTTGTATTACATTCTTTTTGTGCAACCTGCTGGTCCAGTAACTGCACCGTTTTACTTGTCCTACTATGTCCTGCTGTCCCTCCTCCCCCCTGCATCCACCAACTCTCTCTCTAACTCACCCATGGCACTTTTTCTCCTATCTTCTCTAACTGTTTCTCCATCGACTATCCTTCCATTCTTACTAAGTCTGTCAGGAAGAAGTTCAAAAAGGATATCTTGGCCTCCAACCCCGGTCTACCTAACGCTGACACCTATTACAACGCTGCCTCCAGACAGACCCTCACTGACACCCTCTTTGTCATTCCTTCGCCAGATCTATGGATTCTGCATATGATCTCTGTGCTCTGTCCTTTCTCCCCCTCTCCCATTAATGGTGGCACCCGCTGGGAAGCCCTCATAGCCCCCTTTGACTCCTCTAAGGTCATCATTAATGTCTACCTAAATGGCACCATCATGGTCCAAGGCCCTCAGGCCAATTTCCTCCTCTTTGATAGGCGCTTCCCTCGCCACATCAATTTTCTTTCATCTCCTGCTGTTCCCTCTCCTCCTCCTGCTTCCCTGTCTCCCCCCTCCTCACCCCCTTTGGCTACCTTGCCCTCTCTTCCCTCCTCTTTTACCCCCCCTCAGGCTCCTTCTTCACCTATGCAGGGCATACCTCTGATGTGTACCCCTCCTCTGAAGACTTTGAAGGCTGACAACCTTCTTCATATTGCCACTCTCAACTCTCGCTCTGATGTCAAACACTCCTCTGACATTTTCGCCTCCTCAAAGAATTCAACCTCGATGTCCTCAGTCTCACTGAGACTGGGTTCACGGCCACCTCTGTCATGACACTCTCCTCCCTGTCGGCTACAAGATCCTCCCTGCACCATACCACCCGGTCCGGTGGGGGTGTAGCCCTGATCTTCCTTTAGTGGATTCCTGCCTCTATCATTCCCAGGCAGACTTACTCCTCTTTCAAATGCCTTTTCTGCAGGCTTTCTCTCTCTCCTGGCCACTCCCTTACCTTGGCTGCTATCTATGGGCCTCCTGGTAAGATCACCTCATTCCTCTCTGAGTTTGCAGACCTCTCCTCCTCCCTCCTGACCTCAACCACTCAACTGCTCCTTCTTGCTGACCTCAATATCCATCTAGATTCTCCCTGTTCCTCCTCAGTACTCATTCTTGACCTCTGCGATTCCCTCTCCCTTTCTATGCTCCCATCTGGCCCGACTCACTCTGTAGGGCACACACTTGATGTTTTGATCTCCTCTGACCTCCCCTTCTCCATCCCTCTGACCACTCCTGGAGCGATCACTCCCTCCTCTACTCCCATCTCTCCCTCTCTACCCCACAGGCCAAGCCAACCCCAATACTGCCACCTACCTTCTGAGACATCCGGACCATGAAGCGTGTGTCAGTTGAGGCTTTCACTGCCACCTTCTCTCCCCCTCCCTCCGCCTCTGGCTGACTCACATCCTGACACAGCCCTTTCCATGCTCTTCTTTTCTATCTACAATACTCTAGATGCTGTTGCCCCTGTCATGAGGATCTGTTTGAAGCCCAAAGCCAAGTGCAATTCTTGGTACGACTCTGACCTAGCTACCCTTAAACGTAAGTGCAGGGTGGCTGAGAGGAAATGGAAGGCTTATTGCTAATCCTCTGACAAACTGGCCTGCTGCCTGCTCCAAAGACAATACCGACTCTCTGTCCATACTAAGAAGAGAGCCCACATTCAAGCCTGTGTCTCTGCAGCATCTAACAACTCGGCCAAACTCTTAAAAATCTGCAAGGAGCTGGTCGACCTTGCTGCAGTCTCTACCTCTCCTGTCGCCTCCCATGCCCTTTGCATGGCCCTTGCCTCTCACTTCATCTCAGAAACCCAGGACATCCTGTCCGCCCAATCGTCCCCTCCCCTCTTCTCCCTCCTCCTTCTTCGAACCCTGGCCCTCTTGCAGCCGCCCCACCCTCTTTCTATTCCTTTCTTCTTTTCTCCCCTGACACGGTTTCTAGACAAGTCAGATCTATCTCTTCAAAACAGGTTCTTCCCTGTTCCTCCAAAACCATCAAGGACCACGTTGATACCCTTGCTCCTGCCCTGGCTGATTTCTGCAACCTCTCCTTCACCTCGGGAGCCTTACCCTCCCCTCTGAAGCTGTCTTTTGTGCACTCTCTTCTCATGAAACCCACAGCTGACCCTTCTTGCCCAGCAAACTATCATCCGATCTCCATCACTCCTTTCCTGGGCAAACTCTTGGAAAAGCTGGTCATCTCCCAGGTTATCCTTCACTCTGATTCTGTCTCCACAACCGTCAGTCTGGTTTTAGCGCTGCCAGAAGCATGGAAACTGCTCTCCTGAACATCTGTGAAGACCTGCTCTCCAACCTTGACTCTAACATCCCTTCTGTCCTCATCCTACTCAATCTCTCTTCTGCCTTCGACACGGTCAACCAGACCATCCTGCTCAACCATTTCCGTGACAACCTGGGTATCAGGCTCTGGCTAGGTTGACTTCTTTCCTCTCAGATCGACCCTCCCAGGTCCAACTTGGGTCCTTCCTTTCCTTCATCTCCCTCTCTACCTGCGGTGTTCCCCAGGGGTCCAACTCCTCACCCTGGCTTTTCAACCAATACCTGGCAACTCTCGCCCATCGCATTGCCTCCCTCTGCTCCAATTTTTAAGTGCTGTGCAGATGACACTGAACTCATTTTCAGGCTTCCCTCTGGCACCTCTTCTCCTTCTCTCATCTCTGATTGCCTGTCTGCTATCCAGGAGTGGTGTGCTGCCAACAATCTCTGCCTTAATGCCAGCAAGATGGAGATCCTCCTCATCAGCACACCTTCGCCCTCTTTTCCTGTCACTCTCTGGCCACCCTCCCTTGGCGGTTTTCCTACCCCCACCTGCAAGGCTAAGAACCTCAATGTCATCTTCGACTCCACGGTTTCCATTTCTGCCCACATCTCTGATGTCTCTAAAAAGTCAAACTTCCAACTGCACCTCCTCAGCGGTATTCTGCCTTTCCTCTCCTTCCCCCAGAAGCTCACTGTCTCTCGAGCTCTGGTTCTCTCTAGGTTGGATTACTGCAACAGCCTCTTTCTAAATCTACCTGCTTCTACTCTCCGCCCTTTGCAACTCATCCAGAACAGGACTGCGAGACTTGTCCTTGGCCTCAAGCCTGGGGATCGTATCTCTCCAGCCCTGAAATCTCTTCATTGGCTCCCAGTGGCTGCAAGGATTACATTCAAGACCCCTTGCATTGTCCACAAGGCTTTCTGGGGCCTGGGGCCAAAATACCTTCAACTCTCCCTCTGTAAATACCTTCCTTCTCGAGCTCTTCGCTCCTCCACATCCAACTCCCTCAGGGTCAGTCATTTCTCAAAGAAATGAGCTGTGTTAGAACTCTGCCTTCAGCTAGGGCCTCCCTCTGGAACTGCCTCCCTGCCACTCTGAAACTTGTGGAGAACCATCTCCGGTTCTGGGATTACTTCAAGACCTTCCTTTTGCTTCTGCCTTCTCTACACCTCTCCCCTGCTGATCTTTACTGCTTTGGCATTGGCAGGCTGGTTACCCTAAGATTTCGGGCCCAGGTAGTTGCCCACCCTGCCACGCACCTGCAATGCCTCCTAGCAAGCCTTGCACTTGCGTCTGTATCTGTAACTCTACTGTCCCCCTTTTCTTTTTTGCACTTATCAGACACCCCCTGCCTGTCCCATAAACCTAGCACTTGCCACTTGCTGGCTGCACTACCACTTGTTGTTTTTATGCATTTGTTCCGCACTTTCCATTCTCCCCTCCCCCCTGCACTTTCCCCTCTCCCTGCACTTGCGCATTCTCAATGTCACTGGGCTTAGTAAGATTGTTGTTTTTGTTCTCCCTTCTTCCCCTCCCTTCCCTCCCTTGCCTCATCGTGCTCTGAAACACTTGTGTATGAGCGTGATACAAATAAAATATCAATACCAACCGATAAGCCCCTGCATATGGCTCACACAGCCATAGTAAGCACACATCCCAATATCACTGTTACTACTGATTTTAAATCCCTCTTTGTCTGAACCCAAAAAGGCATACATATCTCTGCCTTAACTAAACACTCACTGCATCAAGTCTGTCCCTTTGATAATGCATGCAAACAAGCCTCAGCAAAAGCGACACCCTAAAACAATCTACCCAAGAGCCACTAGCCTTCACACTTTCCTCTCAATAAAAAGCCAAACAGCATCAAGTTGGATACCCTTAACTACAGGAAAGTTATTAAGCATTTACCTAACATCGGCCAATGCCATGAAAAATTCAATGTTGGCATCCGTGGTCTGACAGCTGCACTATCTTCACATTGAAAGCTCTTCACTACAGAATAGATATTGGTAAAAATGGTACTGGAAAAAAGGTGGCAAGGCTGTTCATTTGTAACCCAATGGCCTATCACAGCTGGCTGTACTACCTACCAGCATTTAAAAATGTCTTATGTTGATTGTCCTTAATCTATGTACGTCCACCCATATATTGTCCCTGGCGACTGTTTCCATTTACTTCCCTCCCCATCCTGGTCAGAATGTCACTCAAATACACCCCATTACTTCTTATCTATTGTAAACTCTTTTGTGATCATAGGAGCATTGTCTCTCCCTGTATATAAATACATAAATAATACAAATGAACATAATCATCTCTCACGCAATGTCTGCCCTACTCCTATGAAAAACACTTGGTAAAATTCATCATCAAACTCACTAACCACTCTAATTCTTTTTCTGATGTTCAGCAACTAGCTCTCTCTTCCTTTGAAGAGTGGTCTAGGTTGATTACCATCCTCCAAACCAAGTCAAACAGAATTCCCAAAGCCAGATGATCTCTAACCTACGATTCGTTCCATTTGTTTTCACACCAACATATCATGAAGACCCCAACTTGAATGTCATTTTCACCCCCAATGTCCCGCTCAGTTCCACCGACCTACCTAGAATGCAACACTCCCGTGCTCTAAATACTATCTTTTGAATGAATGAGATGGCCTTCCTCTTGTTGTGCTGTACCACAACTTAAACAACCAAGTTAAAATTCTCTGACACCAACAACATTCTGACTGCACAAAACCTTGAAGGAAACCTCAGACAGGAAGTCTCAGGGACCTCACCTTTGCACAATCTAGTTATGCTTCTACGCACTCTGATCCAAGAGATAACAACCAACCTCGATATCATAGCCTCTGCCAAAAGTGAAGAGCCTAAATCTCATCTTCAAACATCCAGGCAAGCGGTATGTTGATGACCTTGTAATTCTAAAAAGTACAATGGGACACTTGGATGCTGCTGGTGCATTGCCCATACTTCCGAAGAGAAACCGTGCTTCAAAATGCTCAACCCAAGTTACCATAAAGCCATTGAAAAATAAAAAAAGAGCAGTTACTTTCAGAATGACATTCCCACTGCACAAAACAAAACAAGGAAGTATTTGAAATCTACACTGATCCTAGCAACATATAACTCACCAACATCATCCCTCCACTATTGGCGACCTTGCCCCCCAACATTATATAATCTAGCCCTGACTCTTCAGTGTGTATGCCAGCTCTATGGCTAATTTGATTGACATCTTCATTCCATCTATATGTATGACTTACACATCCCACCCAAGGACAAGTAAAATGACATCTCCACATCCATCCAAAACTGTGAGATTGGAAAAGTTACAATATCCTCTGCATACAATCCTGGTAAATCTGAAATCATTTTGTCATACCTCGATCCCCACCTTCATGTGGTGAAGTGGCACACGCCATTGGGTTCTCTCCCCTTACCTATTTTCATAGCCATAATCTAGGATTCCTTTTGATGCCACCATGTTTTGCATTCTTCAAATTCAACTACTTGTTTGAAAATCCCACTTCCAACTTCACTTGATAAAGAAATTCTTTACTTACCTTACAATCCCCCAGGAAATTGAGCTTGTCCAACTATTGGGCCTGACTAGATCACAGTACTGCAATTCTACTTACTTAAGGTTGAACTAGAACATGGTCTATCAACTCCAAATCCTAAAAAAAACAAAGAAGAATTACTCACAAACCATTGGATACCAGGACCCCAGCCATGAAAGCCTTGCAATTGCTTGCTGTGGAAAGATTCTTTTCATTATACACAAACGTCTTGCAAATGATGGTCACAACACTTTCTAGGCATTAGGAAACAAGCCTGGAGGGTTAAACACTGGCATTCTTTGGATTCAAACACAGGGTCATACGCCCTGTGGTTAATAGCACTGACGTACCATTTAGGATATTTCATATATACTGAAAGCCGGGCTTCTTATGCAGTCTTATCACCTGAACTTATCTCTACCTTAGCGCTCCTGCGTGAATCAACACTGGTGGCTGCTGAATTATTTAAAAGAAGGAGCATAAACATTTGCCTTGATTATATGTGAGTGACCATAGTTAGGGAGTCTGAACCAACCATACACAGTTCAGGGGGTGGTTTTCACCCCCAAAAGCATATTTGAAATAATTGGTTAAAATGGTGCATTTTACAGCACACATTCTGTGGAACATTGATAAAAAGCCATACAATTTAAAATCAGGCTTGTAGGGCAACACATGAAAAACATCAAATAGTTGGCAAGTCACAAACGGTGCAATGGAACATTTTCCAACTAATTTTCTTGGCCCACAATGTAGGCCAGTTACCTGCCAGTGTAATATCAATGCGTATGCCGACCGTGCCCATACATGGGTATAGCCGCTAAATCAATATATGCTACTATTCCAACACACACACACACACACACACGCACAAACACCTACACACGACACCCCCCCACACACACAGAAACATACTCATGTTTTCTTTGTTCATAATGCCAATATGTATACTATAAGAAAACATGTCCATGCTTTCTCTGCTTCTATATGTGCCAGTAAAACATGTTGGGCACTGTAAGAAACCATGTCCATATTTCCTGCACTAATGTAGGCCATTATGGCCATGTTAGAGCACTTATTATTGTGGCTTTGTGCACAATGCCAGTAAAAAAGCCATGCCACAGTAAGAAAAAATGTACATGCTGCCTGCACCAATATCCCTTCCCAACCCCACAGCGGAGCACTCATCATGTTAGTTTTGCCCATACTACTAGTAAAATTGCTATGCCCACTCGACAAAAACATGTGAATGCAGACTGCACCAATGAATCCCTCACCACTACATATGAACACCCTTCATGTTGGCTGTGCCCATAATACCAGTAAAAATGCTATGCATCTCCAAAAAAACACATAGGGCCTCAATACGAGGTGGACGGTAAGGGATTACCGACAGCGGTAAGGGCACCGGTGCCGGTAATCCCTTACCGCCCTACTACGAGTTCCCTTTGCGGGTCTTCCCTTAACGCCTGGTTTTTCTGGGCGTTAAGGACGAAACCCGCAAAAGGGACTCTGGAGCTAATAACGGTACCGCAATTTGCGGTACCGTTATTAGCGCCTTCACCATTCCCATTGAGCCCTATGGGAGCTCAAATGGGAATGAGGAAGGGCCCTGGTGAATGGGGAATTACCGGTCCCGTCAACCTTGGAATGGACCGGTGTTAGGGAGAATTCTCCTTCTAGGGCTAATTTCCCTCACCTATTGAGTCCCCCAGCAGCTTTGATGGATTTCTGGAGTTTATTTTTCCACCTGGTAAGAGTGTACATCCTTTTTCCACTCTTACATGTGTTTTGGCCTATATGTTTTTACTCATTGTGTGATCTTGGGCACTGGAGCACACCACTCCAAGTGCCCCTGTTCTTGTATGGGTTACACAGCACCTTTAGTGTAGAACCCAGGGTTGTCTTTTAGACTTCCCTCTGACTCCATTTCCCTGGGGCTGATTACTGTCCCCCAGAGAAAGGTAAAGTTGCCATTTACTTTACATAGTCATTCTTAACACAGACTCAGTACACCCCATCTTACATGGAGTCTTGGAAAGGGCTAATCTGTACCCCCTATCTGTCTGTACCTCCCTGAGCATTGTTTCGCTCTTTTAACAATTAGACTTGGCTGGTGGCAGTGGTATCTACCCTAACTTGTCTACCGCGATTATATTAGATAAACGTGGTACTGTTCTTGGCTATTATATTAGCCTCAAACATAAACCCGCTTGACCAAATCGTCTTTCTTTTGGCTCCGGTTGGGTTTATTCGCCATTTCTTTTTGTTAAAGTCCTTCTTGTGTTTTACTTTGCGCAGCAAACTAGGTTTGCCTTCTTTGTTCACTGTCTTTTGGCGGGCTTCTGCAGAGAACCCCTTCTCTTGGCGCCTGGGTGTCTAGGTAGACTGAATTTAGGGGAAGGGGTGTAGTCACCCCCTGCACAGGGTATCCTTGGAAACCTGAGTCGCACTTTGCCATGATTGTCTGAGGTGGTTGTCCCGGCTGGACAACCCCCCTGCTGCGTGATTGACAGCCAGGCTGTGTGAATGGGGGTTTTGTGCATAAAAGGCAAGTCTCTTGGGCTAGAAGTCAGAGTCGCCTCTGGAACTACAAGGAACCGAAGAGAAGCGGAAAGAACGACTACCCCGTCCCGGTGAAGCCCTGCTGCAGTCCTGAGCTATCTTCCCTTCAACGACTAAGAGGAGATCCAGTCCGGAATCTTCTTCCCTTGGGCCTGGTGGGGATAACCAGCTCACCTTCTTCAGCCAGAGATCGCTGCACACTACTGTAGTGGTCCGGATAGCCACCTGCTGAGCCTCTCCTGTTTTTAAGGAGCACACCTTTTCGTTGTCGCTGCTGCCGGCTTCATCCCTGTGTGGTGAAGACCCTCTTCAGATGTCCTCCTTCACGACGAAGCTCCAGGAATCGTGGGTCTGCGGGAAACCAACAGGAACAACTGCCAGGGCACCAGCTGCATCGTTGGAATAAGGTACTGTGTTATACTCGAGGAAACTGGGTGAATCCCTTTTTCTTCATCTTCAAGGCTCATCCTTGTCTTCCCTCCTTCTTATAACTTTTGCTTCCGAACATTGACAATATCCAAGTACTTTTTGGCTACACTGAATCGTGCAATGTCTAACGGTGTGAAATTCGGCACAGGTCTCCGGCGTCACCTAACCCTGGCTCCAACCCTTTGACTTTTGAACTCCTGTTTCTTAGTGTTTCTCGATACTGTCTGCCTAACCTAAATATTGCCTGTGATTTTTGCCTCCAACCCCTCTGGGTATCTCAGGTGCTAAGTGTGTTTTTGCCCCGGTAGCATTTCATGTCACGGATACGCGTTTATTTAGTAGACCGAACTGTCAAAAAGTGATCCCAACCGTATCCGCGTTATCGTGTTTTGTTCATAACACCGGTTCATTCCAACACCGGGTACTTACTTACCTTGAGACTTACTGTACAAAGTGAATTGGTTAGTTGTAGTATATTTAACGTGTGGTTTTGTTTAAAGTTTAATAGAGGTGTTGTGTCTGTAACTGATGGTTTAAAAATAAATGTACTTATATTTTTTACCTGAAACCTTGAGTCAGTGTTTGCTTGAGTCAAAGTAATTGTGGTCCCTTTGTGTAATCTCTGCTACTGCTCATATACTCTTGCGATAAGCCTGGCTGCTCTGCTACTGCTACCACTATAACTTAGTAGTACAGGCTTGTACCAAAGGTAAAACTTGTATTGCCACCTGTAGTCTTAATCAGGTTTAGTGGTCCCTAAGGGCACTGCACAGGATTCTGCCTAACACTGGTGTACAGCGGTGAGGATTTGGAAGTAGAGTGATTACACTTAGAGTGCCGCTGTTGCTTGGGTTCAACTAACCACAAGGCTAACACCACTAAATCTATTTAACTGAGAAATCATGTCAAGTATGGAAAACTACACTGAAGAGAGCCTTTTACTCTATACTGCTGAGGTTCTTAGAACCATGTGTAAAGATAAGAAACTCTCTGGTAAAGGAAAGAAATCTGAACCGGTTGCAAAGTTAATGGGAAAAAATCTGGAGAGTGGGTCAGAAGGGCCTACCACTCCAGCCAATGTGGATTTTGATGTTTCTGATTCTGAGAGTGTTAATTTAGAAGAAGTAGATGAGTCCTTGCTAGGAAACCCTTCAACTCATATGCCTGCTCAGAATGCACAACCTCTGTCCACAGGGACCCCTACGGGTCCTACACTTACTCCTGAATTTATTGCACTTGAGAAAATGAGACTTGAATTAGAAGTGAAACGTATTGATGCACAAACTGCCATGAAACATCAAGAGTTAAGGCTCAGAGAAATGGAGCTGAATCATGAACTAGAAATGAAGAAACTGTCTCTAGAAAATGCTTCTCTCCCAGAGTCTTCTAGGTCTTCCAGCCCTAAGAGACCCCGTATGCCAAAGGAAATGATTGGTATGTATGAGACTAAACTTGATGTTTTGGATTGGTTAGCACTGTTTGAGTACAATCATGGGATTCAAGGTATCTCAGGGAATCAGTTGATTCCCAGGCTTTTCTCTAGGCTTCACCCTGTTGCAAGTGATGCTGTAATGGAGATGGGGGAGGAGGATAAGCAGGATTATGAGTGTGTGAAACTAGCATTAATAGCTAGGTTTGGGAAGACCCCTTCCCAGTATCTTAAGAGGTTTAGAACCCTCAAAAAGCATGATGGTACCCCTTGGGCTACCTGGGTGTGTGACTGTTTGAAAAACTTAGATGGTTGGGTTAAGGGTTACAAAGTGAACAATTATGAAGGTTTGAGGAATCTTGTAATGTTGGAGTCCATTGTTGATGCCTGCTCTCCTGAGCTTAGACAGCACTTGGCTGCTTCAAAGGAGATAGATCCGAAGAAGTTAGCTAAGGCTGCTGACTTGTGGGTTGCCAACAGGGCTACTCACAAGGATTCTGGGGCAACTCAAAAGAAGGAAGCGGGAAAACAGTCCAAGAAAGACCACAAGGAGAATTCCAATAATTCCAATCCAAAAGAGGGCCACAAACATAACCAGGGTAAGCCACAAGGTAAACCAAATCAGGCTAGTGTACCACCTGGTTCCACACCAGATGGAGGTCAGAGCAATCCCCCATTCCAGAGAGCATTTGGGAAATGCTTTGTTTGTGGATTGCCTGGCCATGTGAAAGGAGATCCCTAGTGTAAGGGTAAACCTTCAGGGATCAGCACTGTCTCCTTAGCCTTCTCCCAGGTGGATGACATACCTATGACAAGTGGAAACTTTCAGCTACTAGCTGATGAGCCCATGAGAGTCTCAGCTAGTGTTTCTTTAGTGTCCTTGGGGCTTTGGGAACAACAGAACTTAGATGTCTAACACTCAATCCCAGATAATACTAAAGAGTATTACAAAGATAGTGTTCTTGCGAATGGTCAGGAGACCCCTGCCATCAGAGACACTGGAGCCAGCATAACTGTGGTTGATGAATGTTTCTTCAAGGTGGAGGATGTTGCTAAGGCACCCAAACACCTACCAAGTTAGCTTGAGGCCCTGTGCAAATGGTTCCCCAGTTGCCAGCTCTCATCCAGTGTAATGACATGACTGTCAGGATAGCTGTAAGTGTGCAAAATCAGGTACCTGGGAGAGTCCTGTTGGGTAATGACCTTAAAACTCTTGGAGTTGTGTCTAGTACCCCCAAGCCCCCCAGCAGAAGGAAGCAGGAGCTCACAAGGTCTGCAAGGGAGAGAACCTTAAGAGGCTCTCCTGGGGACATTATAGAGGAAGCTAGCACCCCAAGTCCACACTACTTACTTACTGCCATTGCAGGGCAAGAAAAGACAAAAGGGAAACCTAAGTCTGCCAGCAAAAAGCCAGCAAACACGCCTGTGCCCAGAAGGATATCTCCGAGACTGTGCACAGTCACACCTGTGACTCCCACACCAGCTGAGGCTGAGTGTGAGGTTCAACCCTGTATGGTCAAGCTAGATACCGAGGAATCAGATCTAGAAGAGGATCTTACCTTGGTAGGAGATCTTGACCCTGTTGACCATCCTGAGCTGCAGTCTTTACTGGCAGACAGTGGACCCAACAGGGAGGATTTCAGCAAGGGACAAAGAGAGTGCCCTACCTTGGAAGGTCTTCGCCAACAGGCCACTTCTCAGCTCAATGGGAGTGAGCCTGGGAAGTATAGGTTGCACTGGGAAGATGGTCTCTTCTACAGTGAACCAACTGTGTCAACCCCTGGAGACTACAAAAGACTTGTAGTACCTCTAGTGAACCGACTCCAGTTTCTGCAGTTAGCCCATGAGGTACCTTTGGCTGGTCACTTAAGTTTTAAGAAGACCAAAGAAAGGCTTTCTCTGCACTTCTACTGACCTAAGATTGGTACAGAAGTAGACAAATTCTGCAGAAGCTGCCACACTTGCCAAACCTCTAGCAAGAGTGGGTCCAAGAATGTGGCACCCTTAGTGCCTCTCCCAGTGGTGGGAATTGGTTTTGAGAGGGTGGGGATTGACATTGTTGGTCCTCTTGACCCTCCCACATCTTCAGGTAGCAGGTTTATCCTGGTTGTAGTGGACCATGCCACTAGATTTCCTGAAGCCATACCTATGAGGACTGTTACGGCTCCAGCTGAGGCTAAGGCCCTACTTGGTATTTTTACCAGAGTAGGTTTTCCCAAGGAGGTGATATCTGACAGTGGATCAAATTTTATGTCCCACTGCATGCAAACCATGTGGAAAACCTTTGGAGTTACCTACAAGTTCTCAACTGCTTATCACCCTAAACCAACGGGCTGGTAGAGAGGTTTAACAGAACTATGAAGAGCATGATAGGTGCTTTAGAAGAACCCCTTAGAAGAAAGTGGGACCTTCTACTGCAATGCCTTCTCTTTGCTTATAGAGAAGTCCCTCAGGAGGGAGTAGGATTTAGTCCCTTTGAACTTCTCTATGGTTATCCAGTCAGAGGTCCATTGGCCCTGATTAAGGAGGGGTTGGAGAGTGCTCCTTCCCCCAAGCCAGTCAGAGTGACTGACAATGTGATAGGTCTCCAGAGGAGAATGTCACACATGATGGCAGAGGCAAGTGATAACTTGAGGGTTGGTCAAGCTCTGGTCAAGCATTGGCATGACCAGAAGGCTAACATGGTTGAGTTAACTCAAGACCAGCTTGTTCTTGTTATGGTCCCCACAAGGCAGAGGGCCTTGCAGGACAAATGGATAGGACCCTTCAAGGTTGTGGGTAAACTTGGAGAGGTGAAATATCTGGTGGACTTCGGCAACCCTAAGGAGGCTCCCAGAGTCTTTCACACCAACCGTTTAAAGGCTTATCTCTCTAGACCTGACATAGGAGCTCTGCTTCCAGCTTCAGCTCCGGTGGAGGAGGAGAGTGAACCTCTGCCTGACCTCCTCAGAGGCTTACCTTTAGATGAGCAAGTGGAAGGAGTTAATCACTCTTCCAGTCTCACATCTGACCAGCAGGAGGAGTGCAAGTTACTGTTAAATTAGTTTGCTCTCTGTTCTCACTTTCACCAGGCTTGACCCCTTGGGGCCAGAATGACATACACACTGGTGACTGTTTGCCTGAAAAAAGCAGGGGGTACAGAATGTCAGACAATATCAGATCCCACATAAGGAATGAGGTCAACAAAATGCTTGAACTCGGGGTTATAGAGCCCTCTACTAGCCCATGGTCTAGCCCAGTTGTGCTTGTACCAAAGGCAGGATCCAAAGAGTTGAGATTCTGCGTGGATTATAGAGCTCTAAATGCAGTCACCACGACTGATGCCCATCCTTTGCCTAGGACAGTTGAGCTGGTGGATAAACCTGGTTCAGCCAAGTACCTCAGCACATTTGACCTAACGTCAGGCTATTGGCAAATAGCCCTGACAGACCATGCCAAGGAGAAAACTGCATTCTCCACTCCAGCTGGCCTCTACCAATTCAAGGTGATGCCTTTTGGATTAAAGAATGCACCTGCTACATTTCAGAGGATGGTCAATCAAGTTCTGAATGGGATGGAGGACTTCTGCATGGCATACTTGGATGACATTGTAGTGTTCAGCCCTACATAGAAAGATCATGTTGAACACCTAGGTTATGTATTGCAGGCTCTGGAACTGGCCCATCTGACCATAAAGGCAAGCAAATGTCAGATTGGTCAGAGTTCAGTGGTCTACCTTGGGCATGAGGTAGGAGGAGGTGAAATAAGGCCACTGCCTAGCAAAGTACAAGCTGTACAAAACTGGGCGACCCCTACTACTCAAACCCAAGTGAGAGCCTTCTTAGGTCTCACTGGGTATTACAGGAACTTCATAGAGAACAATGGGACCATAGCTTCTCCCTTGAATGTCATCTCCTCTCCCAAATTTCCTAAAAAGGTCAGGTGGAATGAGGAGTGCAATCAAGCCTTTGAAGGTCTAAAGAAAGCCCTTTGTCAAGCTCCAGCCCTAAGAGCTCCTGACTATTACCTACCCTTCATTGTACAAACTGATGCTTCTAATGTAGGTATAGGTGCAGTCCTTAGTCAACTGGATGAGAAAGGTAGGGAACACCGCATTTGTTTCATCAGCAGGAAGTTAAAGGATCCTGAAACAAGTTGGGCAACAATAGAAAGAGAATGCTTTGCTATTGTGTGGTCACTGAAGAGGTTTAGACCATACTTGTATGGATCTACCTTCATCATTCAGACTGACGGCAAACCCTTTAGATGCAATGAAAGGGGAAAACCCAAAATTACTCAGATGGTCAATCTGCCTGCAAGGATTTGATTTTTCCATTGAGCAAAGAGCAGGAAGTCACCACCAAAATGCTGATGGTCTCTCTAAGATGTTTGTAACCGACTCGAGGTTTGAGGTCCATCCAGGAGTGGATTAAATCCTCCTGTCCCTTAGTCTGGGGGGGGCGAGTGTTAGGGAGAATTCTCCTTCTAGGGCTAATTTCCCACACCTAGTGAGTCCCCCAGCAGCTTTGCTGGATTTCTGGAGTTTATTTTTCCACCTGGTAAGAGTGTACATCCTTTTTCCACTCTTACATGTGTTTTTGGCCTGTGTGTCTTTACTCATTGTGTGATCTTGAGCACTGGAGCACAGCACTCCAAGTGTCCCTGTTCTTGTATGGGTTACACAGCACCTTCAGTGTAGTAACCCAGGGTTGTCTTTTAGACTTCCCTCTGACTCCATTTCCCTGGGGCTGACTACTGTCCCCCAGAGAAAGGTAAAGTTGCCATTTACTTTACATAGGGCCTCATTACACGGCCGGCGTTGGACCAAGGTGCTTTTAGCACCATGGTCCATGCCGGTAAAATAGCGGCACCGCCTTGGTGGAAAGGGGAATTACCGCCCTATTCCAAGGTTGGTGGGGCGGTAATTCCCCCTTCCCCCATTGCCCTCCCCATTCCCATTTTTGCCCCATAGGGCATAATGGGAATGGGGAAGGCGCTAATTACGGCACCGCAAATTGCGGTACCGTAATTAGCTCCCTGGTCCCTTTGAAGGTTGGTTTTTAACGCCTGCAAAAAGCAGGCGTTAAATTCTCCAACCCGCAAAGGGACCTCATAGTAAGGTGGTAAGGATTTAACAGTACCGGTAAAAGACCGGTACCGGTAAACCCTTACCGCCTACCGTGTAATGAGGTCCAAAGTCATTCTTAACACAGACCCATTACACCCCATCTTACATGGAGTACTGGAAAGGGCTAATCTGTACCCTTTTTCTGTCTGTACCTCCCTGAGCATTGTTTCGCTCTTTAAACAATTAGACTTGGCTGGTGGCAGTAGTATCTACCCTAACTTTTCGACCGTGATTATATTAGATACAGGTGGTACTGTTCTTGGCTATTATATTAGATTCGAACATAAACCCGCTTGAAATCGTCTTTATTTTGGCTCTGGTTGGGTTTATTCGCCATTTCTTTTTGTTAAAGTCTTTCTTGTGTTTTACTTTGTGCGGCAAACTAGGTTTGCCTTCTTTGTTCACCGTCTTTTGGCGGGCTTCTACAGAGAAGCCCTTCTCTTGGCGACTGGGTGTCCAGGTAGACTGAATGTGGGAAAGGGGTGTAGTCACCCCCTGCCCAGGATATCCTTGGAAACCCGAGTCGCACTTTGCCACGATTGGCTGAGGTGGTTGTCCCAGCTGGACAACCCCCCTGCTGCGTGATTGACAGCCAGGCTCTGTGAATGGGGGTTTTGCGTATAAAAGGCAGGTCTCTTGGGCTAGATGTCAGAGTCGCCTCTGGAACTACAAGGAACCGAAGAGAAGCGGAAAGAACGACTACCCCGTCCCGGTGAAGCCCTGCTGCAGTCCTGAGCTATCTTCCCTTCAACGACTAAGAGGAGATCCAGTCCGGAATCTTCTTCCCTTGAGCCTGGTGGGGATAACCAGCTCACCTTCTTCAGCCAGAGATCGCTGCACACTGCTGTAGTGGTCCGGATAGCCACCTGCTGAGCCTCTCCTGTTTTTAAGGAGCACACCTTTTCGTTGTCGCTGCTGCCGGCTTCATCCCTGTGTGGTGAAGACCCTCTTCAGATGTCCTCCTTCACGACGAAGCTCCAGGAATCGTGGGTCTGCGGGAAACCAACAGGAACAACTGCCAGGGCACCAGCTGCATCGTTGGAATAAGGTACTGTGTTATACTCGAGGAAACTGGGTGAATCCCTTTTTCTTCATCTTCAAGGCTCATCCTTGTCTTCCCTCCTTCTTATAACTTTTGCTTCCGAACATTGACAATATCCAAGTACTTTTTGGCTACACTGAATCGTGCACTGTCTAACGGTGTGAAATTCGGCACAGGTCTCCGGCGTCACCTAACCCTGGCTCCAACCCTTTGACTTTTGAACTCCTGTTTCTGAGTGTTTCTCGATACTGTCTGCCTAACCTAAATATTGCCTGTGATTTTTGCCTCCAACTCCCTTTGGGTATCTCAGATGCTAAGTGTGTTTTTGCCCCGGTAGCATTTCATGTCATGGATACGCGTTTATTTAGTAGACCAAACTGTCAAAAAGTGATCGAAACCGTATCCGCTGTATCGTGTTTTGTTCATAACACCGGTTCATTCCAACACAGGGTACTTACCTTGAGACTTACTGTACAAAGTGAATTGGTTAGTTGTAGTATATTTAACGTGTGGTTTTGTTTAAAGTTTAATAGAGATGTTGTGTCTGTAACTGATGGTTTAAAAATAAATGTACTTATATTTTTTTACCTGAAACCTTGAGTCAGTGTTTGCTTGAGTCAAAGTAATTGTGGTCCCTTTGTGTAATCTCTGCTACTGCTCATATACTCTTGAGAGAGGCCTGGCTGCTCTGCTACCACTATTACCTAGTATTACAGGCTTGTACCAAAGGTAAAACTTGTATTGCCACCTGTAGTCTTAATCAAGTGTAGTGGTCCCTAAGGGCACTGCACAGGATTCTGCCTAACAACCAGTAATTGCTCCATTCACCAGGGCGGAGTCGGAACGAGTTTGGAGGCAGCCATGGCTGCCTCCAACCTCGTAATGAGGCCCATATATGGCGTCTGCATTAATGCCCACCCCCACAACATAAGAATATCCATCATCTTGGATTTGCCAATAATGCCTGTAAAATTCCATGCTATTTTCAGAAAACATGTCCATACTGGCTGAAACAATGTTTATACGTTATAATATTTGACTTCCACACTGTTACAAATGAAAACCAGGATTCTTTATACAAATATGATATTGAACGTGTTTGCTTGAATGTTAGCAATTTTGAGGCAAATGAGCAAACAGTTAATTTTAGGTTTAAATTCCCTTTTCCTTCATATTGTACTTCTTGGATCAGCTCCTTCTTGGCAAATAGAACTATGTGGGTCTTCTCTCCTACCGACTCTGCTGAACCTTCTCCGGTACTTTGTGGGGTTCCGCAAGGTTCTTGCGTGTCCCCCACGCTCTATAACGTCTTTGCGAAGCCCCTATTCGATATTCTTGACTCTCTGGGTGTCACGTATACCAACTATGCGGACGACAGCCAGATACTCATCCCCATCTCTGGAGACTATGTAACTGACAGTAAAACCCTCAATGAAATCTACTCAGTGATACAAGCATGGATGGCCCAACATGGTCTTTGTCTAAACGATGATAAAACTGAGCTGCTTATCCTTGGTACACACGCGAAACTGAAAAAACTAAATTCTGCCTTCAAATCATTTACTATAGATGGCAACTCCATCACCGTCTCAAACAACACTAACACGCTTGGCATTTACCTTGATGCCACCTTATCCCTCTCCAAACAAACTAACGCAATAGCAACATCAGCCGCATATACCTGCAAACTAATTACCGCCTGCAGGTCGTTCATCTCCACACCTACTTGCATCACACTTGCTAGAACTCTAGTTCTGTCCAAAATTGATTATTGTAATGCCCTCTATTTAGGTACTAGCCACAAAAACATTAACAAGTTACAAGTAATTCAGAATAATGCATCAGGGCAGCCCTCAATATCCCTAAGAAGTCGCATATTTCAGAGACTAGACGCAAGCTGCGCTGGCTCCCAGTAGAGCACAGAATATCACTCAAAACTCTTGCCATAACACACAAAGCCAGGGCCAACCTCGCTCCAGCCTACCTTACTAACCAACTCACCTCACATACGTCCTGAAGACCACTTAGAGCGGCTCAAGCACACACAATGACCATACCTAGATTCAAACTCCATTACTCAGGAGGTGCTAGCTTCCCTGTACTGGTATCTAAGCTATGGAACACACTCCTTGCTTCCCTAAGATCAGAACCCTCCTTCCACTTATTCAAGTGCAACACAAAGCGCTGGATCCAGGATCTGGACACAATGACAGTTTAACCTCCTTGATTTTAGACTTGTTGTCTGCCCCACTATATCTATTGTAAATAATGTACTGTACTATTTAATTGTGTCTGCCTACTCACTGTATGCAACTGTAACTTGCTGTAACCCTTATGTATCCTACTTATTTACTGTATGTAACTGTAACGTTCTGTAACATGTATGTAAAATGATGCGCCCGGATGCCCATGGGCCTGGTTGCGCTTTACAAATAAAACAAATACAAATAAATACAAATACAAATGGTGTGAGTCACAATTCACAAATGATGATTTCAAACCTGATAAAATCCTTTTCCCTCAACTTTTAGTTCTGGCAAATGATTCAGGCTGCAATCCGAGAACCAAAACGTGCCCTTATACCATCAGAACATTGTCCCCTCCGTGCACATACACACTGTGGTCATTCACTTAGCACAAATATTTATATGCGTGCACGCAGACTGCATTCCGTCACATGTGCACACCCAGAAAGCTGCACACACAACTGTTGGCATGCAGTGTTTTAATATTTTATTTTATCGTTTAAATGCAGGCTTAACTGCAGAGCAGTAGCACAGTACAGTGGGTTGAGGTCTGTGCATTGGTATGTGCATTCATTGGGATTAGTTATTGGTCAGGTAATGCTGAAAAAAGCCATGTATTGGGAAATTTACAAAACTGGAAAATTGAGGTGCCATTCTGAGCCGATGTTTGGATTGAGTTCAACAGGGTGGGTGCATGACAACAGGACGATTGTTTGAGGGTCCTCTCTTTCTGGACATATTGTGATTCAGCCGGTTGGCCAATTTGCTTTGTGAGAATCATGTGCCACTAGATATGTGGAGCTTAGCCACCAGGTATGCTGGTGTGCTACTCATGACTGTTTTGTAGATGATATATGCAATCTTGAACAGTATCCTGACCTGGATGGGAAGCCAATGAAGTTTGCATAGGATGGGGTGATTTGATCAAATTTCCATGCACCCAATATAAGACACGTGGCAGCGTGATGGACTGCTTTTAGGGCAGTCAAGTAAGCAGCTGGGAGCCCTGTCAGGAGTGCCTTTCCCCCATTGATGTGCAAGACTACAAGGGCCTGCACTGCAGTCTGGAAGTCCTCCAGTGGAATGAAGGATAGAGATTTGGAGCCATGCTGTTTGTACCTTCAGGCTATGTGCTTTTGAAAGTATGGGCTTTTGTCAATGGTGAAGTCTAAGGGTGTTGCTGAATCCATGAGTTGTGGATCACATATTTCTACGTGCATATCACTGAAACATTTTTGGACAAGCTGTTGTACAGTGGGAGTCCGATGAGGATGAATACAGTCTTGAATGGGTTAAGTTTGAGTTAGGCAGTCAACATCCGTGAGTGGATGATAGCTAGGTAATCACAGGGATGACTGATATCCTGTGGACATTTTACTCTCAAGTACAACTGAGTATCAATTGTGCATTGGTGGCTATATTGGGACCTTTGTGAAGAGTCCAGAGTGGCTCAATGTAAAGATGAAAAAGGATTGAGGAGAGGATGGATCCTTGGGATACTCCGCAGGAGAATGAGAGTTCATCTGGATGGCCTGGCACCTGCCAGAGAGGTAGAAGGTAAACCAATTCAGGACAGTGCCAAAGAATCCTAATCAGTGAGCGAAGAAGGAAGGGAGAATGCGGTAGTCAACAGTGTCAAATGCACCTGAGTGGTCAAGAAGAATGAGGAGGCATGAGTCATCCTTATCCATGATCTTGAGTGTATCATCCCCCAACTGGGGAACAACCCTGACTGATAGTCATTTAGGAGTTGAAGTGTTCAATTCTGGCAAGGAGTTGCGTAGCAACTTCTTTTTCCAAGATGTGTTGAGAATAAACAGGAGGTTTGTAATGGGCTGATAGTTGAACAGATTGTCTGGGTTTCGGTTTGGTTTTGTCAAAATAGGTGATATGACACCAGTATTGAGGGTGTCCGGGAATGAGACTTCTGTGAGGGAGGCATTCATGATGCTGAGGAGTGTGATGAGCACCAGGCCCATCAATTGTTTAATGATGGAGGCTGGGATGATATCATCAACGTAGGGAGTATGTTTGAAGAAGGCAAATGTTTTTAGGGGGTGCAGGGAATAAAGAGGAGAGAAATCAGTCTATAGGGGCTGTCTTCGTGTTGGAGTGCAGGGAGCGTTAATTCTTTTTGTCTATTTTTTGATAAAAAAACAGTTGTTGATTCTGTCACATTCTTCCTGAGTTGCTGGTACCACAGGGTCGAGTGAGTGTTTGGTACAACAATTTACTACTTCAAAGAGGGCTTTGCTCCTGTTAGAGGATGCCATGATGGTAGTGGAGTAGTAACCAGTTTGGGCCTCGATAATCAGAATCCTATGGTTTACATGGAGAGGTCTCCAGGGTTATGGTTTTTGCTCTATTGGCTCTATAGGGCTCTGATTGAGCGTTTGTTGGAGCAGAGCTTGGGGATGTACAAAGGGGCTGATGGTTTGGTCTTAGTGTGGATGGTGAGTGTCCACCAGTTGCATAGCAGAGTTGTTGAATAATTTTAGGAGGACTGAGCATTCCCTGTAGTGGGGAAGTCTGCAAGGTTTGCTTCTAGCTCATTGACTGAGAAAGGTTTTGAATGAGTCGCACTGAGTGATGCTGGGTTTAGTGTGAGCTTTTTGTTGGTCCATAGTCATGTGGGCGACTGATAGATGGTGGCATGGTCAGATCAGTTAAGTGCTTTAGGGTCTGTGAAGGTTATGAGTGGAATGATCAAAAGACTAACCCTCATTACGAGGTTGGTGGTAACCTGTATGTGCTACCGGTGGGTTTCCGTCATCCCCATAACATCTATTCCCCCACCTGATATCCCGGTGCCACCGGGATATCACAAGTGGCAGCGGAATGGTAAATCCCCATTCCAATGGAGTCCCATGAGACTCCATGGGAATGGGGACACTGAAGCACCAGCACTGTTGGTAACGTTGCCAGTGTTTCATTGAGAGACATTCTGGTAGGGCCTGATTTCCCGGCAGGTCAGGCCTGCCAGGGGTTCTATGACCCTACCAGCATTCTCGGAGTGTGGCGGTCTGAAAAGGGTGCCAGTACGTTGCTACCAGCACCCTTGTTTCTGGTCCGCCATACTCGTAATGAGGCCCAAAGTCATGGGTGTTACCTTTGCAATTATACATATATGCATACATCAATATGTACATACACAGTTTTCAACACATGCCTGCTTATTTATGGCACTACCTCTGCTGCTAATTTTCCTTGCTACACAATAACCCAGATGGCCCTCCCCTTAGCCATGGAGATTCAGCAGTTCCCTGGCTCATGCCTGCTCTCATTCAGGGGTCACCACAATGTACATCTATTAAGCAGCCATGAGGGCCATCACAGCCTGATTCATGAGCCCCCACTGGCCACCTAACTGTATAATCTGCATTAGCAAAAGGCCCACAATGTTCCATTTGTAAAACAAAATGAAATATAGTGGTACCAGCAGAAGGCCCTACTAAACAGCACCCCCTGCCCACAGCCACTGACTGCCAGCCACCACATGATAGCATTGTGCTTGTCAAAGCAGGTAGGAACCCTGCATGGTGAAAGTGAAAGATGGAGCTGGAAGATACGGCTTTCAGTGTGGAAGAGGACAAGAGTCTCCCGAAATAAAGATATTCAAGGGAACTAGTGAACCCTAAGAAGACCCAGTCATTTTATGTGGGACTCAGATGACTTTGCTGTGTTATACTAAATGACCTGCATACCATCCAGGAGAGATAGAAGTGAATCCACGTGTTGACATAATGACAGGTGTATGGACAGAAGAGGGTGGCAGCTAATAATTCTCTAAGGGCAGTTGAGTCCTTCTTGAGGGACTGTTGTGAGTTTATAATTAGGATCATTTTTTTCATGTATTGGGAGCATCCACGCCTTCTTGTGATAATATGACAACCCCATAGGTGGATCGTCCCCAGATTTAGAGGGGGTTGATCTACTTAGCGACCTGTTGTGTGCTTGTGAAAGTAAAATAATTACATTTTAATTTGTGCTTGAAACATATTAATGTCTCTTAACTGTACTGACTGCAAACAATGGGGCTGTTCGCCTGTGCATCAGCATACCAACTGTCACTGCCAACCACTGCAATATTCCTGCATTAACTTGATCAGATTTAGTTGTCCCCTCTCACTCTCCTCAGCCTGATTTGCTTCTTGGAATAATTTCCATCATTCTATCTGGGAGTGTGCTCCCAAGCATTATGATCAGATTTGAAGGTGCCCTTAAAGCATTTCTTCGGGAAGGGCAGCTCCCTCATTAGTAACAGAGGACATGTGACTGAGGAGAACAAGACAACCTACTTTTCTAGTCCATGGAGCTGACTCCCATTGCCTGATTCAGTCCTGCAAGCCCTGCGGCTTCAAAACTATGCTCCTCCTCTGGGTGCCATCTCTCTCATTGCACACAGTGGACCCTGTTGCTGCTCATAATCCATCCCAAGTCAACTCACAACAATGCACCTAATGCTCAGGGCATTATGGCTTGAGGGGGTACTCCAGTTTGGCCCTCAATGTGCCTTGTAGTGCAAAGTGCCACAACCCCTTCTCAAGTTATATTTCTACCTCATGACATGGTAAGCACCTAGATGCACCACAGGACCTTCTCCTCAAGGTAAGCTCTCTCTTGTAAATCTTCTGACCACCTATCTGTTCACAATGCTTTTTCTCATCCTATTCCTTCTCTGGACTGTCCTCTGTCCTTCTCTCTCTTAAGGCCTATGCTTACCTCCACGCAGTATGCCGCCACTTCTCCTCTCTCCTCCATTTTCTCTCCCCATCCCTAAATATAGCAGACTTCCCATACAATCACACCACCTTTTTCATCTAAGACTGCACTCATGCTGGTACTCTGGAATGACTAATACCACTATAAGACAACCTTCTCTATCCTCTTTCACTGAATTCTTCAGCTCCAATCACCTCAAACATTCTGCGATGGCTGTCACCAAGAAATGGATTAACTCTTCAAAAAATGCCACTCTGGTTGCCCTCCATACTGACTTTAAAACGTTCTTTTACTGCTGTCTTAACAAAATAAAAGATGCAACAAAAAGTGTTGGTCCAATGATTATTAAGGGAACTCCATTGGTCCCACTTTCCCCTGTGAGTTCACACACATCCCTCTATGACATCTTCAACCCACCCTCCCACAATCCGATTAATCTACCGGCCAACTGGCCCCCATAATATTTTCTTTACAGGTCTCAATCTACCATTTTAATCTCTCTCAGCTATTTTTCCTGCTGTCATCATGGATCACCTTAACCTGACCAATTTGTCCAGAGTGAATAAAATAAAACTGGACTCTAGAGAGTGACCAGGAAGATTGGTCAACTTACATAGCCTTCCTTCCCATCCTCATGGTAACTTGATAAACCACATCTCCCTATCCTTTTGTCTTGGATCATCTTCCCCCTATATTGGTGCCTCACCCTGAGACCACACACACATTTACCTCAACATCTTCCTTATCACGATTCCATCACTCCCCCTCACACATGTGTCACCAAAAAGTCAAACATGACACCACAGTGCCCTAACTTGATCAAGCCAGGAGCACCCTCCGAGCCATCTTCCCCACTTGCTCACTATAACTTACCTTTATGGAATTCCACACTGCACTAGCAACCTGTTTAGACTGTCACTTCTGAGCCCACTACTTCACTCTGCTCACTGTCTTAATGGAGGATCTCACTTGCCTCTCAACAGATAAGGACTACCATGAATCTCCATTTACTTTTCTGGTGGAAAGCTTTCTCCCTTTCTCTGCTGGTTGACCACAAGTGTACTCTCACGTCTTGCCCTCACCACTAAAACAATTAACGTATGTGTCCTTTCTCACACAATTGTAAACTATCCATGACCATCCAGGCCATGCTTGCCCTCAAGATTTGTTTCCGTCTCTTTACTCACCTCTAAACACTGAAATGATCTCCCCATGTCAATAAAGCAATTCAGTCAATGTAAATATTTAAAACTTGGCTTTAACTTCACCAGCTTGCCAGTAAAGGGGTATTGTCTATCTCACATACGCACCCCCCCCAACCACTGCATCCATCCCAGCCCTATGCTACCTTAATGTATATATGTAAATTGGATTCATGCAAGTACTGGTCCACAGGTACAATTTACACTATATTCAGAAATATTGCAATGTCACCAAATGTTTTCTTTCTTACATACATACATGCATACAACTCAATTCCCCTTCACTACCAAGCCCACCCGCACCAATATAATCATTAAAACCATATAAAGGCACACTGACAAGGGACTGCCTCCACTGTATGTTTTTCCGTGTCCATGTGTGTGCCCATGTTTCTAAGGGGTTGAACAAAAAATTGTCCATCTTCAAAATCCGAAATAAAATAAACACATCAGTGGTTCCTCCTGCATGAAGGTAAAGACATGTTGTTTTCTATTGATCTTCTGTGTCCTATCCAAAAACAAAAATGCTGATGAAGGGTCTTTGCATCCTTATTTATTAGTGTGTGAAATATCCTTCATTAAAAAGGTAGCATTATTATTATTATTATTATTATTATTATTATTATTATTATTATTATTATTATTGCTCACAGAACTAGATTCAGGAAGTATCAGAACACTTTACAACTCACATGGGGGTGAAAACACAGTGAGAGAAGCAGAGCTATAAAGGAGTAGGTAGCTAACAAGGGGAGCGAGAGTACAGGCATTTTGGCAACAAGGGATCAACAACCAACCAGGGGAGGTCACCTCGGGGTGGGGGCAGATCACCCAGTCTCAGGTTAGGTGAAGATTGAATTGCATTTGTAAAGCCAACCGTTTTGGTTGTGACCACAGGCCATCTGTCCAATTGCTACTCTATGGCTAGGACTAAGGAGATGCCCTGCTTCCAAAGACAAAACTGTTGGCTTTGCAAATGCTAGTTAAATATTTGACTGCCCCACTAGGTCACCACCATTGTACACAAAAGTGTTGAGTTCACTGCTATAGTTGACTGTCCTTGGAACTGTACATGTTACATTTTGTAGGTGTGATGTATTTTTCCCTATATTTTTTAAACTGCTAACTCACATTGCATCTGGAATCTCTTGGAACAAAAACAAGGTCTCGTACATGAAATGTGATAGGCATCATGATGTAAGGACTTGCTCTTCAGGTGTGATGCAACTTTTAAAAACAGCTCAAGAACAATTTATAAAACTTGCTATCCTTGAGAGAAAGGTTTGAATATTTTCTTTCATGTTTTCTATGATTATAATTGCTCTTATATAAGGAACTTAATTCCAGCGAGTGGTTTCCAAGCGCAGTCTCAGGATTTGAACCTGTGTTGTGCTGTCTTGCTTCAAACTATTACAAAGAATAGGGTCGCCCCTGGGTGCAGGCATGGATTCGGGGCAATATACAGTATTAAACAATAAAATGGCAATCCACACTAGAGACAATGTCGTTTGTTGTCATTATTCATTTGAATTCATCTACAAGAAATGTTTATGCTCTCAGAATCACAAGGAAAAACAACATAAAGAAGTGTCTAAGTGTATCAACATTTTTAATAATGCAGAAAATAATGACCGGTACATACTTAGTGACAATAACTAAAACCAATATTTTGGTGAAGAATACAAATTATTTTAGAAACTACACAGAGTATGAGATATAATTTTCGAATGAAAAACAAACACAAGAAATTAAGAACAGAAAAAACACATGAACTTAAATCAGACAATCATTTTGCTCCTTTACAGTAGACATTGTAATACTTCGAAAAGAGACCAGGATACCTATTAGTGTACTCCTGATTAGTTGTTTTGTTTTGTTTTTTGTTTTTCTGTGTTATGGAGGCACGATCAATAAATTATCATGTCTGTAGTCTGCCTCAAAGACAAATGCGTTGCTCCTGAGCCACCCTTCCTTCCCGTTACATCATGCACAATATATCATATATGCGCACATTTGTACAGTATGGACAAGTTGCCTCTTGAAAAAAACACATCTGCCTACTAATGCAAGCTCTAGAAAATGTCATTTATCAGTTAAGCTATATTTGTTTATCATTGATTTTCATTTAAAAATGTTACTGTAATTTTCTTTTTTTTCATTAGTGCATTGGTTTGAAATATTTAAACCTTTTCACGACATACAATAATGACAAAAACATAACATAAAATAAAACACATAATATAGCATATATTAAATGTATCTAGGTCATCGTGTTTACACACAGAGTTTCAAAGGTTTAATATATGAGTATACGTACATTAAGAACACTAATCCATTTCAATAGTATAAGATCAATGCATGAAATCCATAACATTTTTTTAAATGTTAATAACACCTGGGGTATACTGTTGCCTATCATCAGATTCGACCACAGTATATCAGGTGCTTCATTGTAATGTTATTCACAAAGCATAGTGTCTATTGTGGCTTCACAAAAAAGGAATACGTGTTTTTGAGTTTCTATAGAACCTGGTCTTTTACACAATCTGCACATTCTGTCAGACCTAGATAAATCAATTCTAGGTCCAAAACATTCTAATGCTGTAAGCTGGTTGAGTTCGAACTTTATGTAGATATCCTGGGCTCTTTTACAAAGTAATACATTAATTTAAGTCTCAGACGCTCTCTGATCGAAGAGTTGGGATCCTGTTGGCAATACTAAAGCCTAAATATTTTATAGACTGCACTAACTCCAGATGTAAAGTTCCAACGGATCAAGACATAATTTTGGGTTTCCGTTTGTTGAAGAAAATGATCTTAA
This sequence comes from Ambystoma mexicanum, assembly GCF_040938575.1. Taxonomy (NCBI): domain Eukaryota; kingdom Metazoa; phylum Chordata; class Amphibia; order Caudata; family Ambystomatidae; genus Ambystoma; species Ambystoma mexicanum. The sequence continues at coordinate 1,365,402,566 of NC_090932.1, read as the reverse complement.
TTTGCTCCTGTTTACTAAGAAATTGTTATCATTAGAGAAACTGCAGAAGGTAGTTAACGTTCTTTGCAGACCAACGGGAGCCAGATCAAAGAACATCAGATCATCTGCAAAGGCCAACCAGTGAAGTTCCAGGGCACCCAGCCTTACAGGGAAAGATTTTATAGAACCCCATAAGGAATCAATGGGGGTCATTACATGTTTGTCGATCTGATAAAATTGCCAGTAATTCCAGCTCCAGCAGTTTTCCTGGAATAACAAAACACAAGTTTGCCAGTGGGGGCACTGACTTACCTCCGTCAAAGAGCTGGAGGTAAATCAGGCCCCCACAGGCAATTCAATTGTGGAATTACTGCCACTGGTATTGCTGGAGCCGGTAATTCCAGCAATCCCCTCCATGGAGTCTTATAGGGGCCCATGAAATGGGGATTTACCACCGTTGCCAGCTCCTGGAATATCCCAGTAATATCGGGATATCAGGTGCCAGAAACAGTAGGGTCGGTTTCCCACTATCCTGCCACCTGCCAGAATTACCACTGGGATTCCGAGAAAACTTGTAATGACCTCCAGTGTCTGAAATGTAAATATTAAAGAGCAGGTAGTCTAGCACACAGCCTTGTCTAAGCCCCACAAAAAATTTAATTGCTGTAGTCAGGGCCCCGTCTCTGGTTAGTCAAACATTTACATACATGTTTTGATGGAAAAGGAAAATAAGCTTAACAAGCAGGCCTGACACTCCCCATTTTAATCATTTGGACCATAGCCTTTTTCTGTTTACTTTATCAAAAGCACAAGACGTGTCCATGAACGCCATATAGACAGTCCCGATAGTACCGTTGAGGCTCTAACATGGGCCAGTATAGTGCAGTTGAGCGAAGTATGCACCCGTTTAAGATAGCCCACTTGGAAGTTACTCAAAATGTTTAACTTCTCTACCCATATGTCCAATTTCTTTATTAAAGCCGACCCAGAGATCATACTTGTGGCATCTAAAAGGGCAGTCAGTCTATAGTTTACAGGATTCAACGGATCACCCTTTGTCATGACCACGGCCCTAACAGTTGCCCCAAGGTTCCACACTAAGCCCTCCCCAACCCGAACTTGTACCACCCAGATGAACCCCTGGCTCAGAGCATTCCCTTCCTGAAGGCACAAAATCCAGTGAGTAGTCTCACATCACGTGAGGACCATCTTGCTTTGCAAGACAATTTAAACCACACCTGAACTCACATGTGTGCTCAGCATTCTTTAAACCATCACTTTCAAGCTTCACTAAGGAGGCCTCTACCAAAGGACTTACCTGTTCTCCCATTACAGGAGGGGCGTTACTGCTACCTTTTTGGTATTTTTCCAAGGAACTTGGGGTTGGTCAACCTAAGTTACCTGGAGGAACCCAGATGTGAACCCCTTGTTCACAGTGCTCAGAGAGGCACAGCTTCACCTCACTGATGACGCCCAACAAGACTGAAACGTGGGTGGGGTTGCTGTTGGTACTCTTGTTCAAAGGAAGTTTGCCTGGCATTTCGGTGCTGGACTGCCCTTGTGGGCGGGACAAAGACTGATATGCAAATGGATATTACTCCTTTGTGAAAAGTACAGTGAGCAAAAAGCAATGGCTGCAGACTCTCAAAGTGAGAAAAAAACACAGAACAGGTTATCATGCCATGTTCTTTATAGAGAGGGGAGCCTGCTACCCTTTTTGTAGTTTTGCAAGGAACTTGGGGTTCGTCACCCTAAGTTACCTTGGGGAACCCAGACATGGATCCCTTGCTCACTGTGCCCAGAGAGGCATAGCTCCACCTCACTGATGAGGCCCAACAAGGCTGAAACAAGTGTCTGGGGTTGCTGTTGGTACTCTTGTTCAAAGGAGGTTTGTCTGGCATTTTGGTGCCTGACAGCCCTTGTGGGCGGGACATAGACTGATATGCAAATGTATATTTCTCTTGTGTGAAAAGTACAGTGAGCAAAAAGCGATGGCTGCAGACTCTCAAAGTGGGAAAAAAACACAGAACAGGTTATCATGCTATGTTCTTTCAAGAGAGGGGCGCCTGCTACCTTTTTTGTATTTTTCAAGGAACTTGGGGTTGGTCATCCTAAGTTACCTGGGGGAACCTAGCTGTGGACCCATTGTACACTGTGCTCAAAGAGGCACAGCTCCACCTCACTGATGAGGCCCAACAAGACTGAAACATGTGTGTGGAGTTGCTGTTGGTACTCTTGTTCAAAGGAAGTTTGCCTGGCATTTCGGTGCTGGACTGCCCTTGTGGGCGGGACAAAGACTGATATGCAGATGGATATTCCTCCTGGGTGAAAAGTACAGTGAGCAACCACAGAACAGGTTATCAGGCTATGTTCTTTCTAGAGAGGGGCGCCTGCTACCCTTTTTGTATCTTTGCAAGGAACTTGGGGTTGGTCACCCTAAGTTACCTGGGGGAACCTAGGTGTGGAGCCCTTGCTCACTGTGCTCAGAGAGGCACAGCTCCACCTCACTGATGAGGCCCAACATGGCTGAAACACATGTGTGGAGTTGCTGTTGGTACTCTTGTTCAAAGGAAGTTTGCCTGGCATTTTGGTGCTGGACTGCCCTAGTGGGCGGAACAAAGACTGATATGCAAATGGATATTCCTCCTTTGTGAAAAGTACAGTGAGCAAAAATCGATGGCTGCAGACTGTCAATGTGGGAAAAACCCATAGAACAGGTTATCATTCCGTGTTTTTTGTAGAGAGAAGCGCCTGCTACCTTATTTTTATTTTTGCAAGGAACTTGGGGTCCGTCACCCTGAGTTACCTGGGGGAACCCAGACGCAGACCCCTTGCTCACTGTGCTCATAGAGGCACAGCTCCACCTCACTGATGAGGTCCAACATGGCTGAAACACATGTGTGGAGTTGCTGTTGGTACTCTTGTTCAAAGGAGGTTTGCCTGGCATTTTGGTGCTGGACTGCCCTAGTGGGCGGAACAAAGACTGATATGCAAATGGATATTCCTCCTTTGTGAAAAGTACAGTGAGCAAAAAGTGATGGCTGCAGACTCTCAAAGTGTGAAAAACCCATAGAACAGGTTATCATGCCATGTTCTTTCTAGAGATTGGCGCCTGCTACCTTTTTTGTATTTTTGCAAGGAACTTGGGGTTCGTTACCCTAAGTTACTTGGAGGAACTCAGACGTGGACCCCTTGCTCACTGTGCTCAGAGAGGTACACCACCACCTCACTGATGAGGCCGAACAAGTCTGAAACACGTGTCTAGGGTTGCTATTGGCACTCTTGTTCATAGGAAGTTTGCCTGGCATTTCGATACTGTAGAGATAGTTTCAATTTACCAATTAAATCAGAAGCACAAGCAGAATTAAAGTCTCTGCAAACTACTATGTGATCTGCAAGACCTGCACCCACCCATGCCTCTATCACATTCCCTCAGGAAACCTAAATGTTGCAGAGTTGACTCTTTGCAGGGTTACAGTGTAAGTTAATTATTAGTAACTCCATTTCTCCTCCATTAAGCTTGATTCCAAATGCTAAAATACCAGTGGTAGATGAATCGAAAAAATATGCAAGCGCTGGCCAAATCAAAATCAAGCACCACAGCCAACCCTCCACGGGATCTCCTAAATTTACCTCTAGTGGCTTCCTGGGACAGTACATACTATCCATTTAATGCTAGAGCAGAGGTCAACATGGTTTCCTGAATTGAGATAATATCATAGCCCCAGATAGGCTAGTTACAATGGGCCAACTCTGCGATGTTCTTGGAGTAGCAACTGCACCGCAACATTCATTTCAGGGACGTTTTATTATAACTAAGTTGTCGATCCTTGGGAAGAATATTTTTACAAATTGCCTCAAGTAGCCGAGACCAGTCAGCCTTGTTAGATCCTTGTATAGTCTACCAATTTTCACAGCCTGTTTCACTATGTTGTGTTGATCAGCCACCTTTTCCAAAAAAGATAAGACATGCTCTAAATGTTTTAATGTAACATATCAACGCCCATGATTTCGATAACATCAGATTGATCCCACACCAGTTTAGTGATTAAATGAGAATGAAAGCTTACTACAACCAGAGTATGGAATTTCAAACATGTCTTTATCGGTTTAGATGTAATGTTCCATTAATTGGAGTGAAATTCTCAAGCCCCAAAATCCAATCGTCAAAATCAGAACTTTCCGATGTAGTTACAAAAAGGAGATTGGTATTCAAGCTTATCGGTGTATCAATCTTCCCCAATGATAAAGAGGTAGGAGCTGTCTTGGTGCTATGGGTGTTTCTTTCCATGCTGAAACTCACTCTTTTAGTTGAGTTAGGAATTCTTATCAATGATTGATCTCTTGTTTCAACTATGACAGTCTCTGGAAATCCCTCTGATATAGCTATCACTTCATCTTAAGTGATGTCAAAAAGTTTAAATTTCTCAGAGAAGAATTGTTGGTCTTTTATGTTCTTTTTATCTCTAGTTTCCTTATTAGGGCGGCATTTTGAAGAATCTTCCACCATTATAGGAACTTCTACCTGTGAGTTTAAGTCAATTATCTCTGGGTTAATCGACAAAGATCGAAGACATTTCCTGGATGATTTTCTCCTATTAACCAATCAAAAACACACTGGTGTTGCACTCCAATTGTTGCTAATAAGTTAGATAAATTGAGGACACTTAGGGTGCAGAGGAGAGTGTAACCACCCTGGCACCAGGTGGAATATAATAGTTAAGGAGAAAAGAGTCCTAACTAAGGACCCTAGCGCCCCCTGCACAACCAAAATAATGGAAACAGTCAAGAATTGTCTTATATATATCAACAATAACCTAAGAATAACAGATGTGTCATCCAAACAGTGATTATAACGAACCATGTAATTAAGATACTTTCAAGTCAGATTCAATCAAAGAAGCATTTAATCATTTTCTTATATAGTACAGAGCCAAAGTGTTTATGGAAATTCCCTTCATCAGGAGCTTCAATTAGGTCATCAGTTCAATTTTCAAAGTCTTCCATAGCTACAAAGTAAATACAGCGTATTAGCCATTTATATCTAACATTGCATTAATTCTAAAACAAAAATTAAAAATAAATAAAAATACAATTTATGAAATCTAACTCCCGTATTAGGGTACCCTATTCATCTGTATTTCGTAGACTGATGGAAAATGTGCAATTCTCAAATGGAACGATTATCCTCTTCATCTACTTCACCATATAGTCGGTGTTGTCTGTAAGGCCATGGGTAAAATCATCGGAATGTCTATATAAGGTTGATGTTTGGCAAATGTGACCTGAGAGCCTAGGTAGATAAAAATCTTACCCGGGTCTACAAGATAAAAGGCGTCCTTGTTTCATCTTCTAGAAATATGGGACGATGCTGATTTTTATTTCCAAAACTATTTTCATCAGTTCCATGTTAAAAATCTTGGCAGCATGGCTCTTCCCTCGGTATTTTTGTTGTACAGGGGACACAAGGGTCCTTAATTAGGACTCTTTTCTCCTTAATGATTTTCTGTAGTTCAGACTGACACGTATCAACTGGAGTTTGAAACAATACTGTTGAAGAATTTAGTCTAGTCATGCTTATTGCAGGGTCTTTTTGGGTTTGAATCGGGATGTTCACATGCATCTCATAGGTAGAGGAGTCCAATATCAAAATTGTCATTGACAAATTGGAATGACACCTTTGACGATTTTGTACCATGTCACCTTCAAGCTTCTCTAAGACCAACTTCATAAGAGCAATATTTTGTGAGACAGAATCGTAGATGCTATCATACAGGTGTAATATCAATTCTAGGACCAGATGGAGAGAGCAGATGGACCTATGGAATTAATATTTGAGAATGTATTCATCCTCATTCCTTGATGCAGATTTGTGTGAGTCACAAAACCCACTTGCAGTGTTGACTCCTGTTGTCTACAAGAACGGTCTTTAGTAGGTATTGCTGTTCCTTGATCTAAGTCTGAGATTCGCATAGGAACTTGGGGCCAGGAAATCATCATCCATCTCCTGGCACATTCTTAAGAATGACATATTCAGCACAATAGAGTCCCCTAGGTCTATGAACAGAGTGTTTGAGATTGCCTGTGCGGAGGAAGGTGGGGGACTATATAAATAACAATTAGAGGTTTGTGATGGTGCAGGTAAGATCAGTGGTGCACAAGGCCACGCCCCACCTGTTCCCAAATGACAGCAAACATATAGAATAAGAAAACTAGAATAAGGTGCCATTTTGTGTATGCCACCAGCATGAATAATGTAACACAAGCAGGATACAATTAGTTTTGCTACACTGTATGGAGATAGTTTGCCATATTATAGGGTGCTGGACACACATAGAGGGAATGTATTAAATGGTGCTATGCACAGTTAGGTAGGGTATATACATAAAGGAGTATTATAAATGACAAGAAAAGCACAACTTTTTTTCCTTTCCAAGACCTTGCACAGTGCATGGTTAAAAAGCACAGAATTGCAGTTGCAATAGTTTAGTGGGGTTTTTTGTTGGTCCATGATGGTGTCCAGATGACTGAAAGTGCCAAGGCCGAGAGAAAGGGAGGATAGCTGAAACTGCATGAATGGGAGTTTCTAATGGTTCCAGTTTAGATAAGCAACAATTGAGTTAGTTTTGTTGCTAGCAGACTGACATACACAAGTTTCCATTGTCACGTGCACACAGTAATGTTGCCAATAACACACTAGCAAGATACGCCCACAGTGTCTCCAATTGTGAAAACTGCTCAGCGCATGCATGAAAAACATATTAACAGGTTGACTAAATTGATGGCAAAAGGCCTCATACGATGGCCTCACACTGTAATGAATACGCTATGCACATCCTAACCCAATTAGATCAAACACCTGCAAGCAGCAGCATGTAACAGACAGAGTTACTGATGAGCTGTCCAAGGTTGAGTAAACTGTCTGGCAGATTGGGGCCCGGCATGGAAAGATGAGATGGGAGTGAGTGTTGATAAATTCTTTGGCCATGGCAACGTTTCAATCTCTCCTTTCCCACCAGAAGTTAATTGGACTGTTGTGGATAAGTGTAACACCCAAGGCTGCATCAGTAAGAGACACCAGTATTGTAACAATGTCAGCATGTTGTGGTGACAACCAATAAGAGCATGGTCCGCTGATGCCCAAGACATGACGTCTTGCATAGGGGGTGGTACCCTGAGCAGGCTCAAAGATAATGATTATTCAATTAGAAGAAGAAATCCACATATTAAAATAGGTGATTTTTTTTTATTGTTCAATTTAATCATAAAATTGTTTTTTTACAACATCTTCAGCTTCTTAGTATCATAGTAGATTAGCCGAAGTAAATCGTGTCTTGATCAAATATCTAAAAGTCTGAAAAAAAAGATAAAAGAAATCAAGCGGGTCCTAGATACCCATCTCATGATTGGTTTCCAGCTTTGCCATTATTTGCTGCAGAATTTTGAAAGTGGCTATTTGCCAGGAAACTCTATCCCCGCTAATCATCCTTGCCCATCAGGTTTCTTCTTTTACCATTTTTGTATGTCTGAAGAAGTGCTTCATGTATTGAAATCGAATGTCCACAGTGCTCGGACAGAACAGTAATAGATGGCGGATTGTCTTCTTTTTGTTGCTGCAAAATCTGCAGTCGTTGGTCATCGATAGTCCTCTGATTTGACGTATTTCATTGGTGTCAAAAAGGTTCAATCTTGCTCTCATTATAGCATTTCGTGCTAATTGACTGGGGAACGTTTTGATATAGGTCTGTAGTGTATTCAATTTGTTCAATGAAGGAGGGAGATGAGATGTAAGTTTGCTACTACTCATTGCAGTTTTTTTTTAAACCTTTATTTTTGGGTTTTAATTAGAACCAAAAAGGAACATTTAATACAAACATTCACACCCACATTAGGGTGGTATTAAATTTGCGCCATCCTTCTAACCCTTCCCCTCACCCATTTCCCCCCACTCCCCTCGCCTCATTGTTCTATGTCTCTGTAGAATGCAGTCCAGTATTCCGATCCCCTCTCTCTGAGTGTCCGACCATTGGATTGAGGTAGCTGGCAGTTCGCGGCTTGAAGTCATTGGGTATTTGGGGAGAGGAGGAGGTTTCTTCGGCTTCGGTGATCAGGAATAGTCTCACTGGGCCCCAGATGTCTGGCGGACGTGCGTGCTGGGGCAGTAGTTTAATAAAGTCTGTCTCTACGTCTTGGCAGTAGAGGATGTCCCAGCGCCAGTTGTGGACTGTGGGGAGGGTCCCCAGCCCCAGGACATGGCGACTCCCCTGCGAGCAAGTGTTACTAGTAGACCAGCAAGTTTTCTTATCGGTGGAGAGAGGAGTCGCATCATCCCCAGTAGGGCTGCGGTCGTGGTGGGCTGTATCTCTTCTCCTACGATTTTCGCTGTTGTCTGCAGAACTTGGTTCCAAAACGTGGTTAGCTTGGGGCAGTCCCATGCAAGGTGAAAGAAGTCAGCCGCAGGGGTTCCACACCTTCCACATTTGCAAGAGGACTCGGAGAGGTGTTTATTCGCTTTCATTGGTGTATAGTAGGTTTGATGTAGGTAATTGAAATGAATCAGCTTGAGGCGTGAATTGAGGGCTATTTTTTGTGTTTGTCGCAGTATGAATGTCCAATCTTCCTCTGGGAGTGCTCTCCACAGGGACCACTCCCATCTTGTTTTTACTCGGGTGTTGACGGAAGCTGTGTCGGTGGTGATGGTTCTGTATATTTGCGATACTAGCCTGCCCTCTACCTGTGCCTTGATCACGTTGTGGAGAAGCTGCCATGTTGGGGGTTGACGTGGTAAGGTGGGCCAGATTGTTTGTAAGGTGTATCTAATTCTGAAATAAATAAATGTGTTGAGGGCGGTGTCACTTCCTTTTTGTCTTGCTTGCTGGGGTGTCATAAAACTGCCCTCAATAAAGAGATCGCCCAGTGAGCTTATGCCTAGTTTCTCGACCCACCGATGAAAGACTGTTTCTGAAGTCAATGGGATTCCTGGTATGAATTTGACAGGGAGAAGGGGAGAGTATTGTGACTGTACTTCTTACTTTTGCGCAATTTTCTTCCAGATTTTGTAAGTTGAGAGCACTATGTTCATTGTATTGTTGGGAACCGGGATCTGGCTGTGGATGACTGCTGTTAGTAGATTGGGTGTCGCGAGGGCTCGCTCCACTTGAACGTGGGGTCTGATATTCTGTGAGGAGTACCGATAGCTGAGGAACTGTGCCCGCGCCGCACAGAAGTATTTCTCAAGGTCTGGGAGGGCTTGTCCACCACTAGCCACTGGGAGGGTCAGTGTTGAATATGCGACTCTGGCAGGTTTGTCCGCCCATAGCAGTTCAAGGACAATGCTTTTCAGTTTCTTTAAAAAGGATTGTGGTAACAGGATCGGGATGTTGGTGAACAGGTACAGGAGCTTCGGTAGAATCACCATCTTTACCAAAGAGGCCTTTCCCCAAAGAGTTAGTGGCAGCATCTTCCATCGTGAGACTTTTTCCTGTAGAACTTTCAGCACTCCTTCGCAGTTGTCTCGAAATACGTCCTGGTAGTTTAGTGACATCTGTATTCCCATGTAGCGGACTCGGGACGTTTGCCATGTGAATTGGAAGTCATTTGTGAACGGCTGAGTGGCTGGGGTTAACGGAAGTATGATGGATTTCGTCTGATTAATTTTTAGCCCGGATACTGCTCCAAACTTGATCACCTCTCTCATGACTGGGTTTAGGTTCTCTGCAGGGTCACGTACAAACAGGGCGACATCATCTGCGTACAAAGATATAATTAGTTTGTGCGGACACATGTGGAGGCCTCTGAGGGTTTGTTGCTCACGTAGATTGGAAGCTAACGGTTCCATTACCAAGGCAAATATTAGGGCTGAGAGTGGGCAGCCTTGTCTGGTGCCGCGTTGCAGCTCCAGCGGTGCTGACTTTGTTGCACCTGTGACGATGTTGGCTCGAGGTTTAGTATATAATAGCGAAACTAACTTGATGAAGCGGGCTCCTAGTCACATCCTGGTGAGCACTACGAACAGGAACGGCCATTCCACCGAATCGAATGCCTTCTCAGCGTCGAGTAGAACGGCGATTGCCTCATGGGAGGGGTCCAGGGCTTCGATGATGCCGAATAATCTACTGATACCAAAGGTTGTGTTGCGTCCGGGTATGAAACCTGCCTGGTCTGCGAGTACCAGAGCGGGCATCTGCGGCATTAGCCTGTTTGTGAGGACCTTGGCCAGAATTTTATTGTTGAGGTTAAGTAATGAGATGGGGTGATATGATGCGCATTCTTCTGGTGGTTTGCCCAGCTTGTGTAGGAGAACTTACTTGTTGCAGTTAAAGTGCAAATCAGTCCATTTCTTTTATTTTTTTTATTACTCTTGTTGGGTTATTCATTACATGTTCTTCATTCTACACTTTTTAGTAGTAGCGCTAAATTTTCATCTCTCCCAGCATTTTAGTATTTTGCAGTTTGATTCGCATGCTTCCTTGAAGACTAGGGCGTATAGCAAAGTGCTATTCGGGATGATGCATTTCCTATAGAGCATAAGCGTGTTGCACTACAAGGTTCCCTGTAGAGACCGTAGACTAAGTTTGCACCTGATTAAAGAGGCAGAGATTGAGCTTGGCAGCCCCAGCACCGATCTCCAGAAATGGGCCTCCAATTTTGGCCATATTGTTTTGGGTGGGTAGGGCATAGACTCTGAAACATAGCTCACTGTAGGGACATTCCTTCAACTTATAAAAGTTTAAGACTGGGATGGTAGAAAAGCGACCAAATGTTCTATCTTTAGCCTTTCCTTGCATCGCCAAATTTCTGATCTTCGATTGGAGAGCTTCTTGCATGGCGTTTTCTTTTTTAGAACTGTCTAAGACCACACCCACATATTTAAACTTTTTGACAACGTCAGTATTATTTAGCGACCAGTTTAGTTTTTCCAGTTTCTTGGCAGAGCGCTCAACAACCATTATTTTCATTTTTTCGATGTTTGTTTCTAAGTTGTTTTCAATGGTAAATTTGTATAGGTTGGCCAGTTGACGCTACAGGCCGATAGGGGTTTGTTCTATTAAAATGAGATTGTCAGCATATAGTAGTCTGCTGATTTTTGCTTGGTCTAGTTTCGGTGGAAACAATCTAATAGCCTCTTCTGTGTATTGGTAGTCCACCATATAAGCTACAAAAAGGGCCGGCACCAGAGGACACCCCTACTTCACTCCTCTTTTCATCGTGATAAGTGCTGATAGACTTCCTTGCTGATTCAGACAAACTTTGATTCAGACAAACTTTGATATTGGTGTCTGTGTGCAAAGCTTTGATGGGTTCAAGGATGTCATTTGGACATTCCCAGGCTTCCAACTTTTCCCAGAGCCTAGCTCGATCGACCCTGTCGAAGGCCTGGGAGAAGTCTATAAATGCATTCCTCTTGTGCCACCCTCCATCACCTTGCTTTTCAAAATGGCCAAGAGGAAGATGTTTATGGCTGTTCCTAAGGTCTTTTTAAATCCAGTCTGAAAGTTGTCATTGCATGGAGCTTGAGATACCCATCCTTTTTTATAGATCGGAAACCACAATCGCTAATGACCATGAAGGTGGAACAGATTGAGAGTCTGCACATCTAATAAAGACAGATCTTATGAACTTTTACCATTCTTCATGGTAGGTTTTCAAATCTAAATTGGTAATGTCATCTGGACCTGGCACCCTGGATTTTTTCAATTTTTTAGAAGATCGCAGATTACCTCTTGGTCATCGAATTTCACGCATCCCCGGATTGATTTATTCCCATTTAACTCCTCCTGGGGAAAACACAGTAACAATCTCTCCAGCGGTTTATCTATAGGAAGTTGGAAAAGAGTCCTGAAATGGTTTGCACAGGTAACTTCGCTGATGCTGTTTATTTAATTTATTTTATTTTATTTATTTGTATAGCGCTCCAGACCCGAAGGCAACCGGGCGCATATCTTAGAACAGCAGGTACATATATGGCAATGGTTACAGTTACAATCGTACAGAAGAACAAGTTAAGTAAAGTACACAGCAGTGCAAAAAAGGCAAAGAGGTTGTGGTCAGGTAGTAAGGCGACAAAAAGTCAGGTGGCATGTGAAGGCCTTTAGTCAAGCCTGGCGGATAGCCAGAGCTTAGCTTTTTGTTTGAATAGAGTTGGAGAAGGTAAGGATCTGATGGTGAGTGGCAGTGAGTTCCAGAGTTTAGCGGCTACAACTGGGAAGCTTACTCCTCTGGCTTTCTGAAGTTTGTATCTGGGGAAAGTCAGGCAGTGTGCTTGGGTGGATCTAAATGATCGCGAGGGTATGTACTGAGAGAACCGAGAGGCTAAGTAGATGGGGGCCTGATTGTTTACACATTTGTGTGTGAGGGCCAGGGATTTCAGTGATATCCATTGGGCCACTGAAAGCCAATGTAGACTCTTCCTTGTTTCAGAGATGTGTGCAGATCTGGGAATATTAAGGGGCACTCTAATAGCATTATTTTGAATAACCTGGAGTTTGTTGAGGTTGCGTTGGTTAGTTCCTTGATAAAGTACACTGCAGTAATCGAGCTTGGACATAACCAGTGTCCTGGCTAGAGTAATGCAATTCTGTGTGGAAAGGAATGGGACATGTGTAAGCAGAGGCAGCAACAACCGCATTCGTTTGTCTATTAAGTGAAAGTGTAGAGTCGAGATAGATTCCCAGAGTTTTAGTATCTTTGGACACTTTGATGGAGTTGCCATAAATATTGAAGGTGCTAAAAGATGGGTCAAGCTTGTTGAGTCTCTGTTGGGTGCCCAGGATGAGAATCTCTGTCTTGTCATCGTTTAGACAGAGCTTGTGTTGGGCCATCCAGGCTTGGATGACTTGGTAGATGTCATTCAAAGCTTTGGAATCGGCCATGTAGTCACCAGTGATGGGAATGAGTATCTCAGTGTCATCAGCGTAGTTGGTGTAGGTGACACCCAGATAATCAAGCACATCAAACAAAGGTTTGGTAAATACGTTGTAGAGTGTAGGTGATACACAGGACCCTTGTGGCACTCCACAGGGGACCGGGGTTGGATCTGCAGATGACGTAGGTGAAAATACTCTCATGTGTCTGTTGTCCAGGAAAGAGCTGATCCAATTAGTGGCTTTTTCAGAGAAGCGGGCAGCTGATTTCAAGTGACGGCAGAGGATTTGGTGATTGACCAAATCGAAAGCTGCTGAGAGGTCAAGTAGTAGTAGAAGGGCCAGTTTGCCATTGTCTTTTAAGTCCACAATTTGAGTTTTGCGATCGAATAGGGCTGTTTCTGTCCGTGCTTCGGTCTAAAGCCAAATTGTCTCATACCAAGTAAATTGTTAGTTTCCAGGTACTTCTGGATATGTAGATAAGCTGCTCTGTCTAGTATTTTTAGAAGGAACGGGACCGTGGTGATGGGTCTGTAGTTGGAAGGTATCTAAGGGTCTAGAATAGGTTTTTACAGCAGGGGGATGACCCAAGAGTCGTTGAGATTGTCAGGGACGATGCCAGAGTGAAATGAAGAGTTGATAAAGGAGGTGATGCAAGGAGCAAGGTCGTGTGCCGTTTCCTTAATGATGGGTGTAGGGCAGGAATCACCTTGACAGTTGGAAGGTTTTAGCTTGCTAATGATTTTTTCAACCTCTAGGATGGTGAGAGGTACACAGCTGAATGGGGTATTAGTAAAGGACGGAGTGGCTGTCTTAGATGCCGGAAGTTTTGTTTGGGAAGAGGTAAGAAGGCAGTTTTGTTTGGCATTCATTTTAGATTGTAAAGTGGTTATTTTAGTGAGGAGGGCATTTTGAATATTGTTGCACCATGTACTTTAAAAAAAAAAAAATTATTAAAATGATATGGTTCAAATTTTAAACCTTTCATCTTTTATACATTCCAAAACAGAAAGAAGGTCTCTTTCTTGGACCATTTCCTTTATTTTAGATTCAAATAATACATTAACAAAACTGACAATTGTGAAAATGTCTTTCTTTGAGCCACCGTATAGAGATTTTGCCCATCACTCTTCTGGTAAGAGTTTGATTATAGATGGGAGATACATGTCTCTAATTCGGAATTTGGTTTCATCAAGTGCTGGACATAAGGTAACTATGTGCTGTAGAGTTTCTAGTTCAGTTTGCTGTTTACAGAACCGACAGAAGGAATTTTCCTTGGTTAGAAGTTGCCTGGATTGTAGCAGTTCTCGTGTTGGTAGTAAATTAAAACGGAACCGTAGGAAGGTGTCTCTGACAGAGGCAGATGGAAAACATTGTAAATATAATGGGAGACCGTTTAATGGGTGCATGTCCAACTTGCATTCCTGGTTTAGTTTTAATTGTCTTTCGGCTTCGATAGTTTCTATCCAATCGTTCCGGGCAAGTTTTTTTTGTGCTTTTACTGGATGTTGAGTTAGCTGCTCCATGGATATGTCTGCCGTTATTCTAGTATTTTCCATATGATTCTTCCAGGTTTGTAAGGCAATTGCTTGAGTTGTGAGTTCTTTTTGATGGAAAATATGTAGCGCTGGAATATGCAAGTCATATACGATTTTCCTGTAAAGATCTCATTTTTCGCCATGTTTGAAGTGAGGTGAGAGACTGAAGTGCCAGTTCGTATCGGATTCGGGCCATCGGAAACGATTGAGGTAAAGAGAGCACTTTCCGCCAGAACATGCCTTCCAGATGCAGCCATATAGATCTGTCAATGTTAATCATGGATTTGCTTCCATAAAGTAAAATTGCTGTGACTTTTTGTCTGTAAAATGATATAATTGGTTTAAATGTGAATCTTCCATACTTCAAGTGTAGAACTCGACCGTGACGGGCTAGAGATAAAGCTTTTGCCAGTAGATAGCTGGACCAGTTTGATTCAGTGGGTGATTGATTCATCCAAATCCCCAACTATTTAACTGTTGTTACTTGTTCAAGGGGTTGATTATTAAGAAGAAATGGTTTCGGCTGTTGTTGTGTTCTGTGGGATGGCGCCAGGAGCATTATTTTGGATTTTTGTGTATTTATTTTAAGTTGAGTTATCTTCATATAGTTTTCTAGGTTTAATAAGGCTGTTTGGAGGCCTCTTGGTGTTTGTGAACACAACACAATATCGTCTGCATACATCAGGCACGCGATGGTTGTGGCATTTAATTTTGGTGGATTTGATAATGGCGAGTTTGTCTCGGTTTCGTAGTCTGATGTAAATAAATTGAAAAGCGTTGCCGCAGGGGGACAACCTTGTTTGAGTCCATTGTTAGTTGGGATGGAATCAGTTACTGTGCCGTCTTGTGACAGTCGGACTCTAATCGAGGTTTCCCCATAAAGTAACTTTAATGGTTCCAAGATATCATCAGGGCAGCCCCATTTTCGCAATTTTGACCATATTAGTGATCTATTGACTAGGTCAAAAGCGAGCTTCAAATCTATGAATGCTGCATATATTTGTCTTTGATTGCGGATGGCCTCTTGCTTCAGCAAGTTAAGTAGGAGTAGGTTGATGTTGGTTCCCACATATTTAACAAAGCCTGTTTGTCTTGGTGTGTTTATGTTGTTTGCTTTGGTCCAGGTGTTCAATTTGTCCAGAAGAGAAGTAGCGAACATTTTTCCTAGGGGGTCCCACAAGGCAATAGGCCTATAATTGGCTGGATCTTTTGTATCTCCCTTTTTATAAATGGGTATCAAAATTGCCGTCTTCCAAGAAGGTGGAATAGTCTTGGTTTTGTTAATGGTTTCATAGATGTTGGAGGAACAGTGTGCCCATAAGGTTTTATTGGCTTTGATAAGTTGGTTTGAGAGGCCGTCCGGTCCCGGGGCACGTGAAGGATTCAAGTTGGTGATGGCTCGTTCTAGATCCTTTAGTTGCCATGTGAGAGTCCAGGTGTGATGTTTTGTAGAGTCTTTAGTATGTAATTCAGATTTTATGTTGTAAAGCTTCTGAAAGTGTGACGTCAACATCAGTTGTCATTTTTGGTAGATTATCTGTTGGTGGGGCCAATAGTTTCCACAGATCTCTGGTGTTGCGATTTTTTAAAGCATGCAGCATTTGTTCTGAATCGTTTTGCCCTTGAAGTGCTCTGTTGGATCTCATCCAGTTTTTGTACTGTTGTTTTAATACTCGAATTTGGTCATAATCCTTGAGTGTAGTTTGTTGTATTTTCTTAATATCTTTCCTCAGTTTTTTTTTCCTTTCTGCTATTATAGTTGAATAGGCATGTATATGACAGTGTTTGTTCAGAGTATTTGTTGTTCTGGATAACTTAAATGGCAGCAAGAGTTGTGGATAATTTAGGCGTTTGTCGTCTGTCATTGTTGACGAGGTAATTTGGTTCGCTAATATCACCAGGGCATTTTGAGAGATCCTCAGTCTAGTATGGTGCGAATTAACTACTAGTTCTGGTAAATTTATTTTTGGTTTCTGGGGGTTGTACATTTCCCACGTAATTATCATTAATGCATGATCACTATGATTTGTTTGTATGTTTTCTTCCTGTGTTATCTTCAATGCAACTTGGTTTGATGTATAGATGTAATCTATTATGGCATTTGATGTGCCACGGGTCCATGTATTGAGCGGCTTATTGGTTCGGGTATCAAGAAAGGGCACTCTAATGAGTCCCCTAGCAGATGTTTCTTTCTGCCCTCGTCGAGCTCTTGGGGAAATGTTTTTCTGGTTTAGTTCAGTCCCTCCGCTATCATAAAGATGTATGTTAAGGTCTCCACATACTATTGTTTGAATAACAGGGTATTGTAAAGTAATGTCGTCGATACATGTAAAAAATGTGTCAATATATAACTCATCAGTAATGGCCATTGGATTCCAATAGGTATCCAGTCATTTATTTTGAATGAGTCAATGACTATAATATTGTTTGACATTTTAATAAGGGTCAAGAGACCTGTAGATGGACGTCCTGTTTTGTTTTTTATTGCAGGGACCATCAGAGTTGTATATCCGTCACAGATTGGCTGTGTTGTGATCCATGATTCCTGTATGCAGATGATGTCATACTGTGACAGGTCGTATGACTGTTCGCGAAAGAGACTATGTCCTCGAGTGTTCCAGGAACATAATGAAATGTCAGATCTAATAGGTTGCAATGATGGTTAAAAAGAAGAGTCAGCACTTTCTGAAGTTGTTAATTGTGACCATTCCATTACTCTCCGTATGTGATGCATGGTGTGATCTGGGTATTTATTGCCGATCTTAGGATCAATTTGTTGGGTATTTTGCATCTGCCATTCCTGTGTATTGTAGTTTACATCTTCTGTGCTCCTGCGTTTGCTATCTATGTGCTGTTCTTGTTTCTGTCGTTCCTGAGTATTATATTTTACATCTTCTAAGGTCCTTTGTTTGTAGTCTATCTGATGTTCTTGTTTCTTTGAAGAACCTTTCCGCTGTAAAGTTAGTTCCATCTGCGCTTCTTTTTTGGAGTCAACAGAATGTATGTCAAATCCCAGTGTGTTTAGATTATTTTTTTCTTTCATGATCTGATCTTTTTCGCTAGCGGAGTTGAGGAGTAGATAGGTTTGATCCAGATGCTGTTCATCTACAAATTCCACTGTGAGGATCTCTTGCGTTCTTATCTTCTGTAGTTGCGGTATGGCGCTGAATAAACGTAGAACATTTGATCTGTTCATTATCAGCTCTTGGGTATCTGCTTTTACACGTCTCAGTAATACCGCTCGTGAGAGTTTAGGTCTCCTTGATAGGCAAAAATTGGCTGAGTTAGTCTGGTGGTTAATGGATTTTTATTTTGAGGACTACTTTGCGTCCGTGGTAGAACCGAGTCAGTGTGTGGGTTGGTTACTTCGCCGATCCATAATGATGTGTTTGAGATATCTTCAAATGTTAGACTCATTTGAGAGTGTTGGTGGGATTTAGTTTGTTCATATTCATCCATAATGATGAGTGATGCTTCGCTTGGTTATATCTGGGCTTCTTCTGAAATGTCTAGGTCAGCGTCTAGATGTTGTGATAGGTTTAAGAGAGCGTTCATTTGGGCATCATCTGAGGTGTCTTCCAGCGTGTTTTCTCCCTGAGATGGTAAGGTTCTGGTTTCTACAAAATATCAGTTGGTATAGGGACGATGGCTGGGTTTATTTTGTGGTTTGGTATGAGGGGCAGTTGGCAAAAAAATAGGGTAGGTAGTAGCTCCTAAAATGGGATTGGGTTCCACAATTTGAGGTTGAATATTTGCTGTTACACTTGCGATTGGTGGATTATGATCTGCTAGGATTTGAGGTCGATCCACCCCAATTCCGGCAGTTTGGCCTTTTATCGTCTTGTCATTCATGGTTTGTAGGGGCTGTTGAGCCAAGTCATTTGACGGAGGATTGCTTGGGCGATTCATGGATGACATCATGGTGATTAAAGCCGAAGTGAGCTGTGTATTGTCTGCACAATCTTTTCTGGCAATATCTGACAACCAGGATTGCCATATTTTAGTCATTTCGGTTTCATGGTCCAAGCGATCGTGGATCTTTTGAACAAAGGCTTCTATAAAGATTTGTTTTGCGTGGATAAGGGCTAGTAAAGTTGCCTGATCTTTACTCGCATCTACGCATGATTCTTGCATTTTTAAGAATGGTATCATTGTCTGAGATGTCACTGCTATTAACATATTTTGAAGATCTTGCATAGTGGTTGGAATAGACGGCATATTGTCTGTTTCTTGCATGGATGCATTGTACTGACAAGGCTGAGGGTTAATCTCTTTGGTTTCAGTAGAGAGATTGGATTGGGTCAGTGGTAAAATTTGAGACGTAATGTTCTGCTTTAGAGGCTCCGTGTTAGATGGAACAAATTTCCCCATGCTATCCAGGTTACATATTGTTGGCAGCGGTGATGAGGTATAATTTGAATGGCCAAAAACTGCTTTGCGTTTTTCCTGGTTTGCCAAGAGTGCTTCAATCTCGATCTGGTCCAAAGAGAGACGAGCTATGTTTGGATTTCGTTGAGCTATGGGAGAATTTGCTAAATCGCGTGAAAGACGTTTACTTTCGTAGAGCGATTGCCATCGTCTTTTAGCTAAGGCTGCTTTATCCCGCTGTGTTATCACTGGCCTGAATTGCGAGTCAACATCCATATTCCAGGGTGGGTGAGTGGAATGAAGAGCTTGTAAAGTGTCAGAGTTAGCATGTTTTGATTGCTCAGCAATTGGTGGAAAAATAAAGGCAGGCAACTCACTCTCATGGGTTGTGATGTTCTGTTCATAAGAGGCAGTATTATTTAGATGCTGTATTTCCATTCTATCTTTTGTTTGTACCAGGATGGTTCTTGTAGGTGAAGTTGAGCTAGTGAGTTGGATGTGACCTTGCAGTGATTGATCTTTGGTTGCCAGAGTAGTTATAGGCGTTGCAGTGGGAAGAGTTAGCAAATCCTTTGAGCTACTCACGATCAAGTGTGGCAACACCGATGGTAAATCCTCTTGTACTTGCAAGGTCCGGATAGCCAAGGGGGAGTGAGAAATGTCAATAATCTTCTGATTAGGCTTTGTTATTTGTGAAAACTTTCCTTGTTCCATTTTAGCACGTTGCCTGGTGTGCGGACCGTTGTTAGAGTCATTAAGCATACTGACTGTGTTGAGGTCTTCCATGCTGAAAGCGACAAGGTGCTGAATAGATGCACCACAACTCTAGGATGTGGCACTGTACTGATATAATGGGCTTTGTAAAGGTCCAAGTACTACATTTCTTGAGGGGGTTTTAATCAGCTGTGCAACCCACTTGTTTGTAAAATCAGGTGTACTGATCACAAGTCGTTGTACAGAAGTTGTTTGTAGACTGTATTTTGACACACACTGAGTCAAAGGAAACAGCCCGCAGTCCTCAGTGTGTGATGATGAAAAGGGGCTGAGTGAGTAGTCACACTGAGTTAAAGGCAACAGCCCGCAGTCCTCAGTGTGTGATGATGAAAAGGGGCTGAGTCAGTAGACACACTGAGTCAAAGGCAACATCCCGCAGTCCTCAGTGTGTGATGATGAAAAGGGGCTGAGTGAGTAGTCACACTGAGTCAAAGGCAACAGCCCGCAGTCCTCAGTGTGTGATGATGAAAAGGGGCTGAGTGAGTAGTCACACTGAGTCAAAGGCAACAGCCCGCAGACCTCAGTGTGTGATGATGAACAGACTTGTGAGGTTTTTTCCCCCCTTATTAATGAACTTCACTTAAGGCAGGTCAAAAGAAGTCAAATATTCGCAGCAGAGGTAGGAGAATGGGTATTGATTGAAATACCTTAATCCTGTTGCCACCGTTCATGAATGAATGATGTTCTATTGTGAGAAGGGACAGCGGCACAGCAAATAGCCAAACAGGCAGCACAGAAAGTTCTCGCCCTTGACGCTTCTCGGGCTTAACGCGGTAAGGGCGGATGGGAAGTCTTTTTGATCCTACTTCCTGAAGTGGGTGTGGTCAAAAAAGGGGCGTGTCCTTCGCACGCGTTGCCTGCAGTCAGCTGTCTTTGAAATTGTGCACGGGTTGAAAGCGCAGCGCTTTCAAAGTCAGTAGACAGACAAAGGCAGGCAGCAGGGCAGCAGGGGTTCCAAAGGGCTGCCCTCAGTGAAGACACAGCCAAACAGGCAGCACAGAAAGTTCTCGCCCGTGACGCTTCTCGGGCTGCACCATGTACTGTCTTTGCTACATGTTTCTGGTATGGGCGAAGGGGGATTCTAGTTTTTTAAGAATTTTGAATAGCTCCTTCGTGTTGGATTCTGCTTGCGAGATGCGTAGGTTGTATGTCTCTTTTTTAGCTTGTACAATCGCTTCCTTGTAAT
Organism: Ambystoma mexicanum; assembly: GCF_040938575.1. Lineage (NCBI taxonomy): Eukaryota > Metazoa > Chordata > Amphibia > Caudata > Ambystomatidae > Ambystoma > Ambystoma mexicanum. The sequence goes on along the minus strand of NC_090932.1, from coordinate 1,365,381,858 downwards.
TAAGGGATGTGATGAAGAGGTTGTCTTTATTAGTCACGCATGGGAGACTTTTCCATAGAGCTTCAGACTTGCGTTTTTCTTTGCGTAATAATCACAGTTGTGGTGTAAACCATGAATTCAAGTGAGCTTGTTGTTTAGCTTTCTGTAGTTTGAGGGGTGCTATGATGTTGATGGCTTTGAGCAAGGTTTGATTAAAGGTGTCCACTAGGACTGTAGGGTCGTTGTATTGTGAGGCACAATTGTTGAGAATAGGTAAGATGAGGGGGAGTAATTTGTCCCTAGTGATGTCCTTTTTGTTTCTTGTAGGAATGGGGGGTGCTATGTTAGGTTTAGGACATGGGTTGTTAGCCGGTATGGGAAAGATGATGATGTGGTGGTCGGACAAAGCGCATGCGGAATTGGAGCTTATCGATGTGTTGCAGTTTAAATCTGCAATCCAATCAAGCGTTCTGCTCTTGTTGTGAGTTGGTTTGAGAATGCGATGCGAAAAACCTAAGTTTGAAATGTTGCTAGCAACCTCAGTGGCCTGGATATCCTTGGGGTCTGATAGGCCAAGATTAAGGTCGCCCAGTAGCAGCACTTGGGAATTGGGTTTAGTGTTGTCAGTAAGGATGGATATAATGTCCTCTGAGAAGGAAGTGAGTGGTCCTGGTGGTCTGTAGATAAGGTGCAGAGATGCAGTGTTGGTCGGTGATAGATACAGTTTAACTGATAAAGATTCGGCCGAGCTAAATTGAGTGTTGGGAATGAGTCTCATATTAATGTTGTCCCTATGTATGAACGCGACGCCGCCACCTTTGAAGAGGTTGGATTGGCGGTCATTTCTCAGGATGGACTATCCGTCTGGAATGGCGAGGGCCAAGAGCGGACCTGAGGCAGCATGTAGCCAGGTTTCCGTGATGGCAATGAAGTCAAGGTTTTGGGCAATGATGAGGTCTGCGATGTCAAGAGCGTGGGCCGGGAGGGATCTAGCATTGATGAGGGCTCCCTTTAATTCTTTGTTAAGGGGGGCCACAGGGTGGTTGGGTTGCACCTGCGTAGTTGGGAAAGGGCTAATAGTGTGGTGATGATGCATATTGCTTTGGCACGTGGTATGTGAGGCAATCTGGATCTGAGTCTAGAATTCCTAAGTTGAAGTGAGCATGGTTGATTGGGTATAGGTTTGGTGGCGAAATGTTGAAGCCACAAGGTGGGTGCATTAAGATAAGGATTGGTGGAGTAGTCAGTGAGAGAGTTAGTCATGATGTTATGAGTAGGTGTGAAGGGTGAGGAAAGGTGGTGAGTCAGTGGTATGGTGCTGTGGGTCATTGTGAGGGAATGCGTGCAGGAGTGGTGAGAGAGGGTCTCAAGTAAAGATATGTGGTACAAAGTGTGCGCTGATAAATGGCAAGATAGTGACAAGGTGTGCGAGGAGGAGGCTGGCAGCGGCACACAGCAGCATATTGCGACACAGGAGCACTATAGTTAGGTTAGATAGTATGTGGTCAGGTGGAGGCACAGTGGTACGTGTTCATAGACAATGTAGCATTAAAGGTTATGCAATAGAGGCTGAAGGGTCCTCAAACGTACATGGGGTGCTCAGGCAAGAATGTTCAAGGCAATCAGTGTTGCACGAGTACAGTTGTTCTCAAGAAATGGGCAATTAGAACAAGTCAAACTAAGGTAGTCCTCGAGAGTGTTTTAGCCAGTCAATATGGCAGCAGTGCAACAAATCTCAAGCAGCAGGCAATTAGCGCAATACAATACATGATTCCAAGTTTTGGTATTAGAACATTACAGCATGTTGAGGACAGCAATAGTGGAGCAGCAGAAGGTAGACAGGCAACATACAACTCGGAATTAAGTATGAAACGTTAGCGGTGTAGCCGCTGCAAACAATGCAAATCATTAGTGGTTGGGACGGGATGGCACGATAGCTACAATGCAGGCTAAGTTAGCTCAGAGGCTTAATATGTCAGGGGGCACTCATTAACTTGCGGTGAGCCATATTGGGGATAGTAGACAGTTAGCGATGCACATTGTGACTCTTACCGGACTGAAGAAGTAGCGGAATGTTCGGGCCGAATGTTAGTTGCTTATGTATGTTTGGAGTCCGAACAGCATGTGTAAAGATATGGATCTCTACGAAGCAGCGTCCGGCGCCGTGGCGCAGGTGCAGACAGGAGGGGCCTTTGTCTGCGTGGTCGTTAGACGAGGTGGGCCGGCTTCCGCCTCCAGCTTACCTCTCTGCCTATGTCAGTGAGCCCAAGTTGGTTGCTAGGCAACCATGATGAACAAAGAGTGGTCGGCGGCCATTTTAGGATCAGCTGCAAGGATGAAATGGCTGTTCCTCATGGCACTGGGTCGAGGTGATGTGCTAAAGTGGATTCAGTGGCAATTAATGCAGTCGGGGCCTGGCCTGGATGGATGCTGCAATCTATGGATTTACCAGCATAATTTTCGGAGGCGTAGCAGGGTTTCAGAAAACATTGGTGGCGATAGCGCTGGTAATTCAAGCTGCTCCTGCAGCTGAGCGGCGACGCAGGGAGCTGGTGGCAGAGCACGGCTGCTGGTGTTGCAGGGCCACACCTTTTCGTGCTATTGCCGGTTTCAACAGCGACCAAAAATCCCTAGAATTGTTGCTACAAATTGCTTTGAGGATGGCTTCCGCCTCTTGCTAGTACAGCTTCCATCTGTACGATCTGACCCAGGATTTGTATCTTCTAGTGGCTTTGTAGAGTGTTATCACACCTGATGGTAGATTGGCTACGGTTCTTTTTTCTTTTCTATATTCTCGTCGTTTTGGCCCAAGAGTTTGTCATAGGTATGTAGGGTCTTTAGAATCCAGACGTTTTCCCTCCTTCCTGGTTTTCTATACACCGTGAACAAAGGCTCATAGTCGACAGATTCAGTAGACCATCGTCGCCGGATTTACAATAGTTATTGGAAAGTTTTCTGATACTGTTTTAAGTAAGTTTCAGCCTGTTTCCTTTATTGTTCAGCTCCAACCCGACTTTCATCCTGTCTTGATTGTAATAAGTAGACTTCCACAAGGTCAACAGAAGATTGTGATCACAGGAAACTGTTTGGATGACTTCAAAGATGGTATTTAAAGACCGAAGGGGGTAAGACACGAAGATGTAAGGTAGACATCGATTTTCCATTTGACCATGTTGGTAATATAGGTGATTTATTTTAACAATCATTAGTAGCTTGTGATATTGTTCTTTATGTGGATATGATGATGTAATGTATTTAGTTCAAAACGCCTGGGCTACCAGGAAGTAGCTGAGAATGTCTGTGGACCTTCTATTGACCAAATCTATCAATAAAGCTGTTTTATCATCCACCTTGGTTAGTTACCTTATTTTGGTTGGTGCAGATCATTCGGAGCGTGTTTGCAGGTCGCTGACAACATTTATTAACTTGTTTCTGCTTAGGAACTGTTGTTTACATGGCCCTAACTTGTTAGGCACAGTCAACATGGCATTAGGCAAGGGGGAAACAACAGGAGCAGGGGCCGTGGATGAGGTCTGGTGAGGTGAATCAGGTGGTTCCATCGTAGTAGTTAAAGAGGCAGTACTTTTCAGATCATTTTTCAGAGCTCACCGGAGAGACATGCAATGTAGCGCAAGTCTTGTTAATCAAGTCCGTAGTTATTAAGATACAATTATACAAACGTGTGTAGTAGGACTCAAGCAGAAGAGTTTCATTTTACTCACATAAAGTTGGACTTCCTCAGACTCCCCGCGGATCACTGCAGACCACTTGTCCACCACTTCTCCACCACTTCCGCAAAACGCGATTTGTGTTTTTGAATGTTCACCTAAGCTGCAGCCCAAAGGAGCAAAATCACATTCTGCTTTTGGAACTGGATTCCAAAGTAAGTGCCGCCGATACCACAGACCCCCCTTATTCTCCACTTCTGTGCTGCGCTCTACTCAGCGATTGTGTTTTTGAATGTTCACCGTAGGCCCTGCCCACAGGACCGTAATCACATTCTGTTATTGCAACTGGAATCCAGAGTGAGTGGTGCTGATACCGCAGACCAGCTCTCCACCACTTCAGTTCCGCGCTCTATGCAGCGTTTGTGTTTTTGCATGTTCACTTCAGCCCTCACCCACAAGAGCATAATTACATTCTGGTATTGCAACTGGAATCCAAAGGAAGTGCTGCTGATAAATTGGAGACCACTTCTCCACAACTTCTGCCCTGTGCTCCATGCTGCATTTCTGTTTTTGAAAGTTCACCTCAGGCCCCACCCACAGGAGCATAATCATGTTCTGGTATTGCAACTGGAATCCAAAGTAAGTGCTGCTGATATCATAGACCCCCTTCTCCGCTACTTCTGTGCTTTGCTCTGCTCAGCGATTGTGTTTTTCAATGTTCACATCAGCCCCCACCCATAGGAGCATTATCATTTTCTGTTATTGCAACTGGAATCTAAAGTAAGTGCCACTAATACCACATACCACTTCTCCACCACTTCCGTGGCATACTCCACACAGTGTTTGTGTTTTTGAATGTTCACCTCAGTCCCTGCTTACAGGAGCATATTCAGGTTCTGGTCTTGCAACTGGAATCCAAAGTAAGTGCCGCCGGGCTCAAAATGTACCATATATTGAATAACGTACTTCTGAAGCACAGCCCATCTTTCTATTATTACATGCTCTGGTTGTATTACCGCCATCTAAGATAGGTGCTCTGAATATGTTGAATTCTCACAATTTGAGTCCCAAGTTCATCAATGGGTTTGAGGGTGCTGTTTTATGCATATGTGTGTAATAGATATGCATTTGCAATGACCAGAGTAGGGATTTTACTTGTTTTTTTCAGTGTCATATCTGAAATCATAGTTTGCATTCTTCTGTTCATGTTCTTCCTGCTGAAAGATGCTGCCCAGCCCCGTCGATGTAGACGTACAGCATTTCATGCAACAACAGTTGGGTTTCTTGTAATACGGTAAATATCAGATTCCCAGATTAAGTGTGGTGAAGTAGCTTCTTTACACTTGGATGTTGCATATGTCCATTAATATCCCATAGCAATATCTTGTGAAATGAGAAGTGTTCATGTATTTTAATTGGGGAAGGTGGAAAGGGGTTCCACTCACAGTCAAGAACCTCAGCACCACAATCCACTGCATCATCACTGTGCACGTTTTTATAATTTATTGTAGTTAACCAGTACACTAATATTCAAGTAGTCCCTATCAATTAGAGTCTTAAACTGAAGCTCATTCATCTGTATTTGGAGGGATACATTCACCTGGTAAAACTGTAGATGCAATGAAAGAATGGTGTCTGGTTCCCTTGAAAGCAAATTATGTTCTAATTCTACATAATAGTTTATAAACCTCCCTCCCAATCAGTCCGAGCTAACCATGATAGGTGTATGTGAAAACTATCCCTCCTACAGCATTGGTTGAGAGTCTTCCCATTCACTAGCCAGGTTCTATCCTCTGTTTTCAAAGAACTCCTTCCGATTTCACGTGGAATATATCTCTGCCATGTTTTACCAGGCAAACAATGAATCTGTTAATCAGAAAAGCAGGGGATCTGCTTTGTTCTCATTCAGTAAAACTTCATCATGATTTGAGAACCATTCATCTGGCCACAGCCCAATGTCACGTCTCCCGCACCAAGTGCACCCCCTACAGGTGCTGTTTCCCCACCCTCGGCCTCCGTCCCTCCCACTACCCCACACATGCACCATGGCTCACGTACTTCCTTGCGCCCCCTCGCCCATCATGGTAGATTGCAGCATGGCAGACCTGGCGTCTATCACCCCTCCCGTTCTTGGCAGCTGAACTGGAGGATTCCATTTCATCATAGCGCCTTGTGCTGCCCACGGAGACCCGCGCGTCACGGATCACGTGATTTTCCATCACGCAGCAACGCTTCCGTGTCACGCATCACGTGACTTCTGCCATTGGTTAAAGGCGTCCGGAAACAAGGAGCGTTGCTTCACAGCTGTTTTCCTCCTGGATTACGTGACGCTTAGTTCTACGGTTTTGAATTACGGATTGTTTCCTCGACCACGCTTTGCTCCACAGACTGTTTTGCCTGCTCCCTCATTCTGTTTTTGACTTCGACCTCCTGTTGCCTGACTACGCTTTGCTCCACGGATTGCTCTGCCTCACCCTTCTACTGTTCGAACTTTGGACCTCCTGTTACCTGACTACGCTTTGCTCCACGGATTGCTCTGCCTGCACCCTTATTACTGTTTCGGAATTTAGACCTCCTGTTGCCTGACCACGGTATTGTCCCTGGATAATCTACGGATCACGTCTCTTTATCTTGGAACTTGGCCTCAGGCCCCACGCTAGGTGTTTGCCTGTCTATACTCCTGACCTCATCCAGCTACTGCCCCGGGGTCCAGTTCTTCCTCACGTCTCTGGGTGACCTTTCAGTACACATAGGTAAGCAGTGTCAAGTTACCTGTGTTCTTGTGTTTATGCCTCCTGCTCTGTACATAACCTCACAATCCATTGCCTTACAGCGTTCAAGGGGTTCTTCTGGCTGTTCCTGAATCCAGGCCCAACGGACTACCACACCTGTGGCCTCAAAGACCGCACAGGCAGTATTTCTGGTGTTGTCTGTGTGGTACTTGGGGACGGAGGTATTCATACTCTGCACGACCATCAAGTCCATAACACCCAAACAGTAACCAAAAGAATTAAGATTATGGGCCTCATTACATGATTGCCAGTGCAGTATTAATATGCAGGTAGTTCTGTTTACCGACATGTTACTGCACAAGTAAACTCCAAGTTTGGTGGTGGGGTGGCCGGATTCACCTGCAGCTCTGAGCTGCTGGTAATTCCAGTACCCCACCACCATAAAAATGTTGGTATTACCAGGCAAATCCACCCATGGAGTCCTTTTGGACTCCATGGAATGGGGATTAATGCCACTTACTATCACTTGTAATTTGCCAGTAATTCAGGCAGAGCATGTGGTGGTAACAATAATTCAGTTTGGTGGTATCCTGATGTTCATCTCCAGGATACTGCCAAACATGTAATGAGGCCCTATGTCTAAAGACATATTAGGAAATATTTCTCTTTTGGCAACTTTCCCTCCATAGTTTCTATGGACCCGCAATCATTTGGCTTTGATTTTAAACCTGTTCTGACTTTTGCTCATTTGTTAAGGGGTAACTCATCAATCCTTCAGACTCTCAGCACTGGGAAACTATGTTCCCCTTTTTGTCTTTTACTTTTTGTAACATTTCAACATTGCACACATCATATTATAATGCAGTGCAAAGGGGATACTTTTGTATCACCCTAGCTTTTGACACTTGGGCTTTTTCATTAGTTTTAAGTGTGCATAAAAACAAGCTGGAGGCAACAATAATATTGGCAATTTTTGTGTTGTTTCTAGTGTGCACATTTGCGTTTACCGCATATGGCTACTGAATGTGACAGTGTCCTAAAATGGAAATGCCATGAGATTGTTGCTTGTTATTTGGCCATATTGCAGTTTGGCCTTCGCCCTACTTCGCCAGGTCGGGAAATCCCAACTAAGGTCATGCACTTGCCCAAGAAAGCTGCAGCTATCATTGACTAGTGATGCCTTTGTGTGTTTGGTTCAGGAAGAGGGCAGAACTGTCTGTTCCAATTCCACATTTCTGGAGCCACAGAGTCTTGGTGTGGGGCATGAGTGAAACCAATAGTGGTCCCTGTCTGAACAACTAATGGCTATTTGAATGGTACAGATCCTTACTGTTGGTGGGCTAGGACTTGCCTTCAGTCTGGATTTTGGGTAAAAAGAGGACTCCTGCTGCCATTTCTTCCGATCAGTGTTGGAGCCAAGAATCTCTCATAGAAGAACAGCCGACTGAATATCCGAAAAAAGACCCCTGACCCAGCCCTGCACCCCTTCCAGTCTCTGGCCCAGTGATGCCCTCTTGGGCTACCTGATCTGCAAAGGCCATGTGCGGTACTTCAACCCATGTACTAGTGGGACCAAACAGTCTCAACGTGTTCTCAGGGATTTAGCTATCCTAAGCCTTTGGAAGTGTCCCTGGACCACCCAGTGGACATCGGCTACTTCGCCAGAACCTTTGCCATCCACATTTGCAGCCACAACTTGGTGGTCGCCAGCTTGTACTATAAGCCACTTTGCTGCCCAATTTCAGCCTCTCAGCTTCAAGGAATCCTGGAAGGACACCTTCTGTCGTCTGTGTGCAGTGGCGGTTGCTGGAACTCACCTGCACCAGTGCATTCTGCATTTCTCTATCACCAAGGTTTGCACTCTGCTCCTGGTCCCGAGCAGAACAATCCTTGCACCCTCAGCATCTGGGCAACTCTAATTGGAAGCAAAGGCTGGAAATCCAACCTCCAGCAACCCTCAGTCGACTGATCCACTCCTCTGGGAAAATCAGAGTTAGGGGGCAAGTAAATGCACAGCATCTTTGGATCCTTCCATTTCATTTGCTTTTTGGTTGTCACACCTGCACAGTAAAACCTGAAGGATCAAATCTGACTTACTCAGTAATGTTTTTGCTTCTCTTCTTTTGGACAATCACCAACACAATTAACTTACCTCCATCATATACATTCTGGGGAGAAGCTTTGTGACTTTTGGGCACAAGGCCACAATCTTGTTAGGGATTGGACTGCTGAAGCTAAGGAATGTCACTTGTGACTTGATTGCATCTTTACTGTATCACTTTACTTACCTCAATTTTCAATTTATGTCACTGAATGCAGAACCAATGGTGACTGTATATATGTTTATTATTTAATGTGGTGGTATATTATCACTTGCTTGTTTCATTTTTTAGTGTGTGTTTAAGGCCTAGAATAAATAACTGTATCTGTACACATTCAGTGTCTGAATTTAATTATTGTGTGCTTCACTGTATGCACTCATTGTGGACCCCTGGCCCCAAGCACACTCTCCTGAGAATAGGCTTGACTGCTCTCAATTGCTATCATGTTTGGGTTTTGGCTAAATGCTCAGAGTTCCAATGTTCACTATAACTATGGTGGCTGCCTACAATCTGTCCACCAGGCCACATTATATAAATCCATCTCAACAACATAGAGCTGAAAATTACTGTCACATGCGCTTGCACTCTGAAAATCATCTTCCCCAGAAGAGTCCAAGAATCTCAGTGGATGAAGCAATGTCAATGCTGACATTAGAATACATGAAGCCTTCTCATCAAGCAGATTAACAGGGTATTATAGCTTTAATTGCTGTATGCAGTGTTAGCTCCCAGGGAATGTTCATCAGCCAATCAGCTGTCAGGGAAGGCAGGTTGAACCTACAAATCTAAACCTGTGCCTAATTCCGGTTGCCAGCACCATGTGTTACTTCCGCCGGCCTGCCCCGGAATGCCTACTCTTCATCACCACTGTGTCCCAGTGCCCATGCTGCCCACCTTCTGCCCGCTCCACTTTCTTGGCATCTCTGTACCTTCTGGTGACACTCCTCTCCTGAAGCTGCTCATGTTTGCCTCACTGCCTTCTTCTCACTGGCCATTCACAGCTAAAGCTAAGGCAGCCATGTTTGTTATTTTTTATTCCAGTGGGTTTTCTTAATCTGTTTACCTCGTAATTCCTCAATTCCATTTTGTTGACATGCATGAGCGTTGCAAATGTCAAAATCAGTAAAGGTAACAGTGTTCACATTTCCCAAGCTAATTGTTTGGGAAATCGTGTGTATCTGGATCAAGTACGAGGCTCACGAGGTGAGGCTAGTAACACTACTTTTCCACATCACGCTGCCTTAAGCAATCATTGCAACGTGATTGCGATCCGTGGGTTAATGATAGCAGCCTGCATTCGGAGTCTCTGAGGATCTGAAGGCATCACTTGGCACTGTCCGCGAATAACCACACAAATGGACGCCACAGAAGTACAAAATTAGTTTTCAGCATAATATACCAGAAGAGACTATTATAATATATCAGTATTTTAAAGTAGTGATTGTAATACACTTTTAAATCAGGATTCAGTATTTTATATTTAATTTTAGCTGGGAAGATAGAGTGTGGATCACTTGCTGCTGTGACCTGTGTGCGATCTTCAGGTGGCAGATTCGAAGCCTGGCAAGGCTAACTCAGCCTTTCATCCTTCCAATGTTGATAAATGAGTATCACCTTCGGTTGGGTTATAATTGTATGTAAAGATGTTCTATATCCAGCGCTTTGGCGAAACCGCTATATAAATAACTCATCACACTATATGGATTTTGTTATACATTTTTAATGTATTTTTAAGTTGCTCGTCATTTAATTGGATTATTTTCTAGAAATAAAGCTGATAGAGATGTTGACAATGAGCTGCTATCCAAATGCACTTTAAAGCGCCATTTAGATTCACGTGCTGACACTGATTATCTCTTCTTAGTCAAACGTCCAAACATGTGCTGATGTTCATTTCCCACTTGAACAGTGCCAACTCATTTCAGATGTCTGAAGACAGCATCTCTCTCAGTAACAAGCACTAAAAATAGTGTGGGGATGAGCTCCAAGTACCGGCATGCCGTGCGGGTGCCCAAGTTGATACCACTCAAAAAGATCTATTTCAACTGCAAGCGCAGGCAACAGATTGCTGCATAAAGGGCCTCACAAAGAGATTACTTTTTGTGGCTGATTTTCAATTTGATGATTCCTAGACACGATATGGTTAACAGAGAACATGTTATTTTTTGAATGATTGGAATTATAGATATAGCACACCTTTGATGGCCTTCACCATCCGCGGGGCACTTTGCCAGCATAAGTTTATTTAGATGTCTACCTTGGATGGTGTTACAGCACTGCAGCACTTTATTCACTCTGGTGCCCAGTTTGATTTTAATTGTTTAAACTCTCTTTGGTTCAGGCTCAACATGTGATTGCCAGTCTAGTACTAACTTTTAAGCACTGGGTCCCAAAGATCAGTAACATCAGTTCTCTACTTTGCCTTGATGCAATCTGAAGGATTGACAAGCCCATTGTGAATAAAACCATCTTACACTTTGATTGGAAAGGATTCTTAAGCCCATACACAAATGTATTTTACATCACATTTCACATTTATCAAAATGTAGATATATGTTTGTGGATTGCAACATACATAATTAAATTAGCATTCGTGCCCTGGAAGGATGTAATTGATGACTGTTTTACCATTACTTAGAAATAGAGGTATAACAGACAGATTATATTCTCACACATACTTAGGTGGTCATTACAAGTTTGCCAGTATCCCGCCGGTTCCATCAGGATACCGGCAAACTGAACTACTATTTCTGCTGACTGATATCCCGGTATTACCGGGACATTACAGGTGGCAGAAACAGTGGTAAAATCCCAAACCTCTAGTTTGCCGGTTCAGGAAAAGTGCCGGTCATGGATCTACTGGCACTTTTATCAGCATTTTTCCCAGACTGGCAAACATATGATGAACCGCTTAGTCTCCCTATTTCTACACTTGTAGACATCATAGACTGCTGAGGTGCTCATTATGAATATGATGGTACAGGGACAAATGGGCATTATGGGGGTCATTACAAGTTTATCGGTATCCTGCCGGTAATTCCGGCATGATACCAGAAAACTGACCTACCGTTTCCGACACCCGATATCCCGGTATTACCAGAATATTACAGGCAGAGGAAAGGACAGTAAATTCCCATTCCATGGAGGCGATTGCCAGTATTTCTGGCACCGGAAATACTAGCAGTTTTTTGCTGGTGGGGGTCTGATTTACCTCCTTTGTAGTGGTATATCAGTGACCGTCACCGGCAGACCTGTAGTTTGCCGTTCTGGGGAAACATATAATGACCCCCATATATGTTCTGGGGAGTTTTTACAGTTTATCAGTATTTTAATGGCAGTGGTGAAACATGTTTCTTCACCCAGTTGATAGAACCTTTTTGTTCTGTAAGTGAAGGGATGCAGAAAAGGTGACAACAATATGCAGGTGACCCCGGATGAAGGGGCATCTGGTTCTGTGCATTAACAGGCACACTCACACTGTGGCTGGGCCATATGCACTCCTATTCCTCAAATAGGGATGGAAACGCATTTTGAAATTTGACCAAAAGCCCAACGTGTGTTATTTATAAAATACTGCATGTGGTGTTTCAGAAATACTGTATGTGGCACGACTTTACCACATTACCAATGCGAAAATCAAATTCAGTGTGGGCACCTCACAATACTGCATGCAATAATGCAATGTCATCATGTAGTATTCCTACTGGCAATACCACAGAACTTAAACATTATTTAAATTAAATCCTGATTATAAATTTGACAGTAAAAGTAATCTGATTTTTGGTGTGAAATTCTTCAAATCTGCCTGCTTTGGTGTGTTGTAAGTTGCCTCCAGACAAAAACATTATCACATGCAATATTGTACACATTCAATAATTTACAAATGCAGTAAAATATGTAATCACAATGGAGTCCCATCGGTCACAGATATGGGGAATAACTGAATGTTCTGCTTGATTCGGAAATACATCCTATTATTGCATTTTCATCACATGAAATAAAGGCAGATGTGTTTGACTGTATTACTAGAAGTAATGCCACCAAAATCAGGTTTAGGGTCACAGTGTTTATTGCTGATTCTGCTTTTACACTGTGTTTACTCTTACACAAACATATTGTATATGTTCAAATTCGTTTTCTGACTTTGACATTCAAATCCCATGAGTAGGTATTTCAATGCTTTCCCATTATTTCTACGGTGAATATCCTACTTGTGTGTTGCTTGGCCCATCAGTAGTGTGTCTTATCCTGTGATATATGCTTCAAGATTTACAACTTGATTTTCCGAAGTGAATATACCCTGGGGTCTCCAGAATATCACCCCATCACACCTCCCAGTTTAACATTTCTTTGAACTCTCATGCAGAACTTCCCCATTCTTGGTAGACCTTGATAAAACCAGGTCTGATATGTTCATAGCAATTAGACCTCAGAACAAGCAAGGCATTAATTAATTTCTGTAGCCACTCCGTAGAAATTATGAGGAAATCAAACTATGAAATCCATAAGCAAAAATGGAACATCCATAGGGCATTACTAGGAGGTATCTGCCCTTGACCTAAGAGAAAGGCCCTAGAAAAACAAGAGCTTTTAATGACGGCCAAGCGACATTACCACCTGCTAATAGTCTGAGCAGTGGGGCTTTTTGTTGCTATTAAAACATTCCTCCCAGTGATGGTAGAATGTTCTGTTTAAACCTCGAAGACAAAGAAGAAACAACATTGGAATGTTGGGCTGAAGTAAGTATACAGCCATTAGTACCCCTCGAGGGTCAATCAGATTGTAACAAGCATTCTGATTGGCCTTCGCCGGGGCATTACCGTGCGTGCCTGCGTTTGTTCCCAGCGGGGGGGGCATGGCAGCCCCTTAGCCAATGAGGAGGCTCGAAATGGGGCAATCCCCGCTCCGATCCTCCCCAAGGCTGGAGGCTGCCTTTGTCCCCCGCCGGGGACTCAGGTATGTTTTTTTCCCCTCCACCCCCTCACCCCTGCAAACTATCCCCTCCCACCCTCCCAACCCCACTTACCTTCTTTTTTCTCCTTTTCTCTGGAGCAAACACGCTGGGAACACTTATGATCCCAGCGCGTCTGTTTCCGATGGCCGCCATTTTATTTTATTTTTAAAAAATGCTATTAGTACCCCGGTTTAATGGGCTCGCTATGCTCGGGCCTGTAACTATGTGCCCCGGGGGCATTACCTTGGGCGGTATTGGCCCGCCGTCTCAGGGTTTATTTCCACATTACTGCCTTCTTCCAGCACATTGTCTGCAATGGAACTCCCAACATTCTTGTCTTCTGATTAAGCAATACATCCACAAAGGTTGGGGCATTACTGGGTCAGCTAATGCCTAGAGGCGAGTTATAGGCCCAAGCGAAGTGAGGGTACTAACATGAGCTCTGAGGCATTAATAGCCCTGGTATTGTTCAATGCCTGAATGGCCTTTCTGTTATTGATATGATATGGCATTTATAACGCGCCCATACACAAGTGTTTCAGGGCGCAACATGCTGGCATGATTGCCAAGGTGCTAATCGTTTTGTTTTTAAGTTGAGAAACGGCACGATTGCAGTTTCTCAACTTAAAAAAATGCAAACTAAGATGGACACCATGGTCAAGGGAGAAGGGAACTACATGTAATCCCTTCTCCCTTACCAGCGCTGCCGTTGCTGCAGCAGGGAAGAGTCTGAACACCAAGTGTTCCAGGTGCCTGTGAGGAACCAAGTAGCTTCAGGTAAATTAGGTAGGGGTTGAGGTGGGGGGTTTGGATAGGGGGAGTTTGAAATCGGGGTGAGCTAAAGGGGAAGGGGCATGGGTTTACTTACATGTATCCCGGCAGGCAAGATGGCAGCCTCCTGTTACTCAGGGGGCTAAAAACACTGAATTTACCATGAGGTAAAGCCCACATTCCAAGCCCTCTGTTTGGCTGGGATGTTCTCTGGCCTCCGCTCCTGGGTGCTAATGTTTGTGAAACAAACCTGTCCAATACAGGTCTAACACTGTGCACAGTGTTATAATGACTGTCTATGGAAAACATTTACTTTTCTAGTGATTTGCTTTACAGAGGAATAACCCTGAACTAATAACCTACCCCAATAATCCCACACCACATTCTGGGAGAAGAAACAAACTGTTTTTGAATAGTCTATTTTATTAAAAATAATAAATAAAGAAATTAAACATGATACCCTAAATTTATATGCTGTGGAAGTCAGCAAAGACATGATATGATATTTATAACGCGCTTAATACCCAGAGGTTTCTAAGCGCGGACCCCGGGATTGAACCTGTGGTGCTTTGTGTTGTCTTGCTTCCAATGCAAGCACGTTACCGCTGAGCTATCCACCCGACATGGTCATTAGCCTTTTAAGCATTTATCAAAGTAAATGATAATGGGGGTGCTAGAAATGTCGGTTTCAAGAAAATCGACACTTGCATAAAAATAGAGTTTAGATGACACAGCTTATTTTTTACAGTATGGTAGATTTCCATGAAATTTGTTTTATTCCAGGTAAAAGAAATATACAGTTTACCTTGTCTTCATTTACATTAACACTCAAATAGTGAATTGTTCTGTTTAGAAATATACAGAACTTGTGGAATTTGCAATGACAATTATGTCCATCATTTCCTATAATGCAAGTTGCACTATTTATTATATTCCCCTTTCACATGGCAGCAATAATACAGAAGCTCCTTAGCTATTTGTCTTCAGTAAAACATTTGGACTTACTGGGTTTAACATTGCTTTTTTGCTATTTCAATGTAAAGCCTGGATTATTTAATGAAGAACATTACATTCAATAAGATCATTTATTTTAGCGGCATTTCTATTAGCACAGCAACACAATACATTGACCACCTTATTCTGCGGATGAGCCCTTAACCTACTAATGTTGATGGTCATTAAAATAAATTTGAGGAAATGAACACTTTCCTTGGTGCATGTGGTGGGACTACACCATTGACTGCTGATGAAATGTAGCTGTCATTAAAGGCCAAGCACTGACTTAGAACTAGGGTGTTCGAAGTGGGTCAAGAGTTGGGTTATGTGACTACTCATAAACCAGACTTATCTTGCTTTGCAATTCTTCAATGTGTTTTTTTAGTTTTATTTCGATCCTGATTGTAGTTCTTACACAAATTGAAGTTGCCAAGTTGCAGTGTTATTGGTGTTTTGAGAAGTGCAATTCCCACCCTGGTTTACTTATGGGTGTGTGCTGGCTAGTCTGCCGAAATTTCATGGTCACTATGGTACCATGCACAAAGTCACATATTCTCTCGGTGTTTCCCTTTTTAACCCTTGTGGCATTTCTTACAGACACAGTGTAGGTTACATTTTGACATTTTTTGAGCATTGGCAAAGATGGTTTTGCGCCGACATTGTAATAAATAACTCATGTTTTGCATTTCTTCCACATTGCCTAACATGAATTTCTCTGGGCTTCATTCCAAGTTTGCCAGTCCAGTATCCTTGTTACCGGACCGGCTAACTACGAGTTCTGCTCGTGGGTGCCATCCCGCCTGCCAGGACTGGCCTGGTGGGCGTACCGGCACCCGCGAGCAGAACATGTCGGATGCACCGGCACCATTGTGAATGGTGCCGGTGCATCCGACCTCCCGATTCCCATTGAGCCCTAAGGGGCTGAAATGGGAATAGGGAGCATTTTTTTCCGGCACCCGCGACTGGGCCATTACTGGGTCCGGCTGGGCCGTAATGACCCGGTAATTGCCCATTCACGGGTGTGGGAAAAAATTGCAGGTTTGGCGGCAGCCTTCCAGTTTTACCAGCAAGGCTACCGCCAAACTTGTAATGAGGATGTCTCTCTCTGCTTCTCTGCCTCTTCCTCTCTCTATCTCTCGCAATCTTTCCCTCTCTTTAATTCTCTCTTCTTCTCTATCTCTCTCCCTCTGCTGCACTTTTGCATTATCTCTCAGTTGCTCTTCTTCTGTCCTCTCTCACCCCAGCCATCATCTCTTTTTGTTTTAATTTAAACCCTCCGGCCAAAGACTTCACTACTTAATTCCTTCTTTCTGGAAAATACACGTCTGAGGTATGATGTGAAAATTGTGGGTGCACCTACATTACAGCTGCCAAAACCTTACTAACACTGTTCAAAGATTCATTGTTTTGCCATTATAATTGTTTTGTCTGTTCTCAGCATGAACAAGACAAAAATGACTTTGTTGGGATCCTTCCTGTGATTGTATTTAACTGTTATTCATTCTTAACAGTGGTTTGAGTGGAAATTGCATAGCCCTGTAAATAGTATAAGGTGTACATCTGGTTTAGCTATTAGAAGCATATGCAATATCTTGTGTTAGTACCCAGGGGGATGTGGCTTTGCCTCCCAGCCAATGGGGAGATTCAGAACAGGGGCATTACCATGCGGTAATCCCACTGCTCTGAGCCTCCTCAGGGCTGGAGGCCAACATCTCCCCAGCCAGGGAAAACGGTAAGTGCCCTCGCTCCCCAAACCGCATTTGCCTTAGATTTCTATGCATAACCCTGCCCTACCCCTGCCACCCCACTTCTTCATTTTTGTTCTGGTCAGAAAAGGACGCTCCAGGTAACCTAATGTCCCCGGTGTGTTCGCTCCTGAGCTAGATCACACCGCCATGCGTTCTATGGCAGCTATTTTTTTTTTTAAACTTTTTTTCAATAATTTGAATGGCCACCATGGAAAGTGAGAAGGGACTCCCTTCTACCATTCCATGATGGCCATCTTCTATGTTTGCCTTTTTTTAACTGTTTTAAATGGCAGGCATGGAAAGAGAGAATGGACTTCATCTCCAGATCCGTGGCAGCCATTCTTTTTTTGGTTGGATGAGGTCCGTAACTATGGGCCCTGGGGCAGTACCTGACGGCTCGAGGCTTATCGCTTAGTTATAAAAGAGCTTTAAACAGCACAGCTCTTATCTTTGCATCGATTTTTACAGCAGTGGTATTGTGGTATAAGAGGGATCCATTGCATTTTAGGTGAATGTAGTGTTTTTATTTGATGGCAGAACGTATAATGATAACCAATATATCATGGAAGCATGCTCCAGTACCTAGATTCCAAAATAGCAGAGAAGTGACCTCCTGTTCTTTCTATTTAGACACAAGGGAGTGACTTTAATGGAACCTTTCATCATGAAGATTTCTGTAGCCTCTTTTGCTCTTGGCCTGGCCAATTGTGTGCTAGGATAATTGACAGACTCCCAAAGTATACGCACTTCAATTGGTGACATGTGTTCATGGAAGACCACACATTTTGTGGGAAACAACATGATCCATGTTTAAGTTATTAAAGTTTTCTGTTTGAGCACACAATTTCTCTTGGACTGTAGTTCTGCCCTGTTTTTAGTAGTAGTGCTTTGACAGATTGCCATCTTTGATGGTGTACAGTTCTTTTGATTTTTGCCATGCAATGTGCATCTACATGTATTCACCAGTATATATAGCTAAGCCTGCAGGATCTGCAAATCTGCTCTGAATGGGTGGGATTGTTTAGTGTTTTTGACCAATTGTCTGTGTTGAAGTAAAATACCTATCTTTACAAGTACCTGGTGGGCATTCATTTTATTTTGATATCGCTCTTTTATTGTTTTTTGCATTCTTATGGACATGTTTACACATGCCTAAAGAGTATAGGCTGCATTTGGCCCAGATTCAGGAGATATACAATACATGTGTGTGTCGGTTTCACCTTAATGACTGGATAACTGTTTAATAATAGTGTGGGGTGGAGTATAGTGTTTAGAAGCCATGACTCTCCTCTGTACTATTGCTGGTCAATGGCCATTGGAGGTCCTTTTACGGTATATGCTCATTTCTAGCATGGGACTGTCAACAATTGCACTTTCATGCTACTGGAACCCTGCAATCAATTTGCAACACTCACAAAGTGTGAACTGTAAATGAAGGTAAAATCACCTTTACTCTTGACTTTTGCTCCACGCTTCGTGAGAAATTAAACACTGCATGCAAATTCCACTTTTAAGGTGGCATTTTATACTGGATTCTCATTGAATCCTTATGATGTACCACCATCAATTGCATTTCCATGTTGCTGGTCGCCTGCATGCAATTTGCAACAACACTCCCAATGCGTGAAGAGTGAATGAAGGTGCAATGCCTTTGTTGCCTGTCCGTATGTTATTGCCCATGCTTTATTGTCTGCAGGATTCCGTGCACTACTGTCCATTGTGCTCTTTTCTCCCCTTGCCTTTGTGGTCACATCTTTGTCCTCAAGCCCCTGACAATGTGTATATCTGGAAAAATAGGCTAGCCACTTTTCTTCATTAATCACTGATACCAAAAAACCTTCTCTACCAATCATCAATGATCTCTTAAGCAAATCCCTGAGCCTGGTTGAGTTCTTACCCAACAATGTATCCATTACCGCTTGATTGTCTTTTAAATGCAAATGCACTTTATATATTTGAATCCAATTTTTGTACTTTAGTAGTATCTTCCATTTGTACTCCAAAAAGATTGGAACATCTTCCTTAAATATCGCAGCTACATATCAAGGGTGAGCTATTTTTTTCTTTTTCTATGCCACTTCTCTATCAAAAGATGTTTATTCTTCACAATTTTTAAGACCACAGCCTCCTTAGTAATACCTGAAAGTAACCCTTTCAAGGTCTTATTCACAACCCTTATGCTAAACAGAATCTTTAAATGCTCTTCCCCCATCTCCCACACCAAGGAGCTCAGAACATATGTCAGTTTAAGAAGGGTACCATTCTGCCATAACCATTTTTTACAAACAGTACCTTGGGTTGAATGTGCAATTAATTTCAGATCCTGCCCTCCCCCACACTCCACATTTAGGTAACAAGTGCGAAATGCGTGATCATTTAGGTCTGTGAATGTTAAGTGGTGAACATAGTTCCAGATGAGATTTAGACCCACAGATGTATTCAATATGTAAAGCACTATCCCTTCAGTGCCAGGTTTCCCACTCAGAAGGTGTTTCCAAATCTACAGTCTCCAGTAATTGTCCATCTATTTATTCTGACTTTCCCCTCTCTTCACTTAGGGTACAAGGCCACATTTCTGCGTCCCCTTGCTATAATCCCTCTTCTTTCTACAATCTCGCTCACAAATGCTATTTAAGTCCCTGGCAATGATAATATTCAGTATATGACCCTCGAGCAACCATTTATCTATTAGATTACATGAGTTCCCTGCTAATTTATCAGATGTCAACACCTTAGGATTCCAATATATGTTTACAACCATTCACATCCTAAGTGCATTTACTTTTTGCCATTTACATTTGAATTGCTAGTAATGAATCAGAGGAGGTAGTCATTTGCTCGCTAGTGCTTTCACAGTTTAGTTCTTATGCTACCAACCTCCCACCACTTGGTCACCTTATAGGCCCACAAATTGCCAACATTGAATAGGTCTTAATGCGCTAGAGTAGTATAGGATTTTTTTAACAAAGTTTCCTGTAACAACATTAAGCCAAAATCCCCCAGAGGAGGAAGAGAGAGGGCACTATTAAGAATGTGCCTATGACCCCAACATGTACATGATATTATTTCCATAATTATTCTACTCAAGATTGCACCTCTCAACTCCCCCATGCTCCCCTTTGCTTTCGGGCATACATAATTGTTGGAAATTGTTGCAGGGTTTTAGGCAGCCAAGACCAATCTTCCAAAGGGCCCCCCAAACGCCCTTAATTGGAATCTTTGGAACAAGTAAACTATGTATGTGCTCTTATTACCAGCCAAACAGCTTATTATTACATACATGGACTTATCCAAAACAGTTTGTTACTAGGTTTTGGTGGATCTGACACCCTATCGTACAGCATCTTTTGCAGGATAAAAATATCAATAACCATTTGGCAAAAAGCTTCTATATGATTCCATAATAATATATCACAATTTTAGAATAAAATAGTAACACAGCTCTCTTTTTTTCCAGAGATTCAAGAAAAATCAATGTCCGATGACACAGTAGTAGGTACAATTGAAAAACTGAAAAATATTTTTGACGGTTTGGATCTATTAAAAGTCAAACAATCCATACCTTGCAAATGAGTTGAAAGGCCAACCACTCATTGATATGGCAGGATTCCTCGTCACTAGAAGTTTAAGGCGTGTCATGGCTTCTGACAAACCTAAGTGGCTCCAATGATGAAGATCCCTCATAGGAACACGTTTCAGACTCTCGTATTGTTACTATCAAATTCCTTTTTGGATCAGTTTACGGCATTGTTAAAGGCTTGGGGAAGAAAACTGAAATCCTTTTTAGTGGTTTTTCTTCTTTAGTACTTGTTTCCTTCGATGTTGCTCTCTTTTTAAAAATGTGTATCATAGCATTGTGATCTCCTCTGTTTCCAGTTCGGGTAAAGCTATATCTTTAAAAATGTTCTAGACCAGCGTTTATTAATTTAAGTTGTGTCTTTTTTTTTCTTTGAGTTTTTGCTAGGACCTTTTGGTACTTTCCGTGTGTGCTTCCAGACTGCACCCTTCCAGCATAATCATTACCTGCCATATTGATATCAGATAAAGGATCAGGTGATGAAAAGATATCAGGTGTTTGTCTTCATCTTCACCAGACCCTGATCCGGTTTCTCCTCTTGTCGGTTTCTTCAGATGGAGGTCTCTCCTTTGGCCACAGGTTTCTTCCACCAGAAATTGGACTCTGCCCTTTCTCCTAATATCTATACGGTTGTCACTGTAGATTAAATCATCCACTTTTCTACAAACACTCACCAATAGTGTTCTATTTGAGTATACTACCTGTAAAGTGCTGAGATCAAAGTATGGACTAAAGTATCATTATGTAAGCTCAGCAAAGGCTGACCCCGTTCAACAGAATGGTCTGTTTGCCACAAATTGGAAAGCAACAGGAGTAAAGTTAGGTCGCTTGGGCTTTTAATTTCTAATTTGATGTATTTCCAAGTGTCTGACCTGACTGAGGGGTTGGTGAGAGATGTGCACTATTGTCACCACACACGTCAGAGCATAGTCTAAAAAATTAAGAGTAAAAAAAGATTGATTTACAGCACAGTTCACCACCAACCTCCTGATTCTCTGCCTGTTTTGTCACTTTTACTTAATTTTCCTTTGGTGAAACCAGGAAGAAATACTTGGAAATCCTTTATCCAATATTGACAATTCCTGTATGAAATCTCCCTTAGGACTCTACACCGGAGCACTCTCTCTCATGAACTTTAATTTTATCCTGCACCGCGCGTGTTTAAGTATCTATAGCTCCCTCTTTACTATGAAGATGATATTCTGCTCTGCGGGGTCGGTCATCTCAGCAGTGGGTATATTTAGCTCAACCAAGGAGTAACTAAGGAGTAACCAATTCAAATGTCATTGACCGCTTCTTTTCGTGGGTAAAGTGTCAGGATCCTGCGCAACTCCTTCTTTGGCAGGGGCCAGCAGCACAATGCAGCAAACTGCACTTAGCAGCGCACTTCTGCACCGATTTAGTTGTTAATTCCTGTTTCCAACATGTTCCAAACAGAGGTCTGCATACAACACTGGCCGCAGTAAACAGAGTTTCCGCACAGAGCAGCACTTTGACTTCAAGCTTCACTTTTCCTCTTTGTGTTGTGAGAGATCAAATGCTGCATGCAAATTATGGATTGCAGGAGGCTTTTTCTACTGGGTTCCTGTGGAATCCGCTGCTACTATACATCAGGTGTAAATGCAAGGCATATTCCATAGGAATCCTTTGGTTTTAACCTCATGCAAGCTTAAAATGGGGTGCTTTTTAAAGATGGAGAAGGAAAGCAAAGCAGATAGGCAGACTCTGCTTCGCTGCCCTCGTACACCTTGGAAAAGCACAGAATGAGAAAGGACTCAACACCGGAGCATAAATCCACTTTTACACTTTCATTTTCTGCTCCACGCAGTGCAAAATTACCCCATAATTATGTGTTGTGTGTGGTGACACAGATGATAGGGAATATGGAAAAAGAGAAGTGAGGTTAAGGTTTCCATTTAAGAGCCAGGGCCATTGGATTGCATGGCAGAAGTTTCAACAGTGAACAACTATCCCCCAATGCCTTACTTTCGTTTTGTATGTGCATCTTATGAACTGATCATTTACAAGATAAACATGAAAAAAAACATGTTTATTTAAATCTATTATGGTTGTCTGTGTTAGTGGTCACCGTTTATGTCTGTGTTAGTGGTCACCGTTTAAAATAGCATGGTAGCTCATGGAACTTTGGCAACAAGCTAGGTACAGTAAAATGATTAAAGCTTAAGCTATGGAACTACTTGGCTTTCGCGGTAGTTATACATTGTGAAGTGGTCACATCATGAAACGGAATCATTAGAAGGTCATGCTTAATGAGAGCAGTGATTATATGCTTTCTGTGGGTCATGTTCCAGTCCAGAATAGGCAGTGACAAGTAAGGGCCAAATCAGCATCCAGCGAACAGGGCCATTCTAGAAAGTGGGCTGGGAGAATAACTGGGGAGTAACGCATTTGGCTTGGAAGCAAAACAATGCAGAGCAATAGGGGTTCGGATCCTGGTCCTTTGCTTGGAGACTTGTCTCTAGTATTAAGCGCGTTATAAAAGATTAATTAATAGGAATACCCAAAACTATTAACAATTTAAATGGTTGTTTCCTAAAACTAAAAGGATCCTTAAGACATTTTTTCATTCTCTATACCATTTTTGAGATTGTGTATGCTGCAAAACAATACTGAATGTTTAATGTTTTAAAACAGACATTTTAAAATATATACATATATTTACAGCGTTCAACTATTAAGCATATCTCAACCCCAATGTCATTATAACGATAATGTAATGTAAAATATGTAAAATAATATAATGTAAAATAATGTAATGGGGGTCATATTTTACCATTTTAAATAATTTGGAAGGATGAATGATGAAACGAGAATCCAGGGTGTTCAGAATGTTGCCTCTCGACTGCAAATGAGGTTTCCTCAATGCAAAGGTTTGTTTGAGATTGGCAGTTCTGCGGGCATCCTGGAGCGACTTCTCAACATAGCCTGGTTGGACTTACTTTGTTATATAACCACATGTAATTGCATGAAGCATGAAGGCTTGTTTGGGTATTGGGTACCCCATAAAATCAAACTATGCTATAGTAATTTGACTGTGGAGTCAGGTGTTGTCAGAAGGGACACAGTTAACAGGTGACAGATTAGAAAAGAAATGATAAGTCAATGGGGAGGCTGAGTGTCCATATGTCAAGTCTAAGTCACCAATGTTATAAATAGATTGCCATCACTGTACACAGAATCTATTCTGTGTGCCTTAGTGTGTTCAACCCATATACGATGATTTACCTTTTTAATGTTCGAAACCCCTTTTGCCAAAGCTGTTTGGATACCATTGATGGCTTCTTCTGCTTCCAATTGTGAGATTGGTCCACAATCACACATCAGCTTTAATTCTGGTTTGCAATGGATAATCAGGAGTGACATGAGTAGCAGATTTTCTACTCATGAGCGCATTACTAGCTGAATCTCAGAAGAGGGTCCACATTCAAGCCCGCTTTTCTGCAGCTTCCAACAACATGGCCAAACCTTTCAAAATCTGAAAGGAGCTGGCCATTCCTACTGCAGTGTCCTCTCCTCTACATCCCCCCAGGCATTCTGCATGGTTCTGGCTTATCTTTTCACCACTAAAACCCAGGAATTCCTGTCCGCACTCTCCACCACTTCTCCTCTTTCTCATGCCATGCCTCTCAGGTCTGCCTTGGCCGCCGCTGCCCCTCCTCTCCTTTTCCCCTCCTTCTCTCCTGTAAAACCTGAAGATGTGTCCACAGAAGTCTGGCTGATGAAAGTCTCATCTAAATAGGTGACTCCCTCCTCCTCCAGAACTATCAAGGACAACATTGGTTCCCTTGCTGCAGCCTTGGCTGATTTCTGTAATCACTCTTTCGCCACTGGCACTTTCCTCTCTCTTC
Organism: Ambystoma mexicanum; assembly: GCF_040938575.1. Taxonomy (NCBI): domain Eukaryota; kingdom Metazoa; phylum Chordata; class Amphibia; order Caudata; family Ambystomatidae; genus Ambystoma; species Ambystoma mexicanum. The sequence goes on along the minus strand of NC_090932.1, from coordinate 1,365,357,462 downwards.
TCAAGCACTCTCTTGTGCATCCCCTACTAAAAAAGCCTTCTGCCAAACCCTCCATTTTGGTAAACTATCGCCTGATCTCTATCACTCCTTTCCTGGACAAACTCCTGGAGAAGTTGTCTATCTCCAAGCTAACTCTCCACACTGAATCTGTTGGCTGTCTCCATGACAATCAGCCTGGCTTCAAAGCAGCCAGAGCCACAGAAACTGCACTCCTGAGCCCCGGTGAAGATCTGCTCCAAAGTCTTGACTCTAGCTCTCCCTCTGTCCTCATTCTCCTCGACCTTTCCTCTGCTTTTGACATGGTCAACCACAACATCCTGATTACTCGTCTTCCCGAGACCCTTGGCATCACAGATCAGGATCTGGCTTGGCAGATCTCATTCCTCCTGGACCGACCCTCCCAGGTCCAGCTTGGTTCCTTTCACTCCACTACCTCTCTCTCTACATGTGGTGTTCCCCAGGGCTCTGCCCCTCTCCCCCTGGCTCTTCACCATCTATCTGGCCCCTTTGTCTTTCTTGATCTCCACCTTCACCTCTTAATTTTTCAGTGTTATGCGGATGACAGGCAGCTCTCTTTGATGCTGCCCTCGCCCTCACACCTGACTGTCTAGCTGCTATTCAGTCATGGTGCAGCTCTGAATGCAAGCAAGACTCAGCTATTTATCATTGGGTCCCTTGCTCCCGCTTTCTGTCTCTCACTCTGGCCACCCTCCGTGGGCCCTCTGCCCTCACCATCTGGTGAGACAAAAAACCTTGGAGTAATCTTCGACTCCACACGCTCCTTCTCTCCACACATCACAGACCTTGCCAAGAATGCCCACTTCCAGCTGTACCTACTCAAAGGTATTCTCCCTTTTCTCACCTTCCCCAAGATGCTCACTGTCTCCAGAGCTCTGGTTTTCTCTAGGATGGACTACTTCAACAGCCTCTTTCTCAATCTTCCGACCTCTACTCGTCGCCCTCTTCAACTCATCCAGAACAGCACTGCAAGACTTATCCTTGGGCTCAAGCCCAGGGACTGCATCTCTCTGGCCCTGAAATCCCTCCACTGGCTCCCGGTCACTGCACAGATCAAGTTTAAGACAGTCTGTATCATCCAGAGGGCTTTTTGGGGAAGTCACCCTTACTGCCTTCAACTCTCTCTTCCTAAGTACCTTCCTCCTAGAGCCCTTTGCTCATCTACCTCTAACTGGCACTGGGATATCAGGCGGCGGAACAGTGTTACAAGTTTGGTGGTAACCCAGCGGTAGCACTGGCGGGCTACCGCCAAACCCAAAATTAGGCTGATTGTGTCCATTATTTATGACTCCTTATGCTTCAAATATCTATAGATGTGTATAAATGTTTATTTTTAGATTGCTGCAAATTTCAACACATTCGGCATCTGTTGGTCTGGGTAGCCAAAAGTAGGTTCTGGAAGCTGTTGCTGTCAAGCTAAATAGGCTCTTCTAGGCCACAAGCAGGAGCTAAATAGCTCCCAGCTCCCCTCAATTTCGAATCCTGATATAACATATCGGTCTACAACCTATGCCTCTGCAGATGATTCGGACTGCAACTCCCTTCAGCACTAGCCAGCACCGTGAAATGTGAGCAATTGGGTATATTGTACATGTAGGACATGATGGGAAGCAGTATTGCTTATTAAAACTGAACAAAGCATGTGACAAGGACTGTAGCACATCCTGACACAGTTCCATGGAACATTAAAGACGCCAATAAGCCTGTTGATAGACACAATTGCCTAAGCTATCTGAAGAGATCTGTTGTCTGTTTTGCTACAGCAGGACACCCATTTCAATACAGAAAAGGGAAACGCTGCCAGTGATTAGATTACATGGTAAACATATGCCCTTACCATGAACCCAGCATTGACATAATCCTTAGATTTAGCTTCTGTGTAGGATTTGCATTAATGTTTCCAGTCAGAGTCCTCCTGTGTCACCATCTTGCTACTGTTGGAGGTGAGCTCACATAATGTGTGAATCTATTGGATGATGTGCACATTAACAGTTCGCAGCTTCAAACTGAGTGAGAGCAGAGGTGACACGCCACCTCCTACTGCTTTCAGCAAGATCCAGGCACAACATCCATGCTCTGTAGAGTCGAATGGATCCTGTATTCACATGATTCCTTCATGTATTAATCCTTTCAGAATGCACCAATCAGCACACAGCATTGACTGTTTGGATTCTGTGTTTAGTCAAGTTGACTGTGTCGACTGTCTCCATGTAAATGACAACTGTTGGCAAATTAGAGGTTCTGAAATCAAGTAGTCAAATCTAAAAAGGATGGTTTCCATCACAGTCTTCAGTTGACCGGACATACAGCTGATAGACCATAAATACAATGTACTCTCATATAAATTATGTAACTGTAATATTGTTGTATTTACCATAAGATGTCTGTAAAAACGCTGTAATACCCGAGGGTTTGGGCATTTAATAAATGCAATTAAAAAAATAAAAAAATTAAACTATTCTAATTTTTGGATGTGCCAACTTTGGAACCCACTCAATGTGCCAATAAGACTCAATGCTTTGATTGGCCACATCATAGATTAAGATAACTTCTTGATCTTTGTCACTATTGAGTCCGAGGTGGGGTACCAGAAGTCCTACAAATGCGCCCCATTTTTTTTCCGGATCCTCATATGAATCCATAAAAGTACTTAAATGCACTTAAATGTAAAAGCATCCATTATGACCGGTTGATGCTGCATCTCTTGAGCAGCCTAATAATAGAAGCAACTGAAGTGAAATGCAGATGCAGGGAGAAAGCCAGGCTGAGCAACAGGAGAAGCAGCTCTCCATGAAACAGGAGCTACTCTGAGCAGCCGGTGTGCTTTCCTGTATCATTCATGGCAGCCGGATAACAGACTTTATACTGACCCACTCCAAAAAGGGTATAGAGTGCTACTAAGTCATGTTATGACTCAGGAGAAATGAATATGCACTTAAAGGTATAGAACATTATGCATCGGTCAATAGCTTTTATAATATGGAGATTGTTGCATTTGGCAACGCAGACCTCACGCTTGGGCCAGTAAACCAAAGGGATGCTCAAAGAATAAGAAAATAGTGTGTTTAAAATATATAAGGAGACTAAGAACGCCACCTTTGCATTAGAGACACAAATGGTGGACCATGTCTTAAGAACATCTCAGATAAATGCTCTGTAAATTAAATCAGAATATATGTTTGAACTGAAAACGAATTATCAGAAAAATAATAAGTTGATTGCTTTACTATTAAGGCTTATAGAAATGCTTTCCTTTATTGCAAATATTGAGCTCATGTTAATCATGGTGTAAAATGCATGTGTAAAATGTACTAATGTTGCGCATTCATTGTATGTAGCAATCGCAGATCTAATGAAATCACACCACCTCCAAAAACCTCTCCAAGGTTCCTTCATACCAATTCATTTTCTTTTGCCTTCATAAAATAACCCGTTCCAGCAGCGACATTTTGCTCAGGTCCTCAATCCACGCCAACCTAAAGGGGGAAAAACGACACTTTCCAGTCCCTCAGTATGACTTTCTTAGCAGAAACGGTAGCTCTAAAAAAATAAAAATAGAACTCCAGCAAAATGTCCATCCCCCAGCAATAGTTACAATAAGTATTTAGTGGTAAGAGTTTTCTGGGGGAGAAATATGTGTAGGAGTTTCTCTTAAAATTCAAATACATTAATATATGCACGGAAGGCTGGATAGTTCTTCACGTGTCGTGTGTGTCTCTGATGATGAGGATCTGCCGTATGGACAAAGGCTCGATACTCCTCCGGGCCGACTAATGCTTTTAAGCTTCTGAGGTTGAAAATTGAGTATCGTTATTTGTTTTAAAAAATGTTGTTAATTACAAACACCTGTTTTCAAGGTGCCTTGAAACCGAATCCACAGTGATAGCCAGGCTATACATTTCTTTTTAGAATATATATTATTATGCCAAAAAGAAATGTCAAATAATTAATATTTTGATGTGGGCATCTTCTATTTCCTCTTCATTTTGCAATTTCTTCTAGATTCTAATTTCTGCTTGGTGTTTGCTGAAATAGTAGGCGCGATGTGAGGTGGTGCCTGTGTATTTTAATTTGCCTCCTTCATCATCAGTAACATTTCACTTGAAGGTAGATTTTTGTTGTCACACTGTAGCATTAAAAAAACAGACACAGGAAAGAAACCCTGTGTTAACTGAGAGCCAATGAAAGCTCCACAGTGTCTTCATACAAGCTGGTTCTTTTCCTGCTGTGTTTTGCACTTTTGTGTAGACTGTGTGCTTTGCCTCAACCACCAGTGCATGTTTTTTGGGGTTTAACCAAGAGGATATACTGCAGTAATTTGTGATGTAAACTGATGATTCTGCTCATGCACTGAAATGGATGTTAAAGCCAATGTAATTATTCCTTGAGGTGGGAGATGTCTACTTTGGTCCAACTCACATTATCTACCTTACACACACACACATCCATCCCCGCACACCCTCCCCCCTCTGTATTTGTGGTGCATGCAGTTGGCTCCAGATAAGGCCCATCTGTGGGTTCACGGAGGTCTTGAAGGGTAGAGAGAACAAAGGAAATATGCATGGCATATCACACATGACTGATTCCCCCTCCCTGCCTCAAGTCATGTTTCCACCCTGTTGAAATGAGGGCGGGCTGTACACATCTGTCCATGAAATTCACGCAGTGAAGCATTATGTCACATTCCACTTGGTAAATGCAGCAAAGAAGTCACTTTGCAGGAGCATTGCAATGAGTTGTCGTCTTCCAGGGTAGGCGACTTTGTCACAAAAAGTAGAGTATTTAAGAATCAAGATGTGTGGGCACCAATGGATGCAGGCTGGAGGTGGCAAGGTGAGCAGGGATTGCGGATAACGTGCATATAATAATGCATCAACAATGATTATTATATTATAGAGAAGTTAGGTGATGTCTACATTTTGGGCTGGTGGTCTTTATTGTTGGTTTTGTCTGTTGTCTGGTGCTTTGCTGCCAACTATTGTATAGACAGGAGGAAGATGGAATGTATGTAGGGACACGCAATATGCGCATGTTTCTGGATTTGTAGCCACCAATAGACAGCCTCTGGCCTTGCTCATCATGATCGCTATTTCCTACCACTACACAAAACACCCCTATGGGATCCGTTTGAGCTTAGTGTGTTGTGCAGTAACGGCAGTCGTGCACTAAGCAATCCTTAGCAATGGCTAATGTGCAGTTTAAAATATTTCCTGGTGTAACAAAGTATCTTAATCATGAGTGACTTCAGCCACTTGATTTTTTACGTAATGTGGGTTCTCACATCTGTTCCTTGCACTTTATTCCTATTAAAACAATCATTGCCACGCCAACAGTTTTGCCTCTTTTAAATGAATCTAAATAGGCATGTCCAGGCTTTGGCATCAAATGTCCAGGAACTCACACCATTTGCCTGATGTTATCAACATATTACCAGGTAATACCACTTTGTCAGTGACCGAGTAAAGCCTATCTGAAAAGTACCCAAAATCTGAAAATGTTGAGTTTGCCTAGGTTTGTTTGACTGTGCTCAGAGATCGTTTGGTACTGCAAGAAATTAGCAACAATAAGGAAGTAGTGTGCACTATATTGGGTTGGGAACAGTGACTACATTGTTTTTTTTTTGCTTCATATCAAGTTTGGTGATGGGTGAATATCAAAAGGGAGAGTGACACATTTTACCCAATGACAGAATGCTGCTGGAATGGTTTAATCCTCCGCTTGAACTGAAGTATTGCCTCCGTATAGGATTTCAACAGCAAAGGAAATAATGATTAGGATATAGCAGCCCTTAGAGCGATATACAACTTTGTAAAGTGGTTTGTTGCTACTTTTGAAGCACATTTTCCATGGATATTTTGTAAACTTGAGAGAAGAAATAAGTAAAGTCAGCGAGCTGGTGATGGTAGGGTAGGAAGTGAGTCATGTTAAACTATCGCTCCATATTTCCAGTTTAAACCAATGTTGAGGGTGGGTTTCCTCTAAACAGCTTGCAATCTTTGGCTGCTGTTGAATGGGAAGGGGTCATATCAGCAAAGCCCTGGCCTGTACTGGTGCCTTGCAAACAAGTGAACCAGGAGCAGCCCGGGCTGTATATCCCAATATATCAAGAACATCTGCTTATGAGGGCTTCCACAGAGCGTGTATTAAGTGCTGCCAAGCATCATGAACCACACTTATGCTGAACTGCCAGCACTAATTGTGAAAGAGTCCCTCCCCATTAGACACCTCATTACACCTATCAAGGGGAACTGTGACTTACTCTCTGCCAAACTGACCACCTTTCATACAGACACCATCTCTCTCCATGGTGTCTATTGCCCACCAGGCCCTATCTTAACCTTTAAAGAGGACCCCCTGCACTACGGCACCAACATTAAGCCCACTACTAAAACTGTTCTTCTAGGAGACCTGAACATCAGCCTCAATGACCCATCTGACCAGAATGCCACCTCTGTAGCCTACTCACTAAGTGCATTTGGCTTCAAACACTGCATTAGTGACCCTACTCATGCCAAAGGCCGCACTGTAGACTGCATAGCAGACCTCAACTGCCAGTTATATGTCTGCTCCAACAACCCTTGTCCACAGTTTGACCACAGCATTGTGTCCTTTACTATCTCCCCTACCAGGCACACTACCTACTCCCCCTGCCATGCCGCCTACTCTGGCCCGCAGTTCCAGTAATCTCACCAAAGACCGCATTGCGCCCCTGTTACAGGCACTCCAGCCTCAGTACCATCACACCAATGACCCCAGCATACTTGCTGACACGTACTCCAAGATGCTCGCACACGCAGTAGACACTGTAGCCCCATTAGCACCCCAGCGGGTTATGTCAACTTGTGGCTTTCTCCTGAGCTCCTAGAGCTCCATGCTAAAAAACTCCTTGCATAAGCAAACTGGAAAACCATCTCCACCCAGAAGTTGCTATTTGTTACAGCAGCAAAACTCTATAGACATGCCATCATCCTGGCAAAAGTCACATCCTACAATATGTGAATTTCTAATGCAAAATCAAACATGCGAGAGATCTTTACCATCCTGAAGGAATTAGAAACCCCAGCCCCCACACCCACTATTAACAAATATGAGGCATGGCGCATATATGCCCAAAATGCTATGCTAGATAAAATTGACACCTTACACAAGAAAATCCACCACAAACAATCCTTCCTCAGATCCCCTCAACTTCCACCTGCCACTACCTTACCAATAAATGGCAACCACTGTGTCCCTGTGTTTCGATTCAGTGAGATCTCAAAGATGGACTTCCTAAAGAGACTGAAACCTTCAAGGTGCAAAGGCGACATCGGTCTGGCTATCATTAATGACTGCTCAGAATCTCTGGTCTGCTTCATCACCAGATTCATTAGCACCTCCTTCTCCATTGACCTAGTACCCACCAGCCCCAAAGAAGCCTGGGTACTCCTTGTGATTAACAAACCCTTGCTTAACCCATCTGTACCTAAAAACTACCGGCCCATCATTAGTGTCCCTTTTCTACTGAAAATCCTGTACAGAGCGACTTACATTCAAATTCAACAAATCATGGAGACCAACCAGATCCTGGGAACACATCAGTCGGGCTCCCAACCAGGCCAATGTCTGGAATCTGCCCTTCTCGACCGGAAGAACCAGTGCAATGAGATCAGAAACGAGGGGAAACCTTACCTACTCCTTCCACTTGATCTTTCAGCTGCATTCAATCTGGTTGACTACCGAATCATGTTCCACAATCTCACCACTGCAGCCAAATTCTCACCTGAAGCTATTACATGGGTTGATCTTACTTAGAGGGCTGATCCTTTAGAGTGTTTGCGGAGAATGCCAATGCCCCACCACCACCATCACATGTGGTGTGTTCCATTGGTCCTGTGTATCTCCGATACTTTACAATATATTGACCAAACCTTTATTTGACTTATTAGACTCCATCGGTATATCCTACCCCAACTATGCTGTTGACACCCAAATCCTCCTCCCTCTGTCTGGCAACTACCTTGAAGGCACTTGCTCGCAAAACAAAGCATACACAATGATGCAGGCCTGGATGGACACTCACCAACTCTGTCTGAATGATATGATGAAAAGACAGAGTTCCTTCTGGTAGGGCCTCTTGCAGTGAACAATAAGCTCAATGCGCAGTACACATCTTTCAATATTGACGGGATTCAGATCCTGGTATCGTCAGTGAAGACTCAGTGGGGGTCATTATGAGTTTGTTACCGGTCGATTACCGACAAACACAGCTTACCGTTTACACTGCCCGATATCCCGGTATTACTGAGTAATACAGGTGGTGGAGTAACAATTAAATCCCATTTCTTTCGAGTGCCATAGGACTCCAAGGGATGGGAACCACTGAATCACTGGCACTACTGTTAATGGTACCAGTGATTCATTGAATACTCTGCTGGTAGGGGCCAGAACTACCTGCAGGCCAGGCCTGCTGGCAGTTCACTGCCCCTACCAGCAGACTCAGAGTATGCCGGTCCAGAAAACATGCCAGTTCATGTTATTACCGCCACCATAGTTCCACACCAGCATACTCGTAATAACCCCCTAGGAGTCTCGATGCTACTCTCTCACTCACGCATCAAGTGAATGCCATTGCCTCTTCTGCCGCATTTGCGACAAAACTGATTAATGCATTCAGATCATTCCTCTCTCAGGACAGTTGCCTTACCATTGCGGAGTTATTATCGGGTCAAGACTAGACTATTGTAACATCCTGTTATGCTCACCTGGCTCCCACAGAGGCGTCGATCTGAACTGGACAGCTGCGGTCTCAACCAATGTGACGCGTAGGGCCGAGATGACGGACTGGACTGGCCCACCTAGCTTCGTTTGCTTGGCCCGTAGGAATATTCTTCTGCAAATGGAGAAAGGGGATTAACCACCCGTGGAGTTGAGCGCAAATCCCCGCACCCCTGCTGTTCTCCCCACAGATCACCTTTGATGTCAGCTCTTATAGTCTCACCTGATGATTTGAAAACATGAGCTCTCCATCCTGCATTGAGCACTGGGGCGCGGTGATAACCAGTTGCTTCACTGGCTCGAAGGAATTGGTGAGTTCCAGAACAACATTGACTCCGAAAAGTATGTAGTTCGTAAGAGTTCACATGTCTGCCTTTCACTCTTGTCCGATTCCTTGCAGTTTGCAGCTTGACCCCAGCGAAGAGTTCCTCGTGGTAGCTGACGAAGTTCAGGTAAGGATTTGGCTTATCCTACACAGTTCAATAAAATAAGGCCAGAATGTAACCTGTTGCTTGCTCCCTTATTCAGGTGTGGAGAGAAATTATGAAGTTCGGGGAATAATGCCTCCGGTGGTAAACTTAGGTAAGTCTATTGTGGTGAGAAGAGTTCCCCTTGTTTGTCCTTTTGTCTCACCTTATTGTCCTTTTGTTCCCCTTAGGGACCGGAGTACGGCGAGGATGCAATGGAGACGGCGCCGACCCGTGAAGAGGAATAGTACCCCCGGCGGTAATCAGGTAAGTCTATGGGGGTAGTTACTATTGCCTCTGTTTATTCCCTTGGCTCACCTTTGCTATTCTTGTGTTCCCCTTAGGTGCCAGAGTGCGGCAGGAACGTGCAGAAGGATGCGGTGGATCGCGAGGATGCTGTGAAGGCCGGTGAGTTCAGCGCGGCGCTGCAGCAGGCGAAGCGGCACGCATAAAAAGCTTCTTTCTTCCAGCTCAAAGGCGCAGTGGATCCGGAATTCAGGTAAGGATCGAAGGTTTTGCTCTTATTCTAACCTCTTCTCCTTCTGTTCCTCCCTTTTTCTAGGAGCTGCAGACTCGAGGCGGGCATGGCAGAAGACTGGATGCAGGCTTGCAGACACGGTGAGCGTTACGCTGCTGGATGCAGAATAACGCAAAGCGTGTGCTGATCTTCGGGCGTGGTTTAAATAGCCTCCAAACTAGTCCCAGGTAAGTATTCCTCCCCAGCCCCACCCGAGTAAAAAATAGTCCCTAGGTAAAATAGTCCCTTCCAAGCCTCATTTGACTTGGAGCTCTGCAGTATGGTCTGCATCAGGTAAGCTTGCAGCATGGTCTGCACCAGGTAAGTTCTACTCTGAGCCTGGGGCCTATGGCGCCAGGACTGACTCTCCGTATGAGCCTGGACCGCACCCAAACAGCCCCTAGCAGGGGTTTTTGGGCTTGCTCAAAATAACTTGATGCCTGCTTCTGCGGTTGCTGGACCTGGTCTGGTTCCCCGGGGGTAGGCATCATGACACATCCTAATTTCTGGAACGTCATTGCATAATATGCAGAAGGTGCAGGTGATCCAGAAAAGCGCCATCCGAGCTGCTCTCAATATTCCAAAAAGTGAACACATCTCGGCCGCAAGAAAAGCTGCTCACTGGAGAACTAATCATATTCAAGATTCTGCCTATTACACATATATGCCTCACCAACTCTGCTCCACCTTACTTGTCACAGAAAATCACCAAGCTTACTCTGACAGGCCCCTGAGAATGGATTAAAGCTGGGGATGCAACCGTTCCCACCTTTCCCACCTTTGCACCCAACTTTAGAGCTGAACAATTGTACTGGGTGTTGAGGACATCATTTAAAAATGGGCTGTTTGCAAAACTGTACTTGGCTTGACATTTGACATTTCTTGTGTGTAACTGGTACTGTAACAGCGCATTGATGCCTACAAATTTAGTGTGCTTTTTAAATGGAAAATGAATAAATAGATAAATAAATAAAAGAGAGTCAAGAAGAGGACATCTTGAAAATGGCTCCCCACCCTCTGACTGAGCTCCAGTCTGTAACTGCAATGACATGTGGGCGGCCCACCCTCCAATTGGCACAAACCCTCAGGACCTGATTTCCCATGCACATATTTGATATTACAAAGCATGGATATGGCCAACAAAATGTCTTCAGCATGGTTCACCTTGGTTCTGACCGCCTCCATTCCCCCATCTAACTTGAGACTGGGTGATCTGTTCTCCCTGTTTTCTTCCGGGTCTCTTGCCGATATCTTGCTGCCAAGGTGCCTGCCCTCAACATCCCCCATTGTTAGCGCTCTGCTCCCTTGTATTGACCCCTCATGATCTTCTTCCCTCACTGTGTACTCCATTGCTCCCTCAAGCTAGGTCCACATAATAATAACATTCTCTATAAAATGTGTGCCCCTTCCCTAATACTGTTATGCACCTTTGGTGCCAAGAGCACAGTGTCCCCATTTGTATAATGAGGCCCCCCGTGGTTTATAAATAGTATACAGAACAAACTGATCAATATATTCACCAGAATAGCTCTACCATACAAGCACTGGTCCTATCCTGATAGATCAGCAAGGAATATCGAGGATTAGTACCACCAAAAATTGAATCCGCCAGTCACAAAGTCAAAGTTATGAATATAACTTTATTCTGTACAGATACAAATATCAAAGCAGATAGCTATCTGGCTCCCAAGCACCTCGCAGTGTGTACCAGCAGACACAGTGAGGGGTGAGAGTTCTGGTCATCACAAAGCATGCAGTATTTATACGCAGTCTTGGTCATTGCCCAGCCCTTCTCCAAACTAATAAGTTACAAATGTGGGTTTGTGCCCAGTTCACATGACACATATAACAATATTAGTTTACACTTTTGACATGTTGTCCTATCCTTGGATATTCAATGGTGATGTTGGCTCTCCAGCTCAAGTTAAGCCCAGTTTCAAGAAACAAATTCAATAGTTTATTATAAAGGCACATGGTTTTAGTTTGTCTGCCATTCAGTTCTGATGTTTGTATATGGCTGATGCTATTGATACAAACAACACTTGAATTGAGGTTCACTGTGGCTCCAATGTTCCTTAAAGATACAATACTGGCAAACTTTGTTGTATTCAGCCATGTAGATCTTTCCTTGTTTCTTGAGCTTTAGGATAAATCCTGTTCCAAGAGATGCATAAAATATTTCTTCCAAAACACACGGCTGCAGTTGCTTTGCTTTGTGTGTCGTTGTTTGAAAGAGGATGAGTCTGTAGGCACAGATAACACTTTGAATGGGAGTTCATTTTGACTACAAGGTCTCTTTGCACAGGACAAACATTTCGGCTTTTGGCAGTCCTAGTGTTGACATAGGCTCACAGGTCATTCTGCTCAGTGGCAGCTGAAAACAGGGTTAATTATTTCTGAACAGGCAGCAGGAGTTGGGATCAAAATGGTGGATATTTTCAAGATGGCGGTGAAGTCAATTCTATCTAAATCGAGTTAATCATAGGTTTTAATACAAATGTGAATGTCTTAGGCCAATATTCATAATCAGGCGTTATTTATGCGCATATGGTTTAACAATCTCATCTGGATGGGGGCAATGCACTCCTCGAAGGACTCCCGTCAATCTCCTGTGTGCCCCTGAGAAGTGTCCTACATGCAGCTGCACCCCTCATCAAAGGTCTATGCAGACATGACCACATCACCCTTGCCCTCATCGAACTTCACTGGCTCCCACTGCACGCACAAATCACCTTGAAGTCCTGCTGCATCATCTATAAGGCAGTCACCCTCAAGTCACCTAGCTACTGAGCCGGAAAACTCAGGATCTTCCATGGACAGTGCACCATCAGAAGCCAGGACACATGCAGACTTGAAATCCACTGCTGCTAAAAAGAAAGGAACCACCACCCCATCAGCAACAGACTCGCCCCCACACTCCTACAAATAAGAAAAGAACTCAAGACCCACTTCTGCAGTTCGTCTCTCCTCCTCAACAGCTAGCCCATCACTTCGCTGCTTGCACCACCTGACTCACTAGACGCTGTCCGCCCTCTCATCCCTGCTATCCGGTATGGCTGTAACCCTCCTCTGTTCCCTTATGTATTCTACCCCCTGCTGTACATCTGTTCTGTTTTCACCTCTGAAATGTGCTCCATTATGCATTTGTACTGTAGTATACCTCTGTAAAGCACTCTCTTATTTATCTGAATTGTTGTTCACTTCTGTAGAGTGCTCCGTTGCTAGGTCAGCGCTCAATAAATACCATAACAATAAAAATAAAACAAATACGAATCAGATCACCACATTTGAAAGTAGCAGCATTTTGTATATATGGTAATAGCCTGCTTGCATGCTTGATAGAGAATATCTTAAGAATACAAACACTCTCGCTTTGTTCATCCTTGGAATAAACCAGCAAAGCCAATATCACTTGGCGTCAGACTGAAGTGTTTTGTACCAAGTTCGATCATTCAGGAAAGCATTTCTCCTCTAACTTAGCTAGTGTCTCATCAAACAAAAGGACATTGTCCGTAATAAAATGAATATATTTTTCTGCTCCAACTGCATAGCTTAAAACCCTCTCAGATTTCAACGGAGCTGGCTTTTGAGGCTCTATTCACATCTATTGCGGAGATGCGGATGTCCTTATCCTACAGCTGCACAATCCATGTCATGTGGAAACAAGCAATATAGTGGTGGCCACTATTCCTATTGTGGTGCTTTGAGTTGACCACATTTCTATTCTATATAGGTCTGTAGTTTTTCATAATTATATATGTGATGTCATCATTGTGGTCATAGGCTGCGCAACCAGGGGTGACATATTAAGGTGGACTTGCTTCAAATGCGATTGCTGACTTTTAAGGATTTTGCTGCATTAAATATGATCACCTTAACTCTCTCCTAACAACATTTTTTTCACTGATTATATATATATATATATAATAATAATTTCATCAGGTTCCGTTCAGAAAATGTTTTCTATGTACACCTTTTTCTGGTAATCAATTTCAGCATATCTTTCCCTACACACTTATTTGTCCTGTTTTTGAACCCTGGAACACCATACCCAAAAGTCCTGCCACTCTCTAAGCCTAAAGTATACCAGGGGTCCCATCCGAGATATACAGATCTTTAAAGTAATTTTCTGGTTTTTGTTTAGAGAAACAGAGTCCTCACATATTATGCATGCCTAATACCCCTAAAAAAAAGTAGGAAACAAGAGGCTGGTAGAGATGCCTGGGAGGCAGGGGGACAGGATGATGAGGGACAGAGTGTTCCACGGATGTGAGCAGGTATGCAGGGTAGGGGAGCAGGTGAGGTGTGGGAGATTCTAGGATGGAGGTCACTTCTGTGGGAGGTGCAAGGTTCAGAGCAAAGGCATAGTTTCTGGGGGAAGTGGCACAAAATAAAACATTGTGGACAAAAGGGAAGAGGGAGAGAATGCAGGTGGTCACTGGCACATCCCTCTCACGTTGCAGCCCTCATGATTGGCTGGCACCAATACTTGTGGTGCAAATAGAAATGCTTTTTTGCTGTCAGCAATATCTCTCTCCATGAATCAGGGTCTGTGCACACCTGCCATGATTTGTGAAATGACGCCACTTGGGTAGAAATATCAAACCAGCAAGGCCCATTATGACAGGGTTCTGCAACGTTTGGCTATCCAGATCTTTTGGACTACAACTCCCACCAGCCATAGCCAGTATAGTCAATGGTGACGGATCATGGGAGGCATAGACGTTGACATCTGAAGAGCCGCAGGTTGCATGCCCAGCATTACAGGATCAACTTCTGGGTCTACTTCTGGTGAGCACAGTGTGCTCACTGACAAGGGGTTATAGCTCTATGTATCATAGTTTGCTGTTATCTAGTGAATGCATACTGAACAAACATACTAGAGAGAGAGAAAAAAGTAGTTTGTTCGCTACCATGAGCCATGCATGTCATTAGGATAACTTTTGACTTCCGAATGGTTTAACATAAAAGAATGATCAACACAGGTTGTGGCATTAAAGGCGGTATAATGTTGCAGTGAAAAATCGTTCGATGTTAATGTCTGTGCAATTTCATGCATGATATATTTCAGAAATTGGGTTCGTGCACTCTCTTTGGGTACGCCTGCTCAGTACACTAATCAGACAACCATAACACTGCGAATCACACATACTGAGTGGTGTCAGCAGGCAAATGGTTACGCATGCTCTATTGGATTGCATTTAATTCGATTGTGAGACTTGCAAAATGTTTTCATACAAATAATCTAATTTTACAGAAAACAATATACATTGTGAACCTTATAAATCATATTGTAGCTCTGATGTTAAGACAATTATGGGGTAATTGGAAATAGGGAATTAATTGCAGTACCACTTTTAAAGTGGGCTTCATCTAATGCATATTAAAATCAATTCAAAATATCAAGATGCCATACATAATGTCAGACGTATAGTACACCACAAAAACCTTTTATGTTCCCAGATATGCATTGTATTTCTCCAATAATTTTTGTACATTTTTTCACTTCCTGATCTAAAAATAGAAACTTTGACTGGGCAAATTCCTCCCCAGAGGTGACGTCTGGAAAATCTTTAAGCCGCATCCATTACGATTGGAATACCGAAGGCCAAAGGTTTCTGCCTCCAAACAGTTCAGTTCACAGCCGGAGCTCTGACCTTTCAAGACTTATCCCCTAAGACATGACGAGGGTAATTTTAGAGTAAGTGCAAATTGGATGCAGGGGACCGCCAACATTAGCACTTATGTGCCATTTCCCCCCTACCCCCGCAAATGCAATTTTAAACATTTGCAATGAGTAGTGCTCAAGTTAGAAGAACATCCAAGCAACATTTCCTCTGGTTTTCAATTCTATGCTCTGGCTTGAGACAAAATAAATACTACCTTCAAATTACGCTTTGCAAACATAATGTACTAATAAAGTCCAATGGAATGCGCCTGCTTTTAGCAGACATTAGATGGAGGCAGCTTCCTTAGGGGAAATGTCCAAAAAGCCAGAAAAAAAGCCTGAATGGGAGATTTGGCCGAATTTCGGCCATTTGAAAATTCTAAAAGCCCGAAAAGTTCGACCAAATCCCACATTCGGTGCTAAGGGCTGCGGGGGCTGCGAGGATGTGTCCCGCACCTTTGTTCACTATATTGTGAGCGGGATTGAAGGGGGTCTCCTGCAGCTGATCCCAAAAAGTAAAAAAAAAGCACGGTCCAAGTCGGAAATGTTCAGGGTAGAAAAGACCAAAGGTTATTTTTGGGAAAAATAATCTTCAGTCTTTTCTCCCTCGAACATTTCTGTCACGGGATTGTAACTCTGATCCTTCCCTTGGAATGCCATTGTTTTGTTGCTGCACAAAAATCACATTTAGGTAAAACAATGTGCAAGGAAAGCACAGCAGATATTAAACCCCCACGTAAAGCCCCCTCTCCAAACTGAAAGCACTTGAAAAGGGGGCAGATCGGGAAATAAAGGGGGATAGTATTGCACAAGGCTTTTATCACTTCCTTTCCCACAGTGCCACAATAAAATGACTCCCAAAATGTCATCCATGAATTCCGGGAACTTTCTTTACCCAATTTGACTACATATTAATTTCAATACCACTGTAGGTAATCATTTTAAGTAAATTGCTGATCGCATTAAAGAGACCACCAATGTTAGCACTTATGTGCAATGCTGCAGGGCCGCCCAAGTCGAGGCAGAGTAAATGATGTTACCATTCGGCAGGCTAGGAGAGGGGCAGCTCCCGCCTCCACGCCTGCTCCTCTCCCCCACAAGTGAAGAGACACGCAGTCTCTGTCACACAATGCCGAGGAAGGGTGAGGTGTGAACATGCGCCTCGCCCTTCTTCCAAACAACAAGGTTCTAAGCACCTTCGGAAAACCAACAGGCATGCAGGGCCCAGTTTCAAAGAACTTCCCCCTCCCCAGGGGGCCAGACAAGTCGGCTATCGGCCGGGGGCTGGTGCACAGCCCCCACTACTATACACATCAAAGACCCAGGGCTTCCCTGGGTCTTATAAATAAGAGCAGAATGCTCTAGGAAAAAAACAATCGGTTTGTGGACCCTGAACGGGGACCCAAACTGACAGGATGTTCGCTGTTCACTCAGCATCTTCCACACTGTGCTTCTTTATCACAAAACCCTCCCACCCTACAAATAAGGGAGTAGAACAAAGGAAAAGAAGTACAGGGCACTGTACGGTGTCCACAACAAGTCATGGGATATGAGAAGGCGGCACGGGCCAGAGGGGGTAAACTCGGGACCCAGTGCCCAAAAGTATATTATTATGATATATGATTATTTGTGTATCTGCATAACCATATCTGTACAATAAAATCCTACGGCCTTTTATTGCCAACACTTGACAAAATGTTGTGAGACAAATCATTTTGGGTGAGGGTCGGGGTTCGGCCTACAGTATGCATGCATATGGGTTCATCAGTGATGAGCTGTTCACAAGGTTGAGGGCAAAGGGAAAGAATAAAGGTTTAGAAGACCCGCTTTTACTTTTTTTCTGCATCTAAATACATCATGTTTCTAGATTTGTTGCCTGTGGTTGCTTGCAGGATTTTGTTGCTGACAATTTTGGGTTTCTACAACCCCCTCACTACCATTCTCTGACACCCCATATTTGATTGGTTTTAAATTCCTGAGTTTATATGGGACTCCCTCCAGCAAGAAAAGACAAGGCTCTATGTTTTTTATCTTCTCCCATTCCCAACCTCGGTTGAGTCGAGCTGAAATTCAAATTCCTGGTAGTTCGATGCTTGGCTCGATGCAGACAGGTGATGAGGATCTGCTGTGCTCTGCTGGGGCGATGTAGCCTTGAGCTTTTTCGATGATGAAACAATAATGGTTCAAAGTTTGAAGGTGAGTGCCGTTATTAGCGCCTTCCCATTGAGCCCTATGGGGGCTGAAATGGAATGGGGAATGGCTTTTTCAGTGGGGACTTACCGGTCCCACAAAGGTCGGAATAGACCGGTAAGTCCCCATTGAACCAGGGCGGACTTGGTACCGGTATTGGAGGTAGTCATGGCGCAAATATCGCCATGATTATCTCCAAGCTCGGAATGAGGGCCAATGCATTTTTAGTATATCAGGTGATATGTTCATATAGAACACCAGACTTCTGAATATATAGTAATGTATAGTAGTAATATAGTAGTAATATATAGTATAGTATATAGTATTTGGCAGGTTGAGAAGGCAGCACTTGAATGCAACTTCTCCAACTCCCAGGTCCACTTGATTTCCTCTGCATGGTCTGTGGACAAGGCAGGTTGGGACCATGGAAAGCAACAGTGGCTTTAATCATCTAACAGCACACATCTTACACATTGCTTGTTCCAGCCTATCGGGTCCCACACCATGGACCCAGAGGACATAGTCCCCATGACTTGGTATCTTTAATACAGTCATATCACATGCCTTACATTTCTTGTGTGTAAGATACCACATCATGGGGACTGTAGTATCTTTAGTACAGTCATATCACATGCCCTACATTTCTTGTGTCCAAGACATGTACACAACATGTCCAAGAAATGTAGGGCATGTGATATGACTGTATTAAAGATACCACAGCATGGGGACTATGTCCTCTGGGACATTGAGCTATGCCAATATTTGATGTTTAATTAAGCTAATATTGCCGAAACTCTATAATAAGCATGACTCAGAATATAGAAAAAATTGTTCTTTATTTTTTCTATATTCTGGGTCATGCTTGTTATAGAGTTTGGCAATATTAGCTTAATTAAACATAAAATATTGGCATAGATCTATTTGTAACAATCAAATATCCAGTAATGCCAAGGGTTCACGCGCACAATGAAATACTTTTTCAAGAAGGCTCCATCACATCACAAGAATTGTGCAATTACGCCCTGTAAGTGACTTCAATCCAGCACTCCAACCAAGTCAATGCTTAGTATGGGATGCCCAATGGAAGCCTCCCCGACCTCACTGAGTCAAGAAGTAGGTTTGTTTTGCAAATTAAAAGGTTTATTTGAAGAATTGCACAATATATATATCACTTTTATGAATAGAATAATATCTGAATATCAAACTTATGAATATGAACAGTGTTCAGCAATGGTAAAATTACAATATCAACAATCTCTTTAATCACTTAGGAGTAGAAATAGGAAGGATAAAGTAGCAGAGAATACTTTGTATGATTCAAGGAAATGCAAGATATGAAAGAATGCAACACAGAAATAAAATTGATATGATTTCAATCAAAAGACAATATAATTACTTTTTCCCCTGTGACTACTCACTCCCCCCCACTATTCAATATGAAGAGATGGAAATGAGGGCACACAGATTTCAGGATTACAATCAATAATGCAGTTCAATCCCAGTTCCCCCCGCAAGCTTAGAGAGAATAGGTATGATTTTAAACACAGGACAATATGCTTATGAATATGATTGCAATGAATGTAAAAATATGCTAAAATTATTTTAATTCACTAAAGGAGATCCATTATAAGTGAGAGTTACTTTGGATTGGTTCAGGTCAACACTAGCAATGATTCATGAAGGATTATCAGGTTGAAAATGAATTTCAGCAGTTGAAAACAAGAAACAGCTATTTTGACATGTGGTGAAATGGAGCTAAATCGCAATTTGCTGCAACTTTTCCGTGTGCGGGAAAGGTGATTACGGAAATACTATAAGGAATTGGAATGTTGTTTTGGGTTGGTTGGAAAGCTTAGGATCTCAGCTTTAAAATGACAGTTAAATTGGTGCGGTTCAAAAGTTACAGAGGTTTTAATCTAGGTAGATTTTTCAGAAACAAAGTCAGGATTTCAAAAATGACAGATGCGCTTTAAAGATTAGAAAGAAAGATTTCTTAACACTAAAGAGTCTATGGAGCCGCAAACTACCCGACATCCCAGCCACCTATCCAGAGGCGCCTCCGGATGGTTTCTGTCTGAACGAGATGATTGCCTTTCTCCAGAAAATATATATTAGCGCCAAGATGATTATTGCTACAATTATCAAGGATTATGTGGAGGAGAGAAGAATTTAGGATAGACAACAGAGGTTCTGTAATGCAGTTCTGGACAGATTGAAATTGATGGAATAGTATTAGTTTAAACTAAGAGGATTGGTTATGGACAGTTCTAGACTAGATACTCACTCCTATAGCTTTTGGAATGGAGTGGGCCCCGTCAAAGATCTGGCCAAGGGTTTGGCTGGGATTCTCTCGCCACCCGACAGGTCTCAGTTCTGCTCTCAGCACTGCACTGCGGTCTGCACGGCCTCTTGGACTGGATCTGACGGGTCCCGGATACAGCTCTGCTTTCTGGGTCTGGATCTTGGTTCTAGCACAGGGATCTTGGCTAGAATAGCAAAACAGCACAGCCCGGCTGTTGAATGTGAGAGCCCCTTGGAGGTTTAGGGGTTAGAATCAGGTTGCAAAAGATTCTGAAGGCCTGCTGAGAAGGGTTCAGCGTTTGGGTTAGGCCTCTCTGCTTCAAAGTTCTAGAGTTTGGTTCTAGAGTCTCTGTATATTGTCTGGAGTCTGGATCTTCTTGCAGGGTGCTTCGCCAATAAATGAGTTGAGTAGTGGAAAAGTGTGTCCTATCTGTTCTCAGCAGTCCCTATTATGTATTTCCAAAGTGGGTGGGGAGGCTGATTCTCTATGCCCAACCCTCTAAGGATCTAATAGGTCAGGGAATTCCCTGTCCCCTGATTGGAGAAAGGATCAGCGTGTCATCCTGTGTCATCTTTATGGCTTAGGGGAAAACACTCCCCTTTGTCTCTGTACAGTATACTTTATTTTTCATAAACACATATTTACAATATACACAACTTGTTAATACTACATAAATCACATGACAGATTAACTAAGGTATATTTCTTTTCAACTCTCATCTTCCTAAGAGCTCTGGTTCAGAAATGACCACTTTTTGCACTTTTGGTGGGTTTCTCAATATTATTTCTGCACCAATTTTTAGACATGCATGCACACCCCATTCTGAGCACAATTCTGTAATTTTTCCAGTTCCTGGCGTAAACACAGTAGCTACAATATGAATAATTCCAGGGTTTGGTCTCAGAACATCGCACCAAGTCCAGCTTAGTCTTCAATTGTGAGCACATTTTTCATTTTAACAATCTCAAAGTTTCACATTTTTCTCAGTTTGGTACAATATTTTATAAGCATTTTTCTAAAACATACATTTGCTGTGCTTTCTGAATCCACACAATGGTTTGTCTCCGCCTCCAATGTCTGGGCTGACTCAGAGGTCACATGTCTCTCCTTCCTGCCAGCAGTTTGTTGTCAGTCACACCCGAATTAGCATTTTCTATTCAGCCCAAGGATTCCTTTGTTTACCCTGAGAGCAACAGGCCAGGGTGTCAATCGTAGTTCCTATTCACAACAGCCTGTCGATCTCTTAGCCAAGGGCAGGGGGAAGTCTCCTTTGTCCAGGGAGAAGGTGTGGAATTCGTTTGAACACAGTGTGGGAAACTTTAACTCTTAACCTAATGTCTAAAAATGGTCTTTTCTTATATAACTCACATTTTTAACACATACATTAAACAATTTCTTGCTTCAAGCCTTTTCAGAATGTGGTTTTAAATTGTATCAACCTCTTAGGCTTCTGATAGCAAGTCTTTCTTTGGCATAGTTTGAGTTCCATGTTCAACTTTACCCAAAATGGTTTTAAAACGCCAGCTTCTGATAGAGGGGAGTAATGGTATTACACCCATTTTTGACAGATTTCTTCCAGCAAGCAATCCTCAAAAGTATACTTTGTTCAGATATATGTATACTTCTGTAGGCCTTATATTTATGTAGATTCTTGCAGGAGAATGATGTGACCACCCAACAAGGAGGTTGGATCTTTTTGGGTGGTTTGTAAGCCATGATTTCTACAAATTTGACACCAAATAAAAACAGATTTTTGAAACCAGCTCTGTTTCTTTTGCAATGATTTTGCTCTGTGAGCAGCCAAATGATGGGTTTTGGCAGTGGTCTCCTGTGTTACCACTGACATAGGCAAAAGTAGATGGTGGCCTATTTTTCCGGTTTTCACTGCGCACGTCCTAGTGATTTCTGGTGAGCAGCATGCTTTCCGGCGGCCAATATGATGTTTCTGCTGCCAGCAATGCACAGTGATGTTGCAGGGCTTGGATTAGTGGGTTGAGACATCCCACAGCCCCAACAATCACTTGTTTATTTATTTGATTTATGTGAATTCCATGGTGATCAAAATTAGTTGACATCTAGTTATTTCATGTGCTTGCACATGCCCAAACAATTGTTGCCTCGGTCTAGTGTTTAGCGGCAGATAGGTGTAAACTTGACTTACATTTATTATCACTCCATCACTATTTATCAGTGCAACTTTTTGCCAATCACGCCACACAATGAATTTGCATAATAACTG
This sequence comes from Ambystoma mexicanum, assembly GCF_040938575.1. Lineage (NCBI taxonomy): Eukaryota > Metazoa > Chordata > Amphibia > Caudata > Ambystomatidae > Ambystoma > Ambystoma mexicanum. The sequence continues at coordinate 1,365,335,304 of NC_090932.1, read as the reverse complement.
CCTATACATCTGTGAGGCTGGGGCAACATTGAGGGTACCATTCACAACAAACTTAATGGTAATACATCTGACTTACTGTTGACTTACTCCAGGAGAGAACCCATTTGTTTCACAAAGAAGTTACCAGAAGTTACTCTCACTTACTACTGACTTACAAGTCTAAAGAAAATAATTACAAGTAAGTCTGTTGCTAGAAGAAACTTTTCTGAGAATCAAATAGTTTTCTAACAACAGTAACTTGAGTTATTCCTGCCTACTTCTTTGTGAATGGGGCCCTGAGTGCCAGGGTCAGATTCTCAAAAATAAGCACAAATAAAAAAAATGCATAGGATGCACATTCCTTAATTGCACTTGTTTGTAAAATGTGCAGGTCAACTTATTCTCAAAGGCAACCTCTGCATTTCAGTGCAGCTGGACAGCAGGAACAAATATGCGCTAATTGGCCTCTTTGCATATATTAGTGTTGAAATCACACCCCTGACACTTAAATGTGACAGACACGCAGCACCACCACATGGTTGGTGGGAGCGCATTCCCTGTCAAAGTGAAATGAAGACTTCAAACTTCCAAAAAAATGTGTCGCTCTGCTTGAGGCATAGAATGCAAGTTTGGCAGCAGTGGTTAAACAAATGACAGCTTCAGGAATGACCAGGAATGATCAGGTTCAGGGGAATGTGATCATTTACTGCATATTTAAAGCATATCCCATTTGAGGGGTATACACTGAAATGCACAGAAACGTCCCTCTGATTATGCTAACGTGGGTATCTGAAGATGCACACATTCAGGTGGCCTTTGTGGATTGGGCCGCACCTTTGTTAATGCAAGTGATGCGATGCACGATTACCACATCTCATCCCTTTCACCCAAAACAATCTTGAGAATGAAGCCCAGGAGGATATCTCAGTGGCAACGTGTTCGCCTTGGGAACTAGACGACATGAAGCAACACAGGTTTGATCCCCAGGTCCTCACTTAGAAACCTCTGCGTATTTTAAGTCCGTTATAAATACATAAATACGCAACTAAGACATATTCCTGTAATAGCGCCTCGATGCCCCCAGGCTTTGTAGACACTTTAAAAATGCCAGTCCAGGAATACATCCGTGAATTTTTAGGCCCATAGCAGACTTGCGATTGAAGCAACAGGTCCAGTGTGACAATATACTAATAACATCCTCTACAGATGGGCAACAGCAAATGCTGTTTTGGTCCTAAAACAGGAAATATGGCCATTGTAAGCATGGGTGGACTGACAACCAAAAGAGGCCCTGGAAATAATTTTCAAAGTGGCCCCATATTACACATTTTCAGCAAGCCCAACCCTTTTCCTATGGGAACATTTGTAAATACTGCACAAAAGAGGCCAAGGGTGAAAGGCCTACCGGGATATCTCCAGAGTTCCCTATAGGCCAGTCCACCCCTGATTGTAAGTGACAAGGGTTGGGCACTTTGCTGGGTTTAGCAAACTTTTACACCCCACCGCTTGTCAGTGAAAGTATCTTGGATTCGAAGTATCCTTCCACCTGTAACTAGCGATAGAGAATTTCTTGCTAGTGAGTAGTAATCTGAATGCTGAGTCTGAAAGTGAGGTTGTCATCAAGAGTTTGTGCCGCCGCCAAGTTTTCACCATATTGGCTGGGCACCCACCATTCATTGATCTGCCCTGGAGAAGCACACTTTTAATGGCGCTTTGAGTACTGGTTTTTATGTTGTGCCACAGGCTATGGGCTCAGAAGCGTGACACTGGCTCATGTTCAATTTGCATAGGCTAAACATTACTCTTAGGGCCAGATTCACAAAGTGTTTTCCAATGGGATGCGCCCATTTCAAAATGTATTTATTTATATATTTTTACATTTATAGCAGCGCGCCAATCCCTCAGGCACCAGGGTGCTAGTTACAGTGGGGGTCATTTCGAGGTTGGAGGTAAGGGATTACCGGCACCAGTAAGGGTGCCGATGCCGGTAATCCCTTACCTCCGTATTCCAAGTTCCCTTTGCGGGTCCATCCTTACATCCTGCTTTTAGCAGGAGTTAAGTACGGGACCCGCAAAGGTACCTCGGACGTAATTACGGTACCGTAATTACCTCCTTCCCCATTCCCATTGAGCCCTATAGGGCAGAAATGAGAATGGGGAAGGGCAAAAGGTCTAACCCTGGAATGGACCGGTAATTACTCCATTCAGCATGCCGGATTTGGGACAGTTTCGGAGGCAACCATGGAGCTAATTACTCCATGGTTATCTCCAAACCCGGAATGAGGCCCAGTAAGTGCAAAGTGATGTTCATAAATGTGCAAGACCACACAAATAGGTTACAACATATAGGTGGTTCTTAGTAGCAAAGCCTGGTAAGTCACGCCTCATAGTGCGGGGGCTACATCAGGTGTAAGATACATGAGAGACAAAATTAGGATAAATGCACACACTGGCAAAGCCACGCCTCATGGTGCGGGGGGCTACTTCAGGTGTACAGATACATGAGAGACAGCATTAGGATCAATGCACAAACTGCCAAAGCCACACCTCATGGTGGGGGGGGGGGCTGCACAGGTGTACAGATACATTGCAGCCAAGATTAGGATAAATGCACACACTGGCAAAGCCACACCTCATGGTGTTGGGAGCTACATCAGGCGTACAGATACACGAGAGACAGAATTAGGATAAATGCACAAACTGGCAAAGCCACGCCTCATGGTGCGAGGGACTACATCAGGTGTACAGATGCACGAGAAACAGAATTAGGATAATGTACAAACAGGCAAAGTCATGCCTCATGGTGCGGGGGGCTACATCAGGTGTACAGATACACGAGAGACAGAATTAGGATCAATGCACAAACTGGCAAGCCACGCCTCATGGTGGGAGGGCTACATCAGGTGTACCGATACATTTACAGCCAAAATTAGGATAAATGCACACACTGGCAAAGCCACGCCTCATGGTGTGGGGGGCTACATCAGGTGTGCAGATACATGAGAGATAGAATTAGGATAAATGCACAAACTGGCAAAGCCACGCCTCATGGTGCAGGGGGATGCATCAGGTGTACAGATACATGAGAGACAGAATTAGGATCAATGCACAAACTGGCAAAGCCACGCCTCATGGTGGGGGGGCTGCATCAGGTGTACAGATACATTACAGCCAAAATTAGGATAAATGCACACACTGACAAAGCCACGCCTCATGGTGCGGGGGCTACATCAGGTGTACAGATACACAAGAGACGGAGTTAGGATCAATGCACAGACTGGCAAAGCCGCGCCTTATGGTGGGGGGTGCTACATCAGGTATGCAGGCAAATATGAGGGAGAACATCATTAGGTAGGGTGCTGGTAACATTGATAGACAGCAAAATGCTGCATAGATGCAAGATTAGTATTGTATAAAGTATAACATATGACACAGATAAGGTAAGTTCCAGACAAGGTCCGAGTGCACTAACGAGGTGCAAGAGTAAAAGTATGTGGCTTGCAAGTGGGACGTGTGCACCATAGGGAAGAGCTTCCCCTCGTAGAGCGGGGGGCTGCTTCCAAAGTGCAGACAAGCTAGATTGGTAGCACAGCGAGTATAACATGTGGTCGCTTCCACAGTTAGTGAGATGGTTGTGGGTGTCAGATTAATTGAGGTGAAGAAAATTGGTGCAATCCGCTTAGTAGATAATTATGGCAGGATGGGTCCAATGAAAGGCGGGGAGGAGGTTAGGGAACATACAGTCAAAACGTGATGGATTGAAGGCTACACGGAATCTAGCTGTGTCTGCTACGAGGCGGCATAGGCGGCACTGGGCGGGGATAGGAAGTCTACAAGAGCAGGCTGACCACAGTTTAGTTAGGAAGCAAGCAATGGGGGTGAGCAGGTACGAGTGGCGGCAACCGCGCTACCTGGCTTGTAGATGCACACTGGTAAGTAGCATTTCAATTTGAGTATAGCAGTGCCCACAGAGATAGAGAGCACAAGGCTGGGGGTATGTGGCCAACTGATCTTAAGTGGGGTGGGCATCACCCCGGAAAATCTCTATGTGAATCAGTTTGTAAATTCTTCCAAAGGGTATTGTGTCCTTTTGCTGACACCCGTTTTTCCGACAGGTGTTTGCCGCAGGAGTTTTGCTGAAAATTTACATTGACTTTTTTGGGGGGAGTGGGAAAGGGTAAATAAAGTGTTGGGGGGAGACTCGGCGAAATGACATGGTTCTTTTCCACCAGGCTAAGTTTTCTCTCGTCCGAACACAGAACAATATAGAAAGCATACGTTTTTTTGCACTGGGGCATTTTTTGAGCCCTGTGGAAACATCATGCAAAATTGCACTAGCGCTGGTGAAAAGTGACTTTAATATGACCCCCGGTGAGCCCGGTGCTTATTTTAAGATGATAACTGTACATCATGTACATCACGCAGCGATCACATTTAGCATCCTTGATTTGCAATGCTTCTAAGCCTGAGATTTAGATGGGCATGTTAGCATGCAGACTCTGCTTCCAGACCGTGCTCCCATCACAATGTAAAACTCATTTTAAGCCCAGTGATACCAATACGCATTTAAACAGGGATCTCAGTTTCAAAGTGCTCTGTTATACCCGCTGGGCACTGGCAGGGAAAAGTCATTTGCAAACACTCCCCGTAAGTGACCTTAGCACACCCTGCTTCGGCACATCTAGTTAGAAAGATTTATATTATGTAGTATGTTTTTATAATTTAATCCTTGACCTAACCCTTCTGTACCACCGAGAATACCAACGGGCAGCATTTCCATATTGCGTTCAAATCCCACCCTCAAAGGAGCAGCCTGGTCCGACCTAAGAAGGCGGGACATTCTGCTGTGTGCAAGATGGAGGGCACCCCATGGTCGAGCTAATGTGTCTATTGGTGGAGAATCTTTGCATCAATATTTCATTGTGAAGCCGTATTTGTTCTTATAATGGAAGCCACTCTCATACAGCCACTCTGAATTTTTTAAAAAGAATTGGAATGTCTTCCCTAAGCCTTACATACCTTTATGACATACATTTTATTAAACTGAAAAGCAGACCGAACTACTGATAATCTTTTTTCTCAAGCTCTATGCTCATCCATCTCCAACTCTCTGAGGGTCAGACCATTCTCCAAGCAGAGAGTTCGGGGCCGATCTATCTCCTCGGCCGTGGCCTCTCTCTGCAACAGCTTTCCTGCCTCTCTCAAAGTTGAGTAGAACCATCTCCGGTTCTGAAAGCAACTCAAAACCTTCCCTTTTCGGGTCTGCTTTCTCTCTTCCACTCCCCTGCTGATACACCTGACTGCTCTACGCATTGGTCACCTGGTCACCCACTGAACTCGGGCCCAGGCTCCTGCATGTTCAGTTGCCCTTGCACTACCTCCGGGCTCCCCAGCACTTAAGGGTCTGTATCTACAACCTTACAGTCCCTTCTCTCTGCACGTATGAGCCTCCCATTGGCTTCACTTGTTAGTTAACTGCACTTCCCTCTTCCCCTCCCCCCTGGCACTTCTCCGCTTCCCTCTTCCCGGCACTTAGGTACTCTGAATTACACAAGGTCTAGTAAGATTATTATTTTGTCCTCCCTTGTTTCCCCTTCCTTGTCATGCCTAGAAACACTTGCGTACAGGAGCAGTTTAAATGCCACATCATATCATTTCATATCATAATCATGGGTACAAATATCTATAATTGTATGAAGAGTTTAGGGATTGCTTATAATTTAGAGATGCTAAACGACCATAATTCAAACCTGGATCAGTGCTGCTCGAAAATGGTCAAACATATGTATGACACTGAGGTCCTGATTCTGAAGTGCATGCACACATGGGAAAGTGTTCTTCCATGAAGGAAGAACACTTTCCTTAAAAGTACCATATTCTGTTAAAGTGATAATGTTGCAGCCTGACATCAAGCCACAACGTTTGTATGTGCCTGATTTGACAGCCTTAGCAGCCATGAGGATGGCACGGTAGGCACAGAAAGGGGATTCTCCTTTCAAAACCACTGGCTTTTGCAGGTAAGAAAAGGGAGATAAACTACGACACCTCAGAGGTGTCATTATCCTCTATTGCAACCTTTTCCATGTCTAAAAATAACATTTCTCAGACTGCAGCATCACTTTTCTAAATTGCTGAAAATTTAAGGATACTTTCGCACATTAGAAAAATGTCAGCCTTTAAAGAAATACTCGTTCTACCACTGATATACAGGTTTCTCACAAAAACAAGTGATTTTAGCAGCTTTTTCTGCAGAAAAGCACAACAGCTATCCTCCAATACTTCCACCTACCTCAGAAGGGGGGTGCTGAAAACTGGACGGGAAAATGTTTCCACACTACTTTTAGCATGAGTTCACTAATCGGGCCCTCAAGGAAAAGTGGAGCAGCAATTACTTGCAATTCTTGTGTAAAAAATCATCTATCACGGATTCAGCAGTGGTCCAAATGTATGATTCAGCAGGTGTTTGCAGAGCGAGTTTGACAAGCACTGCACGGCAAATACGCTTGGGTTATCATTAAAAAGAAACGGTGGATTCAGGCAAAAAAGAGATGCCGTGACATTTGGGCATTAGGATCAAACACCTTTTCATATTCTTGTCACATGTGACAGGTTCGCAATTAAGGTTGCTACGAAAAACCTCCCAATCCCTCACAGATCAGTAGATTCAAAACGTAAATGTCTAACTTTAGTCCAAGAAGTCAGGAATAATCATACTGAGGTGAAATTATCTGGTCAGTGCCGAAGGCTCTTACTACTAGAGTAGGGATGTAGCTGAACACATGTCAAGTAGGCAGTAGGCAGAGATCCACGCGGATGAATCTCTAATTGAAAACGAGTGAAAGAAACATGGTCTGCTGAATGATTTCATTATGATCTTCTACTGGTGCAATACTCCGAAGAGGAACACTAACTTTAATTTGATAGGACAACAACATTGAAATATGGCAGTTGTGGTGATCAAGGCAACCCTCGCTCACCACTCATCTTGCACTGCTCCTAATGCCAGCCATACGATCACAGATGAGACTATTATGGGAGCTATTGCTATGATGTCCATTATTCTACCAGGGAAAGTGCTATCTACATATACTACCTGGAAGCCTGCACTATCAGTACACAATGCTCAAGTCCACTCTACTTGTGACATCACCACTTAAGCAATACACAACATTAGGGGTGCTTTACCGTCTGGTAACGGGCTTACGGACCATGTAATCACAAGAGCCACAACACAGACCGTGGACCATTATCTGCCAGTAAAGCTCTTCTCCGACATATATACAGGACATAGTCCCCATGAGGTTTGTCTTTCAATACAGTCATATGACGTGCCCTACATTTCTTGTCTCTTGGGAGTTTGCTGTTTATTTTTTCTATATTCTGGGTCATGCTTATCTTAGAGTTTGGCAATAAAAGCTTAATTAAACATAAAATATTGAAATAGCTCTATTTGTACCAATCATTTTGACATTTAATTGACATTTAATCTATTTGTAAGGCCAGAGGTTTAACTTGGATTATCACACTAACTATGTAATACTTTATCAAGAAGGCTCCATCACATCACAAAGAATTGTGCAATTACACGCCCCAAAGGTCATTTGTTGTATGTGAATTCCATGGTGATCACAATTTGTTGACCTCTAGTTTTTCATAAGATTGCACATGTCCCAAAAAAGTGTTACCTTTCTCCAATTTTAAGCGGCAGATAGGTGTGAAATTGACTAAAATTCATAATCACCCAATCCCTATTTATCAGCGCAACTGTCTGCCAATCAGGCAGATCAGTTCACAATTTTGTTTTTGGTGTTTAAATGGTTGTTATGTTTAATGCAAATGAAATGGCTGTAAATATGGTTATTTACTTGATGATGTAAGGCTGTCTAACAGCTTTTTATGCTGGATCTTTCACGTTGAACATGATTTGTTCACAATTTTGTATCATTATTTTTGTACTCAAACAATCATTATTATAGTGTATATCAGAATTATTCAAGTTATTCCCTAATACTTTACAACAATATAATCACAATTATGATGACATCTTATTGAATTAGGTCATCAAAGCCACACAGAAAAGCATACAAGCATACATGCCAACACATTTTGCACATAATCACAAAGATCAAATTAATTTAGTAAAAATATAACAACAATATCATTGGAAAGATTAAAATACGTGATCACATCCAGAATATCTCAAGTAGCTGGCCGAGGTATTAAGATAACTCGCCATACTGAAACTCATCCTGAAACTGGCATATTTTCCCCCGTAAATTGCAAACATCAGTACTGATATGTTTCAGGCAGATGTTTTCTTCCTCATAGCTAATGTAAACTAAAAGAGTTTTCCATAGAAAAGAATGCATGTGTCTCACTTAGTAACAATACGTAAATCACGGCCACGGGATATTGTCTGAAAACTCTGTCTCTAAGAATGGGCATAGGTTTGCCCTCCTTGTATGCCTCCATAATGGGCAGAAGAAGACAAAGTGATTTCTGGATTAAACCACTCAAGAACTGCATGGACAGAGCAAGCCTAAAACAAAAACAAAAAGAGTGAATCATTCCCAGGCTTAGGTGCGAAAGCAAGTATTTGTGACTGTAAGAGGATTCAATTCAACACTACAGCTAAGTCAATGCCTAGTCTGGGATACTGAAAGGAAACCCTTATTGATATATCTTTATGTCCAGTTCATGAGTTCTGGATGACTACCCCTATATAACACCCCTCTCTTAGAATCCCTCTGATCCCACTGAGCCAAGAAGTAGTTCTGTTTTGCAAGTTTAAAAGTTTTATTTGAGAATTTAAACAATATATATATATATCACACTTTCTAATAAATTAATATCTGATAGTACACTTAGACATATGATGTTGATTAACAATGGGTAATCTGGCACACTTCTTAACAATCCATGAGGAGTTAGTATAGGATGGATAAAGTAGCAAAACTACTTTTATGATTTCAAGGGAAAAGCAATGAGGAATAAAATGCAGTACAGAAATACTTTATATGATTTTAGCAAAAGATAATATAATCACTTTTTCTCTGGCAATTCACCCCCCTCCCCAATGCAATGTAAGAAATGGAAGGAGCTGGAAGTAACACACACAGTTCTCAGGAATGCAATCAAATACCATATGAAATTCAGTTCCCCACCAGCAAGCTTAGAGAAAACCAGTATGAGGTTTAAAACACAGGCCCAAGTGCTTTGAATGTGGTGGCAATGAAATGAGAAATATGCTGAAAATGCTTTTAATTCCCTTTAGGAGGTTCAGGGGGAGTGGTAGCTACTTGGGATGAGTTCAGGCTCACTTTAGCAATGATTCAGGGATGGTTCTTAAGAGGCAAACAAATTTTAGCAGTTCAGGCAAAAGCAGCTATCTTTTTACAAGTAAAGAAATCGGGCCAAATTGCAAATCGCGGCAAATTTCACGAGTGTGTGAATCGTGATTACGGCAAAAGCTTTCAGAGGAAAGTTAAACCAAGTTCGTAGCCCAAACGGTTCCAGAGATATGAACGATTTTGTAAAGGTCGTTTTTCGGATTTAAAGTAAACTCAAAATGACAGGTGACAGCTTTGCAGCTGCACAATTGACACGTGACAGTGGTGCAGCTTTACAAAATGACAAGTGACAGCTTCTAGGAGGCAGTTCTGGTTAGATTAAAATAGATTGAATTATTTAAATTAAGAGATTTGGTTTTGCCCCGTCCTAGCTGTACTCACAATATATTTGGAAGGTCTGGGTCGCGCCACGGATCTGTCAGGTTTTGGACTTCGGTTCCGGTCTCGCCACGGACGGTCTCTGCGCACAGCGTCTGGTCTCTGCTCTGCTGGTCTGGTCTGGCACTGGTCTGGTCTGTCCGGATACAGCGGTCTCTGCATGGCTCCTGGATCTCTGCACTGGAACTAGCAAAAGTTCTTGACTAGGGATTCAAGCAGCTCGCCCGGCTGTGAGTAGCTTGCAATGATTTGAGGCCTGCTGCAGAGAACTCAGCTTGTGGTTTTAGGCCTCTGATTTAGGTTCTAAAGTATGGGTTCTAGGTTCTGGAGTATGTAGCTGGAGTCAGTCTGGAACTGGTATCTTCTGGATGTTGTGTGGTCCGGCAAAACGCTCCACAGCAACTGGATTTGAATGTCTCTACCTGTCCCAGCAGTCTCTTATTATGTGTTTTGAAAATGGGTGTGTGCCTGGGCCTAGCTAAGCCTGCCCCTCTCTACTTGTCATTGGCCCAATTCTCCCCTCTCCCATGATTGGGGGAAGGAAATGTGAGTCAGAGTGATGCTGTAGGTTTTATGGGCCAGAGGATCCTCCCCTGGTCAGTTTCCACACAAACCTATATTTGACCCAAATACATATTGCACAGATACGCAGTTGTTTAAAATTACATGCACCCATCACATATCACATGAGGTATACTCTGTTCAAACTCTGCTCTTCCTGGGGGCTTGCATTCAGAAATGGCAACATTTTGCACTTTTTAACTGGTTTTGCAATATTGGTTTTCCATTAAAATGTATACAAATGTACACCCTCCTACTACACATATCTCAGTAACTTTCCATTTGTCTAGCTTAAATACAGTGTCTGTGGTGTCAATAAATAGCGGGGTTTTGCCCCAGAACATCACACAAATTGGAGTTTGGGCTTGAATTATAGGCAAAGTTTCCATTTTAAGGATCCCCACATTTCACATTTCTGTCATCCGGTTACCAAGAGTTATCAGTGTTTCTGTAAAATGTATATTTTGCTTTCAATTCAGTTCTCAGAGTGTTGGAGTCCGCCTCCAAGACTTGGGTGGGTCAGTGATCACATGTCTCTTCTGCTGGGAGCTCTTTGTGTACAGTCAATAGTCAAGATCAGCATATTCTATTCAAGTGCAAGAGCCTGTTGTGTGGTCTCTGGGAGGCTGAGGTCAGCAGACCAGGGAGCCACTTTGCATTTGGTTAGTATGACCACGTGATTTCCTGGGCTTCCTGAGGTGAGAAGGGTTCCCAGCCTTTTGGCCTGTTAATTAAATCAGATTGTCTTCTGGGAACAGCATGTGGTTAAGATTTTAATTAACTCCCAGCCTTTGATGTAAAGGCCTCTCCTGCAACTCCTGACATGCAGTTTCCCTGTCAGAGTTTAGACCGCTAGCACCGCCTTGAGGTATTTATCGGTACTGCGTCCATTTTTTGGATCAGTCTTGAATGAATGCATTCCAAACAAGAAATTTTAAATGGAAGTATATTATTCAGGTTCAGCACATGGCACTGGTGTGCTTCTGCAGTAAAATAATTGTGTGCCCGTTGAAGGAATGAATTCCCAATAGTTGTGGGTTGCTTTTGGCAATCAGCATTGCCCCTTTTGCAATGGGTTCAGGCTACTGTATGTAGCCCAATAGTGGTTTTAGGCAGTGCCCTTCTGTGCTCACAACATAGGCAAACATGGGTGGCACCTATTCTTCATGGATTTTGCTGTGCATTTTCTGGGAAGCTCTGGCCATCATGATGTTTTCAATGCCAGTAATGCACAGTCTTTGTGGTAGGGCTCGGATGCATGGGTAAAAACATCCCACATGACTCACATTTGTAATCCAGTGCAGTTATTCAAGAGCTCAACGGACACAGCAAACATCAAATATGCCTTAACAGACGTCCTTTGTTCCTCCTTTATCAGACTACCACATTCAAATAGAGATTTAAATCAGATTTTACAATCATTTTGGAATTGACTGGCATTATTCTCATTCCACTGGGAGCATCCCAGAGAGTAAAGCTGCTATTGAATGTTATATAGCCAAGAAATTGTGGCTACACTAACACGATTCAATACATCAGACGAAACCGTCTGAGACAAAGTTACTTGTTTCTTTGCCCAGGCATCTGCCCCTAGATTGAGTAAAGTAGTTTCAATAATATCTTCTAATATGGCATGCCGTTCTTAAGATATACGTTAAAGAAAGCTTCATATATGGTCTGATACTTCTGCCCCACATGAGTACAATCATGAGTAGTGGCTAAACATCCTTCTCGGCCATCACACATCTACAAAACAAGAGCAATCCCAATCAAAAAGGTGAAAGAAGCACAGTTGAGAGATGTACCTCTTTTAGCTTTTGTAGTAACTTAGGCTGAGGGCAGACTATACTCTTAAAAAGGGTGTGACTGTGAAACAGTAACAAGCCCAACGGCAAAGTACAATAGTCCCTAATAAAGGAATGTTGAATCAAGGTTCTATGAACATATATGTATATACTATAACTAAACACACATTATTCAATACAAAACAAATTGCTAAATAGAATTCAAAATTGCTAAATAGAATTCACTACAAAAACCCATCCGTTTATAAAGAAAACAGGATATGTACAAGATAGAAAGTTGCAGTAATCTGAGTAATGAACAAGGGGAGAAAAGGGACTATGGGTGACAGAACCACCCTCTAGGACCAAAGATGGACAAGGTGAGCAGTTAGCCATCAATAATACTTTCATGCTGTTCTTGGTGCTGAGCAAGAGGTTCAAATCATGTTCTGATGGGGCGAGTCATAGTGATCCAGGCAGGAAGCAGGTGTTGAGTTGGGTACTGAGGGAAGCTTGTGGCAGTCTGATGCAGAGTTCCAATGAAATGGGTCAATGGGGTTAGCAGGGTCAGTTTGATGTTCTATCGCGCATCGAAGACGAAGATTCTGGGGACGCTTGTTCAAGTTCTTCCATGGTGGAAATTTCTGGTTGAAGTCGAGGCAACAATGCACTCATATGCTGCAGTGCAGCAGGAATGCGATTTGAGGACACACCAATAGCTGTCCAAAGAATTTGAAGAAGTGCTAACGGCAGCAACACAGGTCCCACCATTTTTTTTAATGAGTTTGAATGCAGTTGACATTGAGGACACCAGCTGCTTGGCTTCTTCAGAGGCTGTGAGTCCCAATCCAGGGGATCAGGGAGAGGATGCAATGTTGTTCTCCCAAACATGGGGGAGGCTGGCAAATACCTGCAGGGTTCCTTCGCCTCCAGTCATGTCCTGGGCACTGGTGTAGCTGGCAGGGAGGCAGATCCTTCTTCAGCTGCAGGTGTACCCTGGCAATGATTAGGTAGCAGAGTTTCCCTCTCTCTTGGATCACCTGCCTTAACCACTCAACTAGAGGACTTTGGAAAGGACTGCTCTCCCAGCAGGGTCCATCAAATTAATATTGAAGGGTTGAAGTCCAGAGAGTAAAAACCCAAGGAATGAGAGACCCCCTATTTTATAGGAACATGTCCACAAGTTATTGGACAAAAGCAAGCCTGCTTTAAGGGGTCCAAATCCAGCCATTAGGCTAAGTGATCTTTGCCTTCTGAAATCATTCCAAACTTCCTTTGTGCTAAAGAATGTGGAGGAGACAGGTATGAAAGAGAAGTGCATAGGGAAACTTGATGGTGTGACTCTTACTCACTGGTGCTGGGCACCCTCTTTCTACACTAACTCCACCCCCTCCCCTTGACAAAAGAATCAAGGTCATTTGGTATGCAACACCCTGTTGTGAGGCTTGTCCTTTTGTGAATGACATACCCTTTGATTCTTGTCTCCCAGGACAACACCTGCTGGGGGCTTCCTGGGCTAGCGAGGTGTTACCTAACCTCATAAAAGATTGAAGGAGGGACATAGCCATGTAGTATCTGGCCCTGCTGGGCCGGCAGGGACAGTCTGTCTGACCAGAATAGACATAACTCTTCTACAGCTGATCTGGACTAACAGTGTTGACACATGTATGATATAAATCAGATGTTGTGCTTTATAATTATGTAAACCCTTCACTACCATACCACACAGGCCTATATTTTCAGTTTGCCCTGCCACCAAGCGAGGGCTTAGCATAATCATATGGAATTGGAACAAGTGGGTCAACCGAAATGCACCCTCTGCACTGTAGTGATTTGGCTGTGACAGCATTTGTCAAACCTCTGAGCCTCCTCTGTGCCGCTGCAGAGTAACACTGTAGAGTAGGAGCAGAAGACCAGGCAACTGATGCACAAAGGGATAGGTGTATATTATGCTTTGGGCATGGAGCTTATGGAAAAGGGTCTGATTAGCTGATCACAGTTTCTGAAATGGAAATACCTGAATCATCGTATTAATGAATACAAATAAAAAGAAAAGGACAGGGCCGCTGCCAGATGGCAATTCCTCTGATATGGTAAAACCCAGCACATGTTGTAGGAGGGCATTTTCATATGTTTGCAGATTACGGTTACACAAACCTCCCCCCTCCTACAGACACCTGCTTCTTATGTTCATAGATCAGGTTGTATTGATATAAAGCATGTAATGAGCATAGGGATTCTTTAAACTATGTCCATATCTAACTAAATAAAATTCCCATCACTGGTGTCAGCTTTACTTTAACTTTGTCACAAAGTCTCACCAACTCTGAGCTGTCATTGAAATGACGCAGCATCAGATAATATGTTGCACATGTGGCCGAATTCTAACCATTTATATAGATTTAGTTAATTTTTTGGATTGTGTGTGTTCACCTTCAGACCTCTGTCAGTCACAGTGCTGGCGTAGCCATTAACTAATAACATTTCACTACCTAGGTATTAATAGAGCAACAAAAAAAAAGATTATTGACTTTCTCATAGTTTGCACGGGATGCATATTGTTACAATTTGCATGAACTTCTGTAATACTTGTCTTGTTTTCTTTTGAAACAAAACGATGTAAAAGTTGATGGCAGACTTTCAAGGAAAAGAGATGTCAGCTGTTAATGTTTATTATCTACCACGAACAACGTGACGAACAATGCACCTGGCTTATCTAATCTTGTCACTGTTTTCTTCTTCCCGTCTGTCCTCTTTCTGTGTCTAGTCCTGAGTGTAGTCTGATGTTTCACATGCTTTGATAAAGCATCACGTCCCTCTAGAACCCTGAAGGCACCATAATCCTCTAGGCATCGCAGCAGCATGGCCATCTCCTCACGCCTCGCTCTCTGGGAGCAGAAGGAAAGTTGGGCTCCTCTTTTGGATGGTTTGTTCTTGCATGAGAAGATGTCCGTCTTGTGAGCAGTTCTGATTGTAACATTGTAATTGCACCCACAAACGTCAAAACTAACCAGCACAGAAGCCTATTCTTGCAATGCATTGCATTGAATGTGTGTAAGAGGTTGAATTGTATCACCTATGCATTATTTTAGCTCTCTTATTGGCAGGTCCTGGTCCTACTGGATCAAAATATTGCTTTAGTTGTGAACTCAGAACAACATCAAGTTTTTTTCAAATGCGGGGTCAGTTCACAAGCATGCGTTTATCTTCAAAAGAAAACCACTGCTTAGAAACTCTGCCTACAATGCACAGACAGTGGCATAAAAAGTCATGTGCATGCATAGATATTATGCCTTAGATGTGTAGTTTGGAATTGCGAGCACGCCTTGTTGTCAGTGTATAAAAAATAACAGAACATATTTAGCTTCATCTCAAGGGAAGGCTGTCTTGGGACGGTTGGATCTACTGTGAAACAATGAGAGTAGTGACATGGTGTGAAAAATAGTTTTTTTTGTTTAATAAAATGACACTTTGCTGTTCATTTTTGATTGTCTACCTAGGGTAGCACTGACACTGAAAGAGTATAAGCAACACGTGAAATTGATTTTAGCACGCTCATCACGCTAGGCATTCAATGACGGGTTGCAATCTATTGGTGAAGTTCGCACAAAAAATCACTAAATTGATTAAGGCTTTGGGGGTCAGATTGTATCAATTTAATAATATTAGGGATTATTTTCTACAAAACGATGTTCAGACTCCCATGAAATATATTGGCCGAGGAATGGGATTTCCAGACATTTGTGGGCATTACTTTTTTAACAATAAATTGGCACTCAGGAATTCTCATTGGAGTTTAATAGCCAAGCACCCAGAAACTCATTTCTGCATTAGATTTATACAAGGAAATTCATGGATTAATTGCGCGGAAAAAAACGGGATTTGTGCGCCATTCTGACTGCAAATCCCCATTTGTTAAACAGGGATTTTTTTTCTGCGCAAATAATCCATGAATTACCCCCTTAATCTCAAATCTGACCTGCATGAAGGGTATTGTATGTCAATTAGTGAGATAACGTATTCCTATTCAATGTGCAATGACAGATTGTCAGTGCTTGAAGTGGGCCGGGGTCTGCTGGGGCCAGGCCCCGGCAGTCTCCAGAAAGTGGGGCTGAGCCGGGGGCCCTGCCGGGGCCCCCGGTCCCACACAAAATTGGCTGGACGCATTATCCCGCCGTGGCCGTAGTCGCGACGGGAGATGTGCCCGTCATTATGTCGGGCAAGCTGACAGAAGTGCCAGCCAGCCCAGCGACGCTGAGGCTGGCGGCACTTCTGTCAGTCAGTGTAACTTCCTCTGATGAACCCTCATCAGGGCCATCAGAGGAAGTTAATGTCCCTTTGTTTGCCCTCCCCAGGTCACTGACCTTCGCGAACCCACAGGCTCCATGATCTAACATGCAGATTAAATCACGTAGCCGGCGGGTTCGCAGAGGGTGAAAGACGCCTCGGGCTCTGTGATCTATGTGCTCTGGGCAGAGATCACAGAGCCGAGGCGTCTATATACGTTGGCAAAGCTTTATAAATGATGCCTTGAATTGTGTACGTTACAAGCCATCTTTTATAAACGTAGAAATATTTCTATGTTTATAAAAGACGGCTTGGAACGTACACAATTCAAGGCATCTTTTATAAAGCTTTGTCGATGGACAAAGTCACCTTGGGTTTTATCCGTCATCAACGCTTTATAAAAGATGCCTGAATTGTTTACGTGTCAAGCCATCTTTTAGAAACATAGAAATATGTGACAAATGTCTATGTTTATAAAAGGTGGTTTGAAAAGTACACAAACCATGGTAAGGTAAGCACACAAGTGTGCGTAACTTACTATGGTTTGTCCACTTTTCAAGCCACCTTTTATAAACATAGAAATATGTAACATTGCTACGTTTATAAAAGATGGCTTGAAAAGTACACAAACCATAGTAGTACGCATACAAACATATAAATGCTCACATACATTTATATATTTGTTTGCGCACCTTACTATGATTTGTGCACTTTTAGGCCACGCCCACAATGAAAGCCACGCCCCCAAACGAGGGCCACCCCCTCAATTTCTTACCCCACTTAAAACACTGCACAGTGTTTATCAATCCACAAAGAAATGCATTGGCAGCCCTTGCAGTAGGGATGCGCTCAACATGCACTTTGCATTTATCAACACATTTTGCTGTGGCATTATACTTTTTTTGCTGGTTCAGATTAAATATATCATAGAAAAAGTTATGGTCGCCATAAGCACCAAATAGTTTCCAGTCTTCAGAGGTGCGTGAACACCATTGCAGATGTAGCGCTTCAAGTACTGATGATAGGCACATTCACAAGAAATATTCCCCAATGCATGAGTGGCTATTAGCATATGTAATCCTAATCTCTTTATGCCATTCATACATATGGCCTCTCATATGTATTGTACTCACTTCATTCCTATGGAAATAGTGTTTCAACACTGACATCAATTCTGAGAAGTACTATGACTTGAGGCTATAGCCCTTTAACAGGCTGCATTGCTGTGCTCAAAATGCATCGTGCATTTATCAGGTTCAATGTAAAAGCCTCCTGATTATCGCTTCCTTCTGCTAACTACGAGACATAGGGGCAGATTCTCAGAAAATTGAACAAGTGAAAAAGTGCAGAGAATGTCCTTTACTTACATGCACCTCTTAAAGAAATGCACAGGCCACCTTATTCACAAAGGTGGTTCCTGCATTTCTTGGGGGGCTGCACAGCAGTGCAAAAGATGTGCTGACCAGCCTCTTGCATAAATGTAACATTATGCATGTGGGTGCTGTGAGTGCATTGTTACAGTGACAGGCTCATAAGGTCCTATAAATTGTGAAATGTAACCAAAAAATAAATAAAAGCATTTCTATGCATGTTTTCGGGATAGAAATGCCACTGTGACAGGAGCAATTGAGACCACTCTGCCACAGTTAAACATGCATGGCAATGGCAGAAATGACCCTGCCATGCTTTGCTCAACCCCATGTACCTGTTCCAAATATGTACTGGGGAATCAGCGACCTTTCTGTGCACTTCAAAGAGCATCTTGTTTGTGAAATCAGGATGTGCACTGCTATGTGCAGAAACACTCCTTATTATAAAGGGTATCTAAATAGCCGCATCAGTGATGCACACATTAAGATGCCCTTTGAGAATAGGTTGCAATTCCTTTGGAGTAAATGATGAAATGCGCTTGCACATCTCATCACTGGCACCAAAAATAATCTGGGAGTCTGCCCCATGGTAAATACCAGCACATGGAGCCAATGGGCTTGTTACATAGAAACAAAGTAGGAGATGCAACGTGAGCAACTGAGATTGGTGCCAGGTCTGTTATGCCTGATTGACATCGCATTAAACAGGAGCATATCTGTATATGTCAGGGGCATCTTCAACATGGTCGCACACACATGTGCTCAACAAAGGTGTATTTTCTCAAGTGCATTTGAAAGATGTTCCAGGCAACCACAGATGTGTGCCAGTGTAAGGCTTTGTGAATATGGGAGAAGGAGCAGGCGCACATCTGCGATGCTCAGGCACATTCAATTGTCTTCAGTGACAATCTTTGTGGATCAGGACAATTCATTTCGATAGGTTCTAAGAGCATCCTCTGAGGATCTTGACTGAATATCGTAGGCGAGATTCTCAAAAACAAGTGCAAATGAAAATAGCATCTTTTTTTTTTATTTGTCCTTCTTTGAAAAGGAGTCCTGAACTTTTGTGTGCGGCTGGTCAACAGTGCAAGGGATGTGGTGTCCAGCCCCTTTGCATACTGTGATAATGGAAATGAGAGTTGTTCCAGGTCTGGGCATGCTCGACCCGTTCCCGAGCATGGACAAAAGTACAAGCTGAGAAATGTTATGCACCAGTAAAACACCAATGGTCACGCAGCCGCCATCAAGAGTAGAATAGGTTCTGGGAGAGGGCGAGAGGTAGCTTGCATTCAGATATGTTGGACAGGTTGCATAATGCCCAGACAGTGTTATACAAGTAATGTAGAGATGGGCAGGCAGGGAGAGGTTGCAGCATAAACGGGAAGGCAATAATGAATGGTGGCATGTAAGACACGAAGAACACTAAAATGGCGGAAAGAAGAACCAAAGTACCATCATTTCTCAAACCAAACCCTGCAAGTGCCCAATTTTGAAATATTGCATCCAGACATAAAATTGCTTAACACGAAATTCTAGGCCTCACAAGGCTTAGACAGCGACCCCAAGCACCAAGGTCAATGCATTTACCTACAGAAGCTTAGAAGTTGAAACCGCACCAGATAACATTTCCCTGGACACACAGCATGCTGCAATTATTAAAGTTAATTAGCTTCAATTGGTAGCAGTGATAAATAGATATCTCCTTCAATGCCAGGTGCAAGAAGGTACCGTGCCAATTTATCCCATATGAAATGATTATACAGCACCCCAAGTGTCTGCCAAAGGAAAACACACACTTGTTACAATAGCAGAAAATCTAATAAATAGGTGAAAATGAGCTCTGAACAATGGTCCACTACCACATTATTGAAAACAGCACTCATTTATTTTAGGCCCAATTAGACAGTGCACCTGCCACTTACTTGGCACATCCAGACATAGAGAAGACATGCTGCCAAGGCCACAAATAGACTGGCTAATAAGTCATCAGGCCTGGGAACGAGAAGGGAGTAACTTTTTTGAACTGGATCATAGCGGTCCCCCACCACATACCTCGGCACACCATAAACATTCTTGACTGCGAATGAGCAAAGGACTGACCAATCAAACTGCATTCTTCTTATCAACTATTGTAATAGAGTGCCAACCAAAGACTTGATAGATTGAGATCTATCATTTGTAGATGGATGTATCTAGGAGGAGTTATTAGTTGTGAAAGAACACACGGTAAAAGGTTCACCTATGGTCTATACTTCTGTGATCAACTGAGTGAGAGAGCAGAAGTGTTTTGATGTTTAATAACGGTGACATCAGCTATGACAATGATCTGTTTTATAACCGTTTTGTTCCTAACACCATTTTGAGATTGTCTTTTGAACGCTTTCCCAGCACCAGTTTGCATAGGAATAAAGTTGGGCTTTCTCTTGCACGTGAGTTACTCTGTTATTGAGTATTTTCTCTTTATTGGTGTATTTGGGCCTATCTGAACAATACATTGGTGTGTTACAGGCTGCAAGCACTCATTTCGATGCTGGGAGTATATTTGACAGTGACAAGCCTGCGCCAGTGAAATGCGAGGAAATACAATTAAATAACCCATCCTTGTTTGATAGAAAATGCAAGTGGTGCAGCATTGGTCCATACACATGCATGGCATGGTGGGGCATGACCTGCAATGCACACACCCCTGTTCCCATTTCAAACAGGCACAGGATGACCCCTTTGTTTTTAGCACATTTTAAAGTGCATCAGTTGTTTATAAAGGATGCACCTGAAAACGTGCCAACATTCTGTGTATTTGTGCAAATGAGAAAAGAGTAAAAGACTGGCATTTGAAAATATCCATCCATAATTCCATAATGTGCACATTCTAATGCCTTTTTTCAATAGGGTAGACCTATTTTCTGGTCGCAGTGATGAGATGTGAAAGTGCTGGTATATCAATAATATTTTGAGAATCTGTCCGCCTGAATTCAATACAACTGCACAAAATGAGCAACTGCAAAAGCAACACATTAAAACGAATTTGGCTGCATTTTATTTTGTGCACATATTTCAATGGGCGACGAGACTGGTTTTGTTATTTTTCTTTTAAACTGAAATGCCAGTGCTTCCCGCCAAACAGTGCAGAAAAGCGCAGTGTGTCATTACTGTGAGGGAGAGATACACGCCAGTCAAATGCGGGCAGCCTGAAATAAGTAGATACTCTTAGTAAGTGACACTCAGATGATTGGAAGTATGGTGTTTGGTGTCAGAAATGAGATGAGCAGGCAGTATGTGTGACAGCGGGCTGGCACGATGGGGGCTAGGATCAGGAGTGCCAGGATTACAGCAAGCAAGGGGACTGAGATGAGAGAGTTTAGAATCCGTCCATCTAATAGTTGTAGTCAGGCCGAAAGAAACACAAAACAAATTGCAATTGTACCTTGTGATCATTCAGGTCAGCGAATTTGTGTCAATCTTTTCATATGCTTTTTTTCTGAGACCGCTCTAGGTAGCTGCTTCTTGTTCTGATGTACATCAAATTTGGATGTCACTTTTTATTTTGTATAAAATAACATTGTGCTACATTGGTACATATGGTCCTTAACATGCCCCATAGCAGAAGATATGTGACAAAAGCCGGCTATGACTGTCTCCTAGTCTGTACTAACAACATGCTTGGACTGGTACTGCGAGGTGTAAAGCTTGCATGAATATGTCAGAAGTAACCAGTGACATCAGATAATGCTTCCTCTACTCACGTCTCTGTTACCTTTGGTGCAAACAGATAAGGGAAGAGGACAAAACCCCCACCCCTTCCTCTCCGCCACCTCTCTTCTCTGTGATTCCCGGGGGATTCATTAAGCAGCTGGTTCGGGAGACAGAGAAAGAATCTAAAGAAGCCAGGCAGAAAGACAAGCAAACCAAGGATGAAACCCAGGTTGGTATTCTGCACTCATATCTGCCACAGCGGTGGATACCGTGTTCCAAACTGATGAGGGTTATCAGAACGTTGCATGGCGGCAACATTGGGGAACTGCAACATTCATTATACAATACATCTATTTCTATCCATCAGTTTTGACCGCAATCCGAACCCAACACAAGTCTCAACATCAAAAATATCTACCGCAAAAAAAACAAGATATGCACTTAATAGCTACATAGCATGATAGCCGAAAGGTTGACTCAGCCGGCCATCCTTCCGAGGTCAATACAGTGAGAAACATTAACTTGGATAATAATAACATGTGTTACTACAGGATTTAGAAGCAGGAGGAATCCATCATGAAGTGCTATATGAGAACTCTAATAATAACAACAATAATAACAACAACATGAATAATAATAATAATAATAATAATAATAATAATAATAATAATAATATATACTGTTATTGCTGACACACAATAGATGGGCAATCCCATCATGGAGTGTACTTTCTATACGAGTAAATTGCACTTTGAAGGCAATGCACACTTTGCAAACGTATCCTTATTGTCGTATGTAGATGTTAAATGCATGGATAGTTTTCCTGTCGACATTTCAGTGCTGCCATATGTGTTGGAGATATTTCTGCTTTCTCGATCATAACCTGGCACCTCATCATTTTCCTCATTTTCTTTGGTAACCATTTGCAACCACAAAGCCAGGACAGGAATGGTATAGAAAATCAGTAATACATGCTTTTGTATGCACATTGTGAAATTATGCAAGACAAGTATACTTGACTAAGTTGAATCTGTTCTCCAGAGCAGACATTTAATTATGTTTCATTTTGATTTGATCACTGACCTGAAATGGCACCGTTCTGTGTTTTGGCAAAAAGCAAATCAATGGGCCTCATTACAACCCAGGCGTTAAGGGTTTAACGATGCCATCGGCGCCGTTAACCCTTAACGCCTGATTACCATTTTAACGCCTGCTTTTAGCAGCCGTTAACATGCAAGGCACTAACCCGCCTTGGTGCTAATTACGGCACCGTAATTTACGGTGCCGTAATTAGCGCCTTCCCCACTCCCATTATGCCCTATGGGGCAAAAATGGGAATGGGGAAGGGTAAATGGGGAATGGGGATTTACCGCCCCACTCACCTTGGAATGGGGCGGTAAATCCGCCATCCACCATGGTGTAAACAGAGTTTACACCATGGTGGTAAAGTAGGGAACTTACCGCCTGGGTTGTAATGAGGCCCAACGTGTATGCAGACAATTAAAGAATATAGGCGTTGTTGCAAATGCCCTGATTTTAACCTTTTTTGCACAAACCTTTTATACAACAGTGCAGGTCACATATAACGTTCCACTATTGGATGTTGTGTGTAACCTCGAGCATAGCTTTGCTCAAATAAAGTCGTTTTAGATGGTAAAATGTTCCAGTTGAGTGAACACCTTAGCTCCAATTATCCAGGGCTGAGGGCCTCATTGTCCTCTCATGCATTGTCTTCCAATCATGGCATGGACTTGAGACACCAGCAGCATCATGAATATTAAGGGAAAAAGCCATATTGTGTCAGTCCGTAGTTATGGTTAGATGTTATTTTCTCATTGTGTCATGTATTGTTATTCTTGTGTCGTAATTTGTCAAAAGCAGCCGTGGTTGTTTTGTTGTTCTGCCATCTTGAAGTCATGTGGCTGCTACATGTGTTGATTTGCTGCAAAACCAAATAAGCAAATACATATCCCTATTCTGTCCTATGGAGATCAAAGCATATGAAAGAAACTCTATGCTATCAGCATCATTGTCCCAGCAATACCTGATTTTGCAAACAATCTTTTACCTAAATGGCCATTTGCCCTGCACTGCTGACTATCAGTTACCACCAAAGCGTAGGTGTTTCGCAGGCATTGAGTGCACACTTTCATTCTCAGTCCTGTGCCACTTCTTTCACCATGGCATTTCACCAAGACCAACCATGGTTGCTACTGCTATAATGTCAATGAAATGTCTTCTTTCTAACTGTACTGTACCTTCCCCCCAAAAGTGCACATTTGACTACACTCACTGCATCTTTCAACAGGTCAATCAGGATCCTGCACCAGATGTTTTAAAGGTATGTATATGTGTTTATGTATGGCCACAAGGCCATCTTTTCTTTCACTGACTAGCTGTTCCATGCTCCACCTATTGCCACTTCCCCCTCATAGAGCCAAACAGTGCAATGTCCTTGAGTACAAGCAACACCTGACATATCTATTTAAGTGTGTGTTTGCACAACTGTTTGATCAATATTTTCATTATTTAATATCATTGTTTAAATTATACATTTGTTAGGAAATTATTTGCCATGGTTGTCATACAGTAATTGCATTGGATACTTAAAAGTGTAAATCTAGATCAGCTCAATGGAAAACATCAACCGGACAATGAACATGCATGTCCAACCATGATAAAGGAAAGCACACTGTTCATATCATTACATAGACATGTTAAATCATGATGTGTTACACAGAGTCGTAAGTCGTGACTAAGCCCCATGAAGCAATCCGAAAAGGATTGTACAGACTAGTCTCTCTTAAAGAATACAAGAGAATATTAACAAGGTGTTCTTAAATGTGACATCACAGTTGCTCTTCCTTCTTTGCCATTGGCAAAACATCCATGACAAATTGGTGGTTCTATGAGTAAGCAAAGGATGCTCATGTCAAGTATATAAAATACATGCAGACTAACCCTAGTCGGAAGAACACCCAGACAGGCAAAGCTCACCCTAGGAGAATGGTGGTGTGTCGCCTATCTAATAGGGATAGCGAGAGGACTCTCCCTCATCAAAAAATACATACACTCTTATGTCACTTACATCAAATAAAAAGACCAGAATCAAGTATGAATAGAGACAGTCAACATGTATTGTTATCTATGCTTTATGTCACGAAGGGCTCCTACAACCTGGAATTTCTATGCAATTTAATCACCAACTGGGTAACGGCCCATCACACATATCAGGCCTCATTCTGGAGTATTGAAACATACAACCCTCTAATTAGGGGAAACCTAGAGGCATACTGCCTAGCTAGGATACGCGTGTTCAACCTATGTTAAGTAAACATGTCATGTTCATGAGAAAGCTCATGATCTAATGGTCAACTGGTTTCAATGACTGTTGTAATCAGGGTAATGTTCTTCAGGACCTTTATTTTTTCACAGATGGCCTTCCCTCCATCAGTAGTTTGCAGTGGCGGACTAAGCGGCACCTCCGTCCCCTAGTCCTGGACTTATTAACTGGTCCTGGGAGAAATGGGGTGGGGCAGTAATCAGCAGGGCCGGACACTGGACTACGTTTGATGTAATATGGATCCCGCCATCTCGGGGAGAGGCATACATTGTCACAGGCTGGTACTGCTGTCCGTTGTTTTGACTCTGGCTGGAGCCTGGTGACACTCATTTGTGTTTTGCTATGGTGTTCGCCATAGCAACACACAAATGAGTGTCACCGGCGCATAGAAGCAGGGGACAAGGACAATTTACTGCATGGAGCGACAGGCTCCAGCCAGAGTCAAAACAACAGACAGCAGTACCAGCCAGTTCTCCAAGCAGAGATTAGGTGGGAGATCCTTATCATCAGCAGGTGCCTTCCTCTGGAATAGCCTCCCTGCATCCCTCTGTCTTGAGCCGGACCTCCTGAAATTCCGGAAACTCCTCAAGACCTTCCTCTTCTCCTCTTCCTTCTCTCTCCCTCTACACTGCTAACCTAGTACTCTCTCCTTTCCCCCTCTCACTCCTATTCCTTACAGCATGCTGACTGTCCGCCTGGTGTACCTCAGAGTCTCACTGGTCTTTGGCACCCCCGCCAGTCCTCTCGCACTTGCCTCAGGGCCCTACACTCCGCCCTCACTCAAAGCACTGAGAAATTAGCACAACAGAGTGATTCTCTCTGCACTTACCCCAGTCTCAACCAACCAGGTGCACTTGACACTCCCCTCCCTGTGACCCTCTGTGCACTTCTCGATCCATACGCACCATGCCTGAAGATCGTCTTGTCTGTTTCTCCCCTAATCGTACTGTTAAAGTTGCAGAATCGCCATCAGGCCTATTTGCTATATCCCGCACTGTTAAATGTATTGTATGCACTTACTGTGCCTGTGCAGACTATTATCATCTCAGAGTTTCAATGGCTGTGTTGTTTTTTTTCCCGTGTTCCCACCCTCTTTGAGCACTTTGAAACACTTCCCTGTCTATAGGCACAATATAAATAAACAATACAATAAAATCCACACCATCCTCTCCCCATCCTACATGAGACTTTGTGATCTGCTCCCCAGTGTTTCCTCCCCTTGTTGCTTGTAGATCCCTTGCTACCAAAATGCACGTCCTTCACTGTTGGTAGCTTCTCGCTCCCTTCGTTCTCTGTTTCCCTCATCATGTTCTTCCTCCTGTGATTGTAAAGTGCTCTGTTGCTTCCCAACCCTAGTTCTGTGCTTGATAATAATAATGATAATAATACTAATTATAATGATAATAATTATAATAATAATAATAAACATGAAGGGGATATCTAGATACAATTTCCTAAAACAAATCATAGCAAATGGCATCCACCAAAGTGCATTAACTGGTAGCAACAACAAAATGGCAAAGCTGTCTAGCATACTACCTCTCTTCTAACTAACCTCTCCCACCCATCTATTTTTCAGAGATGCCAGAGCACCTGGGGACCATGCACACGGCAGAGGTGTGCAATATAAATTCCAATAACATAATGTAACCACATGGCCACAACACTAAGTAAAAGCAAAAGTTTCCCTACCTCAGCACCTTGTCCTGGAGTATACCAGTAGGGGGGAATGTGCCAAAAACATGGCCAGACTTCGGTTCCAGCAGGGCTTGGGGGGCTCTGGGTAGTAGGAGAAGTATTGGTCCATGTAGTACAGAGAAGCTGTCAATAGTCCAATAAGAGAAATTGTAATTCGCCCATAGATGGTGTCTATCCCTCCTATGGAATCTTTATCAAAGATTCTGCTTGAGCATATTCTTTTAGCCCCTGCACTGAGTATACTACTGTGGCGTTAACACCCGATCCGGGGTGCTAAAAAAAAAGGATTCCCCTTCCTACAACGAGACGGGCGCAGTGTCCTGTTGTGGGAAGGAACATCCTTTACCAACATGGTCGCCATGAAAATAGAAGGCGGGACTCTGTACAGAGCCCCTCTTCCCATTCAATGTCGGCCGTTCTGCGCAGAGAGGAAGGTGCGGCTGCAGCCGCAATAAGGTAAGATTGGGTCAGGGAGGATTAAAAATTTGAAAAGGGGACAATGGCTGGGGAAGATGGTGGTGGGGGGAGCCGTCCATCAGGCGGCTTGGAACACAGGCTTAGATCAGTGGTTCAAGCCTGCGTTCCGAGGCCCCTGATTGGCTGGCTCCCCCCGACCGGGTGCTAATGTACATTAATGTTAGAATCCATCTAGATGTGAAACATTACCCAAGTGTGTTATATGAAATACGAGTAAGGGAATACGGTAAATCCTAAATTCCTGAACACACCTATACGTGAAATGTCCTTTAAAATGAGCACTGGAATGTGGTGGGAAATGAGTGACACATTCGTAATGTTATATCACATAGGTTAATACCATTTGTCTTGTGACCAACAGTTCTTCGTGATGAAAGATGATGTGATGCAAAGAAAATACTCAACATGTTTATATGTTAATAACCAAAGTCTAGTGTATTCAAGTGTGCACCCTGGCCCATTAGGTTAGTGCTGCTCAAGCAGATGTAACCCACCTGGAATTGTATGACATGATCCACCATAAAACATGCTTGTGCGTAAATGGTGGCTTGGATGCTTTGCTCCTTCCAATATTACAGTAGGCTGGGTTTCAGACGTGTTTACCTTGTTATTGGCACAGAAGGAATTCTGCATTCAGAGCTTGGACTAGGGTTTGAGTAAATGTAGTGATTATAATGCACGCGCACATTAGCGTAGTTAGATAAGTGTTAAAGTTGATATTGTTATAATATTTCATAGTGTTGCTGCAGTTTCCCCAATTAATTTGCCCATTATGTTTAACTCACAACATGCACAATATGCAAATGTCTGTTCTTAAGCAGGAATTGACATATTATAACAACCCTTCCTGTCTTCCCTTTTCTCACTGCCTGAGGTCGCAGGTAGGTTTTTGAAGACTATCGAAATCCTGGTTTGCAGCAATGCCTTTGGCCCTATCTGATGGGTTGTGATATTACCTTGGAACCTGCCTGTGACGACCCAGTATGACTACACTGTCAAGTGATGGAAGGGGCAGGGAGGATGAGTGGGTAGAGCAATAAGGGAACTATTTCCTGTGGCAAGCCTGGCCTGCCCTCAGTGATATCTCTGGACATGCATACATCACACTGTACATAGCCAGGCTAGAAAAGGATGGGGCATTACCAGCAAGGCCCAGATTATAATACTTTCTATTCTGTGCCTTTAAACTGTATGAGGGCTTTCAACCTTCATTTAAAGGCAACACACTTCCCACAGTAGAAATGTTGTGTTTGTTCACATAGGAGGAGGAGGGGCACACCCCAATAATGGATGTCTATGTGAATGGTGTGCTGGATTGTGCACAACATCTCTGCAGACCTTCTATAGCGTATGGCTCACTACATGTTTTAAAGGCGGCAACATATGTTATATTATTCTTGTATTTCAGTTAGTTTTGTGACACATCACCATTAAACTGTTATAAACTTTGAGAATTGGCACTTGTGCTTTTACCTGTTCTATATTAAATAAAGTCGAGGTGCCTGCCTACCCCACTACATCAGGATGGGCTACAGGCCTTGCCATTTTGGTCCTCAAATATTAAATCAGTAAAGATGAGTGTGGGGTGAGATGGCCCTTTGACGAAGGTGGTATATATCTTCTCACTCTCCCCGATTTCAACAGAAATTAATATTTTTTTGATAGGTTTTAAAACCAAACGTTAAAACGTTTCCATGTCTATGCTCTACAGGTAATTTCTGTGCAGGTCCCTCCTGCACAAGAAAAGACCACAGAGCTCTTTCTCTTTCAGCCTGCCCCCCTGTGCCACCACGCCCAACTTCTTAGAAGAGTGGACCCCTCCACCCATCAACAACTGCATCATGCTCCCAGAAATGTGGCTTTCCCCTGTTCCGCTCCATCCCGACCTGCATCCACAAACTGACCTGAGTTTCCCGGAATCCTGCTACCACCACCTCATCTTCTCTCCTTCAGGCTGTTCCTCCTCACCCTTCCACACATGCCTCCTACACACTCCCTACATGCTCACTCTTTGCCTACTCACCGCCCACCTCCCAATCTGGACAGGATGTTCCAGTAACCCGCTCCACCTTTGTGTTGTGGTGAGGACACATGATGCAAAGTAGTTGTGGTGAAGAGCCTCACAGCAAAGGTGACGCGGGTAAGGCACATTTCTGATAAAAAATATTTTGCCAAAACAGTGTTTTCCAATACTGCCATTTAAAAAAAAAGAAACCAAATTATTTTCCTTTGATTAGCAAATGGTTGTCTCAAATATTTGTCACATGCATTACCATGGGAATACAGTCATTTGGTATCATCCACAATCCTTCACTTAACTGTTCTATGATCATGCCACTTTGCTGTTTTGACTTTTAAGATTAATAGATTGTAATTCATGGAGCTGGCTCTCTTCATATATGCCATTTGTGGGTGCCTTCTCTGCAGATGCACCATTAAGTAGGGAAGACAATGTTCATTTACGCTACACATTGTATACTTTTAATGCTTAGGTTGAAAGAAATCAGTGCACAGCGGCATGTGTGTGTGTCTTGTCCTCTATGTGTTCATCTGTTATGTAAAACTACAGATAGTTCAAGCTATGTTGCCCCTAAAAGGTACAATTATCCCTAATAGAGAACTGAACCTTGAAGACCTCCAACAATGAAGCTTAGATTTAAACATTTCAAATCATATTTACACTAAATCTGTTTTTTCTTCATTCTATTTTTAGTCTCCAGGAAAATTGAGCAACAACTTAGTCCAGCAATTTTTATTAAAAGATGAGAATATTCTCTTCCTAGAAAATGAAATGGAAGGGGAAAACTCAGAACCGCTGGCCAGTGGTCTAAATGGAGACAAAAACAGGGAACAGGTGCCTGAGAAAATTCCAACCAAAAAACCTCTAAGCCTGAAAATACATAGAAATACAGGAAAGAAACAGGCTGTGCCAATCTCGAAACAAGCACCACCAACTCTGAAACAAGAAAAAACAACAAAGCCTGAGGACACTGGGAATTGCAAGTCTGTGAACACTTTGAAGGAAAACAAGGAAGAAGAGAACAGTGTTACAGTTAGCACAGCGGGCACTGAGCAACAAAACAATAATGAGGACACTATTAGAGAGGGGTGGGGGATGAGGACGGAAGTAAAAGACAGTACAAACAAAAACAGCATTAGCAAAGAAATGGCAGAGGAAGGGAATAAACTGAAGAGTGAAATGCTGGCACGCTCAGAAGAGAGGAATGAATACAGTGAAGAAACAGTGGACGAGAAGCATGACGTAGAGAAGCTTGAGAAGACCACGCACAGCAGCAGCGACAAAGAAACAACTAATGAGAGATGTCAAGTTACAAATCAATGGCCAGAGAATAATAAAGATCAAGAAACTATCCGAGATGAACGTGATATGAAAGAAGATCGGCTTAATCAGAATGACAACAACACGACATGTCGCTACATCAAGGAAGAAAGCAACGAAAATGTCAGCGAGAATACAGATTCAGAAAAGGTAAGATACTAACCATTAATTGAGACTGGGAATGGCTTTTTAGAGTAGTGTAATGAGTAAATTAGACGTTACCCTAAGAATTTGACTATTTGACTCCATGAGATAAATGCCTGCAAACACAGTTACGGTTTTTAAACGTGCACATGTAGTTCTTAAGAAAGAGCATACGCACTATCTGAACAAAGAGATACTTTCTCATCAAGAAATGATAATTTATACCTTTACATTTTCACCAGTAGATTTGTACATAATATTGAAACTTTCTAAACCTGTACTCTAAGCCACGTGTGTGCATCATTAGGCTCTAAAGGGGGGAGACATTCATGCATGTGCCAGTCCTGGCACGTTAACAGTGATGACGCATTTGAGTTGTGCCAAACGGTAGATTTAATAATCTTCAAGCCCCCAAAACCCTCCCTTTCTCATGGTAAATCATAACATTTTTATATTCTACTGACTTTGCTATCTGAAATTGCATTTACATTGTTTAAGGAATCAAATTAATATCCAGGACAGAGTACCAGCCTCTGGCCAACACGACAATGTTGATTCATCTGTTCCATACATATTAGAATTGTTTAGCTGTGCCTAGAAAAATGTTGTGTCTCATCTCTTAATCAGACCATCTTCTCTAGCAATATGTTTCACGCATTCAGCATCCAAGAGAACCCTCCTCTTGTCTTCAGTCTTCATTTACTGCTCCTCTGCCTACAAATCTATCTATCTATTCAGGGGAAAAAGAGAGCATTACAGTGATCAGATTTACCCTAACAAAACACCTGAAATTCGGCAATCGCATTTTGAGCAAGTTCACCTTAACTATGCGCCCCCTGTTGTGCAGTGCATGACCACAATTACGACATAACATGACATCACTGTTGACATCAATAATGGCATCATACATTCCATCACTGATGACATCACTGCTCGTGTCACTAGTTACGTCATGCATGACATCACTGATGTCACTGGTTTGATTAATTACATTTTGAAATATGACAACTCTGTTTTTTAACATAACATATATGTCCATATTTCATAATTAAAGAGTACAATGTATTCTTCCCTTATTGTAATGCACTGTATACAATTGTAAGTACATACAGACATTATTACAAAAAAAGAATACTATGCAAGTATTTATGTACTTTGGAAGGTAATCGTTTTCTAACTGATTTATTTTGCATATTAACCAAACTTCACATTGTTAGGTTATATATATCATCATACTGCACACGGCACATACTTTCTTTTGTATGTGATTATTTTTTATAAAACGTGTCATTTACAAAACAATGTGTTCATGTAATGTTACTACAGTAAGGAGAATTGTGCATTTCAATGTGATATTGACTATTTACATAACACTTGCTATTAAACATGTTTTTACTTCTATCTATTCTTATTCTTGTTTAACTACTACATATACTTATTAAATTATGTTTGAAATAACTGAAATAGATCTACCAGAATCAGGTACTTTCCCTGCAATGAAGCATTGTAATTGTTTACTAATCCATGCAATTCAAACCATTTGTATAACATTACATATATTTTAAACTTTATAACTTGATCAGTACTACAAATTAATGCTCCACATGTAATCATATCATAATTCTAAATCAGTTTATTGTTCTATGTCATGATGTTATGTTTTTAAGTGTAATAAAATAAAATAAGTATGAAAAGAGGTCATCAACAATATTCTAAATTAGTTAACCAGTAATGTCACATTTTATGCAATTATTGATCTCATCAGTGATGTCGTGTATGATGTAATTAATGAGGTCATCTGTGATGTCATCTGTGATGTCATCAATGTGGTCATACGCTGTGCAAGAGGGGGCACATAGTTAAGATGGACTGGCTCGCAATGCGAATGCTGAATTTCAGGGTTTTGTTGTGGTAAAGCTGATCACCTTAACACTCTCTTAACCAAGGTTTTTTCACTGAATTTCAAATGTTTTGTTTCTATGTATTGTTCATGCGAAATCTGATAACCTTAACTCTTCTAACTAAAGTGTTTTCAATGCATTTCAAGGGTTTTGTTAAACTATAGTTTCTTCACGCCTACTAGCAAAGGCCTTTGGCCATGGCCACAGTAAATGTTGCACCGATAGGTATCTGTGGGGCCCAATAGCGATGGGCTTTAGTCGTGGCCACTGTACATTTTGCTCAACACGTTTCTTCAAGCCAACTAGCCATGAACTTTGGCTGTGGCCACTGTACATGTTGTACCAATAGGTTTCTTTCAAGCCAACTAACCATGGCCTTCTGTCATGGCTACTGTATATGCTGCGCCAATAGGTTTCTTTGGGGTCCACTAGCCGTGCCCATGGACACAGAGATCCATTACCCCCTGACTAGGAGATGTGATCACTGCAGGTGTAAAATATTTTTTTCACTCTCCACTCCTGTCGGATTCCCCTGATCGTCCCCCGATAATGGCAATGAACGACACATACAGCGGCATTAAACTACCCATGCCTGTGGGATTTCCCTGGTATTCCTGTCCTCACATGTACTCACCTGGTGCCCCCCTCCTCTTTCGATGGGCCTCTCCCCACAGTTGCTTTTTACCTCCCTGGCCTTCTCCTGGCCATTACCCCATCACTGTTTGGTTTGTGTGACGCATTTCTGTTCTGCAAGGTGGATTTGATTGAAATGCGAGTGCTGAATTTCAGGGGTTTCATTGCATTACATTTGATCACCTTAACTCTATCTTAAAAAATGGGTTTTCACTGATTGTCAAGGGTTTTGCTATACCTTACTTCCCTCAAGGACATGGCCATTGCACATGTTCTACCCATGGCAGCCATGGTCGAACATGTTGCATAGTTTCTTGAGGTCTCACTAGCTATGGCCTTTGGCCGCAACCTCTGTGTGTGTTGCACTAATAACTTTCTTTTGGCCCCACTAGCCCTGGCCACTAGAAATGTCAAACCATTACCAAACACCTATTTCCCCCCTACCCAGTAGATGTAGTCACTGGAGATGTTCAACCTTTTTTTTCTAACTCATTATTCCAGTGAAAATTTCATAGCAATCATTTCCAATAACAGGAATTCCTGCAGTAGAGTAGTGGTTTGCCGATCCCTGTGATAACGGGAAAAATTGCTCAGAATTAAAACCGTCTTTCACATCCTCACAGGCACTCAACATGTGTCCACCTGTTTTGTTTCAGGACCCCTCACTCCACCCAATTGCTTTCTCCCTCCCTAACACGTTCCCATTACCCCATCACTCTTTGCTTCATGTGATGTACATTTGTTTCTGAGTGCGTCTTCCAGCATTGCTGCTGTAATCTTGTGAGATTGTCATGGTCTTTCCCTGTAAACCAAAGATTTTCTACCCATAAACGGCTCCCCAACCCACCCCCAAATCTCATTTCCCTTTCCCTCTCTGCCTGATGTGATTGCTATTGGTATTGAAATGTATATAGCGCCTATGGGCAGGCCTCAAAGCACTGTTGTTTAAAACAATCAGTGTTCATATTGGAGTAACTACATACACAGAAGAGTTTTGAGTCTCTTTCTGAAGTCAAAAATGTTATTATACTCTGTAAGGTCATAGTGGAGGTCTTTCCAAAGATTGCTGGCTTCCTTTTTCCTCCTCCAAATGGCGTTAAGAGTTCTTTCATTTGTATATTCTCCTGGTAATATCACAGGAATCACTTGCATCGAGACAAACAAAAAAGTTTTTTTTCTGAAAAGCATCTCTGCTGCAAAGCACTAAGGCTGATATATATATAAATATATTAATGAACAAGCGACACCCCCATGTCTCTGTCGACTATTGCAAACACTACTAAATGAATTTGCCACAAATCAGCAAAGGAAATTAAGTCAATGCTTTGTGCTCAAATTGTTTGTTATTTGGTCCAAATCTGCCCAGTGGTTTAATGCTATGGCTGTTCAAAAATTGCACCTTTTCTCTAATGGAAAATTAATGCGAGAAGGCTGAAAACAGCGCTTTTATGTTTTCTTAATACCATTTTTAACAAATTGTTCCCAAAATTTCCAGTTTGGGTGGGTGCCTTCACAAACCTTTGGTTTAGAAAATGTCATCCAAATCTACCCAGCACATCAAAAGTCATTATCCTCTCTCAACCTCTCTGCTGCAAATTACTAAGGCAGATATAAAGGTTTTTAGGCACCAGAGGCATCCCACTTGCTGTTGAATATTTTAAAAACGACTCAAACCAGTCCGGGAAATTAAGTCAACGCATTGTGTCCAAATTCATTCTAATTTTGTCCAAATCTGCTAAGCAGTTTCTGCACTACATCTATTCAAAAACAGCACAGTTTTACTATGGGGAAATGAATGTGAGTAGGTTGAAAACAGCAGTTTTATGTTTTCTTAATAGCTTTATTCATTTTCTAACAAATTAGTCCCACAATGTCTAATTTAGTGGTGCTCTTGGCAACAGTTTTCTTTGGAAAATGTCCTCCAAACACATCAAAAATGATTAGCCTTGCTCATCCTCTCTGCTGTAAAAAGCATAAAGGCCAATATAAAGGTTTTAAGGAGCAGAGGGCACCCCCTTCTCTGTCAAATATTTTAAAAACTACTGGATGGATTTACACCAAACTAGTAAATATATGTAAATCCATGCTTTGTGCCCAAGTTGTTCCTTGATTGGTCCAAGTCTGCTAATGGTTTTCGCGCTATGGCAGTTCAAAAATTGTTATTTATGGAAAAATGAATGGGCTGAAAATCATGAAACTCTGGGGTTTTGTTTTGTTAATAATATTTGAATTTTATAACGTTTTGTTTTTGGGGGGCTTGACAAACATTTTGTTTTGAAAATGTCATTAAAATCCATCCAGCAAGTCAGAAAATGGCTACATTTTCACTTCTGAAATGCCTCTCAGTGTCTCTACTGCCAAGCACCATGGGAGATATAGCTATATTTTTTGGGGAACGGGGCATCCCCTTCTCCGTTAAATATTTTAATAACTACTGGATGCAATAACCCTGGGCTCCCCCCCTGTAAATCAAGACAGTGCTTCAGGTGCAAGTTTTTTCGTACCAGTTCCATTCCGTACAACAGTTTGGGCTGTGCGCTTGATCAAAAAATGTGTCCCTTTTCTCTATGGGAAAATAAACAGGGACTAGGCCAAAACAGTGTTTTATTACTTCTTAACGACCCCCACAATATAATATCATACATCTGTTTTACGTTCACTTTTGGTTTGTTTATTGATCAGCAAACAAACTCATCTTTCCAAAAGCATAAAATATGTTGACGATCATACATCTAAAACCGTAGATTGCATGTTTAGCACTATAATATTTAAATGTACATAAATCATAGTTCGCAGAAGTCCATATGTTAAAAGTTGGGTGTGCTTGGAAGAGGAGCCATTATGGCTTGTGTGTATCCTTGCAGCCCATCTAACACAGAACCTTTAGTGAAACAGCTTTGTTGTCTCCAGGCTTTCCAAATATAATGAGAGTAGCACAGGCAACCACAGGTATTGCCATCAAATATGCCCAGCCAAGATCCTCTTGGAGGTGCCTGTTATTGGTTCCCCTCAAGAGAGGCTTAGCCAAACAAATCCCAGTGTATATGGGTTGCAGGCATGCCAGAGTGTAATTCAATTGGCCTGGTGCAGGCTGATTGCACATACCAACTATGCCCACTCAGCATCAATTATATCCCTGGCCAGTAGACATTGTGTTATTTGTGTATAACCCTGGCCAGTAGACATTGTGTTATTTGTGTATAACCAAGGTCTATGTTCATCAGGCACTGTTAGAATTTGTACTATTTCCAAAGCATGTGCCAAAGGCACTATTGAATATAGTAACAAATAGTAACATTGTCCAATGGGCATGACATAGGGCCAAGCATCCACCTCTGGCCAGTCTCAGGAAAAGTAGACTGTGGTTTAGCCCATATGCAGAAACACTCACTCTCTAGTCCCTCTGCTCATTCTAGAAACACAGCAGTCAATTAATCTCAAATTTGATTGTGGTTATTTTAGAGAAGTACATATCTGTTCTTTCTAAAATGTACTATAAACCACTAAAATGAGCACCATTAATGGTGGTCTCTGCTTCCACAAATCAGGTTTAATCTGAAAATATAAACAGTACAGGCATTTTAGCCTAGTGCCACATCTTTGCATCACTTAGCCCCGAACAGAACATGGAAGGTAAGTGTAATCGGGAAAATCAGAAAGAAGTCAAAGGTAGGAAGAGCCTTATACTACCCCTGCGCTAAGCTTTGGAACTATCATACCATTGCCTTGAACCCAAATTCCTCTCTTTCAAAAAGGACCAAAAACCTACCTTCTTGAAGTGTAATATCCACCCAAGGGCCTTGCTGTTATTAGTAAAGCAATGGCAAATAAATGTATGCATAAAAGGCTTGCCCTGCTCTGTTTCAACCTGATAATGTAAACATTACAGGCTTTGGCCCTCATTACGATACTGGCGCTAAACCATGGCGCTATTAGCACCATGGTTGGTGCCGGTATCGTAACAAGTCCGCCAATGTTCAATGGGGAATTACCACCCCATTCCAAGGTTGGCGGGGGCGGTAATTCCCCATTGAACATTGGCCCTTCCCCATTCCCATTTTTACCCGATAGGGCTCAATGGGACTGGGGAAAGCGGTAAGTACGGTACCGCAAATTGGGGTACCGTACTTACCTAGAGAGTCCCTTTGCGGGTCCCTACTTTAACGGTTGGTCTAGACCAGCCGTTCAGGTCGGGTCCCGCAAAGGGACCTCGTAGTAAGGCGCTAAGTGTTTAACGGCGCAGCAGCCTTTTACGGCACCATTAAACACTTAGCGCCAGGGTCCTAATGAGGGCCTTTGTAGCCTTGTGTACATCTTTGCATCACTGAGCCCCCAACATAATATGGAAGGTTAGTGTCATTGGAAACTCAAGAAGATGTCCAAGGGAGAACCTTTTACTACCTCGGCGCTAACCTGTGGAACTCTCGTCCCATGTCACCTTGCTTGCACCCAATTTCCCCTGGTTCAGAAAGGACCAAAACCCTACATTTTTCAAGTGTAATAACCACCACAGGAGCTTGATGTTTTGCTAATCTAGCAGGCATGCTCTAGGGGGACTAGTAGCATGAATCGCCAATGAGCAAAAGGAAAATAAATGTACAGATAAATAAATGAATAACTGTAATGGGAAACAGACCGAGCTTTTGAGTGAGAGTGACACAAGATAGATATGATAAGTTAATAAAAGCCACATTGTAGTGGATAACAGGGGGATGTGTCATGGCTGTATGGAATGTGTAGTGTAGTGAAACAGAAGAGTCATGGACAACAGATTGTTAATGAATCATAACCTCTGGTCTAACTTTGGGCAACTGTCTAGACTATCGTTTTTCAACCTGACATGCCATTACATATGCAAATCAGGCTTGGACCCACCACAAAATGGGCAGTTCAGCCTCAACCACCGCTAGGTCACATCCCTTCTGTATGTTACCACAAGCAACCCCTATCCGGAGTCAGCCTCAAAGGGCTTCTACCAGTGCCATTCCATGCAGAAACATGAGTGAGAGTTGAGGACAATGTGATGGGAGTGCTACAGGGAAAGGAGTGGAATAAACCTGGGTTGTTGGACCATTAGCCCATCCTGTTGGTAAAAAAAGAAAAAAAGTAAATAACGTAACATCAAAACACATTTTCAAATCCCAGGAAAAGAGGATTGTAGTCATCAACCTGGGTATACACTATATACAAAATAGGACATATACCTCAATTATGAATGAAACAATATCTTACTAATTGTCACAGTACAATTCATCAATTGCAATCAACAATATATGTCTTGCTCTCTTAGATTAATGAATGTTGCGTCCATTTAACCATATTGTCCTGTTTTCCTTGAAGATACCTGACGATGTGTGGTATGAGACGGAGCAAGTATGGTTTGTTCACAAGGATGGATTTTCTCTAGGTAAGAGGATTTTTTCTCAAATGCATTTTATATAGTGAGATATACCAATCTGTCCGGGAATCACACATGTTTACATCACAATAACCCAGATATGTTTTCAACTATAATGTAATTTCTCTGTAGTCATATAACATGAAGGCATCTGAGAAGTCTGAGGAGAAATATTGTGAGCCTGTCAGATAGCACAGCCAGTTGAACATTCCCATGATATCTGTGCGCAGCCTGCTGTGGCAGGTTAGAATCCCAGCAAGGTCAACTCAGCCTTTCATCCTTCCGAGATTGACAAATTGAGATAATAATGTCATCTTTTATTTCAGTGCTCTGAGACCCACGCGTGTGTGGCGCTAAATAAGAAATAGTAATTTTTCTGTGTGCACCTAATCCATTATATCAATACTTTAGAATAACCACACATGACCTTGTTTGTAGGGTTTTACACTACTCTTATCTAGAATGCAATACATGTCTCTTCATCAGTATAAGCCCCATATTGCATGTGTATGTATCATCCTGTAGTGTCCTGCAGTAAATGTGAGTTGATTGGACTTGTGCCGAGCATTTAATACCAATGAGCTCCCCATTATCCAAATAGTGCTGAGTTGAGGACCTGGGGTTAAGCAATGCACAACAAATCCAGAAATTCTACATCTGAGCTGTTCTTCACCAACATTGTGACCCTTAAAAAGAGTTGCATTACAGCAAGCAGTTGTATAGACTTTTCATTTAGACAGGATATACAATCTGATGCCCACACATAATGGCTGACAAAGTTCTATAAAAAAAAAGCTAGTGAACTTAGTGTTTTCTATTTTGTGAGGCACACAGACACGTTGAGTCTGGTGCCACAAAAAACTACTTTAGCGTCTCAGGAAATGGCTCCTCCCAGCTAAATCCTAGAAACTGCATAATGTATGAGATCCAATTATGGAAGAATGGCGACATGTCCTCCATGAACAAGTCCAGATGTCCTCACACTATATTCTCCCAAAGCCTTCACCACCATCAACACCTGCTTCTAGAGTCGGATAATCTGGTACCACCACATCTTCAATATCTCAAAATCCAAACACCTTGGAGTCACACTGGACTCCTCTATCACACTCGAGGCAAATATCAACTTAACTCTGTCATCTGTCCACTTCATCCTAATGCTAAATCGTTATATAAAACAATTGGTCTTGCTTTAAAACTTCAGACTATGACGCAAGCAAGTATTGTATTGAAACCAGACTATTGCAATGCTCCTCTGTAGGACCTATACTGTTTTTTATCAATATGATTCAACTTCTTCTGAACTCTGCAACCAGATTTGTCTACAATATTAACTACTATGACCACATGCACCGCACCTTCCAAGTTCATCACTGACTCCCCATCAGACAAAGATGCACATTTAAATCCTTTGTTCTGTTTCACAAAACACTACACTGAAATACTCTTGACTACCTGTCCAACCTATTTTCCTAGCACAATATTTATAATCATCTGCTATGGGATCTAGAAATTATACTGTTTTCAGGACCCTGCCCTAATATCCCCATTTTATTTTCAATGTTTACCAATTCTAATGCAACTTGTAGCTCTGGCTTTTCAGCCATGGCGTCTAAGACCTTCCTGCAATGTGTTCTATCTGGCCACAGACCTTGAGTCTTCATTGTGGTAAGTGCACTCTACAAATTCCCCCTAAAATATAATAAATACATACACTTTTTAACAAGCTGAATGATAAAGTTGCTCTTGAAGTAGTTTATTCCCCACATAAAACTATCCACAGTCAATATAAAGTGTCACACCAGTTTCTGGTCACAGAATACAGTAGGGACCAATGATGATGGCTGAAAGCCGTTAAAGGTAGGTCTCCATGAGACATATCAAAGAAGAAAATACTGAAAGCAATAAGGTTATGTTGAGTTACAGGGAGATTCTGTTTCGCATTTTCTTTTTTTTTCAAAACAGTATAGGAGTGAGACTGTCCCCTGTTCCATGGACACCTCTGTTATCATGTATTTCTTCCTTCTGCAGCCACTGAACTGAAACCTGATGTTGGAACCGCCGAGTTACCTGAAGGCAGAGTGAGAATTCGCATTGATGCTGATAACACTGTTTTGGAAGTGGATGAGGAAAATATACACAGGGTGAGTAATCGATGCCTGCACCTAAAATAAAACGTATCTAATATTCATTCTTCTATGTGCTGCTACTTGGAAGTTACAGATGCATGATTAGTGTGGTGTGGATGTACTTGTGCGAACACCAGAGTGACAATTAGATGCGTTTTATTTTATTCATTAAAATTGTTTTAGTTGATAAATCAACTTTTTCAATTCATAACACAGAGTCTTGTTCTTAACAGCAGTGGAATACATACAAATCAGTGACATAATTCATCATTGGAGAAGCCTTTAGCAACATACAATGCTCACATTTGTGAAACCAAAGTTAAACGCAGTTATCCTGGTATATCAAAGGTCTAGGTTCTTTAATATGATAATAAATACACATGTTATAGAATTAATAGACACAATTAAAATTAAAATGTGGTCCAAAAGAGATTGATTCTTGAGAGCATAAACATGCAAAATGAAAAATGAAAATCGATAAAACGATATCATAGTAAAACCGTTTTAAAATCAGCAGAAAAAAATGTTTTCAATCAGGTTTAGTGCTCATAAAAATGGTACTGTTGCAATATTAAGGGAGACAGTTTGTGCATTGAATATATAATACATGTGTTGTTTCGTTAGCAATTTGTATTCACTCAAGTACTTGTAGAATGCTAGTTTTCGTTGGTTTATTAAAAATGTGCATTCATTAATAAGATGTTGAGATGTCTCCCTATGTTCAATCATCAAGCAACATGTTACATCGATAGAGGATTTATTTGAGATTGTTGCTAGCCTAATTTTTGTCGCGCATAGGTCTAGACGAAGGGGAAGAATGGCATTTGCATAT
Source organism: Ambystoma mexicanum (assembly GCF_040938575.1). Classification (NCBI taxonomy): domain Eukaryota; kingdom Metazoa; phylum Chordata; class Amphibia; order Caudata; family Ambystomatidae; genus Ambystoma; species Ambystoma mexicanum. Next base: position 1,365,294,007 of record NC_090932.1, on the reverse strand, counting down.
GTACGGCTTGGGAATTTTAATAGATAAGATGGTGTTTGATGCAATGATTTCATGATAAATGCTGCCCTAAAGCTGGCATATTCATTGCAGGAGTCCCATGTCATACTCCATTCGTGATAACAATGTTTTTTCTTGGCTTTATTGGGTGATAGTATTAGTAATTCAAGACTGATGTCAGCGTCTGTAAGGATCAAATGGCAATATTCCTTCCAGAGGTGGGTGGTCGATACATTATCAGCAAGTATTGCTGCTTTAAGAGCCGGGAATAGATTATGACTTCTTGTGTCTGTTGTGAGACATTTTCTGTAAGCTGTTATTGTCTGCCAGGCTACTGTAGCTGATAAGGAAATTAGGCCTAACTCATAGCGGATGAGAGACAATGGGACACTGAGGGCAGAGATAAGACTGCCTTCCAGAATCCGGCTTCGAGAGGTTTGTTGGATGGATTCTTCGACTGTGCACCATAGGTTATTATAGGCACTACTTTTTGTTTGTAGTAAATTATGGACGGCTTTAGAGAAAATTGACCATATTTATTTTGAATTACCTTGCACTGTGTGGCAAGGAATTTTATTTGGTTTCTAAGTTCAAATTTGTATGGTTGATCTGAGGGGTGACTGTTTAAATTTACTCCAAGATATTTATACTGTTGTATTTGTACTGATGGGGAATGGGATAGTATCCAGTTGTATTTGTATCCTTGTTTCGTCAGAGAATGGTGAAATATCATAATGTTTGATTTTAACGTATTTATTACAAGGTTGTTGGCTAGGGCATATTGGCTTAAATCAGATAGTTTATGCTGTAATCCTAGAGGAGTTCTATCTAAGATGACTAAATCATCTGCGTAAACAAGACATGAGATTTCCGTAGGGCCTATTTTCGTAGGGAATGCACGCACTGACTCAATACTATCTACAATGTCTATGATATAATGATAATAATGACAATAATAATAAAAAGCCGGTAAGATAGCTCAGAGGGTTGATCGCTTGCTGCTGTGATCTACAGGTCGCAGGTTCGAAACCCGGCAAGGCCAACTCAGCCTTTCATCCTTCCGAGGTCGATAAATGAGTACCAATTTTGGTTGGGTGATATTGAATGTAAATATGTGCTCTGTAAAGCGCTTTGGTTTAAGGTGCTATATAAATAACACATCATTATCATTATTATTATCAATGTCTCTGATATTGAAATTAAACAGAATGGAGGAAAAAATTCAACCTTGTTTCTGGCCTACATTTATTGGAATTGATTTGGAGAGGGTGCCAGCTGTTGTAAGTTTAATTCTAATCGAAGTATCAAGATAGATCTGGCAAATTGTATAGAGTAAATGTGGTGGGCATTTTGCTTCCAATAATTTAGTCCATATAGTATTGCCGGAGATCAAATTGAATGGTTGTCTAAAATCTATAAGTGCTATAAAAACTGGCTGCTTTTTAGAAATAGCTTGTTTTTTATTGTTGATAAAATAAGTACATTTAAAACAATACCGACATCTTTGATAAAACCTGACTGATTGTGATCTAAAAGTTCATTTTCATTAAGCTGTGTAAAAAAATCCCTTAAAATTAATCTTGCAAATACTTTTCCAGGAGCATCAAGAAGGACTATGGTCCGATAATTGCTAGGTTTATTCCTGTTGCTATTTTTAAAAATTGCTATTACTATGGATTTTTTCCAAGTCTGCGGTATATTATTTGATCAAATGATTTCTCTAAAAATTGTTTCAAGAATGATAGCCCATTCCTCTGGGTGTTTTTGCAGTGTGAAATTAGTTAGACCATCGGGTCCGAGAGCTCTCGAGGGGCTCAATAGTTTTTATATGAGGATGATGTCCAATTTGTCGAATTTTAGATTAGTAAGAAACACTTTGTCTGGTGGAAATAGAGCAGATTGAGGTCTTGATCTATTGAGCATGTCGGTGAAATATGTGATCCAATCTTATTCATTTATTGGGTTTAGCATTAGTGATTTTGTAGCCATAGTCATGGTTTCATTTAGAAGTCTCCAAATTTCTCCAACAGATTTCTTCATAATGGCATACAGCATTGTTTCTGCATGTTGTTGTTTCTTGTGGACATGGATCTGTTTAATTTTATTCTTCTATGCAGTTTTCAATTTTAATCTTTGTTTTGCCTGATTAGTGGGTAAGAGGGACTTTAAGGCAATACAAATGGTTGCCATTCAGTTCCATTATTCCTGTGTAATATATATGCTTGTGCATTAATGTTTTTTGTTTCCATTTCTGAGTTTGCTGAGTGATTATTTGCAAGTGTTCAGTTTAGTCAACACTTTGATCTAAGTTGTGATTTTTAAAGCCATGTTCTAGCTAGTGTGATAATTATTTTATTTGAGGAGTGCACCAGAATAATCAATTGCTTTCAGAATTGCTAAATAGAGGGTGTCTATAGTATAGCAATTCTGTTATGGTGTGAGGGAGCTATTGTTTTTCTACGATCGAATGATCACTTTCCTCAGTTTGAAGAATCTTGAATGTAGCGATTTTTTTATTGGAGTCTGCTGATATAAAGGTGCAGTCTAGTATCGAGGATTGTTCACCTCTTCTCCAAGTGCTATGTGGTGGGCAGTCATCATTGAATGAACCATTAAGAGTTAAACAATTATGAATCTTCATCAAAGACATCCGCTTTGAGGCTTTTGAGTCTTGGTGATTATTGTTTATTTTGAGACAGTTCATGTTAAAGTCACCAGCAATAATGATAGTGTGAATTTGCGAGTCTGATTGAACTAGATCGAAGACTAATAAGATATTAGTGAAAAAGAATTTCTCATCATACGCATCAAGGTTCCAATACGTATTTATTAAAGCTGTTCTCGGATACAGTGGGTGAGTTGGATTAGTTGTTGTGATTCTAGTGAGTTGAATCTCTGACAGTGGAGTAAGCCAGGGTTCTAGCTGAAGTTGTGAACTACTTTTGACTGCTGTAAGAAGGCCAGCTGAGGGGCGGGCTTTGGCAGCTTTGTGTGCAGGAACCCAAGTGAATGTATGATCAGGCGAAATTGGTTCCTTAGTCAACCACATTTCTTACAGTAGTATTATGTCATAACTGTTAAGCCTTTTAGCTTTGTTTGATAGTAGGTGACTAAAGCCTTTTGTGTTCCAAATTATTAGCGAACATTCATGTGTCTCTACTCGGTCAATACTCTAGTGTTGTGAGGGATTGGAGGGTCTTTGGGAGGCTTTCATGACCCACCTCCATCTCGATAACATTTGGGGTGGTGCATGGTTAGTTGGTAGAGTGGGGTTTTGACAATAAATACAGGTTTGAGATTTTTGCTGGATGTTGGTCGATAAGGGCCACATTGCTGGGGTGCAATCATTCTCTGTGGCTTGCGGAACTGGTTCTTTACGTAAGTCTAACTTAAGAACATTCTTTTGGAGTACATTCTTGGCATTCCACACAATATGTTTGACAATTTCAGAATAGAATCTGAGTTCCAAAGGGTTGGGATTCTTTAGGACAGGATATTTAATAGATTGTATATCATTTGATGTGATCTGTCTCAGTTCAGGGATCGACTGGAATATTGTTACCAGGGTCATTCTATTTGAATAAGGATCAGAATATAATCTATTGAGCATAGTGACGGTTAAGATGTCAGTATCTGTGATAGGGTCACTTTGATTAGAGAGATTAGCTGAAGGGTCAGACTGAACCCTTTTCATGGGGCTGATGTGCTCTTGTGTTGTAATTGTGGAAGAACCATTTGTTTTATACTTTTGTATTACCTCTTGAGTGTGAATTCTAATTGAGGAATTGGAGTTTAAATTGACACGTGATCCTAGAGGAAGAGGCGGAGGTTTGTCCTGTGAAGAGGAACCTAAGAGATTACTCTCTTTTGATCTAACGTCATGAAGTGACCTCTAGCAGGGCAAATTGAGAGCTAGACTGATTGGCTTGAAATTGGGCTGGGGGAGTATTCATAATGACATGTTGAATTAGAGTCAAAGATGACGGCAATAAGCTCTCCTTCCCGGTCACATGATCAGAAAGGGTGGGAGGAATTAAAGAAACATCTGAGTCAACACAAAAACAGGAGTCCATTGCTGGTTTGTTTAGGATTGTAACAATTTGACTCACAATCCAGTCAAGTTTAGTCTCAACCGATCGTAGATGTATGGTTTGTAGATTGGAGTTTCTGTCTATGCATTCGTACAACGCAGTTAGTGAGAAGATGCTCGCATTCACAGCTGTTAGGGCGGTGTCAATAGCGAGTGATGATGTGGGGGGGAATCCAAAGAAAGGTCTTGCAGCAGGCTTGGCAAAAGATGCTACTAATGATGATTCTGAAACAGATATGGAGATGTTTGTGGCAAGATCTGGAGATGCCGATAATCGAGTGGAGGGATTGTTGCCATTCAAGGGGCATATTTTAGTGGTCGAATGTTGTGGGGAGGAGCAGGGTATTTGGGTACAGTGATCTCGGGGGCAACGATTAGCAGTGTGTGCCTCTCCTGTCAATATTTGGGAGTATAGAGGAGGCATGTGTGCCGTATCAACAGCATGAACATCGGTGTGTGCAGAGGGGTTTGGTATGGAGGCAGGTTTGTCCACAGTGTTTGGCAAAGCATCCTCGACCTCGATAAGGGGAGGTGAAGTGATAAAATCTTGCATAGTAGTGTCAAAGAGAGTTTGAGCAATAAGTTGGGTGGAGCCATCATCGATTCCTGAGAGAAACATGATGGCCGCTGGAATACCGGGTTGCTTCAATTGCAGAACTATCAGAGTTCGTATGAGCAATGCCATTTTTGAATGCTAGAAAGTGCCTGATGTCGACATTGGTGGCACATGGGGTAGCAGATGGTGGTTCTGTGGTTGTAAGCATTTTTTTCCAACAGGTGAGTTTATCGGATCTTACTTGACTCTGCAAATCCAGAGGCATGCCTTATGTAAGGGGAAAAGCCATTGAGATGGCAGAGGGGGGAAGAGGGGAGTTTGTTTAGTGGGGGATAAGGTTGATTGGAGATAATAATTTCAGATCATGGAGATCGTATAATGTGAGCACTAATTGGTATTTGGATGTAAAAGAAGTTATGGATTAGTTACGAGCGAGTGCTGTAGCTGCTGCAGCTGGTGCAGTGTTCAACAGTCAGCACTTGCAGGGGCACTCACACAGGATCACGCGTGGGTGCGCATGCCCATCTCCTTTTGTAGATGTCAGGTGATAGGAGGCGGGTCTAGATCAGAAAAAAGGTAAAGATGAATTATATTATATATACAAAGTTGTAGGGCTAATATAAAGTCGATATTAGCAAGTCCAATACCACGAGAAAGTCCAAGATGATAAAGTAAACATAAATCCGGATGCTGTAATAATTCCAGGCGAAGTGCAAGATGGCCAAGAGGAGGAGCAGGTAAGCAGTCAGCACTCGCAGGGGCACTCTCACGGTGCAAGTGTGTGGGTGCGCAAGCCTATCTCCTTTTGTAGATGTCAGGTGATCGGAGGCGGCTCAGGAGAGAGTCCAAGATGATTAGGGAAACGTAAATCTGGATGCAATATTAATTCCAGGCAAAGTGCAAGACAGCCAAGAGGAGGAGCAGGTAAGCAGTCAGCACTCGCAGGAGCACTCACACAGGCGTGTACCACTAGATTCTTTTATAGATAATGTATAACACTGAAATGTGGCAATTTATATTGAAAAACTAAAGTTATGTATTTTTGACAAAATGGAGTTGTGTGATTAGAAATTAATCTAATTATCTCTGTCCATCTATTACTTGTTGGTCTTGATCTTTTTTGTTAGAGTACGGTTATTTCCTGGGTGATCAAGACCGTACCAGGTACCCTTATATAGTAGATATTGCCTTTTTCATCAAAGCCATATCCTTTTTAAAGGACATTGTGCTTATTGAATTACGCTTCACCCCTATATTCTTGCCCAGAGTGTTGCTTACTATGTGTCCTTGCATATTCTCTGTTCTTTCCACCGGGGTGGGTTTTTATATTTTATTTTTTTGTAGATGGTGTGTTTTATTATCAAACATTAATCAGACATGCCTTTATTTTTGACTGCCATGCTTTTCTGTTTGGGTTGCAACTGAATAACATTATAACCTTTTTGAGAGTATAGCCTTGCAATGGTCCACGCTAGCACAAAACGTGATGGAGGTGTATCTCTAAACTGTGCCTGTTTTGCCCTCATGATTGGGTTCACTGTTGGTTTGTGGAAGTATGAGGACTGAGCAAGTAGTTTCATTGCTACTCACCGTTGAACTCCTGCAGAGTATAAGTCATTTTGTCACACTGATCTTTCCGCTTTTAGCAGTAGCTACGGGCCAAGTCCCATTGGAGAACATTACACCTGACTGCTGTCCCAGAACTCTGTCCTGTCACCTTTATTGGTAGTTACACAAACACCTTTCATGGTTTACCACAAGCATTTAGCTAGGTGTAAAAAGAACTGTCTTGATTACTTGTTCCCTGCGTTTCGAATTGGCGGGCTTGTTGGTTGTGCCTACCTTTCACTGCTCGCGCATCGGCAGACGGGCTTTCTCGGTAGCCGCTGCCCGTATGTGGAATGACCTCCCACTGCCAAACAAGACCTTGGCATTTAGAAGGGCCTTAAAGATATTTCTGTTTTAGTGGTTAGGTGGCTGATTAGATGGGGGTACCTGTCTCCCTCTCTCTCTAGCGACAAGATAAATTTGGAAGAGCGTGCGCTGTACAAATTCAACTAACATAACATAACATCCGTATTGTCATACAGTAGTGATCTAACAAAAAGAAAACATACAAAATTGACAGCCAAAAAAATGCATTCAATCATATTTCTCTTCAAATAATGTATAATTCATAAACAGTTTAGTCAGATCAAATCTATGAATGTGTTGGTGACAGTAAACAACTAACATATCATCATTGACTTATGGCCATTGGTCTGTACATTGATTTAGATGTTCATTTCCCACCAGTCCACCATTTGCCTAAAACATCCGGACAATGATTCATAATAGCAGTTTCACTTATATTGACAAACCAAGAAGCTTCTGACCCACTTATGGAAATGTGAGAAGTGATCAGAGTATCCCATTATTCACTTGAATCATGTGTTATGACTGGCCACATGTACAACTGGAAATGAATTTAAGGGCAGTTAGATGTATTTAATCCATCCACCTTGAGATAGGCTGGTTTTAATCTAGATATGTATCACAAATTGTGGGTTAATCCATATTTTTAATGTAAAGCACAGTGTAAGATATATTTCAGTATTACCTGAATCAGAAATTTGGCATCATTACGAGGTCAGCAGTAACCCACCAGTGCGACTGGTGGGTTGCCACCGACCTCATAACACCATTCCCGCCACCTGATATCCTGGTGCCATCGGGGCTTTACAAGTCATGGCGGCCTGGGATATCAGGCAACTGGAACTGTAAACCCCCACACGGGAATGGGGACAAGGAAGCACTGTCACTGTTTCTAGCAGTGCCAGTGCTTCTGTGAGAAACACGCCTGCAGGTGCCTTTTCTGCCAGCAGTTCAGACCTGCCGGGAGGTCTGGCCCCTGCAGGCATTCTCATAGTCTGGCGGTCCGGAAAGGGTGCCTGTGCGTTGCTCCCAGCACCCTTATTTCAGGCCAGCAAGACTTAGAATGAGGCCCATTGCCTCTCTTTTTATGGAGTGAAATACTTTGTTTAGAAACTTACTGGGGTGCTAGAGTTAACATGCTTTTTATAAAAGGCAAGGTTAGTCAAAATTACAAAAATGAAATAGTAATGGTCAATCCATCTATGTATATGTGAAACATACATTTGTTGTTTATAGTGACTGCAAAGATGATTCAAATAAAATGTTACTCAGATTCCTAGCATGTACATACAAATTACAGAAATAATTTAAGCTGTGTCTTCATATTTTGTTCTTACAAACTATCCATGCGTTGTCTGTTGAAAAATTGTTAGCAATTGTTAGTAATTGTTTCTGCTTGCTAATCTATCAATATGAGCCTTCTTCAGGCCTCAAGCAGTATTGTTTGCTGATATTCACAAATCAGTATAACAGGATCAAGAAACATTCTAATATAGTTTATGGGTCAAGGCAATCATAATGTCCAATTTATGATGACTACTCTGGGTCATGTCAGAGTCATAAGCAATTTTTCAGAACTCAGCTTGTAATGTCCCTGAAGTTTTTTTCTGTGGCTGCGGAAGACCTCTTGAAATATATATGAAAGTGCCAACTGGTATTAACTGCTATAAAAGCTATTAGTTCGATTTGGCATTCTGGTGCTATTCAGATTCATATTATCAAATTGAGGTATAATAACACTAATTGCTGTGTTTACAAGCAGGAGGAATATGGCATGATGCATTATAAAGCAATGCAATGTCTTTTATAACAATAATAATGCATATTATTGGTATTATTATTATTATTATTATTACTATTATGTTTATATCATTTGTTATGGTAGTAGTACTATCATTACTGCTAAGAATAATAATCATTATATTATTATTATTATTATTATTATTATTATTATTATTATTACCAATAGTAATATTATTAGTGACATACCCAGAAAAGTAAATGGCAGAGCAGTTAACACATATTAATGACTGTTTATTTCAGGGGTGGTTCGACTTTCATCAGGTAGTTTTTGGTGGGCATACACTCATTGGGAATAATTAATATCTAATCAATATTTTAAGTAGCGTTCCAAATATTTGTTGAAAGACTTACATAATATGGCCAGTCTTGAATATGTAAATGTGTAATGAATGAGGTACTTGAGTCAAAATCGTTCACAAAATGTTCAGTTGACTTTAAAGTTATTCAGTTTTCGCTGACACTTCTCTTTTGGTTGTTTAGTAATCCTTGCACAGTTTATTTAATACATCCTGGATAATATCTGGACACATCACATTACATTATGTAGACTATAATGATAATAACTTTCCAAATGTTATGCCAACTCTCTCCTATTAATAGCTACAGTGAAGCTGTTCCATCCATCTCTTTAAATAGACGTGTTACATTGTTTTCCATTGCCTTCATCCTATCCCTGCAAGTAAGCTCCGGTTTACTTAAGTATACACCATTCAAATAAGATAAGCCATAATTTGGTGAGTTCATTAGTGGCAACGAGGTGAGGGTTTCACCAACAGTTTTAGTGCATACATAATAGTGAATTTGCTAAGAAGGCCTATTAATTACATTCAGGGTAATGATGTGATGATATTCACCATACTTTGAGCACAGTCGTTATTCTTGACACACACATAGCCATGTCAGATCAACATTCATATTGGGATGATCTGTGTTCTTTGAACAAATAATTATGGAATACATTAAAGCTGAATCATGAATGCAATAGCCATTATTTCAGAAATGTGAAGTAAGACAAAATGCAATGTGTTCATTGGAATATTATTGCTAAGTGCAATAAGTAGTAAAAACAGGTGAGACTGCCACATGGAGCGTGATAGATTGTAAATGAAAGTAAACTATAGCTTACAAAGAAGACACTGACAATCCAAAGAGTTGGTGCTGTTGGATAATAATTATACTTTTCAGAGATATTACAGTCTGAGCAGATAGAGAGGGTGAGCCTAAAGAGTTCGGATAATTTCCATTGTAAGCCCAATTGTTTCACACTTTTTTATAATACCGATTTTTCGCTGAGCTGAGGCTTGTCATTGTGTTTCATTACTGCTATTAAAACGGTTTCTGGACTTAAATGAAAGCTCACATTCCAGAAAGAATGATTATTTCCTTGTGAAATGGACAATAGCCATACAGCACAATAGCTGGATCTGAACATTTGCTGTGTTGGAAGAAATAGCCTGACTCTTCGTTTTTGCTTATTTTATTATACCTCGGGATCATAGGTATGCACCATCAGGTTGAGTACTGTAGCTTTTACTCAGGCATGGGTAGTATAGCTCAGTGGCAACATGCTCCTTTTGGAAGGAAGATTATGCAGAGCAACACATGTTGGAATCCCGGGTCCGTGCATAGAAACCTCTGCAGTATTAAGCACATTATAAAAAAAACAGTTATTATTTATAATGCTCATTTACCTTGAGTTGTAAAAAAAAGGACAGGCTCTAGACACAATAAAAACGACTACACACTCTCACAGTTCTGCAATTTATATATTCAATCTCATCAGGAAGAAACAGACAACCCCATTATGTTACTTGCTGAGCACAAATACAGAACAAAATAAAACATGTATCATAAGACACACATGTAGAAAAAACAAATTTTACCATAGCATTTCATTTCACGCATACATATTTTGCTGTATTAATGTGTTACCAAAACAATATAAAAGCATTAGGGTTTCAGTTTTCTGTTATTCACCTTTTCTCACTTCTCATCAGATTGCTTGTCAAATGATGACCCCTCTTTCAGTAAGGGGACAAAATCCCATTCAAGATTTCAAATTCAGACTACTTTATTAATCCTTTGGTACCATAACAATTAAGGAAGTGTTGCCTTTCGTTTACAATCTGATACCCCGCCAATTACCCTGCAGGAGGGGTCCTAATTTTTCTCTCTCTCTCTGATACTCACCATCCAAATGAATCTTGTCTCTGAGTCTTTTAGGAGAGCCGTCTCACCCTTAGCTCGCAATCTCCTTACCAGCAACTAGGTATGCTCATACTCCAGCCAGACTTTGTGAGACCACTGTGCTGCAGTTGAACCACAGCCTTCAACAAACTCCCTGCTTATTTATCACCAGCCCGCTCCAGCAAGACCAATCGGCATCTCAGCAGTTTAGCCATGCCAACGATCCAGCCTAGCCAAAAAAAGACATAGCCCTCTTTGTTCTCCCTCTATTTCAGACCCTTCTTTCAACTCCTCCTTTATATGTTTGTGTGCATTTTCTTTAATATTTCCCAGACCTTTTTATGATGACACCTCTGACCATGTCATGTGCCAGAACTTTCCAGCACCCATCTTGCCCCTTTTATGACCTGTGAGAAGTGTACGCATAGGACCATCTCCTATAAATGGTGTGCTTTTTACTTCCACTCTTCTCTTTCCTTCCCTCCTGTTTTGCACGAACAAGTGTTTATTTTGAAGGGCCATCATGCTTCTTTTACATTGCTCTGTGCGCTATGAATCTTTCCTTCATGTTCAACTTTAAATTTTGCTTTATTTTCTGAAACTAACCAGGTTTGTGCACCTGTGGTTACAAACATTTGTGTGGCCTAAGCAAATCTAACCCACTCTATTTACCCCCAATTCAAAGTGTTGGTATCAAATGTTAAACTGTACACTGAAAAAACTTCACACATTCTTTAGTTCATGAATTCACTAACATTTCCACCCTTTTCTGCATAGGACACTGATGAAAACATGAGGACTCTGCATAACTACCAACGTCCATGGCTAGAAATCATGCACCGCATTAACACTTATTTTCTTCTTTTCCATGGCTGTCGACCCAGTTGAATTGCTATGTAACTTTATCGTAAGCACCACTAACCATATTATGATAGCAACTATAAACACACCTGTAATTATTAATCACTTCTCTGTCCATTGTAATGTCTTCCATGCTTATATGGAATTCCTATTAATAATAGGAACTCCCGTCCCCTGCACACCTCTTGATATTGGAAACCAGATCCAACCAAAATTTAAATAAATGTCATCATTTTCACTAGTTTCTATTGAAACTTGCTTTCTAATTAAGAATTACAAAACAAAATGATATACGAATTTAGCTGTTCCAAAAACATGAACTAGTGAAAATGATGACATTTATTTAAATTTTGGTTGGATCTGGTTTCCAATATCAAGAGGTGTGCAGGGGACGGGAGTTCCTATTATTAATAGGAATTCCATGTTTTTTCATTATATTACTGACCTTTGATACCAAGGTTGTTGGTTTTCTCACCCGCACCCCTAAAGATTACTTAACGACTGAACAAGCCATTGGAGCTTTGAATTTCTTTAACAGAGACTAACAACTTATCTATAATATAGGGTGTGCAATTTCTTTTTTGCATTTCCATACTTATATACCTCCTTCTGCCAAAATCAGGTCACTCACTGTGATATTATCCTTTTGTATATTCAACTTGATTGTGTGTGATTCCTTATGTTTCAGGAGATACTGTATATTAGGATCCATAAGAAATGTGTTTCTTTGGAATAACTCAATGTTTTCTACTCTTCATTACCACAAATCACTATCTACATAAAACAATGTTGGATCTCCAACTGTTACTACGTTATCCTTGGGCACTGTTACAAAGAACACATTGTACTGCAATGGTCTGACAACAAATGACCCATATGTGACTGTATAATCTACTGCATATGTACTGACCAACCACATGTGCTTAATTAATTTGTCATGTGCTAACTCTTCAGGTTTTGGATTATTTATTGTACTATTGAACAAACAAATAGGGACATTTCCTGATCTTGTGAAATGTATGCAGACTGTTGATAGTTTTCTTCCAGCCTGGGTGACATGCAAGGCAATATTCCACTCTTACTTGATAGGCAGCAATTCCACTTGTATTCAAAAAAGGGACAACATACCCACTGGGACATGAGAAGGCTACTCAATTCACAGACATGCAACACACAAGACTCTGTTTGTGTCTTTGGAGACATCTGACATTAAAATAATTAATTAAATGGTCACACAGAAGCATGCTATTTCATCACTACCTCCAGTAGATATTACAATAAACAGACATCACAATTTTCATCAGGAAGTTGGTAAAATGAAACCAACAGTTCAATGGGATGTATTTTAGGAAATAATCGTTTTAGCTTTCTCTGACCCCCAGGTTTTTCTACACCAAATGTGATCTATGGAAAACAGTGAATCAATCATAACAACTTGAACTTCCACCAGACACATGTTAATTTCTTTAATTTATTATTGTGTGTCATTACAGAAGAGGACAAACCATATACTGATTGTTCTTAGTGTTTTCGCCAATGGCATGGGCAGCCAGAATCACTTCCCAGATGTATCTGGCTGGAACCATAAACAGCTCCAGACATGTGTTCATAGTTCTTAGTTATGGGACATATCAGTTAGATGTAGATTCATTCCCAACATACAGCAAGTTATTTATTAGTGTGTGTCATTACAGAAGGCGGACCACGCATATACTGATTGTCCTTCGTGTTGTCGCCAATGGCATGGCCAGCAAGAATCACTTGCCAAAATCATCTACCTGGAACCATAAACAGCTCCAGACATGTGTTCATAGTTCATAGTTGTGGGACAATATCAGTTATATTCAGATTCGCTCCCAACGTACAGCAAGTAAAGAATTCATCTGATCACACCCACTTAGTGAGAGTCACTCTACACACCAGTACCAAAAAGTTGACATGTGGAGGAAAACATTTACTTTAAAACCATGAAGAATTCTTCAACATAACTTTTAATCCTAGCAATAATAGCCCTTCTGCTCCATTACAGAAGGGAATGCAAGCCAGTCTATACCCTACTCCCTATGAAGGCAATCCAACTTGAACTTCTAGAACTCAACTTCTGCACTGGAAAACAAGCAACTTCAGATATTGTAATGATTTACATCATACCTTGAATGCCAGAGCTTAACCTCCACCTCTGATGGTGTTGTAAATGCCAACCTAGGATTGTGTCAGGCTTTGGGACAGAAGTTAGTGCTGTGCCTGAAACATGGCTCTGGAGAAATGAGGGTCACTGTGATTTAGTACACAAGAAAATACTTCCCCTAAGCACCCGAGAGACTGACTGTTGAATGCAATATTATTGTGGATCTACATGTATGTATGTACCAATACTGATTAACATTGTGTGTCCAATAAACATTAGATGCTATCAATATCTTCTGTTTAGATATTTATCATTAAACTTACAAGTGCTTTCACTTCCAATTTGTATGTATATATTTTAAAGGGCCTGTTGTAGCGGCTCTGTAGTTATGGTTAAGTTGCTCAACCCACAGGAAGAGCAATTCACGAAACTTTGCAAAAATGTATATGGCCACGTCAGATTGATCCTGCAAAGTTTGGTGAGGTTTCTTCAAGAGGGGCAAAGTTCTAGAGGGGTCCCAAAATATATGGTTTTTCACATAGACGCAATGGAAAAGAAATGTTTCTCACGTCTACAGCCCAAACCGCTGGATGGATTTTCACCAAATTTGTGGGTGGAGCAGCAGCTTGGTGCCGAAAGCGTGCTTTTGTAAATTTGGTATAAATCAGTCAAGTTGTTTTTTGGAAAACAGTCTAAAAGTAAGTATAAAAAAATGTGTGATATCTGCGTATGGTCTACGGACTCACTTCCATATTCCGTCCATGGACGGGCATCTGATTGGCATAGAGGGTGACGTGATGTCTGCGGACATCAGACACGCCCGCTGATTGATCAATAAAAAACATGAGGTGCATCATATTTTTGGAAATGCCCACCAGGTTGGATTCTTGGACATCCACTGGTGTCTGCGAACATCGCAGTAAAAACATATTAAAAAACACAACATTGCACTTGTCAAACTTATCAAACAATCTCTGGGGAGTTGAAGGGTGATGAGGATGGCATGGGATATGGGCTTAAGAAGCCACAAAAATTGTGTTTTTCATCCCCAAAGTCCAGAAACAGTCCGGATGTTTGGGGGGCAGTCCTGTGATGTTTGCCAACATTACAGATCTTCGAATACATCTATGCCTATTTCTGCTTTACAGGCTTGGTGAAAAGCAATTTTTGGATGGCTCATAACTTTGGCGCCACTCAGTGAAACTGCATGAAAGTTTGGAATTTTTTCTAGACCTGATTCTGAATGGTTTTGGAAAGTGTGGTGCTGTTTTGTCAAGAGGGAACAAAATAAGAGTGGTGGGCCCAAAATAATGTAAAAGCTTACAAATGTGGTGCCATTGGACAAATCTGCACGAAGGTATGGAAAACGATTTGAAGTCTAGATATACATGTTTTTGCAGTTTGGTGGGATTCTGTCAAGAGGGGGCTACATTAGAGGGGGTCTCATCATGTTCGATGGCTTATAACTTTGTTGCTGTTTGACAAATGTGGACAAAGGTTTTCAGAAAGATTATAGACCCAACCTTGAATGTTTGTGCAAAGTCTGAATGGATTTTCTCAAGTGCGGGCTATAACTATTGTATGTACATACATTTTGACACTTTTGAAACAATAAAACATGGGTGGATTTCCAGCAAATCCGTGTAAGGAACATTGGCAAGGACCTTAAAGCATGGTTTTGCAAATGTGCCTGTGTTTTATTTTTGAGAAGTGTCATAATATAGGTAAAAAAATAGTGACATACCTTTGGTGACTGGGGTATAGCCTGTGGCCAGGGGCAGTGTCCACATTACGGGTCATGGCATAAGGTCATGACCCGGACAATCTGGCTACTGGCCATGACCACGAGGGATGACCAGTGGGATTAAAGTGTCTATGTGCACCAGAGACCGGCTATGTGGTAAAGTTGTTTGAAAGTGGGATAGGTTTGAAAGTGAAAAAGAAATTGGTCATGGTAATATGATCATAGGGTTCTCACTTCACCTTCTGCGGGTTGCCATGGAAAGGGAAGTGTGGCTCTGTACGGAGCCCCGCCCTTCCTTTCCATGTTGGCTATATCGGAAAAGGATTTTCCTTCCTATAGCTGGACGCCACGCGCTTCCCGGTGCAGGAAGAAAAATGCTTTTTTTATTAGTAACCCGGGTTACCGCTTTGGGAACCTGAGGTGCTAATGGCCTTCATCCCCCATTGCAGGGGCTGGAACGGGGATAATGGTCCAGAACACTTGTTATCCGCCATCCCTTCGTTTTGGCTGATATATTTGACTGTCGGGCCGTTATCCCCTAATCCAGTCCCTGGAATGGGGGCCCACTGGCCTACTGCATCAAATTCCAGAACAAACAGCTCAGGAAAATCTACATGAGAGCACGCCTAAATCTACTCCCAACTCGTGAAATCCAGGCTATCAGGCTACAAACAAACAGCAAAGAAGCAAACAGCAAAGAATGTAGATTATATGGTCAGATAAATCAACCAGAAACCCTACGACATCTCCTGCTACAATGCTCAGACCTAAGGGACATATGAGCTACTTACCTGAACAACCTGTGCACAGACTTTGTGGGGAAGGAAGAAGAAGAAGAAACCACATGGTGGAATAGGCTGATGTCGGGGGAAAAAAAGAAATGGACAATAGCCACGGTAAAAATGATAGAAAGTGCTTTTCAGAGATACTTTGTCTCAAGGCTGTCTGTTAGTTGCTGCATACATGTGCTCTGTAAACTTGGATAAAACATAGAAAACTGACTGTCTCTCCAACCGCTGTCCTACCAGTTGCTTTCTTACAGCAATAGAAAATAAAACAAACATGCTCATTCTTTACTCATGGATATGGGAGTAAAATATGGAATAGGAATAGGTTTTCAGTATTTTTATGCCTAGTCATCTGGGTGGTGGTCCTCCCAGTGGAGTCTCCCTATGTGGAAGCTTTAAATGATGATATTTCTGCATACAGTGGAACTGTTGGGTTAGTGTCATCTTTCCTCTATAGCTGGCGCGTTCGGGCAGGAAAACGTCCTAGGCCAGACTGATTTCCCATGGGCAGTTAGGGAGGAGGTGCTAGCTCTCTCCTCACACTGTGAAAGGTACTTTTTCCTGAGGGTCCACACCTGGATGCACTCCAAACTCGGGCCGGGTTCCCAGAATGGGGAAATACCGGGCCATTCCGACCTTGGAGGGCCCGTTATTTCCCCATTCAGGGAACCCGGACCCGGACAATCCCCATTCCCATTTGAGCCCCCATAGGGCTCAATGGGAATGGCGTTAATAACAGGCCCGTTGTTAGCTCCCTGGTCCCCTCACGGGACCCGCAAAGGACGTCTGGTCTGACGTCTGGGAACCTCGTAATAGGGCGGAATGGGTTTAACAGAACCGGCACCTTTACCGGTGCCGATAAACCCATTCCTCCTGTGTCGTAATGAAGCCCTGTGTCTCCCTTATGTTAAATGAATAACCATTAAGATGTTAGCTTGAAATATTGTAACTAATGAGCTGCAGGAAACAACGAGAGATCTGGTCATCCAGCGTGACTCCATCCATCGATCTTTGAGAGTTTGTTGGTCAATCATGATGCAAAGGATATCGGAGTTACATTCCAGGAGATTTGGAATTGCAATTTGTATCATTTGATGAACTAATACATCCAATGCAGAGTACAGTGTGCGCTCTCAAGGATACTGGTTCTAACCCACGCACAACTAGTCTTGCTGCATCTTTATCAATAACTGCCAGGATCATTGCTATTTACCTCTATCATTAAAGATTACAAAAATGTGTTTTCTGGTACACATTCACTAAATATTCAATATTATCACTTTAACCGATTATTCATAATTTGCAGGCCAAAATATGTCTAAACCACGTCTGGAGGGAGAAGGGAACAGCATATTGAGCAAATATACACCTTTTTCCACCTGTATTTTATTATATTTGCATTTTGGGTTGATATAGTTAAAACCTCGATAGCAAGAAACCGAATGCCCTACATATTATTGAGGATAACATATGAGGCAAGTATGGGTGCTACAATATGTGGCTTGGGATGTTCCAGCCATGGGGCTGGGGTTGTGATGCAGAAATGCAAGGATCCTCAGTGGCACATAGGCCATGGGTCCCTTGCCAGCGGGGTGGTGTTCCAGTAGGCAGGGGGTACCCAGAAAATGACTGTTTCCTGTTCTAGCTTCTGTAGGAATACCACCCACTTGAGATACTGAATTTTGCAGCTGGGTAGGCAGATGTGTGTAGTGTTCGCCTTAAAGATAATGCATGCAATCTCTGGCTGGGATGGGAAGACAGTTCAGCTCCCTTAGGATGGATGAGTCCTACCAAGGCCTGTAGGGTGGCTCTAAATAAGACCAATTGTGTCACCATGATACCCGTGAGGAGGTTGTTTCCCCCATCAGTGTGGGAAATCACCTGGTTATACATTTAAACCTTCTGTTGCTTGCTTCCCCAAACCTCCTTTGTGGCCCAGATTCTCATTTGTGGTGAAGAAGAGGAGTTGGTTGATTTTGAGTAGCATGGAATTGCAGGTGAGATTGGGGAGTTTGGGGGCAAACCCCTTACCAAGGCTCAAAACAAATGGTATACTTTGAATCCCTATCTTTCTGCAAATTGTATGTTTTACAGCGCTCAGCTTAACATCTACCATGAATTCAAAAGCAAATATATATACTGCTTAATGAAAGCTGTGCACAGCGGTGGAGCCTTCTGTTCTTTTTGACTTGCAGGAAGCAGCTACCTCAGCTAGAATACGCCCATGTCTTTAGCATCAGCGCCTTCATTAGCTTGAATCCTGACTTTGAGCCCACTTGCAAGCAGAGCTTCTTGCATTATTTACTAATGTCCCTAAATGGATCCATTATTTATTTCCACCTCATCAGTTCTCTGCACAGACCTTCTCGTCTTGAAATCAGCACATAGTTTGTCTGTGCAAAGGGAATTATTCAGTGAAGTGTTGCTTGACTTCTGAAAGTCATTAACACTGCACCTTGATGTGTAATTTTTCAGTGCTAATGCCAGTGTCGACAGTGTCTTCTCAGTTAAAATATATTTCTCTCATGAGACCCGTTTTTATGCTCACTGTTGAAAAGTGCACTTTGTGCCTAGTGCATTTTTGCATGCTGACTTGGAAAGTGCCTCGGTTGCCAGAATGCTGGTTTGGGGGTTTGCTGTAGATCATTCATAGTAGACTCGAGCGACCCAATCCCATTGGTCTCACTGTTGCAGGTCTCCCTAGTGAAACATGAGTCTTATCCCCCACGCTCCCAGGCTCAGCTCCTCCATGCACATACCACGCTAAGACTATAAGACCATTACCAACAAACTACAGTGTCTACGTTAGTGTTCCAAAAGCTGTCGAGTGGGGGCTGTGTACCCAAGTAGATAAACTGCATGCATTTTTCACAAGGGCATACACACAACTTCAGAATTTGCAATCTATTTGCTCACACTAGTACGGTCTATCTTGAGTTGGACTAGTGAAGGCATTGCAAGTGATGGTCTTTTTAGGGTCTGTCACCTTCAATGTGCATGTTGAAGCATGTGACTGGCGGACAGGCATGAGGGTCTGCGTCATGGTAGAGGATTGCACCATTGAATTGTGGTTGCTAATATCTAATCAACGGATTGTAAGCTAAATATAAGAGTAGTTAATTTAAGCAAACATCAGTTATAACTCTCCAAGGAGGGGGCCAGCCATGCTTCCTTTTCAGTCTGAATGCCATTCAATAATGAACGGTGCATGACTTGATCAACATCATGGAGTAATAATACTGGCTAAATTCATGAAGCTGTCCAGACGCCCAATCTACCACTGGTCAGATCTAAAGTTCTGCATTGTGTGACAAACAGGGTCATACAATGGTTTGCACTGCAGACTAGTAGTAGAACATATGTGTAAACAGGTCCCTGCTGCCAAATCTTCCCCATTTGCACGGTGCAGTGCAAAAGGGGAGTGAGTACATGGTGTATACACGCTTGTACGATGCACTTTTGCACTCCATTGTGCAAGTAAAGTAAATGCTGCCTGCCTTGCAGTCATGGCAGGTGGCATTTACAATGGATTCCTATGGATTCCGCCTGCTTTTTGCTGGTGTAATAAGCGGGCAGACTCCATAGAATTATACAGAATATGTGCCAGCAGGCGCAAATGCTGTAGTATCTGTAAGGCACTGAGGATGGGGGTGCCAAAATCGTACGTTATGGTGTGTCCCTCTTCTTCACCAAACAAACACTTGCAAATGAGGCGTGACTTAAAAGACATGCATGAAAGCCTTATACAAATCTTTTACACATTTGTCTTACATTACGCCTCAATCAAAATGAGCCCCAGGGTGGCTTGTGTGACTTAATAGATGATGTTTACAAATTGAATTTGAATGCCCTAGCTCATGAAGATCTCTGCAGCAGCTAGACTCTGCCAGTAGGACCTGCATCACAATGCTATGTCTGAATGTGCTCCTTTACACAGGTAGTGCCTTTGTCACCACCGGTCAAGATAAGACCATGCCCCCAAAATCAACTGGCAGTAAAACAAGATGGAAGCCGCAGGTGTTAGCTTCCTCTCGAGTCCCTCCCTGTCAACAAAGGAACATATGATAGGAACTGAGATCAGGCAACCACCTCATGTTGCCAGTGTCATACAGTGGACCACAAAGCTTCACTTATACTGTCAATAGCCATACATGCTTTTGTGAAATGCAGGTTCCAGCAATCAGACAACATGAAATGTAATTCCAAAGGCTTAATGAATCAATTATATATTTTCCACACAGGAGGCGGCAGGTAAACAATCTGAGGTAATTCATCTTTCCACAGTAGCATTGCTACTCTGCTCAATGTAGAATGGGCCAATGTTCAACTTGATTTCACAGTGACTAGAATCTCTTGCAAGAGTGTCAGGACAGCAGCACTTCACCTCAAAACAATTACACACATTTGTCAGGACTCAAGGCCGCATTCCAGTAATCCCGGGTTTTATTAAGCTCTCTATCTGCATAATAATTATTAGAACTTGTCATAAATGATCCTCCTGGACAGTATTTGCTACGACCCCCATTGCATAATGATCTAGAGAGTTAGTGTGATGAGTTAATTTACATTATTCATCAATTACTATGACCACATCATAAGCTATGTTTATCACATGGGTCAAATTAACCAGACCTAATACACAATCTGCCTAATCAGCCAATGGGTCTAGGTTTAAGTATTAACTCAGCTGCACTGGAACAATATAACTGCTAGTTAATCCATAAACTAACTACTGGAAAATAGGTTTAGTGAACGTACGCCCAACACATAATCCAGAGAGGATGTCACTGAGTGAATGGAAAGTGATAAGGTATGTCAGTTGTAGGAGTTTCAATGCGCATGTGATACACGTAAAGTGTCCAGGTGAAAGTGGCATCTATAAAATGAGTTCTGTCACATTCCAGCAGGAATTGGAGAACTGAACTGCTGAATTGCTGACTTGCTGTTTTTTTATGGACAGACATCTGGTAGGTTGGTTGTACAGGTGCTAGTGCAAGCACTTGGGGAAACCAATGTGTTCCATGCATTTGCACCAAGGCAATATTTTCTCTAGTCCTGGTACCTTGTGTCTTTGTACTAGGGACATGTTTGCCTTAGTACTTATTTTTTGTTTTAAATGTCTAGTGATATCATTTGGTTTGAAACAGGCAAACCTTAGCACAACAACATATGAATACACTTCATGAGTACAACATCTTAATCACTTACACAAATCTAAAATGTCATGATTTCACTAAAACGTTAGAAAATTACTACTTTTATGGCAACAAGTAAATTATGTAATGCAATTAATATTGAGGTAGAACAATAATCCATTAAAAAACCTCTCCCATAAAAATTCCCACAATGCATTCTCAATGCTTGAACAGCAAAAAAAAAATGTAGTACGCAGATCTAACGTGGCATTACATTCCAACAAGTGATATAGTGACTATGAATTAGCTGTGCAAAATCAGCATTCAGAACCCTTAACATCAGGATCTTTTCACACAAAACCGTTACCCGTTGTTGGCATTAGAGTATTAAACCTGAACCTTACTATGGTTCTTGCAAACCTCCACAACGGATATTTAACTAAATAAGATGCTGTTGAGCCTAGTCTAGGTGTTCCAGTCCCTAAATCTTTGTAACTTGTATACTTATTCGCCTTATTGATAGTATTACACCAGTCTTGTCTGCAAATTAATTCTTCAGATCTAATGGGGTCTATGTGTAGCTCATTCCCGATCAAGCCCACCAGGCAGCTGGGGAGCAGGTGCAAGTGGATCAAGGTCACCTGGCCTAAGCCCTACCCACATGGTACCTTTTGCTGCTCTTTTTTACCACTTATCAAGCCCCGCCCACCTGGTGCCTTCCTGCTTGCTGCTCTTTTTCCCTAATTAAGGAGCACTCCTGCCTCTTTTCCTTTGCAGCTGGGGAGCAGGTGCAAGTGGATCTAGGTCACCTGGCTTAAGCCCTGCCCACCTGGTGCTTTCCAGGTTGCCGCTCTTTTTCACCACTTAGCAAGCCCTGCCCACCTGGTGCCTTCCTGCTTGCTGCTCTTTTTTCCCTACTTAAGGAGCCCTCCCTCTTTTCTTTGCAGCTGGGGAGCAGGTGCAAATGGATCTAGGTCACCTGGCCTAAGCACCACACACCTTCTTAGCCCTGCCTCTTCGTTCGTGCTCTTAACTCTTAGATCAAGGGCATCTCTCGCCTGGGCGTCTCAAGCGACGGGCAGGCAAAGAAAAGGGCAATTCCTGTTTGGACCTGTTTGGACCAGGAGGACTCAGGGCCCGACCCCCTGATCAGATAGCAAGTAAGCATGAACCAACATATGTTTACACCCTCTGCCCCCACAGGCATCTTGACCCTCTGCGGTCCCCCTGTGATGTTCCCTTGTGCACCCCCTTCTCGCACACAGGTGTTGCCTTTTTTGCTTGATTCTTCTACCCTGCTTCCCCTACCACCCTCCAGCCTACTTCTGCAGGAGTCTGTCCTGATACATTCTGGTTTCACCATCAGCGTCTTGTGGCCTATGCTGGATTTGACTTTTATAGACTTCATTGATTCACGGTGCATCACCCTTTCTCAACTCTCATGCTGGACTTCCTTTGCATCTTGTACTCATGGTGGCCCTGAATCATGCCGTTCCCATCTTCATCTTGTATCCTGGCTTGCAACATTATGTGTTACTACTGACCTCTGCAATTGTATTCACTCTCCCCTCCTGCTCCTCCATTCTTTTTGATGGCTACTCTCTGTTCACTCCTCCTATCCCTTCTCCCTTTCCCTATCTCCTCCCCTTACTTTCTTCTATGCACTTCCTCTATCAGAATTGTCCCTGGACCTAGTATGATAGCAACCTCTTCTGTCTCCTCTCACCTCCCCTTCCCAGATCAATTTTGGGCTGCCATATATGCGGCACTTTCTTTGGTATATATTGGTGCAGCCTATTTTATATGGAAGACAATTCTTTTTAGAGATTTTGTGATATGATAATGTCATTTTGTATGGTTTACTTTAATATTGTTAAATTGTACTGTGAGGATAATTGTGATGGGATGTATTCATGTATAATACTGTGTATAAGGTTTTAATTAACCACAGCACAATACATAAATAAAAGGAAAGAAAAATACAACAAATATGTCTCATGCCCCTTTTATTGTATGAATGCAAAGTGTCTGTAATATCATGGAGAGTATTCAGCTACTTCAATTTCTGCATTACTATCATAGCTAGTGCATTTTGATTAAATATATGGAGAATATTTGCTTATGGGCATACCCACTATATACCCATCACAATATAGATTATTCTTATAAAGATCTATTGAGCTGATTGTACACTGCATAAATTCAAACACATTTTTATTGTTTTGGTGATTTGTTAAATCTAGGCAATAGTTTAATAACTTTGCCAATAACAATCAGTATCAATATACACCCTCGCCCTTACATGTGATATTTGCCAGGGCCAGGAATAAATCAGAGCTGAACCTAACATATATTTTGCTTTGTGCCATACTGGCACACTGCATATGGTGCATCAATACATTGATTGGTTAGTAGAGTGATGAATGAGCACTTGATCACAGAGACTCATTTCCCATCACAATGATACCCTGCAACTTCTTTGATAAAACCGAAGTCTCGGTTATTCATGGCTGACTCTCAAGTCATCTTGCAGAACACATATTTGCTAGTTTAGAACACACACCTGGTAGATCATTATTTTACTAATAAATGTGTTTGTACTATTTCTTAACTGAAGCTGGAGTATACCTCACCTACAATTCTTGCTCACTTATATATATGGTCAGAGTTCTTAATTCATCACGTAATAAAAAACATTTTGGACAATCTGGACTGATTAAACTTCACTCAAAACATCCCTAGACCCAAACACATTCAAGTTTCATATTTTGCACTGAGTGAAATATCATTTCAGTAATCAACCCTGATGCAACTGGCTGCTTTGCCAATTTTGCTATCCATTGTCCATCCAACACAGCCTCCTTATACCCGCCTTATTCAGTGGTGTTACTCAATATTTAAACACAGTTTGGAAAATGTCAAATTTTCCAAACTTGAACCATGACTTACTCACTCTCATATCATCCAGGATAGTGATCTTTGCATTCAAATGAACTTTGATAGTTGACTCATTTAGTTAAGGGGAGGTCTTGATGCATGTCTACCGAGTAGAGTCAGACATTCTCTGCTAAAACACCAAAGAAAACCAAGAAGTGACAAGAAAGAACCTGGAGAAAGAGTTACATTCCAAAGTCAACACTTTGATATAAGGCATCTCAGAGTATTCAAAGCCCAGACTCAGAATTCTAAGAAAACATATTCATACCAATGTATCATTTTAGTGGGCTTTCTCTGCACTAAAATTATGTTTTTACCCTACACGAGCTGAAGACCCCTGATTCCATACCCTCCTAGACTCTATGTGAGTCTGTTGTTTTTCTTACATGAATGATTATCAATGTTTATAATGACATAGATTAGAAATTGGACATGCTCCCGGTATCTCATGGCACCCAACATCCCTTAAAGACTGGGGCACAGACCGCCTATGTAATGTAGAGTAGAATGCCCAACGGTTTATACTTTTAGAGACATAGGTGGTTCCATCCATCCTAGACCTATTTCTTCTCCTTCCCTCAATTTTGAGCCTATGGAATGTGATTATTAACTCGCTTCAGCAAGATATAGAGCCACTATTGTGAAAAAAACATTTATTACAACTTCATAAAAACATATATATATTTATATATCTAAATATATATATATATATATATATATATATATATTATTTTATCGACTGACCCCCACCAGACACCAGACCAGCAAACTATCAAATTATATTCAAGTACTTATCTCCTTTTTCTGGCCAAATTTTCCCACTGCCCCACCTGTCTCTATCACAAAAGACAAAGCATGGTGCAAGAGCATCGAAGATTCCATTTCAGGAAAAATCTCAATATTACAAGCACAAAAATCAGAGACAAACAGGTATCCATTAAAGCCCCACCTCCTCCACCCCACCCACACATGGTGCCTTTGCCATCGCCCCTTTGAGTTCCAACCCATCACTACCTCTACCCTTGCCAACAATAATAATGGCCTCAAGCCCTCTCACTGCAAGTGAGATGCTTGCCTAGCCTCACTGGCCAAAGAATGCGCAGAACCCCTTCTCCCCCTCATTGCTGCCATCATCAACTCCTCCTTCGCCTCTTGCACATTTCTGTCATCCCTCAAAGAATCCTGTATTAGCCCACTGTTTAAAAAAGAACACTCTCGACCTATCAGTCCTTACCAACTACCGACCCATCACAACAGTACCCTTAAAAATCATGAACAGAGTTGCTTACCTACAGATCCAATCCCGCCTCGAACATTAGCACATTCTAGGATCTCGTCAATCAGGCTCCACTTGACCTCAAGAATCAGTTGGATGTCGCCAACAACCAGGGCTCCCTCTCTCTCCTCCTACCGCTTGATCTCTCGGCTGCCTTCGACCTCAAAGATCACAACATCTACTGCCAAGCTCTCTCCATGTCATCTCACTTCTCTAAAGATGCCAGCAAATGGATCGCCTCCTTTTTCGGCTGACAGATCCTCCAGAGTCTTTGCCGGGGAGGCCACTGCCACTCCCACAACCACAACCTCCAGTGTCCCACAAGGTTCCTGAGTTACACCTACATCATAGAGCGTGTACACTAAACCCCTTCTTGACCTCCTGGATACTTAGGGCAATCCGTACACCAACTATGCGGGCGACATGCAGATCCTCATTGCCCTCAATGGTGACCACCCCACAGACACCATCCAAATCAATGCCATCTACAAAACCATACAGTCCTGGATGGCAGCACACATCTTATGCCTCAATGATGAGAAAACAGAGCTCCTCCTCACTGGCCCCCACAGACTGTGTAGAAAAACTTCCTGAGGCATACAAAACCTTCACCATCGATGGCCACATGATACCTATTGCTTCCTCTGCCAAAAACGTATACGTGTACCTGGACTCCTCGCTCTGCATGGAGCAACACGTCAACCACATTGCCTCAGGATATGCCACCAAACTCATCAATGCTAGCAAACCATTCCTCACCTCCCAGAATCGCCTGTGTACTAATAGGATGCAAACTGGATTATTGCCATGCTCTACTTTGTTCTACATTGGAAAAGAACCTGCATAAACATCAAACAATCCAAAACAATTATCTCCATGCTGTGCTGGACATCAGCAAGTATGCTCACTTCTCTGAGGCAAGGAATTCTTCTCACTGGCTACCAGTCAAGGACAGAATTAAGTTCAAGATGCTTTCCATCACCCACCAGTTCCTTGCCAGCGACGCCCCCTCTTACCTGGCTGAAAAAATAAAAAAAACACTCCTCAACCAGACCAGTAAGATCAGTTAACCAACATCGTCCCATAACACCTAGATTCAACAGGAAGAAAGTAGGTGGGGTGAGTTTCCCTGTCTGTGCCCCCATGCTCTGGAACAACCCCTCCACCCCTGCCCTGCGCTGCAAACCTTCCTACCAAGCTTTCAGGAAAAAGCTCAAAACCTATATTTTCTGACATTGTTGCACCATTTTACTGTTTGTAACTAGCGCTCAGGTGCCCATGGGCTCTGCGCACTCCCAACCAATGTACCAATAAATGAATAAATAATAATATCTGCACTGTTCTGGTACCATTGTCAACAAAGCAACGTTGAAATGGCTGGGCATTCCATAGAAAAGCAAGGAAAGTTGTAGACACTGACCAAGATACTAGTGTGAGCACTAGCATGCCGAATAGTAGCCAATGAGATGACCTTGGCAGGAACCAGCAGAAAGAGAAAGAGACTGTCGGTGTTAGGAGCTGCTCAGGTACGTCTAAGGGGATGAAAGAAAATGCATCGAAGAGACGAAAGCCAAGAGGTGGGTGGTGAAGGCTTCATACTGCCAACGAGGCAGACAAATGCTTGAGTGAGAAAGTGCCTGAGGAGAATACGAGGGGGGTACTCAGAAAGGTGATTCCAGACCCACACAGTAGTTAATCAGGAAAAACTATTGATAGATGTGGCAGAGTGGCACTCGGAGAGAACATTCCTTATACGTGAGAAATCATTCACAAAGCTGGGATGGTGTTAGCCCCTTTTATGGGCTGCTTCACGCATACCAAATGACTGCACAGGAGCCATTGTGCACTCCAACCTTCTCTTTATTCCTCCGTATCATGACTGCCTTCTCTCTTCCCTTGCTCCTCCCTTTCCTCCCGCTTCCCGCTCCCTCCCATAGTCTTGAGCTTCCCTCTTAAAGGGGCTCTGTCCTTTTTCACTTACAACACCTTCCCCTTGCTTAACATGAGACTTCCCGTGTTACATTTGCTCGATGAGACGTTGGGGTCTCTTTGTGGCTCAATGGGGCCTGCTTGGTTGCTCGTGGGACTCCTCCGCGCTCTCACGTTGCGGTGTTTCATAAGTCTCTGCTCTCTCTTCTTCCTCCCTCTCGATCGCTTCCCCTTTTGTTGGTTCATGCTCTTCAAATATAGTATAGTATTTTGCCGAAGTTCCTTGTCGTGGTTGTCACTTGTTCTTTGTCCCTTGTCGCTGAGATGGGATCTGCGTGGTTCGTCTGTCCTTTAGCTTTGCTTGCCTCTTCCGCATCTCGCTCGGGCACGTGGTCCTTCTTGTGGGTTGCTTCGAATGACCTATAGTGAATGCTGATGAGTGCGTGTTGTAGTGCTGTCCGGTGGCTGAGATGGCTGTGCCCTATGGCGGGACTCGGTATCATGCAGATGGTGTCAGGCACTCTGCGGTCTCCTTGGGTTGGGTCGCGTCATGACTTTCCTTTTGGCTGCACTGTCTGTGCCGTCCTCCATTGGATGGCGTGGTCTTGGGGTTTGTCTAGGGGGTATTCTTCCGCCCTTGTCTGGTACAGTTGCTTTTTACCGACGTTTCCTGTTGCTTCCACATTGCCCCGTACGATGTCTCGAAGAGTACTGGGTGGTTGTGAGTCCTCTCGCAGAATGGGTGAGGTTCGTGTGCCAAGTGCCAGTCCATCCCCTTTTGGGTGGGTTAACTTAGGGGGTGTGCATGCCTGTGACGTCTGGGTGGGCTGGTGTTCCTTGCCTTGATGTCTTTCCTGATGTCTAACCGTGCCCTCGGTGGACTCGGGTATCTTGCCTGGGCTGGTGGTGTGGGTTGGCATGCCGAGCTTGTGGGTGGTCCTGTTCTGCACATTGCCTGAAGGTGACCTTCCTGGCCACAGCGCTAGCATGTTCGTCCAAAGGCTGGGTATGGTTGTCTGTGTGTGTGTTTCCACCCTCGCCAGTGGCATTGCTCTTGTCTTCAAAGTTTCCGCCTTCTCCAGGGTTGAGTGGGCTTAGTGTATTGCGGTTGCCCTTCCGTGAGGGCCGCAATGGCGTAGCGTTCAGCTTTCCTTTCAATGGCAGCTGCTTGTGCGTCAACTCTCTCGTATGTTTTTGCCAGATTGAGTATTTTTGCTAGGGATGGGGGCTTTTTGAGAAGGTGTTTTCTGAACGTTGACGAGGGGCACCCTTCTTTGATCCTTAGTCTTATAGCTTCTTCATCATTGAAGTTGGCAAAGTCGCAGTCCACTATCTTCTGCTTGAGACGTACGACAAACTCTCCAATGGATTCATGCAAACGCTGCCTGTGTTGGTTGAATGCAAGGCGTTTGTAGTCTTTTTTGGAGCCTACTATCAGCTTCTCGTTGACTGCATCGAGGAGGCGTTGGTACGTGGTTTTGTCTATTGCTGGAATTGTCTTGATGTTGTCCTTTACCTCTTATCCTACCTGGTTCCTAAATATGCTGAGTTTGTTTGGCGGGTCTTGGTTCCCGATTGCACCTAGAAAGTCTTCAAACTCTTCGACCCATTCTTCCCATCTTGTTCCTTGGTCATGGTGCGGGTTCAAAGCGAATGTGTCGGGCCTTCTCGTATGTGGCAGCATGCGATGTGGGGCCCAGGTTTGCAAGGGCTTGCACGCCTGCGTCGGCATCTGCTTGCGCTTGGTCAATAATGGTGCGGGGCGCGTTGTGGTGCTCTGTGTGGTTGTTGGGCCTTGGTTGTTGCTCCTGGCTTTCTGGGTGGTCATGAGCGGTTAGTTGGCCTGTGGCGTGGTTACTCGTATCCTCAGGTTGAACCGCAGCGGCTCAGGCACAGCTTTACTCTTTTGGGGCTGTTGGCAGTATCCAAATGGGTTCCCTTGGTCTTTTGCAGGGGTGTGAGAGGCGTGATGGCTCTCCACCTTGTGGTTATCCTCGTGGTGTTGCACAATTGTGTTGGTTTTGTCCTTCTGTGGGCCTGTCAATTTTCTGCACCGGTGGCCTGCATGGTGGAGGCCACTAATGTGTCCCTTAGCTGTTATAGAGCTGCATTGGGGTTTAAATAACATAGGTCCACTGGGTGGGTGGCTCTGGGGTTTTGGCGTGGTGTGGGTGTCCCAGTTAGTGCTCTCTCTTTACAATTGTTCGGTTGTTTTATTTTAATAATTTTTTCTCTACCCTTGTGGGCGCGTTTGCGGGCAGCTCGCTGGGGTGACGGGATGTCGGTGGTCGTGTAGGGATCACTGTTTGTTGTTTGCTAATCTTCCTGTGCTTTATTTATTTATTGCATTTTTTTTTTCGCGGGATCGTTTTGCCATTTTTTTTTTCAGTCAGCTTGCTGCCACTGGGGTTTGGCGGGATGTCAGTGCCTTGGTTGGGGGCCTTGGTTGGGGGCCACGTTACTTTTTTTGTTGTGCCTGCGCTCGCAGGGGTGATATTTGGTGCTCTTTTGCAGTCTGCTTGCTGCTGTTGCCCTTTGTTCGGCATGCAGCGGTGGGGGAGGGGGCATGGATTCCTTACCAATGGTGCCTGGTGCCTCCTCTTCTAGGCCACTGCAGTCCTCTCCTGGCGATCAGGCTCTGCCGTTTCTTCTCCTGTCTGCTGGGCTTTTACGGCGGTGTTCTTCTTTCTTCTGGTCCTTGGGTGCTACTGGGCTCCTCACCACCCGGCTCTTTTAATGACGGCTGGGCTCTTCTACTGTGCATTCATTTTACCGTGCAACGACACGGTCCGCTGGGCTCCTTTTCCTCCGCCGACATACCCTCTTTGATGTAGCAGCATATGCTGCTTCTTCACTGCTGGGCGCACTGCAACCACGGCCCTCCTCATTGCTGCAGGGTCCGATGACCCCCCTATGCCGCAGGCAGTGTCTCCTGTTGCTTGCGTTCACCTCCGCTGGGCTTATCTGATGTAGGCTTGGCGGCCCCTTTGCCTGCACTCTGCGTGGCTCACCGGTCCCACCTCCTCCACACTGGTGGGCTCTTCTTGGGCTGCTGGCACATGCTAATGGCACTTCTTTCCGTGCTCTGCTCTGTCAGTCGCAGCGTGACCCTCAGTGTGCCGCGCTGCTGGGTCCTTCACTGCTGGCCATAACATCCTTCCATTACTGCTCTGGCCCTCTTGCACAGCACTCCTCCTCCGGCTGGAGTCATCTGTTCCCTACTACGCTCTCACCGCGCTCCAGCTGCAGTGTTCCCTATTACAGGGCGTTCACTTTGTTGCACGGCTGGCATTCGTTTCGCCTCATCGCCAGTTGTTAGCCCCTTTCATGGGGCTGCTTCACGCATACCAAATGACTGCACAGGAGCCATTGTGCACTCCAACCTTCTCTTTATTCCTCCATATAATTACTGCCTTCCCTCTTCCCTTGCTCCTCCCTTTCCTCCCGCTTCCCGCTCCTTCACATAGTCTTGAGCTTCCCTCTTAAAGGGGCTCTGTCCTTTTTCACTTACAACAGCTGGTAGACGCTGCACAGTTGATTCAGGTAAATTAATATTTAAAGCATATAAAACACAAACTACAGTTTAGGAGGGTCTATCTGAAGTGTAATTTAAAAATGCTACCGATTGGAAGTTGTAGCGAAAGTTCTAATCTATCAAACACGTTTACACATTCTGGAACTGGAATGACAATGCCCAATTGTCCAACTGTGAGAAAGAGAATAGAAGCCTGCTGAAACATTGTTGCCAAATGGTCAAATGGTGGTAAAGGGGAGCAACCACTGCGGGCACTTAGGTTCAAAGTGCCCAATAGTTGAACCTTGATTAAGAGAAGTATGGCATGTTGTAACTTGAAGTAAACGTTATGTATGTCTGGATGTGGAGGACATTGTCAAGTTGTGTCATGTAGACAGACTGCTTGTGGGAGTTCATGTTGAGAGTTGTCAATTTCCAGGCCACACTAAATAGAGCTAGAACCTTGTAGAGAATGGAATTAAATATTCCTAGTTATCAAGTGATGTTAAACGATCTCATGTAATTGATCTTGTGGTAAAAGAGCCAAAAGACTATGAGATATGCAAGTTAATCAAAACATCCTAACAACCTTGATATTAATACAAAAAATGGTCTAAAGTACAATTAGCTTTTTTCTGTCTCAATTCCATGATTGTGTTGCTTGGACACGAGTGCATTGTCTGTAAGACTCTGTACAATGTACACTATGCACATTGCAAAAATAGAATGCATTAATTAGCTAGAGATTTCACTGCCCAATTGCTCTCCGGATGCACGTTGCTAGCAACAATTAAAATCAAGTGAAATGAAAAAGGGAAATGTACATCTTGCTTAAAAACTAGACTGACCTTTGAAACCTGTGCTCAGACACGGCGTCCCAGTAACGACAATTTGTTGTCCACGCCTCGAGTAAAACTTAAAAGAGCTCGCAGATTGGCCTTTGATTCAGTTGCTCTGCATCTGTGCAATGGCTTCCCATTAGATTGTCGAGAACTAGGTTCTCTTCCTCTCTTTAAAAAGGTGTGTAATCGCACCTGTTTAAATCAAGGTTCTGATGGACTTGCTAACATTATGTTTATGGCCAACACTTGATTACTGTTTTAGTGTTTTCGTTTTGGGATTTTACCTCTAGAGTCCTTTCAGTTTTGTTGCTTGTGTCGATTTCTTTTTGTCTTATGTGTGCCTTAATGCCTATGGGCCACTGGTGTGTTATGACTGAATGCATTTATTTATTTATTTAATGTATTTTTTACATTTGTAAAGCACCTTAGCCCAAGGACATCAGGGCGCGTTTGTGGAACCAGTTACATGTAACGTCGGTGCAGGCAATCCAATAATGGCATAAAGACTGATATTCGCCCTTCCGATTGGTGGTACAGGGCCCAAGGTGAATAGCCAGGTTTTTAGAGATTTGCAGATTGGCCAGTAGGATGATTCTGCTCTTAGGGGAGTTGGGAGGAAGTTCCAGTTGGTTGTTGCGACAGATGGGAATTTGGAGCCGCCTCCTTTGGTTCTTTTTACTCTTGGTAGAGGAAGGCAGTGGGCATGGGCGATTCTTGTTGATCTGTTGGATTTGGATCTCACAATTTTTGGTAAGAGGTATTGGGTCGCAGTATTAGATAAACATAAACATAAACATCAATTATCGCCTCATGGAAAGCATTGCCGATTTCGATGTAAGGCAATCCAGGTAAATTTTCCGTACACATGTTTCAAAACGTTTCCAAACCCAAATTGGTGATGATGCTTTTACTTCCAATTAGTCATTGTGCTGCGTTTTCCTGTCTGCACCATGAAGCCCTTGAGGTATACATTCTGGGGGTTTCTTCTCACATATGTGGGATGAATTTCTGAGGAATTGACTTTGCAAATAAATAGAGTAGGTTGGGCATAGGTTCCTCTGGCACCCAGAAAATAGAGGCTGATCTATATCGTAAGACTGATTGAGTTCAGTATTTTTGCAAATTTCAAGCTGCATTTGCCATGATCACAAACTGCTCAGGGCAATGCAGTCATGTTACTTATGATATAGCTGTTATCTATTCTGTGTGACTTAAATGTTGAATAGGTTCTTGACCCTATTCAACATTTCACTGTTTCACTCAGTTCACTGGCTACCAGTTAGAGAAAGGATCACATTCAAAATCCTCTCAACCACCTACAAATGCCAATCAACGAATGCTCTGCCTTACCTGACCCAGAAAGTCACTCCCCCCTCAGCAGCCAGACCCCTAAGATATGTGTAAAGCCACTGTCTGGTCAAACCAAGATACAGACGCAAATGAGCTGGGGGCTCTAGCTTCCCATTCATATATGCAACCTTACGCATTAGCCTAGCCCTGCACCTTTGCTCTAAACAATCCTACACTGCTTCTGAAAACATCTAAAGACTTATATGTTCAACCAATGTAAAATCATTGTCCCTTACATGTCTGTAACCAGCGCCTAGATGCCACTGGGCTGTGCGCGCTTCACAAATGGAAAATAAATCAAATAAATAAATGAATACATACATTGTACCGAATATGAGTTGTCTGGATTCGGCCAGTTATACAACTAGGCCACTATTTTTGGCCCGTCTTTTCAAGGTGAACAGTTTCTGCTGACGTTGCACATCAAATATTTTTGTTGGGTTTGGTGCACCTGGAGGAGAATGTCTTAAAAGGAGATCAGTAGATCATTGTGTTGCATTTTGTGTTTCAGACAAATCCATCCAAGCTGGACTATGCTGAGGATTTAGCCACACTCGTCAGTCTGAATGAGTCAAGTGTCATCAACACACTTCAGCATCGCTACCAGTCTCAGCTCATCCACACCTACGCGGGACCGAATCTGGTGGTGATGAAGCCCAGCACTACCATACCAAATTATTCTGGAAAGGTACCCACCTGCACTTAGCTCATATCTCTCTAAGTTCCTAATTATGTTTGTGTCATTTCTTATGTACTGCTGTTTGTTTTCTTTTGTTTTTTCAAATCTGTAATATCTCCTTAAATATATAATGTCCTCCCTGACCATGTCCCATTTCATTTGGCTCCAATCATTGTTTTCATCTATGTCTAAACATCACAGACATAAAACCAACTCTGAGGAGGGCAGCCATTAAGAGTGCCCTCCCTCAAGGTCAGTCTTATGCCTTCCTCTCCTTTCTACCTGTCCTCCTCAGCCCCACCTTCCACTGTAGGAGTCCACGACCACACGTCCCCGTCCCACCGCTTACCTTTACAGGCCTTCCCAATCCCATTCCTTTAAAACCTGATGCACTGTACGTCACTCTTCATGACATTGACCTTTTGTGAGTCGGCTTTAGAGAAATGTGGTCTCCATTGTGATAGCTTTGGAGATTTGTGCTATTTTGTGTGCTCAATGTATCAGACACATTTTTGCAAAGAAACAAGCGTGACATTTATTGTATCTATATAGTTTTTGAAAGCTCTCATTTGAATGAAACCAACCTTAACAAAGCATCAGCATGAGTGAAATGTGTGGACATTCATGAGAGCTAATTAAACATATCAAATATGGCTTCAATTTGTACTGATTAAACATAATATGGATCTGAATATACATCCAAAATGGGTGACTTTCTGTCTCCACTTCACTACAAGGTGAATTTGATCAAAAGTGATGCATTTCAGAGGAACTTATCGGTGCCAAAGTGTGATCAGAGTTGCAACCCCCTCTTACTATATCAGAATACCATTTTGTGCTGCTGTTTTGGTGCCTTTCTTTTGCAATGTACTTCCATCCAGGAATGTCACTGGCAAAGAGTACATTTTCAGAATTGGCTAGTGCTTTATTAGTGCCTGAATAGGAATTATTACAGAGAAGCATTGCAAACCCACCTGGAATACTAAAGTATGCAAAACAATGCTCTATCATCAATGAACAATTTTAATATGGCTCATAATGATACACAGAAATGTAATTTTAATATTAGCTTTCTTTCAATGCAATTTGAACTGTTGTCTCTGTAAAAATCTATATTGCATACAATTGTTGCAAGGCTCCAACTGGTTCTAAATTAGGACACTTACTGGTGTCTTATCTCACTCCAATGACTGGTTGGAACTTCCGACCAGAAATAGAATTCATAGAGAATCCAGGTATTTCATAGTTGTTTTGAAATAACTGTGTAAGTTATAACTGATTCATAAAAATGCCTTTGTACCCAATTTGTGTTGCTCCAACGTGGTGTAACTGACGCTTTCATAACTTCTTACTTTATAAATCTCACATTCTTAAATACATTTTGTATCTTTTTCATGCCTAGGTTTTAGAAGCTTCTCATATGTGATTTAAAATGACCATTGCTGGCACAGATAGGTTGTTCACCACAAACCTATCTATGCCAGTAATGGCCACTTTAAATCACATGCTTGAAACTGCTATCACAACTTCGTTAAAAGTGACCATTACTAGTATGCATATTGTGTGACAGAAGCTTCATGCATGTAATTTAAAGAGACCATTAC
Organism: Ambystoma mexicanum; assembly: GCF_040938575.1. Lineage (NCBI taxonomy): Eukaryota > Metazoa > Chordata > Amphibia > Caudata > Ambystomatidae > Ambystoma > Ambystoma mexicanum. The sequence goes on along the minus strand of NC_090932.1, from coordinate 1,365,258,673 downwards.
TGACATCAATACGTTGTGGCAGCAGCCTCATGCATGAGAATTAAAGTGATCATTACTGTCATAGATAGTTTGTGACAGCAGCTTCATGCATGTAATTTAAAGTGACCAGTTGTGATTTAAAATGACCATTACTGGTATAGATAGTTTGTGGCAGCAGCCTCAGGCATGTGAATTAAAGTGACCATTACTGGTATAGATAGGCCGTGGCAGCAGCCTCAGGCATGTGATTTAAAGTGACCATTACTGGTATAGATAGTTTGTGGCAGCAGCCTCAGGCATGTGAATTAAAGTGACCATTACTGGTATAGATAGTTTGTGGCAGCAGCCTCAGGCATGTGATTTAAAGTGACCAGTTGTGATTTAAAGTGACCATTACTGGTATAGATAGTTTGTGGCAGCAGCCTCAGGCATGTGATTTAAAGTGACCATTACTGGTATAGATAGTTTGTGGCAGCAGCCTCAGGCATGTGAATTAAAGTGACCATTACTGGTATAGATAGTTTGTGGCAGCAGCCTCAGGCATGTGATTTAAAGTGACCAGTTGTGATTTAAAGTGACCATTACTGGTATAGATAGTTTGTGGCAGCAGCCTCAGGCATGTGATTTAAAGTGACCATTACTGGTATAGTTAGGCCGTGGCAGCGGCCTTATACAAGCGACTTACACTGACCATTACATGTATAGATAGATTGTATCATCATCCTCACGCAAGCACATTTACACTGAGCGTTACTGACATAGATGGGTTGTGGCTACAGATTCATTGACATTGTATGAAGTGTTCCTATGTAGCGTACTGTTGGTGACATGACATTTACTGCACTTTTTCATGTGGTACCCTAAAGAACCAACAGTAAATTGCATGGATGTTTACCACATTTGTGTCAGGGTGTGCTGTAAAATGCATACTTTTGCTATATCATTTTAAAGAATTGTCCCCACTTAATTATTCTTGGCTCCCTCACTTTACTTGGGTGCTTGTGCTAATTTGAGCAAATAATTAAGCCCCTATACATTTTACAACAGGCATGACTGCCTATGAATCATGAAATTCCCTGAATATTTTTCGTTTCCTTAGAGGAACAATTATGAATTGTACGCTTTTCTTACAACTGTGCTGCAAAATGCATCATGCCTGCAAAGTATTTTTAAAAATGTACTTGGCGGCGGGAGGACTATCCCAACGTCCTTTATTTGTTTGGGCTCCTTCCCTACACTTGGTTGCTCGCATTCATTTCTGGAAACATGTAGGACACTTCACTGAAATCATTCACCACCCCAGGATTCATCCATTAATTGTTTAGAATCTTGGTGCCAAGATTATCCACCACCCCCCTGGCACCAGGAGCCGCCTCCTCCAAGGAGTATGCAACTGGTGACTGTTTTACCACTTAGACAAATATTAAAAACAAGCTACATGTCCAAAAGACACAGATATGCAATGGAAACACTGCTCATGGATATTATTTTCACAGAATCCACTGGGTGGCATCCTAGGACCAAATTTAAAATCTAAGCACAGAAGTTGTCATATATTTTCCGCATCTAGAACTGAGCCAAATACAATTTTGATTAAAGTGATTTTGAAGAGAACAACATGTTGTTCTCGTTTCCTCGTCAATTAAACTCAACATTACCTCATATGCCTAAAGAAAACTCATCACTGAGGTGCAGAAGCGGGGATGATTTGCATTGCAGCCACTAGCACTGCGTGACTTGAGGGCTGATAGTCAAGGTTTGTAATCTATTCCCATGACTATTGCAGCTTTTTATTTTCTGTTTTGTTACTGTTCTATTTTTCCTCTAAAACGTGCTACATTCATAGAGTGTGTCTGCCTTGAAAGACAATCCTAACGTGTTTTGCTATGTGATACCTCTGGAAGATAGGCAGGTTTGCGAAAATATCAGACGCAGGCCAATTTTGAGACTGTTTCTGCCACACCGCTGCTGACTTTTCAGGGCCACTGGCCCGTCAGCAGATTTCCAAACCCTGTCATGTTCAGTAGCTTACGGGGATTGGCAAAGGTAGCATCAGCACATTGCTTCAATAAGAGCTCAGCTCCATGGGGGAAATCTTAGGGGGGCAAGGGAGTTTGTCCTCCCAACTTTCATACCATTGTGTCCCCCTCATTTGGCAGGGGCACCTTTCATTTAGATGTCATGTCCCCCCCAACATTTTCGTAACCAAAAAGGTGATGGGTGGAAGGTTTTGAATACATGTGACCCACTGGCACTGCTCTGGGCAACCTTCAACTCCACCACCACCGGTGTTTAGCCCGTCTGCGCATTGTAAAAAGGATCTAGCCATATGCAAATCAGTCAGGCACTGACACCAATGGGAGCAGTGTAAGGATCTGTCTTCTCCTGTATCCTAGTGGAATCTGTAGTGAGTGTTATGAGTGACATTGGAATGTTACTGGATGGAATGTTTGTGTATGACTGGTGTTCTCTGGAGGGGAGTTGAAGATGTAAGCCTGAGAGAGAGGATGCCGGTGCTTGCCTATGTGAACTGGAATCTACTATCTGATTAATATGACTCTAGAAACTGGATGTTATGCTTGGAAACATAATAAAGAAGTCACTCATCCATACCATGATGTCAGAGTCATTCAACCTGAACCCAGATTTCCACATTGGCGACGAGGATGGGATCACAAACAGCCCATGCCGAACTGTCAGGCCAGGTCCCCTCTGTACAGAAACACAAGCAATCCCAGACATGCTTTGGCCTTGCTGGCCCTCATCAGTAAGGTTGAGCTTCGTTCCCTGTGGTGCAGCGAGCAAGGGACCCACATCTGGGCATACCATCTCTCACACAGGGAGACAAACTATAACCAAAAACATGATGGGTGGAAGGTTTTGAATAAATCTGAACCATTGGCACTGCTCTGGACAACTTTGGACACCACTATTTTTAAGCCCGTCTGCTCCATGGCAAAATGGATCCAGCCTTATGCAAATCAGTCAGGCACTGATATTTTCAGCAAACTTACTCCACTGCTCAGCTCTGTCCCTCAATTTTTAAGCTAACTGCTGGCTTGTTTTACACTAAAATACCAGCTCTCACTGGCCATGAGCACTGGCATTACTCAGCCAATACCCTGTCAATTTACAAGCTGTAGACTAGTTATTCCATAGTTTCCTTAGTTCACTTAGTAACATGATAGCTTGTAATGTGGGGTACAATGTATACAGTGTCATTGGATTTATGATACTTCATAAAGTAACTGAAGCAGCTAAAAGGCTGGTAGGCTCCTGTATCTCAGAAGTGACGGGCAAATAAATACCACATTATTTATTTATTTACTGGGATTTCATAATGTGATTGTTTCAAACACGCTTCAAAGGGCTTAGAGCTAAATTAAGAAAAAGGGTTGGGGGAATGGTAGGAGGAAGGCGGTGGGATCCAACAACGATTTTCCCAGACTCACATTTCTGTGCAAACTAGATGTGTTATGCTGTGAACATTTCCTTTCCATTCGTTGTTAAACCAAGGTCACATTGTTGTATATTGAAGAATTGGCAACAATGGCAATCTTCGCCCAAATCCTGGTGGAAGATGAAACAATTGTTGGCTACACCAACAGAAATGGCTTCTGTGTAGGCAAGGGAGAGGTATATGCCAGGCACTACCATAATGATAATCATTTGGGAAATCATTTGCCATTAATGGTAGAATCTGAAAATGGTGTTTGAGTATCTGGGCACATAAGAGCAGAGCCTGTCAAATGCCTCCTAATACCTATGCACAAGCCTACAAGGATGGCTTTGCCAATATTTGTTTTTCATCAGGACTTCAGTGCAAGGCAATGAATACTGATTATACATCAAGTGGCTGTAGGACCACTTGGTTAATGTAAGCCATGTTATTAGACCAGTATCGAATGACCTGCTCTAGTAAAGCCACTGATGTTCAGTAGAATGATTTGAAATAACAGTGGAAGGCACAGCACAAGCTAGCTCAAAGAGATTCCAGGAGGATGAGTTGTGGGCAGGCAGGGGCAAGAAATGATTGCCAATGGCTCTTAGGGTTAGCATGGCCACAGGCATTCCGTGGGTGGATAAATAACCAAACAACCACAATCTGTGGGTCCCTCCTTCTCTTAGCTGCACTCCAGTACAATAATTTCAGTTTATAGGTGGTGCTTTAGCACCACCCAATAGCAAAAGTAAACAAGTGAGGCCTTCTTCCTTTCACTGTCACTTGTGTGCTGCTCTCAAGCACTTGGCCCAACTTTGAGTAATACCCACGGCAGTCCCTCCTTTCAAACTAGTGTCAGAGGAGAATGTCACATTGTTGTACAAGCGAATGTTGCCTGGATTGTATTAACAGGTGATCTTTGTGCTGTGTCATCCACTGCAGACCATCCACACCAACTAAATGCCCTGCACTTTATGCTCCTGTCTACATACACCTGAGTCAAGGACCCTGCTTCAGATTGTGAGAACAATGGATACGGTTTTCCATATAATTGGTGTAGGCAACCTTTACTAAAATATGTTTTTAGAGTGATTGTGTGCTTACCAATGGAGAGAAGTCATATGGAAATATCTTGTTCCTGCCAGCAGTGGGAGCAGTTTAGCATGAAATACTGGGCCACATCTTCCATGCATGTGAACACAGACATCTCCAAACATGTGTACACCATTTTGGCTTTAGTCAATAGACCGTGACAAATCCCTGAAATCAGAACTACAAATATTTGTGGATCACTGATTCAAAGGTTAAATTATACATAAGTGTGTTACTTTACCCCTTTAGCCCTATTGGAATCCGTGGCTACATGTTCCTGTTAGGGAGAATTTTCTGTTTCTGTGTTAATTCCCTTTAGCCTTAGAGACCCTCAGCTCTTTTGCTAGAATCTGAGATCTTTTTCAATGTTAACCTTTTGAGTGAGTAGTACTTTTTGCCACTCACTCATGTGTTTTTCTCTGGCTTGGATGTGTAACTGTTTAATGGAGTCTGGTAAACTTCATAGTCACCTGCTTTTTGCATAGTGACACACAGCACCGTCTGTGCAGTGCCACTGAGAAGTCCCTTGAACTTCTCTTAATGCTTATATACTTTTTCTTGGGTGAACTACTGTTCCCAAGAACAGTGAGACAACTTTTATATTACTTACCTTTTCCTTTGTGGGTCCAGCACACACCACCCTATGTGAAGTGCTGGGGGTTACATAGTAAATCCTTATCCAACTTCTCATGTGATTTTATGTCACACTAACTAACTTGAATGTCTGGTGGCAGTTGTTACTTTTTACTACCTTTTGTGCAGGGTGCATGCAGGCTGATTTCTCAGCTGCAGTACAGCTCCCAAAATGGTCCCTGTTTTCTTATTTTGCCATTTCTTGTTTGTTGGTTCCTTCAGCCCTGAAGCCTGTCCAGGTCCAGTGTGTTTGGGAAGGCAAGAATTGAGGGAAGAGCCCGAAACCTCTCTGACCTTTATTTGTAGGCATTCCTGGATGAAACCACTTCCGACTGGGCAGCTGGATGTCTGAAAGGACGAGCCCCCCATGTGATTTACAGCTGTAGGGCTGTGAATGAATGGGATTTTGCATAAAAGGCAAGGCTTTTGAGACTAGAGGCAAAGTAAACCACTGGAACATCATATCTGATGAAGCGGCTGAGCAGAGATACCAGCAGCCCCTTCCAGGACAACAGAAGCACCAGTAAAGCCGTGTAGCTGTGCTGACACTGTTCTCATTTTGACAGAAAGATCTGTGCAGGGTGACTTCCTCCCTTGGGCTGGTGGGACCAACTAGACTTGAGACCTGCTTCGTTTTGGCTTCATTTTGGCATATCTCCCGACTTACTGCTGCTTTCCTAAACTGAAGAATCCCAATGACCAGGGACCCCTGACCATTATCGAGTGCATCATCTTCCTGGGATTGAATCCGGCCAAAACCTCATGGGCACCTTCATAGGCCTTCAGAAGCAGGACATATTTGCCCAGAGTACCCTCACCAGAGTCCAGGACCTATAGGGCTCAATGGGAATGGGGAGGGAGGTAATAACGGGCACATTGCATCTGGCCCGTTATTGCCGCCCTCTTCCCCTCGCAGGACCCAGAAAGCACGCCTGGTTTTACCAGGCGTGCGTTCCGGGTCCCACGATGGGAAGCTCGTAATCGGCGCCACCGGAATGAAGGTGGCCGGTCCTGTACCGGCCCCCTTCATTACGGGAGCGCCAGCCTTATAATGAGGCCCTTGGTGTCTTTGATTTCATACTGATTTCATTGTACTACTTTACAGCTCACATACCCCTCCTGACTAATCAGTCACTCTTCCAACTTGTGCAGTACAGGCCTATAGTAATAGTTGCCTAATACCTGGAGATAAGTGCCCATTGAACTTTACACAATCTTACCTAACATCCCCACACAGCCCCAAAGAACAGTAAATCATGTATTTCTTTGTTCAGGGCGAAAGTGTTGGATACAAATGCCTCATTGCTGGCCAGCACCCAGTAGAGAGGAGAGGCATGTTATAGGGGATGACAGCAACCTGTGCTTGCTCACCAAGTCTTAATTGCTGACCCCTAGGTGAACCTCATCCTTTTGCAGATTTTTTTCTGGAAATTTCTAAAGTCTGTGAGCCCTCTATCAAAACCGCAAGCACTGGCATTCCATCAACGTGCAGGTTGTATGTGATGCCAAGTGAATCATCACCTCAATATATGCCAACTATCCGGGGTCCAGACATGATAGTTTCATATTCCGAATGTTACCCCTAAACCGGGACCTGGAAGCTGGGAGGCATGGTGACACATGACTCATTGGTGAGTACAAATGCCTCTGCACATGCATGCATGTCAGATACTGAGAAATGGGAAAACCCAACTAATGACAACCATTATCACCTCCCCAGGGGGCAGTGCCTACCCTCTGAGCACCTACATGATGACGCCAATACGGAACACCACCACACCACCCAAGGTAAGATACAACACAGCCCATATTGCAACCCGGGGCATAGTGGAGCGCATATTCGGAGTGCTCAAGTCACGCTTTCACTCCCTTGACCGCTCTGGTGGCAACTGCTATATGCATCCCCAGTAGTGTGCAGGATCATAGTGGCAGCATGTGTCCTGCAAAACGTTGCAACCCGGCGGGGCGTGCTGGTGGACATGGTGGTGCCCCCACATCCCCAACCACATGCACAGCTGCTGCGCATGGGAGGTGAAAGGGCACGTGGTGAGGCAGCCCATACCCAGCTTGTCGCAAATTTCTTCACCTAACATCCCACCCCTGCGGTGTGCACACAGGCCTGGCACATACCAGCTGACAATTTATGATGATGACAAAAAGGACAGTCAACTGTCACAACCATACCACCCTGAGATTGTTTACCTGGAAGTGCTACATTGTGTGCATCCCTAGCTACTTAAACACACCCAATGCTGTGTCAGTAAAAGGCACACATTCATGCAGCATGAAGGACTACCCCCTTGCAAAATACTACAACCAAATAGTGGCATATCAACCAACCCCTCCCTAACCCCATCTCAGCTACCCAACACACCATGGCATGGCATGCTATGTGAAAGCAAACAAATGAATGCACAACACATGGCACAAGTGTCACAAAGTGCACTGTCCCAAATGGAAAAAGACCAGAGACAATTTCCTCTCACTAAGGAGAAAGAAACAGCACACATGAACAAATACTTACCAGCAAGACACAACATTAGTACAGGATCCAACAGGGGCAACGTATGACAGTAAAAAATGAAAGTAGTGCAAGTGTCACAACCTGACAAAGGCAGCACATCGACTCCTTCCAACTGCAGTGTGTTGCTGGTAGGCAAATGTGGCAGTGTACTTCATACAACATGAACTGCATCTGCAATGGAGACATGAAGAAGCTACATGTATATATGCAAAAAGTCCTGTATGTAATACTATATACAAATCAACCATGCAATGGAGAAATCAACACCAATACCCACTAGGGATGTATACACTGTTTGGACTACAGACTGCCTACACAATGTCTGGGAGCCCAATGCCTCTGTGTAAGTTACTGTCACTTGGTCACACCCTTTGCAAGCCCATGGAAATGGGAAGCAGGAGGGGCGTGTGTGTCAGGAACCCAAGTTTCTAACCCAAAGACAGGACAAGCCTGCATGTGCACAGCTAGAATACACAGTGGGTGCCTACGGGAGCCACACAAAGCAACACACTGTAACATAATTTACAATCTGAAAGAAAATGGTTATGAACAAAAAAGTAAATGCAAATGAAATAAATAAAAAGAAAAAGTAAATGAAAAGTAAACCTAATAAATAAAAGAATACATTAAAAATCAGAATACAATTTAAATAAATGAATTAAATAAAAATAAAAAGCAAATCAAATATGAAATGAAATGAAAATAATAAATAGAAAAAGAAGAAGAAAAGATAATACATTTTTTTTTAAATTCTAATTCTAATTTGCAATTTGGCATGAAATCTGAAAAAACCAAAAGAAAAAGAAAAAAGAAAAATCAAAAATGGCCATGTGTCGACCAGGGGTGGGGGCACCCAGGAGGGAGGAGGTACAGGGTGAACCCCAAAACCTACATGCGTGGATGTTGAGAAAAAAAGAAAAAACACCTCCATGGGCTCATGGCCTGCACGGCTACCCTACAGTGGGAGAACTGCCGTCGCTTTCATCACCTTCTGGTGGTACATTAGAAAGTGCGCGTGATATGGGAGACAGACCACGCAAAGCCCTGGCATGCTCCTCCATGGCAGCAGGCATGCGGGTCTCAAAGGTTTGGTTCTGCAGGATGATGGTATGGAGATCCCCAAGCAGCACCTCACGGGTAGCATGCATTTCTGCCTGCAAGGCCTCGCGTGATGCCCGGATCTCCTCACGGGTTGCCTGGAGCTCAGCTGAGAGTGCGCGTGTCAGCTGCCCCGCTGCTGTTCTGATCTTGTACTGTGGGACACCTCAAGTGCACCCAGAGTATCTCTGAAGGACCTGTGTTCTAACCTCAGGCATCCCATGGGCCTGTGCCTCTGCAGTTATGGCTGTGCGCAGAGTCCCTGTTGGACGCCAACATGTCCTCCCTGTGTGAGCGGCACATGGACTCTGTTGCCTGCTGCTGGAGCTCCACCTGCCTTTCAGGGGGAGAATGGAAGTGGCCACCCTATCCACGGCCTGAGCCATCATCTTACACAATGCCCCCTGTTGTGCTGCAATAGTATACATGGAGTACTCCCTCACAGTATTGCCTCGTTGTGCACGGCCACCGTGTTGGCGGGCAACGCACCTGTTTGGGGCAAGGTGATGTGCACCTTGCTGTGCTGGCACTGCCTGAGGCTGCAGGACTGCATTCCTCCTTTGATCTGCTGGCCCAGGAACAGGAGCAAATACAGTGGAGTGTGACCCTGCATCCGTAACCGCCACAGGCGGACTTTCCAACACTGAATGCCCCATAGAGGGGTCTACCCCCAGTGCAGGTGGGATGGCCAGAACAGCATCCCTGCCAGAAACACCCACCTGCGAAGGGACATTTGTCTCAATGTCAGATTCAGCACCTGAGCCATAGAGGTCTTCGGAAGTGTACCCAGAAACACCCGTGGACAGGATGGTCTGTAGGAGTAATGGATTTTCACCCATCACCACCCCACGTCCTCGACTGGTGCCTGGTTGGGGCTGTGAGTACTCCTGCCTCTGCTCCATCTCCTCCTCCTCAACAGAATCTAGTGCCTCATCACCTGCAAACACATAAAAGAAAAGTAATGAAGACAGGCATGAGCAGCATAGCCCACACACATAGGCATCACAAGGTAAACATTGAATACATAAATTACACATATCACACATGACACTAACTCTGGCATGCATGCACTGGCAATGAAGTGGAAGGGGAGCCGAATAGCAGACACTGAGGACTCCAAGATGGAAAAGCAACACATGTGCTGAATGATGGAAAAAAGCCAGTGTTTACTAATACACTTATGGCAGGCACATGGATACATCAATGGTTGGTCACTTGGACATGAGAGAAGTCAATTGGCATGTTCAGCATTCAAACAGGGCCCCAAAGTGATCGTGTGCAGGGAATGTGTAGGTGCACAATAGTCAATTAGCCTGATTAATGAAATCATTCCCATAATAAGTAAATAAATTTGGAGCATTGTAGCGTGAAATCTATGTCTGAAGTATGGTGAATTTGGGGCAGAACGGCACAACAATGTGTGTTAATCATGCAAAGGATTTCATCAATCAGGCAGAATGAACAGGAAAACAGTATCAACAATGTTGTGGCATGATGGCAGTTGAAGGACAAGTACAGTAATCAGGTTCAGGTGCAAATTGTTAACTGCGGTCAGAAGGGATAATGTAAAACCCAAACCCATGGCCGGGGGATGGTTTGGAGGCACCACACGGGTGACCCATAGCAGTCATGACTACACAGCCTCACCTGGCACACAATCAGAACACATCACCCAAGCAACATACACATGGTTTGCACACACATGCATGCCCACTCACCGGATATTGCCTCAAGATCTGGTAGGTCTCCCACGCCTTGGATCTGATCCTCTGTGATGATGCCTCAAGCGATTGACTCATGTTCTGTGAGTACTTCCTGCTCTGGTGGAGACCCACTGCCAGTCACCAGAGTAGAGGCATGATTGGAAGCCAGCTTGTTTTTTGCTCTGCTTTTGAGGTCATTCCACCGCTTAGAGCAATCATCAGCTGTGCGCCTCACGAATCCAAGGGAACTATTGTGGTCCGTGATGCACTGCCAGTGGGCTATACGTTGAGCAGTCGCAGTCTTGCACCCTGCAGTCACCAGCATTTCATGGCCATGGGCCGACACGTAGCCCACAAGTGCGTCTAGTTCCACATCAATGAAACTCTGCTTCCTTGACGTGCTGGAGGGGGGGAGCAGTATCTGCGGTCCCAGCCTGTACCACAAGACCACCCTTCTTCCTCTTGAGAGGTGGTGCGGACCCTGAGTGGCTTACACCACTCTGGTTGGTAGGGGCTGAAGCGCAGGTGGACTGGGCACTGGAAGTAGCCTAAGGCACGGTGACCAAAGGTCTCACTGCAGGCATTGGCTGCTGGGTGATGTTGGCAGGACCAACCTTGGTGTGATGGTCTTGGACCAACACTGTCCCGGCTGGGTGACTCGGAGCCTCGGGGTGGATTGAGCTGCTGCTGCCCCTGCAGCCTCCTCACCCTGGCAGATGGCTTTGCTGCCCCAGATCCACGTGGCATGGTGACATCAACTTTCACCCCCACACGTTGCTTTGACGTGGTGACACGGAAGTCGGCCTGTGAATCATCCTGTGCCAGTTCGGTCAACAATATGGGCTGGGTTAACAAGGCCTGAGCTCTGATGGTATCAGCTGCATCTCCCCGACCCATTGGGGGGGCATAGGTATCCCTGATTGCTCCTCCACACACTGGCCTCTTCGGCCACCCTGCACATCTTGGCCACGTCCCCTACCGCGGAACCTCTTGGCGGTCAGCCACCTTTGCCTCCCTTACCACTTGGTCACCTCCCAACCATGGCACTGATGTTCTTGTGCAAATGGGAGGTGCAGTAAACAATTGTCCTGGGCAATTGGGTTAAGGGGGCAGGGTACTAGATGTAATACGTACCCTAGTGCTCTAGCAAGGCTGTCTGTGACCCCTGGGGAAGATGACAGGTCACACAACGCTCAGGCACCCCAAAAACAAAATTTAACATGCATGCAACCCCTGGTATCTCACATGCGTGGAATAAAGAACCCGCACTATGCTGTGACACCCAGAAACACAAAAATAAGCATACGCGTGGTACACGCAGGCTGCAATGACCTCTGAATGGGTATGCAACACACAGGGGCAACCACAGTTGAAAAATACATGCGTGACTCACGGTCTGCCTGGAAAAAGAATGTGAAAAAGACATGCGTGTGTGCATTGGCAACACCCCCGCCAAAAGAAGAATTGAACGCTGTCTGAGTATACAAGAAGTACGAACTGGAACCGTTGTGAAGTAATCGCGTGTGAACTGACAAGAAGTACAGGAATCACCCGCTCGCTCTCCACAAAAAGCACATACAAGAAAATGGCATCCTACGCGTACCTTTTAACCCAGCCCACACGTGCAACATCACTTACGTGCCTATGCACTAAGGGCCTTTCCTCCAATTACACGCAGTGACACCCGGACGTGCAGTTTTTGCACTTGTACAATCACTGTGCACCCGTGTGGAGGAAAACGCCCGTGCACATTACGTTACAGGCGGCTTACTCTCTAAGGGCCTTTCATCGAATTACACGCTGACGTGCAGTTTTTTCACGTGCCAAATCACTCTGTATCACGCTGGCCATGTGACAACACACAGAAGACAATGCTCCTACCCAGAAGGCCATTTCCCTGCCCCCCAGAGCCCCGAGCCCACTCCCACCTGCCATCTGCTGCTGCCTGCCTGCCTGCTGGCCAGGTGCCCTGCTATTTGGTGCCTGCACATCAGCCATCTGCAGGGGTCCAGTTGCTGTGACCACCCCTGCTGGAACAGAAGACTCCCGACTGAAGTTCCATCGCTCCACAGACCAGCAACAGGACCCAGTTGCCCACCCACACCTTCCTCAGGGGGTTGCAATGTCGGGGGATACACCATCAGAGAACACTGGCAATCCCCAGCCAGAGAGGTAGAGGGCTATCAGCTTCAGTGCCGCAGAAGTTTGTATCCTGGTGGAGCAAGTCCTGGTGCATTATGATGCCCTCTTCGGAAGACCACGCACCGACAATGAAGGACGGAAGAGGATCTGGAAGGACATCGTGGCTGCCATCAACATGGAGGGGGTGGCAGCCCGCGACATGGCACATGTCCGGAAGCGCTGGGAGGACTTAAGGTCCAGGACCCTCTGCAAGGCCCGGCGCCTCTTGGAGGCAGCACATGCAGAGGGGTGCCGGGTCCGCCTTACCAACATCCAGATGAGGGTCCTGGAACGTATATGCCCAGCACTCCACCTCCAGGTCCTTGGGAGGCAGACCTGTCTGGAGTCGAGCGGTAAGTGTCCATGCGTACTGATTGGACACAGTGCACGTTGAGGTGTGCCAGGAGTGTGCAGGTTGGACATATGTCTTGAAAGGGCCATGTATAGATGTGTATGTACAGGGACATAAGCCTGCCACATGTGAGTGCAGTCATGTGTGAGGCACATCAATGGTGTACGTGTTGAAATGCTTGATGCACGAATGCATGTGGGGATGCACACATGTTAGCATTTCTTTGTATGTACTGTGGCATGGTTGGGGTGTGACACATGGATGCTGGTTCCAACTTCATACACGTGCACCGTGTACATGTGTGTGTGTGTGTGTGTGTGTATTTGACATGTGTTGGACTGTGATACACCATGGATGCATGTGACACCGACATGTAGGAGGCTGATTGGCAGATGTGACATAGTTGCCGATGATTTCACTGTGACAGGTGGTGGAGATGTACAAATGCATGTATGTCTGGTGACGTGTTGCATGTGTTCCGCACTCCCCGAGTTGCATGTGACGTCAGGCTAACCTTCGGACGCTCATGCTGTTGAATGTGTATGTATGGTGCTGCCTGCTCCAACATTCCTGTTAATTTGTGCATGTGTGTGGGTTCAAATGATATGTGTGTTGGGGAGTGTGATGCTATCTGTGAAGTTTGACACTGCCACTCATGTACAACTGTCATGTGTGTATTAGACCATTGTACAGTGCCCTCATGCCTGTGTTCTGTCTCTCCCTGTCTGCAGCGTCAACTGATGAAGAGGGCGGAGATGGTGCTGTGGAGCACAGCTGCAGGGATCCCACCGCCAGCCGGAGACGCAAGGCCCAGCTCCCCTCCCGGGTTGTCATCTCTTTGGTGAGTGAGGAGTCTGGTGCCACGTGAGTGGCCACAGCTGTCGAGGGTAGGTCCAAGAGGCGGAGGTCAGAGGTGGACTCCAAGGACAGCAGAAGGGCCAGCTGAGACCCCACAGGCGCCTATGGAGGAAGATGGCACGGAGTCATACAGGTTGGTGGGGGGTTTGGTTGAGGAGGAGGCCATGCCAGGCCCATGCACGGGGCCTGGAGGGGGGCATTCCACTGGTGAGAGTGGTGCAGTCCAGGGGTAGGGACAGGAGGCAGCACAGGCCGCCGCGGAGGTGCCTGTGTGTAATCCTGTCCCCAATCCTGTGACTGCATCATCCAGCACCAGCAGGGATGCCTTCATCCAGACCCGTTTTCAGGGAGGGGATGCGCGACCAACAACTGGCCTTCCTCTCCCTGCAGACGTTGCTATCCGGGACCGGGTTGAGCCTGTCCTGGCTGGGGTGGCGTTGCGTCAATGTGGCATTCAGGATGACGTACAGGGTTCTAGTGTGGACAATACATGTCATTTTGAATGCCTCATTGACCGCGTCGACCTACTAGGATGGGTGAGCAGTTCTGGGTTCCTCCGTGTGCTGGAACTTCTATCGACACCCTCCTCAACTGAACCCCCTATGCGCCAGTCGTCCTCCGTGCCATCTTCCTGCCCATGTATCACCTGGGTACCCTGTGGAGCTGGCCCTGACCCAGCGGCCAGGCTGGTGGAGGACACCTCCCTGCCACAGTCGGGAGTCAGAGGTCCAGCAGGGGTGGCTACCCCAACAACTGGATCCCAGCAGGCGGAGGACGTGCAGGCATCGACAGGCAGGGTGATGCACGGCAGCAGCAGGCTCAAGGTGGGAGCAATGATGGCTCGGGGCCATCAACATCACAGGGGCAGGCATCGGCCGGAGGGCAGGAGGACCCTGGATTGGGTGTGTCTTCCGTGTGGCAGCAGTTGGGGCGGGAAATAGATGTGGAGCGGCAGCGGGCGGAAGAGGCATGGCTCACTATGGTCAGGGCGGAGAACTCCATGCAACTCGCAGGGAGTTGGAGGAGGCCATGGCTGCATCCCTGCGAGACCTCGGGGCCAGGGAAGAGGCTCGCCTCCAGGATGTTGTGGAGTTCGATAATGCCCTGACCCAGGGCATCAACAAGTGAGCCCTTGGACTTGCCCGCTGCCTTTGTACATAGTTCTTTAGGGTTAGGTTTCATTTGTTTTTTATTTTTTTTGGAGTTCATGGACTTTGCTCGACTTTATGTACATAGTTATTTTTTAGGATTTTTGGTAGGTTTCCTTTTGTTTGGGCATCATGGACCCTTTGGACCTTTGGACTGTCACTGTATATAGTTCCACGCCTGTACATACTTTTTTTATTTTGTCATCCCATGGATCAATGTTTTTTTACATTTTTACTTTGACTTTATTTGTACATTTGAAATGGACAACTTCTGTTTTTTCCTCTTGTGGATTTTTGGTTTACATTAGATTTCTTTTTATTTTGGATTTCATCATTTCTTCATTTACAATTTTGATGTTTCAGGATGTTTTTTCTTTACGTATTTTAATACAAATCATATTTCTACATTATTGGTGTCGTGTACCTTGATTGGTTGTGTGCATTTCTCAATGAGCATTGCCTCAGTCATGTGTTGCCACTGTGTGGCTCTGTTGTACTTTTATGTATGGCCATGGTGGTTCTTTTGAGGCTCTCATGGCATGGGTACTTTTGGAGTGGGTGCAGTGGATGGTTGTGCGCTTGTACTGGGGGGTCGGGGGATTTGTGTGGGCATTAGGCCCATGGGTCTCTTTTGTTAGAACATGGTGTTTGATGGGGCACATATCGGGGCCTGCTTGCAGGTGCCCGTCAATTGTGGGCGGGTGTTTAGGGGGAAATGAGTCGGGGCCTGCTGGCAGGTGCCCGTCATTGGGGGACATGAGTCGGTGCCTGCTGAAGGTGCCCGTCAATGGACATGAGTCAAGGCCTGCTGTCAGGTGCCTGTCAATGTTGGGTGGGTGGGGGACATGAGTGGGGGCTCACAAGTGCGCTCACAAGTGCATGGTGCCATGTTGGCTGCCTGCAGGGCATGGTCAGGGGTGTAGGGTAATCCCCTGTGGTGTGGGCTGCCTGCAGGGCATGGGGAGGGAGGAAAGGGCACACCCAGAAGGGGCCACAATGCCAAATCACCTGTGAAACTTCCCGCACACCCCGAAATACACGTACCCCACTCGCCCAAGGCCTATAGCGTGTGAAACTTCCTGCGCAACCCCAAAATACATGTATCCCGCTCGCCCAAGGCCTATTGCATGTGAAACTTCCCGTGCACCCCTGAAATACACGTACCCCGCTCTCGCCAGGACCATCACGTGCAAAACTTCCTGCGTACCCCCGAAATACACGTACTCTGCTCTCGCCAGGACTATCTCGTGTGAAACTTCCCACGCACCCCCGAAAATACACGTACCCCACTCTCGCCAGGACTATAGTGTGTGAAACTTCCCGCGCACCCCCAAAATACATGTATCCCGCTCACCCAAGGCGTATCGCGTGTGAAACTTCCTGTGCAAACCTGAAATACACTTACCCCGCTCTCGCCAGGACTATCATGTGTGAAAAATCCCACGCACCCCCGAAATACACGTACCCTGCTCTCGCCAGGACTATCTTGTGTGAAACTTTCCGCGCATCCCCAAAATACATGTATCCCACTCTCGCCAGGCCTATCGCGTGTGAAAATTCCCACACAACAATGAAATACACGTACCCCGCTCTCGTCAGGACTATCGCGTTTCAAACTTCCCACGCACCCCCGAAATACACGTACCTTGCTCTTGCCAGGACTATCACAGCTCAAACTTCCCGTGCACCCCTGAAATACACGTACACCGGTCTCACCAGGACTATCGCATGTCAAACTTCCCACGCACTCCCAAAATACACGTACCCCGCTCTCGCCAGGACTATCGCGTGTGAAAATTCCTGTGCACCCCTGAAATACACGTACCCCGCTCTCGCCAGGACTATCGCATGTGAAACTTCCCACACAACCCCGAAATACACATATCCTGCTCTCGCCAGGACTATCGCGTGTGAAACTTCCTGCGCAACCCCGAAATACACATACCCCGCTCTTGCCAGGTCTATCACGTGTGAAAATTTCTGTGCACCCCCGAAATACACGTACCCTGCTCTCGCCAGGACTATCGCGTGTGAAACTTCCCACGCACCCCCGAAATAAACGTACCCGCTCTCGCCAGGACTATAGCGTGTGAAACTTCCCGTGCACCCCCAAAATACACGTACCCCGCTCTCGCCAGGACTATCGTGTATGAAACTTCCCACGCACCCCTAAAATACACATACCCCGCTCTCGCCAGGACTATCACGTGTGCAAATTCCTGCGCACCCCCAAAATACACATACCACGCTTGCCCAAGGCCTATCGCGTGTGATAATCCCTGCGTACCCTCGAAATACACGTACGCTGCTCGTGCCAGGCCTTTGGCGTGCGAAACTTCCCGCGCACCCCCAAAATACACATACCCCGCTCACGCCAGGCCTATCGCGTGTGAAACTTCCTGCACACCCCCAAAATACACGTACCCCACTCGCACCAGCCCTATCGTGTGTGAAACTTCCCGTGCACCCCCAAAATACACGTACCCCGCTCCTGCCAGGCCTATCTCGTGTGAAACATCCCGTGCACCCCCAAAATACACGTACCCCGCTCGCGCCAGTCCTATCGCGTGTGAAACTACCTGCGCACCCCCGGAACACGTGCAGGCACCCCATCCACCCTGGGCATGCCCCACAGGCAGCCCATTCACCCTCCCCATGCCCCACAGGCAGGCCATCCACCCTGGGCATGCCCCACAGGCAGCCCACACCACAGGGTGTACTTTTTCTACGCAATTTACCTGGCGCGAGCATGGTACGCATACTCCGAGGGGTATGCAAATACATTTTCACGCGTTTTGGCTGCCGTGAACGGGCTACACGTAGATTACAGTGTAGCAGCCCTGTATGCTGGTTCAGGGTTAGCGCTGCCCTTTGCGCCGCATTGGGGATTTCAATGGCTTTTCCTGGCGCAAGGGGAATTCTTGGGGGTGTAACTGGCGCTGCGGGATGTTCGCTGCGGCAGCGCTCAAAATTACTTGGAAATTCCATGAATACGCGGTACACCAGAATGCTGTTTAGCTGACACGGCTGCTGCATGCTCCCTCTCTGCGCTGCTCGCGTGCGCTGCCTCTGAGCTGATATCTATGAATTACCCCCTAGATGTGTTAATTTACATTACTCACTACTAAACTAGCATTTGTAAATTCACCAAACATGTATTGCTACCCACAATGTTCTAATAGCCTTACAGACCAGGGGAGTGGACAGTATTGCTTAGGATAATGAACCCTTGCTTTCTCTATAAGGCTGTAAAAGTTGCCAATCTCCATTTTGATAGCCCACCATACACAACTCTATTGTGTCTTTCGAATAGTACAAGCTGGTCTGTAAACACAGTTACTTACAGGTAAACACGTTTCTTTATAACAAGTAACATGCTCTGTGTTGTGCATTTGTTTCCCTTCTGCATGCATTCTTTCTTAAGGATAATGTTCCATTGTTGAAACGAGCACTGGATACAATGTGCACATTTGCAGGATTTCTTTTTTAAAGGCTTCTCTCAGAATGTTAGAGTGTTCTATCAAAGGGTCCTTAACTCTGATGCCTTTTCTCTAGGTGTTTAAAGGGAAGAAAGACAGCATGCCGCCTCACATCTGCGCAGTGGCACAGAAGGCCTATTGGAACATGCTCCTCCAGCGACAGGATCAGACCATCGTCCCCCTGGGGCGGAGTGGCGCTGGGAAAACAACCAACTGCCAGAATGCCCTTGAATACCTGGTGGGCACCGCCGGCAGCGTGGACTGCAGAGTCACAGGTGCTGAACTCAAATATATGTGTCTAAACTATTTCTTCATGTACATTCCAGTGGACACTGAAGTTCACCTTGTTAAGGAACATAGCTGGGACTTCGGGGACACAGCTTTTAATTCAAACTACTGCTTTAATTCAAAATGCACCCTGCTGCAAACTGTTGTGTGTCCAAAATGACAATGTTATGTGTGTCACTTTTGGTTTGTGTTGCCTATGGGCCTCATTCCGAGTATGGAGGTAGTCATGGCGCTATTTGCGCCATAACTACTTCCCAAAGCGGGCCCGGGTCCGACCTGGTTCAATGGGGACTTGCCGGTCCATTCCGACCCTGGAGGGACCGGTAAGTCCCCATTGAAAAATCCATTCCCCATTCCCATCTGAGCCCCCATAGGGCTCAATGGGAATGGGGAAGTAGCTAATAACGGTACCGCAATTTGCGGTACCGTTATTAGCTCTCTGGTCCCTTAGCGGCTCTCGCTTAGGGCGCCTGGTAAAAACAGGCGCCCATTGCGGGACCTGATAAGGGACCTCGGAATAGGGCGCAAAGGGATTACCAGCACTGATGTCCTTAACGGTGCCCGGTATCCCTTTGCACCCACCTCGTAATGAGGCCCAATGTCTCTTAATTGATTGTGATATGATCCTACTACTGGTCTAAAGATGCACATTTCTCACTCATAAATTCAACAAGATCATGCAAACTCTTTCGGGAGTGAACAAAGCTTCAGAAACAGACCTCTCTCTAAGCTAGGGTTCTCCAAGTCTGGATTTCAACAGCCACATCCACTCCTTCTTTTCAAGATATCCCGATAAATAGGCTTGAATACACTGACTCTTAGTTAGGCAGGAATGCCAGGAGGAGCAGGCTGTACCCTGCAGGGTTCTCTCACTGACCAAAATGATAATGGATTGTTCCACTGTACAAAATGGGTGTCGAGTTCAGGGACTTTTTTTAGTTTGGGCTATTAGGTGTCGCTTGTGACACCTAAAAGCCGGACCTATTGCACTAGTACAGATAGGGAGAAATGGCATATGAGTACGGACACACAGCTTGTAGGTGTAGTTTGGTTATTTGTCCACCCATTGACTGCTCATGGACATTCTAATCCCTATGGTCAATCCCACCTAGTTCCTGCACCTCCACGTGCAAAACACCTCATCATTGGAACTCTTTGAACTCACATTTATTCAAGCCTTAGCATCAAACATTGCACTCAATGCCTGCCAGTGTTTTTCTAAGCAGTCTTCTGTGAGTGAATTACTTAATTGGAGTTGTAAACCCACTACTGGTGTAATAGAAATGTCAACCAGCCTTCAGCCATATGATTTTTAAGTATTCTGCGTGTCCTTCACTGAAGTCCTGTTAAAACAAGAATAGGCAAGCCATCCATTTTGGATTGTCTAAAGGTATTAGGCATTTGCCAGGCACTGCTTTTAGATGCCCAGGCACTCACACCATTGTGAACCTGCTACCATAAATAGGCACTTAATGCCACTATGGAAGTACCCAGCAGGTGCCTTTGCCATGCCTACACAAAAACCCAAACCATTGGCATTGACAAAGCTTGTTAATATTTATGGTACATAGACATGAGTCATTTGCCGGTTTTCAAAGTTTGGCATGCCCTGCATAGAAGAAACGTCCTCCTGTATGGGAGTATCAGTATGATCTTTAAAGGCCTGGCCTTTTAAGACAACAGTGCTTTCAAAGCTCAGGCTTGTATATCCAGTCTTTAAATGGAAACTGCATAGTGAAAGTCCCATAATGGAAGGTGTTGTTGGCAACACTGAAAAGTGTTTTTATTTACCTTTAAGCTATCTGGCCAAATCTTGCATTAGATTCCCCCATATTACAAAACAAAACAAATTTAAAAAAAACTCAGGATTCAGATTTCACATCTGCATAAATTCCAACTCCATTACCTCCATACAATGACCTGAGTAGTAGAGGGTCAAGGAGTAACAGTGTGTTTAGGCAAAAGGTATGCCACGAGAATTAAATCTATGGAAAGAGGAACCAAGCAGCTTACTAATTAAGTAGCCCTTCCCCAGTTCACAATTCTCCAAACGTTACAATATTCACCTTCTTCTTGACCCCAGCTCTTGTTGTTCAGCGAACATGAGACACAGGTTCCAATCATTATAGAGACCGGAGCTCACGCACATATACCCGTAGGCCGATATGATGGACCACCCAAGGGGAAATCAATTTAATAAGTCACCAGTAAAGGGGGTCTGTGTTTAGGACCAGGGGTTTTCCTGGAGACAATGCTGCAGATCTGGACACAGAGTAGGCATTCATCAGGATAAACATCACAATCCAGTCCACAGTGAGGGATAAGAGGGATTCCATGAGCCGGTCCATGGCCATGAGTATAAAGGCCAGTGCAGAGCTGAAATCAGGATGACGCAGAAAACAAAAGTCCCTTCATTGCCCAAAATACTTCACACGAGAGACACAATGTTTGGCTGACTCTTGATGTGTCCTAGTCTGCCTGTGTTATGACTTGGTCTGCCTTCCCTCTTCTTGCAGCATACCTTGAAATGTGATGAGAGAATGTTGTGTGCTGGGCATTCTAGGAGTGTCAGTTGGAGTGAGACTGGACTTGGATAGAGGGGGCTGGTGGATGTTATCCCTCATATTTCCGTTTTACCAGTGTCCCTACTGAACCTGAACCTGTTATGTGTAACCGGAACTAAGTAAAAAGATAATCTCTCACCTGTGGCTCCTGGCCCATCTGCCCTGGGAGGCCCCATCTCAGTATTCATGACGAGTGGACTTCGAACACAGGGGACCAGGCCCAAAGAGGAAGACAGGAGAAGGGAAGTGCTGTGAGCAAAGCTAAGAGCAGCAGAGGAACATCCACCCACCCACCCCATTCATGGTAAACTGACCCCTGGTGGCATTAACAGAACTGGCTTCAGGCTAGGGGCAGCTGGGGGCTTGATCGATATCTGAAAGGGGCAGGCAGAGTATCAAGGGCAGTGTGCTGGCATTTTGGGCTGTTCTGCATGGCCAGGACACAAGAGGCGGCTTGATATCAATGGCCTGGGTGTGTGGTGGCTGAACGGCCTGAGGGAGACACAAAGTGGTGGCTTTGGCTGCCTCGGAGTGAAGGGCTTGCAGGTGCCAGTCAAGGGAGCTGTGGTTGGGCCTGCAAGGGGCAAGAGAAGATGCTGGGTTGCTCGAACAGCAACCAAGGGCAGACGAGGTCTGACCCAGGCTGCAAGGTGCGGACACAACAAGCGCAAGGGGCAGCTGGAAGTGTTACTGGGATGGCTAGGGACCATGAGTGGTGGACCAGGACCTGCAGACACTATGCTTACAGTTGCAAGGGGCAGCCTCGAGTGGTATCATCATTGGCAAGGAGCCGTTGTTAGGTCTGAATTACCTCACAGAATAAACAGTGGAACATGGCAATACTTGGGGTGAGCGGCCGGGGCTGTGGACTTACTTTAAATCCTTGTGTGGTTCTCTGTGGTGCAGCGTTGGACCGGAGCAGAGCTCTGCGCTCCGTGGAGTTCATACACCGAAAGATGACATCAGCCTCACGCCCAATTTCGGTGCGAGACGTGGCGTCTTTGCACATTCCGCGGGTGCCTTTCTCTGATGTGGGTCAATGTTTTGCATCTTCCAGGAAGCGTTCGATTTCGGAGGGTGAACTGGGTGCCGTGAGTTTGTCAAACAATGTTGTTGTGTAGATGCCGGGACCCAGCAGTGCTAAGAGGCGCTTAGTCACCTTTGAGAGCTCCGATGACAGCAAGGAGAGCTCGGCACATGGAGGGTTGTGGGAGGAAGTTCAGTGGCATCAGGTTCTAAGATGTCAATTTCGGGAGGTCGGCCTGGGCACTGGTCAATTTGTGGGCATGCCAAGTGGCACGAATGAAAGGTACCGTTCCAAAGATGCTGTTTTGTGTCATTCATACATATCTGCAAAGGGAGAAGCACTTGCCCATTGGAACTAACTTTGTGGCTTTTTCTGTGTGTGTGGGTTTGCTTTTGGGCAGTCTAGAAAGGAGGTAACGCATGGTACTCGAGGAACTAGATCTAGATGTTGTAGCCTTCTTTAAGCAATTGTCTGTGAAGTACCACGAGCAATAGTGCTTATGGTTTACTGTTCAATGTTCCTCAGACATTAGTGGCAGATCATTTGTGATGTGATGCCTCTTCAGCATTTTCTGGTTTCTTGTTATCTGTTGGTAGTTGCATGTTTGAGAGTGCGTTGACACCGAATGGTGAGAAAGGGACACGTTCCATCTGTTAGTTAGGAGATAGGAACAGAACTGTGGTTTCAATGTGTTGGGTTAACGTTTCTTTTTCAGGAACAACAAGCATTGTGTGGACTTTAAGCTCAGGGCATGGACTTGAGAAGACCAGGAAGTGTCCTCATTTACCATGTGTTTTGGTACCATGTGTTTTGGTGTGTTTTGGTGTGCTTACTTGCCATGTGAATAGGGGACGTGTCCGACACCCGCTAGTTATTGTTGTTGGGGTGTTGGGCACCCAGCGGTGAGTAAAGGGGTGTTGGGCACCCACTGGTTATTTAATGTTATGGGTGTTGGACACTTTGCAGTTTAGTCACTGGGGTTTCCGCCCTGGTGTTTTAATTGTGCTTAGTCCATTGATGACTGGGCACTGAACCTGTTGACACTGATGGTGTTATGGGTGGGCCTCCCTCTGGTTTTGTTTCCTTGGAGAGGACCTGACAGTTGCTTGGGGCGCTGTGCGCCCGGATTTTGGTGAGTTTGCTTTGGAGGTGTGACGTAGAGTTTGGGTTGTGGGGCTTGGAGCCCAACTTTTGAGTGTAAGGTGTGGTGTTTAAAATGGTTGCTGAGTGCCACTCCTCCTCTCAGTAGAAAAGAGAAGTGAGCACTGGTTGGTTTAGATTGTTCCACCAGTGCGAGGACAGTGTTGGTTTGGTTGGTGCAGTTCGTCCCACTGGTTTGTGAGGACAGTTCTCGTTCTGCAGGT
Source organism: Ambystoma mexicanum (assembly GCF_040938575.1). NCBI lineage: Eukaryota > Metazoa > Chordata > Amphibia > Caudata > Ambystomatidae > Ambystoma > Ambystoma mexicanum. The sequence continues at coordinate 1,365,234,941 of NC_090932.1, read as the reverse complement.
CCTGGGAGCCTTTCTCCCTGAGTGGTAGTCAAGTGGTGTGTGAGGGTCTTTGTTGTGTGTTCCTCCAGTTGTGTCATTTTGGTGATAAGGGTGTACGTGTGCCGGGTTGCAGGTGTATATCCTTGCTGGATGCGTGTCTTGTTTGGCCAAAGGGGGGAGATGAGTTGTGTCCTAATCTGCCTGTGTTGTGACTTGATCTGTCTCCCCTCCTGTTGCAGTATACCTTGGAATGTGATGAGTGCCTGAGTCTGAGAGTGTGTTGTGTGCTGGGCATTCCAGGAGTGTCAGTTGGAGCGATAGTGGACTTGGATAGAGGGGGCAGGTGGATGTGTTCCTTCAAGATATGACTTACCTGTGTCCCTTCTGAACCTGAACCTGTTATATGTAACCTGAACTAAGTAAGGAGATCCTCTCTCACCTGTGGCTCATCAAATTAAACAAAAAGGAGCTTAAAATGCTTGCACTTTATGAAGCGGCAATATTCGGACATGACCATTGCCCATCGGATTCTTATGTGATGACTGCTATGCCTGCAATCCTTATCATTTGCACCAGTTCTGTGTTCACGAAACCAGCTGGCATGTTGTGCCATTCTAAGACCTACTGAGACCCCACTGCACAGGAAGCAGCATTTTCTTTCCAGTGGTTTCTAGGAACTGCTTTTTAACCCTATGCATATGTATGGCCTCTGCAGGCCCTGCCTCTAGATCACCAGGGCTAAGGTATGGGCAGGATGACATGTCATCCCTTTAAAAAGACCACACCTGAAACAGATTGCAGAGGCTCCTTCGGTCACCACATCTACTGTATGCCTCCAAATTACAACCTTCAGGGGCAACAAGTGACCCGACTGGGCTCTCACGTATGCCAAAAACCTTGAGCATCGTCAGCCTTCCTCGCATGGCTTGGCAGACAGAGTTACAGGACAACTGTGACATTACCAGAATGAACAATATCAAATGCACCCCATTAATTGCCCACTAACCAAGCTACATTGGAGCACAATGTCACAGCTTTTCTGTGCATGTAAATGCATTCGCGCTCTGCAGGAAAGAGCCGGCTAGGATGTGTGCAATCCGTACAAAAAGCAAATGCAAGCTCAGAAGCTCAAGGCAGAAGGGGGTGGACCTCTACTTACCCCCAGTTTCCATAATGGAAATGGGTCTGGCTAGAGAAGTGGCCATGGGTAAACAATGCAATCTAGCGCCACACATAGCAATGCTTGTAGAACCTTCTGATTCGCAATAATAGCAACACACGTGCTGGTTTCTCACTTGTCCACGCGCAGACTGGCACCAACTAGGACTCGGCACCACATCTGCAGGGAAATTACACAGGTTTAAAATGTTTCCTCACATTTTGGCAACATTTTCAGAAAACAAATCATCCCACATGCAAGTCCCAGACGGGGACCTTCTCCTGGAAAGGATGGTTTAGATCTAATATTCGGGATATTTCCTGCTCGAAGCGTTTGTAGGGCCAGGCAGACATGGGGAAGGTTTTGGGTGGTGTCTGAGATCCACCTTATGCCTTCTTTGATGACAAATTATTCGGAATATCTTTCAAAATGCGGCACTCCAACTCCTCCTTTTGATGGAGAAAAGTGCAGTCTACTGATCGGGATTCTGGTCCATAGGAACATGGTCGGGGTCTTGTTTATCTTCTAACAAAAAAGGTAGAGGGACATTCCATACAGTATTACTGGAGAGATACATATTTTGATAGATTCTGGCTGTCCACACCAAGAAAGAAGGAGCGGGGACCATTTACTCATTAAGGTAGTCATTTTATTTTTGATATGTTCTGTGTTCAGCTTGTAGGGCGAATCGCATGCCCAAGCTCTACAATATGAGGTTTACGGCAGAGATTATTTAAGGGGAAGTCTTCTGTTTTTTCTAAACTGAACTTGTATCCTGCAGCCTTTGAGTTGTGCACAATTTCATCTAAGAAACGGGCAAGGATGTGGTAGGATTCTCCAAGGAGACTTGCAGATCTTCTGCATAGACTGGACTTTTATAAATCTGATTTCTGGGGTAAATATGTCACTAAATGTCATACCATTTTACATTGTGCTAAATAAATGTAGGACTTTGTTTGCCGAAGCAAAATTACTGACTGTTGTACAATTGATTTTGTTTTTCGATAGTGGAGAAGATTCAAGCGATGTTTACAGTTTTAAAAGCCTTTGGCACTGTATCAACGAGCCAAGGCAGCCATTCAACACGATTCTCCATGGTCACGTCCCTCGACTTCAACGCCGTTGGCCGGGTCACAGCGGCCCATCTCCAGGTACAAATCAAGCTCACAATTAAGGGAGTCAGGTGGTACCGCCATTGTTGGCACTTACATTGCAGTACACAACAGATGTGAGTCAGATAAAAACCAGCAGCTGGCTACGCCTCCCACCATGATGCTGTTTTCAGTCAGGCGAAACGTCATACATATGTTTTATTACTAATGTACATTTGTGTTAGACCCCCTTCTTGGTGTCCATCAAGAGTTGTAGTAATTAGGTGGTGTTCACCTTTATTCAACTGCAATCTATGGTATGCAGTGTTAATTACGAAAAATAAATAACGACAAACATTTTCAGTGACACCTGAATAACGACAAGAGTCTAATTTTTTGTTAAAGTGTATAAGGGGGTGGATTAAGGGATTAAAAGGGGTGGAGGTAGTTGGGGGGAGGGTAAAAAAACTGTATATTTGGGGGGCTTGGGGAAGAGACCACTCAAATAAAAAATAAAAAATCCCAACCTATAATATAGGGTCCCGTATTTCTTTTCGGTTTTACTTGGATGCATGTTTGTAGATATACGGCACTTAAATGAAATATTTGTATCCAGGATACTAAGGACTCAGTCTACCCTAGGCTACTGCTAGCTGAGTTAGCAAATGGTAGCAACTGGCTTTCATGTATGAGCCAAAGGCTGCCTAGGATTAGAGAACATTGGACTGTTTAAATTCATGAACGGACAAGGCAGTGATTCTTCCAAAGCACCCTTGACCATAGCCCTGTTCATTCGTAAAGAGAATCAGTGGCCGGTCTCGAACATCCTGCAGAGGAGAGCACATTTCTAGAGTTCAAACACTAGTCCCACCTTGCTAGTGTACAGGTCATGGTTCTGCTGATTCCTGCGCGTGAGTCCGTGATCTCCTCTGCTCCCAGGGCAGATCATGTTTGAACACAATGGGCCGTCAGCTGATGCGGCCTTGCTAGAGCTTTTTGTGAACACATGAAGGAGGGTTTATTCCACAACTATTCACAAGAAGAAATGCAATAAATAAGCAATTCAATTGGAAAATAAAGATTGCCTATATGTACATGTGCTCGGTGGGCCAATTTAAATCCTTATAGACATATAAAACTAAGAAATGTCTTATTTATCATATTGGTTTAATAACTCTCAGAGATAGTGTACATCCGGACCGTAAGAACGTAGGCATGCATCCCCAATTGGCTGGTGGCCAAACCATGGGTTATTGGCTTTCTAGATGCCACATCTGTATCAATTCTGCTTGTAAGGTTCGCTGCTATTGTGCAGTACTTTGTGTGTTTAGATCGTGCGTGCCAAAATAAATACCCTTGAATGGGAGCCACCACGCGGAATGCCGCCCCATTTCGAAAGAACTTCAACTTGAATTATTCACATCTGTCTGAGCTTCAAGACTCGAACGGCCCATTCAAGGGCATTTATTTGGCACGCGCATTCTAATCCGGCAAAGTACTGCACAATAGCAGCGAACATTATAAGGCGATTTATTAACATATATGGGCACTTCGAGATTCGAATGACAGAATTAAGGGTATTTTTCAGTGCTAACGATCATAACGAAGAACACACTGCACAATAGTAGCAAACATTACAAAGGGAATTGATAGAGAGGTGGCATCTAAGAAGCCAATAACCCACGACAGGCTGGATGATGTGTGATTAATATACAAGACTATTCATCTTGTTCATATTTTCAGTTTTGCAGCTAAGCTCAGACAAAGCCCGCACAAGGCGAAACATGTTGCACGTGCACGAGTAGGTAGATGTTGGCACCAGGCGTTTGTGGGTACATGCCCACGTTCTTAGAGTGAAGATGAGCACTGTTTGTGAGAGCTATTAACCAATATGATAAATAACACGTTTCATAGTGTTCCATGTCTATACAGATTGACATTGGCGCACCAAGATCAGAGGTTTTTTAGTATTAGTTTAGGCTGCGTTGTGTTACAGCCTCTGCGGACCAGGTGCTGCCTTCATTAGTATGGTTGAAATAAGCCCTCGTTTTCGTGAAATTGACCAACATTGCATTCTTCCCAGGTTGGCTCTGCGTTTCCCAAAACCTGTACATAATTATTATTTCTACATGCATATATATTTCTGGAGCCTTTTTATCAATAATTTTAAGAACTAACTGCCAGAGAGTATTAGACAAGCAGTGGCGAGGGGCTTGTGTGGACAGCCACACCTCCACTTTTTGTTCTTAAAGAGATCCCCACATGTGGATGGGCACATTGGATTATCAGATTGATGACCAATTAAACAACACGCTTGTTCATAGTTTGCATACGTATGCATATGTGATTTTGTAACATGCAACATGGTGTTACTTCTGCTCAGAGTGCCACAAACAAAGTCTGCTCTGAGGTCGGGGGGAGAGTCATGAATTAAGAAGCTCAGGGTTAAAAAAGGGGGGACACCTTTTCAATGCGGGATGTTTGGCCACATTCCAGTGGATGTGCCCACACTCTTTGGTGCACTGGATCTAGCATAGATGTGTGATACAGTGTGTTCATTCATATATTGTTCAGATCAGCTGGTACTTACTGACCAATGGCCATTAATAGATTGTCTGGATCAGACAGTCAAGGCATTATTGTATATGGAAGTAGGGCATGAGGAAGAAAGTGAGAGGGTGGAACCAGGAATATTTCATCAGGAATTGCCCTGACTCCGTCTAATCCTGGATGACAACAACATGCCTGAAGCTCAATCCCACAAAGACGGAATGTGTACTCCTCGTCCACACATCTAAGCAGGATCCCATTCAATGGCTAAACAATATGCACGTTGGTGGCTTTAATCCTCACCTGGCCCCAATTTCCAAATCACTTGTGTTCTCTATGGACGGCACTTTCATCTTCCAATAACATATAAACAAAAATGTCCAAATTGCCTGGTACCTGCTAACCCTGCTCCATAACATAAAACCCTTCCTTCCACACGTTTACATCAGAAACACAGCTCTGGCCCTGGTAATCCTCCACATCGATTGGTTAAATGCCCTCCTCGCCGACATTACAGCGATGCACATGGCCCTGCATGTCTCATAACGGGAAACAAGGCATTCATCCACATTTCTGCTATCCTAAAGGAGGTTTCCTTTCTGCCCCTTCCAACCAACATACTCTTTGACTGCACAAAACACCCATAAGGCACCAACCACTTGCTGAACTGCTTACCTTGCTGCCAAGCGCTGTGGCTCGGTGGGCTGTGCTCCTCCAGGAGCCAGACTGTCACCATGCTTGAGAAAAAGCCGGCATGCCAGAGAAAAAAAGAAAGGAAACCAGCCTTCTCTTGTAACACTTCCTCCCCTCCTTAAACACCATCACGTTTCCCATTGGCAATGCAGACCGTGCACATGCTCGTTCAGTTCAGAAAGGAACTCAAGCCCATACTCTTTAGTCAATACCTAAGCGCCACCTAGACTCCTTGTGCTCCCACATCACATTTCACTCCCATGCTCAATGCTTGCCATACCACATATTGAAACCTTCCCCCCTCCTTACCTACTATGTTACCCGCAATGCCTCTTGCTTCCAAGGTTTTGCCATCAAGTATCTTTAGTCATTCCAATGTCTTAGTACACTTGAGGTTCTAGGTGCAAGATCAGACTTTAACTGGAGTCCAAGTGAAAGGCAGGCACATCAGTATTCCATTGGCATTAAAAGGCATTATACCATTTCCAGAAGTGGATTCTTTTAAACAAGAAATATTTTAATTGGGCACACATAGGCAGCCATCGTTAATGCCATGCCCTCAAATTTGGTGTCCAGTCAAAGGATCAAATACAAAAGGTTTGAATGCAAAAGGTGAGAGTCAATAGGATCGAAAACAAAAGGTTCACATTTTTTTTTATTATGTATTTTTGGGGGGGTTTCCGTTTAGGTACAAAAAGTGGTTTTTACCACAAAAACGGGGGGAACCTTTTGTTTTCGGTCCTTTTGACTCGAGCCTTTTGTCATTCTATCCTTTTGATTCAATACTTTGACCTATAACCCTCAATTTTGCATCCAAATTGCTAATGAAAAGCATTACATTAAAGAACACCACAATCTTAAAGTTGAATAGACATCACGCACATCTTGCCATCATTCAAGGACCCCCTCTAAGTTTCTCTCTTCATGTATGCTGTGTCACATACTGAATTCAAACCACAGATATCTTGCAAACCTTAAACTACATTGAGGATATTTCTGCTTTGACATTTGCTGCCCATGTGAATGTGAAGTTGGCAAGGGTTAAATTATCTTCTCTGGATTTGTATTATCTCAATTGTATCTACATTTCATCATGGTCAAGTTTCCTGCCTGGTCCCTTTCAGCACAGTATGCGGACGTGTAACTGTCTCACCATCTCCTAGGGTGAGATGTTAAGTAACAGTTCCCCCCAAAGGAGCTAGTGGCCTGGTGTCTACCCATAGATTCACTCAACAAGACAATAGAAAGTGTGAGACAAAGACAGCGGGAAATAGCATGATATAGAGACACAGAGATGGGATAGCAAGAGAGAGAGAGAGAGGTGTGATAGTACGGAAGATATATCTGACTGGCCGAGACAATTTAAGAGCTCAATGGTAGTCAGGAACTCTCCCCTGTGACAATCTATGCCATCTCATAGCTGAACATGAGACTGTTGTGGAGAAAACTGGGACCAACGCTTGTATAAGGTTAGAGAGAGCAGAGCCAACGACAAGCATAAAATGCACTGCTACTGTAGAATGAATATGCTATGAAGAATTTTGATTTGCTAAACAGCATGTACTTTTCTTTGCATTTAACCTAGAATCTCCAGATAACGTCTATTTTAGAGAGTCACATGTGCAAGAGCGAGATTTGAAATCTAATTTATTTTTTCAGACCATGCTCTTGGAAAGAATTCGTGTTGCACAACAACCAGAAGGAGAAAGTAATTTCCACGTCTTTGCCTATATGTTGGCAGGGGTTGACATGGAGCTCAGGTACAGTGATGCATTCTTCGATTTCACAGCTAAATGAGCTGTAATTAACATGGGTCATTGAGAAATTGACAATCCATTGGTTGTCCACCTATGCATGTACGGCAGTATCTTCAGTTGCATGCTACCCGAATGACTAAAGAATTATCGGAATTTCCTTGGAAGGGTGCAGGAATGATCTTTGTCACGCAATTACAATCTCAGGAAGTGATTTTTCTTTTGTGTTGCCATTTAAATATCCCATGTTGACATATATGACCATTAGCACAATAATTGTGTTGATGCGAGTAAAAGAGAACATTTCTGTTAGTCACATTAAGCCAACTGTCCAAATATTCCTCCAAGATCTTGGTTTCTTCCATGAAAGGATTTGCAAATGCAACATTGTTTCCATAAATCTAGGTTCTTCAGGGAAAATCGTCTATCATTTTTCTAAATTGCTCATTATTTTTCTCCTGGATGTCTCTCCATTTCGACCACTGAGCCATACATTCTACATCCCTCCTCCCCTTAAAGTTCAGGGTTACTAGCCTTTCCATGTAACCACTTTATTGGAATAACCACAACATGTATACTGGTTTGTAGACATTTAAACTAGACGCTCGCAATCTCCAGGCATGCTATTATGATATATGCCAGTCAGCCATGGTTCCCACTGACCGGCCAGCTTTATGGAGGAGCTTGCGTAAAAGATGCCTTCTATCTCTGGCTCCCTTGCACCGTGAGACTAGAAACGTCCTCTCAGTGTCCCAGTGCAACTCATTTCGTCCATTGTTTTATAAGCTCATACAGCATCATATATTCCTTCTACTGCAGGAACAAGCTCTGCTCCCTTCACCAAATCATGCATATGTTTTTATCAAAAAAGGATTCTCTAGATTTGTAAGATTCACCTCTGTGAGACATTGGGCCTCATTACACGGATGGCGGTAAGGGATTACCGGCACCGGTAAGGGCACCAGTGCCGGTAATCCCTTACTGCCCTACTACGAGGTCCCTTTGCTGGTCCCTACCTTAACGACTGGTTTTACTAGCCGTTAAGGACGGGACCCGCAAAGGGACCTTGGAGGTAATCACGGTACCGCAATTTGTGGTACCGTAATTGCCACCTTCCCCATTGAGCCCTATGGGGGCTCAAATGGGAATGGGGAAGGGCCAGTGGTGAATGGGGAATTACGGCCCCGCCAACCTTGGAATGGGGCGGTAATTCCGCCATTCACCATGGCGGGATCGGTAAATTACCGGCGGCAACCATGGTGCTAATAGCGCCATGGTTACCACCTTCCGTGTAATGAGGCCCATTGTCCAAGTAGAACATATTGGTAATATTATTTTCCCCAGATGTATGTACACAACTATTCAAATTGGTCCAGGTATTGAATCTCCCTCTCACTCCACCCCTTCCAAAGGATCATGCTATCTTTAATCTGAAACTGGTCTTTCAGCCATGTCTCCGTCTCGTCACTGACACGGAGAGAATGGTTGGCTCCTGTGCATTCCTCATGAACAATTCATATTGTATTATGGGATATTTCGCATTTGTCTCACCAAGTCCATTGTTCTAGTTGCTTTCAGCAAAAACTCTTTGTATTCAACCAACTGCAGTACCTTGCTGCCCGATCTCTGTGATCTGGGTAGTTGTGAAAGCCCTGTTGGAAACATACAGCACTGCAGCTGGAACCCTGAACTCCCGCTGGATGTATCAAGCTGCACCATTATCTCAGGTCTCTAACAGGTTGTATACGAATTGTTCGAATGACAATTGACCTTCTGCACAATTGACCAAATTTAAACGGCCATTTAGGATATATATGCGGGGGAAAGCCCCCAAAGCCCCCACCCAATCCAACCCCCATCTGAACCCCCCACCCTATCCCCTTATATCATTATTACCCACTAAAGCCCACTCACCTACCAACTTGGCCAGCGCTGGCTTTGGTCTCTAAAGTTTAAGGCATTTAGAAAGTCAAAAGCTGCATTTGCATGTGAGAAAGGCAGAAAGGGGACACTGCAGATCAAAGCAGGCTTCTGTCTTTGGTCCGCTGTCAGGTGTAAATTAGATAGAGAACCGGTCGATCTCTACCTGAAAAGACTGGTAGCACCAAGGTTAAGTGACCGCTTTGCACCTGGGAGATTCGGGTTTCATGCTGCATTCGCTGGGTGATTCAAATAATAAGGCCTACATTGCAAATTGCTTCAAGGTTTGTAGTCGCCATCCAAACATATGCAATGCACATGTCTCAAGTGGTCTGTGATAGCGCTAAGGCCTAGCAAGACGGATGCATGGGGAAACTTCACAGTGGGAGTGGCACAAATAAAAAAAAACTGTCATGCTCTACATGGTGCGGGGGACTGATTCACACCTGCCTGTGCGGTACCCCCTACTCACCCTCAACACCGTGAAGTAGTCTGTTTTGCCTGCCCCTATAAATGGCTCTGGGCCAAACTGAGAGTGAGGGCTGGGGGCCTCTTATCACACCACCCTCACTACTCCAAAAGCGGGTGGATTTCCATTATAAAATGTTTGAATACCGCCGGCCTAGGTGTTCAAAGGGCACAGCACTGCTATGCGTCAAGGAGGCTGAATGTCCTTTTGAGCTTGCTTTTGTGTCTCATGGAGAGGGCATTTGACCTAGCAAGTCAGATGTCTTGGTTTAGCATGACCTTGGCGAGACTTGCCAAAGGTGTGCCCCCATCTGCAGTGGTGCAGACAGTCTGCGATAACTAGTGGTTTTCCAAAAATATCTAAAGCAATTCTAATACTTGTCTATTCTTTGTCCTCTGACAGAATATTATTGCAGTCACAAAAACACTGAATGATACAATCACACTGCGCGTTTGTCCTTGTGTTGGCTTAATGCAAATGCACGAAGTTCATCTTGTTTAGACAGGCCGACACGTGTTTCGAGCTCTGCTCTTCTTCAAGGACTGAGATATATTACGGCATATATCACCATGCAATATTGATAATAAAGGAAATGCACATGTGAGAAGCCAGAACAAAAAGCCAGAACAGCAACAGGGTGCAGTGTCAATTCCAACAGATTCAAAATATGTATATTCAAATATATTACACAAAAAGGATACATTTCCATCATGTGTTTCAAATCCCAAAAAAAGAAATGCAAATAGAAACAAACATCTATGTCAATTAGTACTCATGAATTGATTGGATAGTATAGCATGCAGTGTGTCACTTCAAAGCCACATATGCATTGGGGAAAAATGCCCTTATGTGTACCATACGGTCCCTTGTGTGCAGGATCCCAACTACAAATCAAATGTGGAAAACCGCGTGTTACTAGGGTCCTTTTAGCATAGCTTGGTGCCTCTTATAGAAAGTCAAGCGAAGAGAAACGGCTATTCTTGACCATTGCAAGGAAACAAGGTGAACCTTGCCAAGCAAGCCACTCACCTAATTGATTTCTAGGCAGGTGCACTCACCCATCGCATATCTATAAAAATGAATATTTAAATAAACAATCATACGTTTGGAAAAGGATTCACTTCTTATTACCAATGATCAATGTGCGATCAATGACGAATAGTCAAGAGGAAAAGAATTGTCTAAATTACCATATATTTCCTCGCAAGTGTGGCGCTGTGTGTTACTGTAAGCAATCCAATATATCAGCGAGATGCACCAGGCGTGTAACAACGTTCCAATTCAATCGAAGGTGGGGACACAAACAGACGAATAGCACAAGTAAGCGATCCGCTATATTATCTAATATCAACATATTCACATCCACTTCATCACAAAACAAGTTCCTATTCAGAGGGGCGTCAATCTGCAAGAAAATGATTCTACGGGGCTGGAAGACTCAAATTGCACCACAGTCTGTAAATTGAATTGAGGAAATGTATTATCTTGCAGGCATGGAAAAGGTAATTTACAAGAGACAGGGAAAACTAAAATATTTTGAGAAAATCTGGGAGAGGTTCTTAAATATGTACTAGTTCCAATGAGTTTTGTGTTGTTTTTGGGTGGGTTTGGGATGCTTGGGGTGGGTTTTTCCATTGGGGAAACAACTTCAATGCTATGTATTGCTTTTCACGGATTCATTACATTTCAATGCTTGTTGTGATGTGTTTTTTTTTGTTCTTCACTGATTGTTACTGTTTCATTGTTTATCTTATAATGAATAAATACATAATTTTAAAAAACAATTAAAAAAACAGAGAACATTAAAAACAACAACAGTACAATTGATTAAAAAAACATATTTACATCCATGGGGTTGCGCACAAGATTACTGTATCATGGTAAAGTTCCACAGATACCAAACACGCGGAGCATCCCTTTATTTGGAACCTTACCTTAATAATAAATGGTACATCGTGAGGACAGGAAGGTCGGGCACAGTCCTAAGCGCTATAAGCGCTACTACCTGCCATGAGAGACACCGGGAGAGCCTTCAGATAGTCCGGAACAAGGCCCTGTGGATATCGTCTCGAGCTCCAACCTTCACAAGGATAGCTGGCCTTCACAGAGAACTGGACATCAAGATGTTGGCCGAACATCTAGCGAAGCTGAGTAAGAACTTCTGCCAAGGGCTGGATCAGAACCCGAACCCACTGATCAGAAGGCTCACTGCCACCACTGCAAACCCTTTCGACCGCTACCCACGGACCATCACGGCGAAGACCCCATGAAACCAGACCAACTGTGACAAGTCCACACAGACCAAAAAGAATCCTCACCCACGACTGCATACTCAACCCGAGAAGATGGAGTAATGAGGCTCAAGCCTCGGTAACCGAAAATCACTGCTGACGGATACCATCTATCAGCAAGAAGAAGACAGGCAGCACAGCGCTATGTTGGAAAGGCCTGATTTCCCATTTGAAAAACGCTTTTGTAAATCAGACCCATTTGAGTCGGCGGTGGATAGATGTTACTTTGGTTATTTGCATTTGTCCTTCTTTAGATCCTATTTATTCTGGTGATACATGGGTTTCCTCTGACTAACCCGTTTATATGTGTATTCCTGTCCCCAGCAGCTGGTTAGGCGGCTCAGCTGATTAACGCACTTACAGCGGAGCTCCACTCTATGGACTGCCCTGCTTTCATGCTGACTGTGTGCTTGAACTGGTTCAAATCCAGGCATGTTGACTGTGCCTGTCATGCGTCTCTGGTTTATAAAAGGAGCACCATTCAGTCAAATCGACCGCAACTCTTGATACCAGAGCGCTGCTTCCAGACTTGCCTGATGAAGCACTACTTCAAAACATGAATTTAATACACTATGCGTCCTCCGGGATACATGTTAATACCGCTGCATGCATTTTGCAAGTATGCTATGGCAGAAAGTACAGTAGGTGCTGAACATTTTGCCTTGGTTTAGTAGACTCGACACATCTGCACGTAGCCATATGCACATTTAGTGACCGATTCATGGATTTTTTTTTGCACGGTTCAAAGCGGCTTTGCACTGCTGAAAAGGGACTTTGAACTGCCAACACAAACCCTGATTCATGGAGCTGTGCAAAAGCCTATTTGTGCAGTGCAAAGGCATTGCAAAGTCATTTTGTACTGCAAAAAGCACCACTTACACTGACTTTGCACAGAAAAAATACACTTGGCACAGTTCCAAGAATCAGGCTTTGTGTCGGCAGTTTAAAGTCACTTTACGGCAGCGCAGTCACTTCGAACCGTGCTAAAATTCCTTGAATCGGGCCTTGCGTGCAGATCTATGCAATATCAACAACTAGTGGCAGCGGCCAAGACCTAAAAGAAAAGTTCAGGGGCTCATTAACATACCAATTGAATGTGGCATCAGCACATCAAGGTGCCCTCTGAAAAAAGTGTGGGGACACCGTCGACCTGCGTGTGAACTCGACTTGAGCCCTGATTCCGGATAGGCCATTGGCTAGGTGTACGCTGCAGAAAGCCTGCAGAAAGCCTGCAGATAATCAGCGTTCAGTCTGCACGTACATTTCTCTGATTACAACCCAAGGAGCGTACAGCAAGTAAGACCGTTACAAAATAAAAGGTGAAATGTTTCAAATAAGAGAGAACTGAAATAACCAACGCACTCGTTCTTTTTTAATTACTCTCCGCATTGTCAGATAAGTGAATTGCAAAATAAAACATTTCTCCGGCAGAGGGCGCACAATGTCCATGAAAAAATGCCGGATGTCTGGGCCAGCATTATTTTGCCTCTGGGGTGTCCTCCATTCCAGGAGAGCTGCAGAGATCCATCTGCCGTCCCCGCACTGCTCCAGCATGGTGGCGTGGAGGTGGTGGGGGGGGGGGGAGTCGTTGCCTTGGCATGGCCATTGTCATATTTGCAATAATAGCCGCATATCACTGCGTGTTGTGTCTCGCTAGGGCTGTTACATCCACTGGTCTCAGTGTGAAGAGGAGGACAACTTAATTGGCACACATTGCTGTAAATCCCGTCGTGGCCTGTGCTTGGTCCTTGATTGTTACAATAAGTTTGATGCAATAAATACATACTCGATAGCTGAACCCTGCCTTGTGCAGCAATGAGTCTTCCCGGAACCACGCGCCCCGCACGCTTTCTTCTGACACGTGCACAGGGCGAGGCGCGAAGCTCTGTGGCCTGAGCAGAGGGACTTGTTGGGAGAGCAAGCAGTGTGTGGGGCAAGGCTTGCAGCAGGTGACCCGGCGATGATGGTCAGCGGCGTTGTTCCAGGGCCTGGACGCCTTATGTAAACGAAGGGTCTGCAATACATTTACTTGCGCGTTTGGGAGTAAATGTTTGTCTGGCGGTGCTGCTTCAGCAGCGTCTCATTAGTCTGGGGGGCGTGCGCTGAATTGAGTCAATTAGTAGGCGAATCGATGCTTCGATAGCGCATGGCCGCCGAGGCTGGGGGTGGGTGAACACGCTGCACTGAGTCAGCAGAGCCTGCTTGCCCAAAACCCCCATCCCTCCTCTCACAGCAGCGTGACAGTCAGCAGCCCACCCCGCACCCCTCCCCTCTTCCCCAGCCGGACGAAAAGAACTAGTTGGAATTCATTGTGAATATAGATAATTACTGCTCCATGGCGTTTGACCCATTACCTTTGATATGATTTGCCGGCTAGTTTGTGACCCCTCGTCGGTCACATGTTATTAAATATAGTGTTACTGAAGCTAAATATGTTTAACTGAGCTTCCCTACATCTGAAGAAAGTTGAGCTTGAAAAGTCATCCTAACCGTCATGCCAAGCCCCCTGTCTTCTTACAGAAAGGCCTGCTCTACTGTTCATCAGGGCCGGCCTTAGGGCAGGGCAGGCCGGGCGGCCGCCCAGGGCACCCTGCCATTAGACCACCACCAGAGTCTTTCTGGGTCTCCCCCCCGAGCTGGCGAGGAGTGAGAAGGCGCGGCAAGCACCCAATTGAAATTAAATGCTCTCCGCTGCAGCGCATTAAATAACAAGAGGGTGTCTGCACCTGCTGTGCCTATTGAAACATTTGGCGCTCCCCTCCACCCCCTGCCACATTACTAGGGGCGTGTGAAGGGAGAGGAGGGGCGTCTCATTTTTCATTTGCTGCCCGGGGCGCTGCGGCTTCTAAGGCCGGCCCTGCTGTTCATCATAACCTGAGGTAAAAATGAACGGGAGGATAGACCAGGGGCAACGCTCTCACCTTGGAAGCAAGAAGACATGGAGCAACACAGGTTCGATCCCCGGGTCTGCACTTAGAAACCTCTGGGTATTAAGCATGTTATAAATAACCAATTACAACTACAATTACAACGCTGGCTCCACAGCACTAATACTACTAGACCTATCAGAAGCCTTCAACACAGTCCACCATAAAACCCTCATTGAAAGACTTGGAGAAATAGGAATCACCAACACAGCTTTACTATGTTTAAAATCCTTCCTGTTGAAAGAACAGACACAGTGTGGCTGAACCCCTTCAACTCAGCGACACGCCCAACAACATGAAGAGCTTCACAAAGCTCATCCCTCTCACCACTACTCTTCAACATCTACCTGACCCCACTCATCAATGTTATCAAAAACATGGACTCACCTGCTAGAACTATGCAGATGACATGATATGATATGACATGGCATTTATAACGCGCCTATACACAAGTACACACATGAATCGACACTAGATAACCAGACCAAGCCATCACCAACTGCCACACGCAAATAAACAAATGGGTGGATACCAACAGCCTTAGCAACCGGTACTGAAATGGGAAATGGACCGAAACCCTGCAAAGTGGTCAACAACCTCAGAATATTAATGGACAATGATTTAACACTTGAATTACAAGTCAACACAGTAATAAAGAAGTGCTTCTCCTACCTACATACAATCATGCAGATACTACCTTTACTCACCTTCTCACACATAACTCACGCCATCATCTCCCTCGTCATGTCAAGAATAGACTAATCAAACATCACCTATCTTGGCGCTGTGGACCAGCTCATCAAAAAACGACAGTGAATACCGAACGCATAGTAACACTAATCGTCAGACTCACTAAGAGAGAACACATCACACCAGCAATAAGAATCCGACACTGGCAATCAGTCAAAATGCAAATTCTCTTAAAAACCCTCTGTTACCCACAGAGACATCCACAAGCAAGGGGTAGATTTTGTACAAGACAAAATATCCATCTACAAACAAACTGAACATTGTGGTCCAGCAATGGCATCCACCTCGAACCAAAACAACATTCAAAGTTGAAATGTAGTGGTTCTGCATTCTCGTGCAATTCAGCAAAAAGAAATTTCCCTAAGGAAATTTGAACAACCGAAGAACATCTAAAATTCTGAAAATTACTAAAAACATGACTCTTTAACTCAACAAGGTAAATGGGAAATTCCATCAAAGCGAATGAGCCAACGACAACATTTGGAGAGACACCGAAGAGCAAAACACCCAAGACTTAATGAACCGAAACTGTGGTAGCCCCAATATACAAAGCAATTAATACATTCCACCATACAAGGATGTGAACACAGACAAACCAACACAACCATCAAAGCGAATCACACAGACTAACCCTAACCCTACTAAAAACTCCCCAGTTTCGTACATGCTCACTCTCAGCCACCAAACAAAACACACACATACCTATACCATGGCAGAAACTTCAAACCATCACACTCTGCACACACCATGCAACACCCATATCAACCCAACGCATTACAGAAAATGAAACCACAGACACACAAACCACCTCATACATAACAAACATAGCCAAACCCATACAGACTAAAACCAAACTCAACACATCGTGGCCGTGTTTTCCAAAGTGATTCTACCAACACCACAACAAAGTTCTCTTGCACTTTCCCTCTCCATCCCACTAACTAAACCTGCCCAGTGCTCCTCCTTTGTCAGATCTGCCAAAGCACATAGAGACAAGAAAATGGCAGCGTTCAGCGGTATAAATAACAACATAACATACCATAGCATAACATGGATTAATGAAAGACAAAGCATGAAACTGGATCAGGGTGCACTCAGTGACATGGATTCATCTGGTAAACTTACATGTGTGAATGATGACCCTACTATGTCCTTGGACCCCTCCTCTTCACACACTTCACCTTCCTTCGTTCCACACTCTTCTCCTTCTTTGTACTCTTATATCTTCTTTGTGTCTTTAATAATGAAAGCATCTTCTCCTACCTCTCCTTTAACCCTGAGCTTTACTCTGTTAGTACTAAATGCCTATCTGCAATCCATCACCGGATGATGTGCCATTGTTTAATGCTCTCCTCCTTTCAGGCTCTAGTGATCTTTCTCCTGGCTCTTGATATGCAAGAGAAACTGGGGGAGACGATAACAGAACACTCTGAACATATCAATACGGTTCAACACCTATATTTTTTATTTAGGATGTGTTGGGTGAAAGGTTAAGGGGGAGCAAAACAAAGGCCAACACAATATCAATGGTGCTGTGGCTCCCCTATAGAATAGTAAGTAAACAGAAGAAGATGGAAATCGATGAACATTTGCTGGAAATATTTGTCAAGTCATGTGACCCACACTAGGTCTGCCCAGACTCAGACCCAAACATGCACGTGGTTGATTATTTTCATCCCTGGGCTTGGACAGCACAGGTTGGAAACCTCTTATAGGAAATTGGGCTGTCCAAAACACACACACAATCATTGGCAAATCCAATTGGTCTGGCTTAATGAATGTAGAATGTACGCCTTTTGGTCCTGTGATGGCTTTGAAATTCTCTACATTTGCAAACAAATGAATATGTTGTTGTCTGCACCGATTATTACTACATCCAATTATGCTGTTATTTCTCTCTTAGAAAGGGAGATCTGCTAATCAAGACACGGTGTGCTGAAACAGTATAGTGCACATCTGCTTTCTTTGTTGGTTGCTGTATTTACATCCCAAGCAACTGCCATGTGGGTTGACAACATGACAGCCTAGAGTAACATGCACATTCATGAAATAGCCTGCTGAAATCCAAAGTATTCGAACACCCATGGGCTGCATTTGACTGCCTTTGACTGCCGGAACCCATGTTTGAAATTAAATAAAACTGTGTATCCCCAAGAGTGGTTGAAATGTGGTTAATTGTAAATATAAAGCTATGTCCAATTGCACATAGGTACCAATAAGGAAATACAGTTATAAAAAACCAAAACCACCTCATGTCATTTTATATCAACTAGTTTCTTGTGACAACAACATTTGACACTCTTGTTGAGCCCAGCCCTAAGGCTACATGTATTTTCTGCCAGGAAGGCTTGACACCTTTCCAGAAGAACAGACAATACACCCAGGTGGTAGGGTGGGAGTCAGTGTGTCCAATGAGGTTCTGCCAGTCTAATGGGGGAAGACACATCGTAGGAATAATGATTGGTGTTTCTTTAATCTTCAGCATGTGGGGGAATGGAGTAGCCCAGGAGATGAGGTTCACACAGGAGAGGTGTCCTATCATCCTGGAAATACATGGACCTTTCCTGCCTGCCCCCTCAAACAGTCCTGCAGACAAGGGACTCTGGTATCAGACATCAGAAGGCAAAACACCACTGAAGCCAGGAGTGGCCTATTACAGAAGACTTGAGATAGCCAATGCATTGTGGCAAAAAACTAAACAAGGGGGCAAGAGCACCCCCTTCATTGAATCCCTTTGAACTCAAGAATAAGATGTTCATAGTCTGCCCCAAGTCCCTGCCATTGGGGTGAAAATAAGGATGTCCAAGGAAGGAGCAAAACCTCCATCCACCGACTCTAGGGGAACGTATGAGTGACCTGCTGCTGGGCTATCCAGCTTCCTATGCTAAACCATACCCATTACTCTTCTGACTGAAAATGGTAAACCTGTGTGTCTTGTATGGTAACCTGCCTGGCTGAGGATGGCACCAAAGGGCTCACCTTTCCTCCTAGATCCTGGCGAGGGTCCCACAGCAACCCAGAATCTAAAGGAGCAGCTTTGTGGTATGTTTTCCAATTTGAAGCACTTTTGAGCTGGCTTGACCACTCTTGATTCATTTTGAATGGGCTACAAGACCCAACAGAGCTGCCTTTGATTGCCTCTGCTCTCAAACCACTTCAGAAATGTTGAGCCACTGACTCAATCATTGCTGCCTGATCTCCAGCTTCATGGAGCTGAAATTCACTGCAGAAACACCCGGCATCTTTGGACTCATTGGGAATGGCTCACCAATGCAGTTGAATTATTGCGTTGAGAGAAATTGAAGCTGCTGAAAAGCGAGGATCTACACTTTGTATTTTTCAAAGTTTCCTTTGAGGCTCGAAATGATTCCCACTCAACACAGGCCCAATGCACAGGAAGCACAGAGAAGCACGACTCAACCCTGTCCAGCCTCAGAACAAAATATCAAGGTATACCATGATGTTGGCAACCCACCAACCTAGTTTTAAGGGTCCTTATGACAAACAAGACCCCACTCCATACCTTTTTAAAAGGCACATTCTTAAATTTGAACTGTGCTGCAAAGACAATTGTCTACATACCCTGTTGTTATACACAAAGTGAACCTTTCAACCAAAGTTGTCCTGATTCTGTATATTTCATTAAAGGCGCAGTTTGCGATTTATTTTGTTAGTTTCTTTGCCCTTTTAGTTTGATTAAATTCTTCTACTCTTTATAGAAACTTGACTGGAAATGTATTTTGGGACTCTAGTACTATTGCTGTTTTGGGTGCTTCCCTATTGACTCACACCCTTTCGAAGATTGTAGCCTCTCCTCAGTAAATGCTGCCTTAAAGAAGCGCACAAGGTGTTACAATCATGTCCTTCTTGTTTCACCTTAAGGAATGAGATCACTGCTCCTTTAGTAGTAGTGTGGAGCTGAGTAGGAGTTTAATAAACACTACTCATCCTGGTCCTCCTGCAGAAGAGTAGTCATTTCACCAATACAAACATCTCACCTGTAGCAAAAAATGAAAGTTTTCCAACTCATATGCATACCAACAATACATCCATTACTCTGTGGCTCTGAACTGGAGGGATGGCTACTAGATGGCAGTGTGGGATGAAACGGCCTTATCTATTCTTACATTACAGGCATAAATTATGCTACGAGAAAGACAAAGACACACGTTTGTGTAGCCATGCTTAATTTTAATTAAAATAAAAAACATTTTCAAGAATTACAAACTACAAAAATAAGGATGTGATTGAAAAGTGTATTAAGGGTAATAACAATGTGATACATTTGGTAGGTAAATATTGTATCCTCTTAAAATGATATTCTCCCCTTAGTTGAGTATACAAATAAGGACCAGCTCTGAAGATTAACAGTGTATTTCCCAGTATGGCTCCCTAATGGCAGGCAACTGCTCCCAAACAACGAAAATAGGAAGAACAATTACTCACAGCAAACAGTATTAAATGGTATACTCACAGGACAGGTTGCTCAACACTAGCAGCAGACAAATATCACAGGAACCTGCTTCCTGCTTCTACCCACACAGCTTCCTGCATATATTGCTCAACAGTAGCAGCAGACCAATGTCACAGGAACCTTCCCCCTGCTTCTACCCACACACCTTCATGGATATGTTGCTTATCAGTAGCAGCAGACCAATATCACAGGTATCTGCCTCCTGCTTCTACCCACACAGCTTCATGGATATATTGCTCAATGGTAGCAGCAGACCAATGTCACTGGAACCTGCATACTGCTTCTACCCACACAGCTTCATGGATATGCTGCTCAACAGTAGCAGCAGGCACATGCCACACTTGCCTCCTGCTTCTACCCACACAGCTTCATGGACATGTTGCTCAACAGTAGCAGCAGACCAATTTCACAGCAAACTGCCTCCTGCTTCTACCCTCACAGCTTCAAGGATATGTTGATCAACGGTATCAGCAGACCAATGTCACAGGAACCTGCCTCCTGCTTCTACCCACATAGCTTCATGGAGATTTTGCTCAATGGTAGCAGCAGGCCAGTGTCACAGGAACCTGCCTCCTGCTTCTACCTCACAGATTGATATAATATGATATGGCATTTATAGCGTGCCTATACACAAGTGTTTCAAGGCACTTCATGGATATGTTGTTCAGCGGTAGTAGCAGATCAGTGTCACCGGAACCTGCCTCCTGCTTCTACCCGCACAGCTTCATGGATATGTTGCTCAACAGTAGCAGCAGGCACATGCCACACTTGCCTCCTGCTTCTACCTCACAGATTGATATAATATGATATGGCATTTATAACGTGCCTATACACAAGTGTTTCAAGGCACTTCATGGATATGTTGTTCAGCGGTAGTAGCAGATCAGTGTCACCGGAACCTGCCTCCTGCTTCTACCCGCACATCTTCATGGATATGTTGCTCAACGGCAGCAGCAGACCAATATCACAGGTATCTGCCTCCTCCTTTTACCCATACAGCTTCATGGATATTTTGCTCAACAGCAGCAGCAGACCAACGCCACAGGAACCTGCATCCTGCTTCTACCCGCACAGCTTCATGGATATGTTGCTCAACGGTAACAGCAGACCAATGTCACAGGAACCTGCCTCCTGCTTCTACCTACAGAGCAGCTTCATGGACATGTCGCTCAACGGTAGCAGCAGACCCGTGTCACAGGAACCTGTCTCCCGCTTCTACCTCACAGCTTGATATAATATGATATGGCTTTTATAACGTGCCTATACACAAGTGTTTCAAGGCACTTCATGGATATGTTGTTCAACGGTAGTAGCAGATCAGTGTCACCGGAACCTGCCTCCTGCTTCTACCCACACATCTTCATGGATATGTTGCTCAACGGCAGCAGCATACCAATATCACAGGTACCTGCCTCCTGCTTTTACCCATGCAGCTTCATGGATATTTTGCTCAACAGTAGCAGCAGACCAATGTCACAGGAACCTGCCTCCTGCTTCTTCCCACAAAGCTTCATGGACATGTTGCTCAACGGTAACAGCAGACCAGTATCACAGGAACATGCCTCCTGCTTCTACCCACACAGCTTCATGGAGATGTTGCTCAATGGTAGCAGCACGCCCGTGTCACAGCAACCTGCCTCCTGCTTCTACCTCACAGATTGATATAATATGATATGGCATTTATAATGTGTCTATACACAAGTGTTTCAAGGCACTTCGTGGATATGTTGTTCAACGGTAGTAGCAGATCAGTGTCACCGGAACCTGCCTCCTGCTTCTACCCGCACATCTTCATGGATATGTTGCTCAACTGCAGCAGCAGACCAATATCACAGTTACCTGCCTCCTGCTTCTACCCACAGAGCTTCATGGATATTTTGCTCAATGGTAGCAGCAGACCAACGCCACAGGAACCTGCCTCCTGCTTCTACCCACAGAGCAGCTTCATGGACATGTTGCTCAACGGTAGCAGCAGTGCAATGTCACAGGAACCTGCCTCCAGCTTCTACCCACACAGCTTCATGGAGATATTGCTTAACGGTAGCAGCAGTCCAATGAAACAGGAACCTGCCTCCTGCTTCTAACCACACAGTTTCATGGACATGTTGCTCAATGGTAGCAGCAGACCAGTGCCAATGGAACCTGCCTCCCGCATCTATCCACACAGGTTCATGGACATGTTGCTCAATGGTAACAGCAGACCAGTATCACTGAACATGCCTCCTGCTTCAACCCACACAGCTCATTGGACATGTTGCTCAACGATAGCAGCAGACCAATGTCACAGGAACCTGCCTCCTGCTTCTAGCCGCACACCTTCATGGATATGTTGCTCATGGATATGTTGCTCAACAGTAGCAGCAGACGAATGCCACGCCTGCCTCCTGCTTCTACCGACAGAGCTTCATGGATATGTTGCTCAACTGTAGCAGCAGACCAGTGTCACAGGAACCTGCCTCCTGCTTCTAGCAACAAAGCTTCATGGATATGTCGCTCAACAGTAGCAGCAGACCAATGTCACAGGAACCTGCCTCCTGCTTCTACCCACACTGCTTCATGGATATGTTGCTCATGGATTTGTTGCTCAACAGTAGCAGCAGACCAATGCCATGCCTGCCTCCTGCTTCTACCCACACTGCTTCATGGATATGTTTCTCATGGATATGTTGCTCAACAGTAGCAGCAGACCAATGCCATGCCTGCCTCCTGCTTCTACCCACATAGCTTCATGGATATGTTGTTCAACAGTTGCAACAGACCAATGTCACAGGAAGGTGTTCTGAGATTTCCGCTGCCTGGTTTCATGAGCAGCTTCAAGGGAAACATGTATGCTTTAATGTGCATCTATTACGAGATGCAAATAAGTACTGATTCAAAAGATATATTGTAAATTATGTTTTACGTGCCTATATAACGTTGCATTTGGCATTGAAATGGCTGTTTTAACCACTTCAAAATATGTGTACTCCCAACTTCCAACTAAAGAGCGTACTATACTCATACCTCAAAATCGTATCTGGAGCCCTTGTAATTAGCAATCACCACACTCTGGCCTTACCTTTAACCCCACTCCAGCTAAGTTTTCGCTCAATAAATACGCTCAATAAAATATAATTAATGCAACTAAATACCCTGTAGATGAAATTTCGACATATGACATAATGTTCTGTAGAGTATTTTACTAATGTAGAGCAGGTACTGCTTTCAAATGCGTTATCAATGCTTGAAGGGAATCCGAGCAAAAGCCTTAAAGGGAGCACAAAGGCTCAGCAATTCGGGTAAGCTAGCTGTCGCTGGACTGATTACCATCTGAATTCTGATCACTCTGGTTCTATTTTGGGGTCAGTGAATGACATAGGCATACCCCCAGTGCATTTCAGACATAAAATGTGTATTCGTTTCCGCTACGAATGGGTTCCTTAAATTAAGAGCGCACCAATTATCGCAGCATGGCATGCACATGTATTAGGCACTAAAAACACAAAAATTGGCAGCACATAGAGACTAATTAGCAGCACATTTGCATGCAAGGAACTTGGAAAGGGTTTCCGGATCTGGCTCCAGAGCTGCCACACACAGGGAAGTGCTCTCTGCTGGTGTCGGTAACGTTGCGCCTGCGCTCATAGTGTGTACCCATGCCACACCTTCGGACCCAGGCAGAGCAGTGCATTCATGCTGCTGCATTCATGCTGCTGCATTCATGCTGCTGTCCTTGCAGATGATGCATGGTTTAAGTGGCTGCACATATCGATATACATTACATTGTTGAATCTGATCCTTGCTCGAGTGTAT
Source organism: Ambystoma mexicanum (assembly GCF_040938575.1). Taxonomy (NCBI): domain Eukaryota; kingdom Metazoa; phylum Chordata; class Amphibia; order Caudata; family Ambystomatidae; genus Ambystoma; species Ambystoma mexicanum. Next base: position 1,365,211,092 of record NC_090932.1, on the reverse strand, counting down.
GTTGAATTGTGTGTGCCTGTGCCTCCTCCTGCTTTCTCTCTTTTCCCTACTTGCCCCCACCGCTAGAATGCCCCCCCCCCCGAGACCAAAGCCATCTCTTACTGGAACTCTTCAATGCATGTCTCATACTCCAGCTTCTTGCAATGGAAGAGGCCCCCAAGCTCCTCCACGCTCTCATCTATACTAACTGCTCGACGCACCTCTCATGCTTTCTGCCCTTAGGACCACTCTAGGTGTGCAAGTATTGCCCTCAGGTTGTCAATGATAAAGATATAGTTATATTCTCCAGTCCCTGTACCTATTATATGTGTGCACTGTTACCCCATCCCCAACCCTATACATGGCACTCAACCCTTGGTTGGTTCCCATCCTAGTTTCACACGTTATAAATCCCATACATAAATATAAACATATGATTTAAATAGGGAATGTTTTCACCATTTCTGTACTTGAGCATTGACTTTCTGTTCTGAATTGCACAACAATAGCTCTAGCAGGAAAAAGGGACAACATTGTTTCATTGCCTTCAGAAGTAAGGCCAGATAAGGCCAAATGATCTAAAAGACATGCACAGGGTCGTAACCTCTATTTCTACGTCTCTCTGTCAACCAATGCAGTAAGCACAGCACCACGGGTATGTTGTGGAATTTGTTGAGGTGGAGCAGCGATGTGCTGGGCCATTCTAGAGTGACTGTAATAAGTAGATCAGACGTTGAGGGAGTCCTAAACATGCACGATTTGAGTAATCAATGTCAGGGAGTGGCTATCACATGGCAACCTGGGTCACCTGTTGGGATGATGGCAGCAGCAAGATCCGCTGAAGTATTTTAAGGTGGTAGAAGACCTTTTCACAGCTGTTGATTTCTGTCGGCCATCGCCACTTCTGCATCAGTCAGAATGACCAGATGGAGAATTCCTTTTTCAGTGACCTGAGATGGTCTTCTACGTCTACAGGCCATCGCCGAGCATGACGCAGCCTAAGGGATCTGCCTGCGACCGATGCATCTGAAATATCAGGGCTAAGGATATTTAAGCCCATCCCTAGAGTAATGCAGTTAGATGCTGCCGTACGCATAGGTGAACTCTACGACACCCGTGTGGTGGATCAGGTGAATTCAGATCCCAAGTATAGTTATTACATTGCAGGGGCAAAAGGTCTAAGCACCGAGGCGCACCAGATCTCATTTACGCTAGTAATGATTTACAGGGTGGCAGGTATATTATTTCTTTCAGGAAGGAGTGGGTCCATTTCAGATCAAAACCTTCAATTCCAAATCTATGAGCCAAAGATGGAGCATGCAACTGCAGGGAGTGCTTTGGATAAACTTAACAGCACTAACTTCACTACTGACGTCTGCCTCAAATCACACAGTATGGAAGTGGTGACCATCTGACGGACTCCCATTGCCTTAGGGGTCATACACCACCCTGAGCATGATCTGCATTTCCTCAACATAGGGTTGCCATACTTTGGACACCCCTTTTTGCACTCGCTGTGCTGAAAAAGCAAGCTTTAAAATTGTTAAGAAATTGCCTGGTATTGGTGGATCCGCTTGGGGCTTTTGAGCAAAGGAATGACGCAGGGTACTTCCAGATCATGCAAGATCGGTCTGCATGTCCGTGTATCATTAGTACTCCAGTTAAACGTACTGGGACTGGTCCTCCTTGTTTTAAAGATTTCTGGGTTGCAAATGTTACAAGGGGAACATGCAATGCTGAAGAGAGTACAGGGTGTTTGTGGAAGAGGCGGTGGGCAGGCTGGTGCCGGTGTACACACCTGTTCCCATACTGATTCTTTCAGTGCCTGGCCACTGTTGCAGTGATACAGTGCCTGTGAAGGCAACCTTGGTGTGGGACATGAGGGTGTTACGCTGCACCACATGAAGCCATGCCACGACTTCACCTTCAGAAGCAGCAGCATTGCTTGGCTGCAGCCCGATGAACAAGGGGAACCTTGGAGAAGCAGGGTATGTGTCCCCCAAGTAGAGCCTCGCATCATGCTTGTCAATAGAAATCTGGATGTGATTAAGGACCATAAGTCCTGCAGACCTTACTGGGGCCGTGGGATGTGATTAAGTTCCTGTGTGTGACCTAAAGTGGGTTGGTTGACTTGGTGATGGTGGACACAAGGAGTTGCTTTTGACTAAATGCAGCAGCGCAGTTTTTCCACAGGGTGTAGCGCTGCATGTGCATTGTGTATGTTTTAAGAAATTATTTATTGGGCCTTAACTATTGGTCCCTTAGCCATATTGTTTAACCTTATGGAGGGTTGGTGAGGACTTATTTTTTGCAGAATTATTTAGTCATATTTTACGAGACCGGCATGACTTATCATATCATTTATATCTTGATCTGTTCAGACCATTATGGTTTGGCTAAGTCTGCCATGCAGTTGACGAAGAGGACGCCTATATGCAAATCAGCCACGATCCCACCCAAGAGGTGCATCCCAGCCCAAATGTATTGGCCTCATCCCTTCTGCACAAGAACACAAGCAAGTCTAGAGATGTTTCTGTCACAGTGGAATTCTTGAGGGAGGTACAGCACGAGTTTCTAGGCAAAGCAAATGTGGACCCACGTCTGGTCATTCCTTTTCTACTCAGGGTTACACTAATGCAGCACTGACTATTGAAGGTTGCTGGTGGTTGGAGGGTTTGAATGAATCAAACACCACTGGAAAGGGCTTGGACAACTATTTGGATCATCGCTTTTCATCTTGCTATGCCATTACAGAAGAGTAAAAACCATATGCAAATCAGGCTGGGTCTCCCCCATAACTTCAGCGGTCCATTCTGAAGTGATGGGTCATATCCATTCTGCACGAGACCACAAACAACCCCAGACATGTTCCAGTCTCATTGGGTCACATCAAAGAGATTTACCTTGAATCACTCGGAATTGAGAAGCAACTCTATGGCATTTGTCATGCAGCTGGGTGCGCAGGGTAAATATAGTTGGGCAGGAGAGTTGCTAGGTCTGGAAAAGACCCGGGGCTAAGCTGATGTCGGAACTGTTGGGACTGGGGGCTAGCTAGTCTTTTGGCTGCAGCTCCTGAGATTCTATCCGGGGCTACAACCAAAAGATCAGGGGCTATAGCCCCCTTAGCCCCCCCCTAGCAACGCCCCTGTAGTTGGGTGCAGAAATGACCTTGCTAATGGCAGGAATAAGCCTTCAAATCAAAGGGAATACCGTACCCAAATCGCTGACTGGGCCAACACTACTCAATGCCTTCAATGCCAATTTGACCTGCAGACCCAGCTGCTGGAAGTCTGGTTTGATGCCTTTGACCGACAGACATTACATTTAGGTACTCTGAACTGACCCTGTTAGCCTGGTCCACCCTTTGGGGCCCTAGAGACTGGCTAATTTCCTTTTAAAACTTTTTTCCACTGAAAGAAATTTCCTTTTAAATTCATTATGGTTGTCTATTGCCGTTTTAACTCTATGTCATTGCACAGAGTGCATCATCTTTCTGTCTATTGCACTTTCTGTATGCTCTCTTACAGGGACGGCTTCTATAGTTTCTATAAAGTTATTAGTACAGTGGAGTGTTTAATTAGAGTGTATATATTTTTATAAAACGTTGATTGGACACTCCTTTAATTTTGAATTGTTTTTACTTTGTTGTTTGGGTTTCTACTGGATCACATCCACACCCTTTTTGTGGCATAGCCTTCCCTCGGCCCATGTTACAACAAAAAGCAAAGTAGGTGTATCTCTTAGCTGTCCCTGTTTTACCTTTTAGCAGTGCTGTGGTGTGCATAAGGCTCAGCCTTCTTACTGTGTTTAGTCAGTTCACCCCCTTTCCAAACTAGTCTGTGAAAGCACCGTCACATCTGTAAACCTTGCATCGATGACCTGGCTCTTTGTTAAATTGGCTCTCAACAAAGACCTACCAGTCACTAAGCTTAAAAATTGCTTAGTTAAAAAAATTGATGTTGAATAACATGTTACAAATAAATCGAACAAGACAGCTGTCCAGTCCTGGTGGTAATCACTGCTTGCAGCGTTGGAATGACTGTTTCTGGCCTAAAGCCTTTCGGCAATTTTGCCTGTGATATGCTAATGTAATGAGCTTGAAAACTATATGCAGAAGATATTGCAAATCAGACAGCTGTCGGTATTCCAATTAACTGCTATACTTATGATAGCTGTCTGCTACCCTACCGCATTGCATTGATGGCGGGAGGTTTGTGCTTCAGAGTCCAGAGCCGTGTGCCAGTGAAATGATGTTCCTCTCCATACGGTAAACCCAAAACCTGATCGATAAAACATCACTCCACAAGGGGGTCAAAATAAGTGCACAGTTTACAAGAAAATACTAACTTTTATTACATGCAAATATGGCCAGAAGTGTATGTCATTCCCATAGAACTGAAAACTGAAACAGCGCTTCTCACGCCCATTCAAGTTATGTCTTTTATAGTGGAAACACATATCAGATACAACATAGTCCCACGTTCCCCTTTGGCTAACACCTATACACAAATATAAACATCCCCTATATTTCATCAATCTATTGGTCAGGCATATCTAAATACAATCCCTTACAAAATGACCTAATTGTGCAGTCAGCAGGAAACACTGTGATGTGACTGGTGCACTACATGCAGGTACTTTGTTACAACAGTGGACTCTCCTTATTGGTCAAGTTAACCTTGACCAACTTGTGATGTGCATACCCCCAAGTGGACCCAATCAGGGAGCTAGTGTGACTAACAAGGTCACCCCTGCCTGGTAATACAATGGCTTCCTCATAAATCCAGAAAATGTGGGTTCTTCGGCCTTGCCGCTGTACTCTTTTGCCATCACCTCTTGAAAATCCCATATGAGAACACGTTGCACCCCTAGCAGGCCTCCTACTCCAACTCTCTTGGGAACCGGATGCCTAATAAAAAAATACAATTGAGGTACCGTTCTTTGGATTTAATTGCTCATATGTATTCACTCTATTTGCTCAAACACCTGTTGTTCAAAGAAACGGGACACTTCTCAATACCGTAGTACTCCGAAATGTATGTCTACTTCCAGGCAGTGCCCAATATCAGACCCTGTCCTTCATAGCTGCAACACTAATCTAATCATCTAAAACCAATGTTCCGTTCCCAGCTCCTGTGCGCTGCTGAACCTGGCACAATTAACTTGCTATCTGCGCTGCACGCCTCCCTTCTCTCCTCAACCTTGGATGTCTGATCATTCACTGGGGGATGGATGCATACATACATTCTAATTAAGTGAGCAGAACAGAAGCTCCAAAGGCTGGCCTCATTCTCTGACTACCAAAAAACTGCTACTCTCAACAAGGCCTAATCCAAAATGGCGTAACTCTTGCTCACGTGACACACAGCCCTCATGATCCTACAGCACAGCCCGTACCCTACCTCACTGCTAAAAATCAAGATATTCTAAACTCTCCATGCTGCAACCGACACACCACTTCAATTGCTGCTACTACTGGCTACAAACTATTAAACATGCTGTAGCTCTAACCGCTAAAATGTATGCAACATTATTATAGCCTTTGATGAAATAATTGTGCATAATTGAATGATGTTAGCCTCAGGCGATGGTCTTTTATGTGAAGAATGTTTGATGTGCATCCTGCTTCATGTATTGTTTACTTAAGTTTCCATTCATTGGTTTTGGAAAAGACATTCTCGCCACTATTAATTTTTTGGCCGCTGTCTACTTGATTATTTCTCTGATGAAGACGTGCTAAAATAATCTTCATTTCACATCAAAACCGATCTGTAATTCGAGTGGCTTGAAGATGGATATCTGTATCAAATGGTCATCAAATGCATTTTGCCACTCGTTCTACCTATTTATTTATTTATTTGATTATTTATTACATTTGTTATACGCCCAGACCTGGAGGTATCACGGTGTAGTTACAGGCAGTGGGCAAATGCAACTTTATAATACATTTTATAACAAAGCATAGAAATACAAATGACAATGGTACATTTACTTACAGTGTATATACAGATAGCAGGAGGGGGTCAATTCAAAAAGAAAAAGGGAGGGGAAGCATCAGCTAAGATTAGTATTGGTTGAATAGCCAGGTTTTCAGTGATTTTTTTAACACTGGGAAGGATGTTTCAGTCTTGATATTGGTGGGTAGTGCGTTCCAGTGTCTAGGCGCAAGGACTTTGAACCCACTGCCCCCACTTTCTCTCTTTTATATCGTGGGATTTCGAGGTGGAAGTTGTTATTAGATCTAAGGAGTATTGTCTGGGGTTTGTTCGTGACTGTGTTGATAAGGTATTTGGGTGCTTTATTGGCAAGAGGATGTTACAATAGTTGAGCTTGGAGAGTATAAGTGCTTTTGCTAATGCAACGCAGTTATTGGGTGAGAGGAATTTACGGCTTAGATAGATGAGTTTAGATGTATAGGCAGTGGAGGAGGCTAGTGTATTTACTTGCTTTGACATGGTTAGGGTATCGTCTAGATAGACACCTAGAGTCTTGACTTGTTTAAGTACTGGGATGGGGGTGCCATTGATGATGAATGATTTATAAGTAGGCTGAAGCGATTCAATTTTGGAGGGCGAGCCTACTATGAGTAGCTCTGTTTTGTCATCATTGAGGCAAAAGTTATTGTTTGCCATCCAATTTTGAATAAGTGAGTATACCCATCCTCTCCTCGCTTCCACCCCCATGGCGCTTTCTGTTTCTCCAGTCTTTTCCAACTGCTTCTCCATTGACTATCCTTCCCTTCTCACTAAGTCTGGTAGGAAGAAGTTCAAAAAGGATATCTTGGCCTCTAACACTGGCCTTCCTATCACCAACACCTACTCCAATGCTTCCTCCAGACATACCCTCACCGACATTCTCTTTGTTGTTCCTTCGCCAGATCTATGGATTCCTCATATGCATTAGTAGGCCCTATCTCCTCCTCTCCCATTAATGGTGGCACTCGCTAGGAAGTTCTCATGGCTTCCTTCGACTCCTCTAAAGTCATCATTTAGTCTACCTAAATGGCACAGTCATGGTCAAAGGCCCTTAGGCCAATCTCCTTCTCTTTGATAGGTGCTTCCAACGCCTCATGAATTTCCTCTCATCTCCTGCTGTCCCATCCTCTCCCCCTTTGGCTACCTACCCTCCTCCTCTGCCCCTCTTAGGGCTCTTTCTCCTCCGCAGGGCGTATCTCTGATCTGTACCCCTCCCCGGAAGGTATTTAAGGCTGGCAACCTTCTTCATATTGCCACTCTCAACTCTTGCTCTGCTGTCAAACACTCCTCTGACATCTGCCACCTCCTTGAAGAAATAGACCTTGATGTCCTTGGTCTTACTGAGACATGGTTCACAGCCAGCTCTGTCACAAGCTTTGACACTCTCCTCCCTGATGGCTACAGGATCCTCTCAGCACCCAGATCCTCCCGGTCCAGTGGGGGGCGGGGGGTAGCCCTGATCTTTCCTGAGTGGATTCCTGCCTCTATCATTCCCACTCAGACCTACTCCTCTTTTAAATTCCTTGTCTGAAGGCTTTCTCTCTTGGCTACCCATTCTCTTACTGTGGCTACCATCTACCGGCCTCCTGGTCAAATCACCTCATTTCTCTCTGAGTGGGCGGACCTCTCCTTCTCCCTCCTGGCCTGAACCACTCAATTCCTCCTCCTCTGTGACCTCAATATACATTTAGACTCTCCTTGCTCCTCATCTGTACTCCTCCATGACCTCTGTGACTCCCTCTCCCTGTACATCCTCCCCTCTGGCCCAACTCACTCTGCAGGGCACACACTCAATGTCTTGATCTCCTCTGACCTCCCCCTCTCCATCCCTCTGACCACTCCTCTCTCCTGGAATGATCACTCCCTCCTCTCCTCTCATATCTCCCTCTCTTCCCCTCAAGCCAACCCTACCCCAACACTGCCACCTACCTTCTCGGACATCTGGTCCATGAAGCATGTGTCAGTCGAGGCTTTTGCCGCCACTTTCCCCCGGCCTCCACCTTTGGCTATCTCACATCCTGACACAGCCCTGTCTCTGCTCTATTCTTCAATTTCTGATACTCTTGATGCTCTTGCCTCTGTCATGAGGATCCGTTTGAAATCCAAAGCCAAGTGCAGTTCCTGGTATGACTCTGACCTAGCTACACTTAAACGTAAGTGTGGGGTGGCTGAGAGGAAATGGAGGACTTCCTGTTCATCCTCTGACAAACTGGCCTGTCGCCTACTACAAAGGCAATACACATTCAAGCTTGTGTCTCTGCGGCATCAAACAAACTCTTTAAAATCTGCAAGGAGCTGGCCAACTCTACTTCAGTCTCTACCGCTCCTGTTGCCTCCCAGGCTCTTTGCAATGCCCTTGCCTCTCATTTCATTTAAAAAACCCAGGACATCCTGTCCACCCTCTCCACCCACACCCCTCCTTTCCCTTCTCCATCTGTGCTTGCTGACCCTCCTTTAGCCACCCCCCACCATCCTTCTCGTACTTTCCTCTTTTCTCCCCTGACGAGGTCGCTAGACAAGACCGATCTATGAAAGCCTTGCCAAAACAGGTTTATCCCTGTTCCTCTATAACAATCAAGGACCACATTGACACCATCGCTCTGGCCCTTGCTGCTTTTTTCAACCACTCCTTTGCCTCGGAATCCTTCCCATCCCCTCTGAATCACTCCCTTGTGCATCCTCTTCTCAAGAAACCCACAGCTGATCCTTCTTGTCCAGCTAACTATCGCCCAATTTCCATTACTCTCTTTCTGGGCAAACTCCTGGAAAAATTGGCCATCTTTCAGCTTAACCTTCATTTCAATTCTGTTGGCTGTCTCCATGACCACCAGTCTGGCTTCAGAGCTGCCAGAAGCATGGAAACTGCTCTGCAAAACATCTGTGAAGATCTGCTCTCCAACCTTGACTCTAACATTCCCTCTGTCCTCATCCTCCTCGATCTCTCTTCTCCCTTCGACTTGGTCAACCATACCATCCTGCTCAACCGTCTTTGTGAAAACCTGGGTATCACTGATCAGGCTCTGGCCTGGCTGACCTCTTTCCTCTCAGATCGACCCTCCCAGGTCCAACTTGGGTCCTTCCTTTCATCTATCTTCCTCTCTACCTGTGGTGTTCCCCAGGGGTCTAACCTCTTGCCCTGGCTTTTCAACCAATACCTGGCAATTCTCGCCCACTGCATTTCCACTTTCTGCTCAAATTTCCATTGCTACGCTGATGACACCCAACTCATTTTCAGGCTGCCCTCTGCCACCTCCTCTCCCTCTCTCATCTCTGATTGCCTAACTGCCATTCAAGGTTGGTGTGCCGCCAATGATCTTTGTCTGAATGCTAGCAAGACGGAGATCCTCCTCATCGGCACACATTCACCACCCTTTCCCCTCACTCTCTGGCCGGCCTCCCTTGGCCCTCCTCCTACCCCCACCTGCGAGGCTAAGGGTCATCTTTGACTCTACCCTTTCCTTTTCTGCCCACATCTCTGAGTTCTCTAAAAAGTCAAATGTCCTACTGCACTTCCTCAGAGGTACTCTGCCTTTCCTCTCCTTCCCCCAGAAGCTCATGGCATCCCAAGCTCTGGTTCTCGCTAGGTTGGACTATTGTAAAAGCCTCTTTTTAAATCTATCTGCCTCTACTCTCCGCCCTCTGCAACTAGTCCAGAACAGGACTGCAAGACTTGTCCTTGGCCGCAAGCCCTGGGATCGTATCTCTCCAGCTCTGAAATCTCTCCTTTGGCTCCCAGTGGATGCAAGGATTACATTCAAAACCCTCTGCATTGTCCACAAGGCTTTCTGGGGCCTGGGTCCAAATATCTTCAGTTATCCCTCCGCAAATACCTTCTCTCTTGAGCTCTTCGCTCCTCTACCTCCAACTCCCTCAGGGTCAGTCGTTTTTCAAAGAAACGAGTTGGGGGTAGATCTCTGTCTTCGGCTGGGGCCTCTCTCTGGAACAGCCTTTCTGCCACTCTAAAACTTGAGGAGAACCATCTCTGGTTCCGGAAGCACCCCAAGACCTTCCTCTTTTCTACTCCCTTTGCTCCCCCTCTCCCCTGCTGACCTGTTCTCTCTTGTCACTGTGCACCTGGCCAAACTCTGTCCTCCAGGCCGAGGTACCTGCTCACCACGCCACCCTTCCGCACTGCCTCTGGACCACCCCTTGCACTGGGGTCTGTATCTGTACCCATACAGCCCCCACACCTCTTTTCTTCTTCCTGCACTTATCAGACCTATCCTGTCTGCAGCCTTAAACCTAGCACTTGCAAATTGCTGGCTGCACTACCACTGTTTGTTGCCTTTATTATTTATTTATTGTAATTTATCTGTTTCTCCTCTGCTTCGCACTTTCCACTTCTCCCCCTTCCATGCACTTTTCCCCTCCCCCTCTCCCATGCACTTGCGCGTTCTCAATGTCCCTGGGCCTAGTAAGATCGCTGTTTTGTTCTCCCCTGTTTCCCTCCCTTGCCTTGTCACGCTATGAAACACTTGTGTACGAGCGTGATAGAAATAAAATATCAATCAATCTATCAATCAATCAGTTTGGTTGATGAGCAGTGAGTCTTGCTCATGGTTGCCTGTTAGTGGGATAAGGATCTGGGTGTAGTCAGCAAAGTTGGTGTAGATGGCACCAATGGAATCCAGAGCTGCAAAGAGCAGCTTAGTATAGGCATTGTACAATGTGGGGGATAGGCATGACCCTTGTGGGATGCCTATGGGAACTGGTATAGGGTCAGCTGATTCTTTGCCGATGGATACGCTTGATGTTCTGTCTGCTAAAAAAGGATTTGATCCAGTTAGTAGCGTCCATTGACATATTGAAGTTGTTAGCCAATGTGTTACAGAGTTTATCATGGTCGACCAAGTCGAACGGCACTGAGAGATCCAGTAGCATTAGTAGGCACAGTTTACCTGCTTCTCTGGTGGTATCCATTTGGATTTTTAGATCTAGTAGGGCTGTCTCGGTACTGTGATTAGAGCGGAATCCTGACTGTCGTTCCCCCAGAAGATTGTGCTGTTCTAAGTGGTTTTGGATCTGGGAGCATGCTATTTTGTCTATTATTTTCAGGAGGAATGGTACTGTTGTGATAGGTTGATAATTAGTGGGTATAGATGGATCTAGGGTCGTTTCTTTTAGGAAGGGGGTTACCCATGCTTTTTTAATGCTGGTTGGGACTGTATTGGTGTGAAAGGATATTATTTTCTATATTAAGTTCTTGAGCAGTTGACTTTTGCACACATATGTAGCCTTGCTCTATCTGCTAATGTTTAGGTCACAAAGCCACTCCTTTCATTATTGGGTGTTCGTTGCTTGGGATGTGATTACAATAATTGTATTGCAATTCTTTTTGATACTTAAAACTATAAATATTTTGTATTGTATTTGTGAATTTGTGTTGTACTGTTTATATTGTGTACACTGACATTTTGTATATAATTTTTGATTATAGTGTATAATTCAATTATTGACTAAATACATCAATTGAATTGCTGTTTTCATACTCCAGGACTCCCTCTTCAGTATATTGTTGTAATTATTGTTCCTAAGCTCTAGGGGTTATGGCCCCCGCTCATTAGTGATTGTTAATGTTATGAACTTGGGCATTCCTATGCATGAGAACTGCTTCTTGCTGTTTAATTATCCATGGTTGTCAAATCTTCTTTATTTAATCTAAATATATTTTCAAAATGTATCTTGACATTTCTCTCCTTCAGCCACGTGGTAACAGCTGTAAACGTCTCTGGGCCTCATTACGATCCTGGCGGTAGAGTCATAACTGCGCCGGTAGTGATGCCAGCGCGGTTATCACTGTAGCGCCACATTACGAGTCCTGCTCACTGTATCACTGTAGCGCCACATTACGAGTCCTGCTCGCAGGTGCCGCTCTGCACGCCTGGTCAGACCAGACGTGGAGCGGCACCCGCGAGCAGATCAATGATGGTTGCAACGGTACCGTTATGAACAGTACCGCTGCTACCATCCTCCCCATTCCCATTGAGCCCTATACGGGCTTGAATGGGAATGGGGACGTACCGGCTGCGGGTCCCGCAAAAGGGGAATTACCTTGCCCGCCGAGGTCGGAATGGTACGGTAAGTCCCCTTTCGCGGGACCTGGAGCCGGTCCTGAGGTTGGGGGTAGCCATGCCCTTGTTAAGGGCATGGCTACCTCCAAACTTGTAATGAGGCCCTCTGTCTCTTCCTATTTGACTTCAGAACGAGTATCTATGCTGGCCTTATAACTTTACTGATGACCTGAATGCAGCATGTTTAAAATGCTATATCCCAGACTACAGTCCAAGACTCCTTGTTTTAATATATCGCCCAAGAGCTGGATTTCTTGCCCTGGTGACTGACCCGAAGAATTAAAATCATGGCTATAAGTACCCTGCGACAATACAGATTGATGCTTGTCTTTCTTCAGACTATTCACAGGTTTAAGATAGAGAGATGCTGTGGGAGAAGCTTCTCTGTATTGGCATTCAGAGAATGTAAGGAAGATGGAAAAACCTCATTAGCCAAAAAATCAATCCAATGAGCAATACAACAAATGCTTATTATATGCAGTCTCGGAAGGGAATAATACAAGCATCATTTAATGTGTCATCATTAAATGGCGGTGTATATATGAGTGAGTGACATCATGGCTTTGAGAATGTTCAAAGATACATTTAAATTCAGTGATTTGTGCGTATTCAGTGAGTGGACAATGGTTACTATCCCCTACAGACTATTCTATACACTAACTAGCCCTATTGGCCTAACCTACCCCTTGTGACCAATCTAATGACCTTTTTTAAGCAATGATCTAATAATCAGGCTATCCACCTTCTCCATTTGTATTGGTTGTTGAAAATTCTTACATTTTGCAACATGCAAATCAGTTCCCAATTGGCTACCCAACAACGGGTGTTCGATTGTGGCTTTCTTACTCCTTCATTATCCAATCATTTGTTTTGAGGTGTAGACATTGTGGCAACACAAATACCTCATCGCTTTCTCATGGGACCCACTTGTTGGCACCTTCTGATAGGAGTGAAGGGTTGAAGGACAGGTGGATGAAGAACAACCGAAGGCACCCTGCTCTTATGTAATTGCCAGGACCTCCTTTGTGCAATGTGGCCAGGGCCCATATCAGGAACTGCTTCAGCTGTGTTCTGGGTATGCGAAGAGCTGGGGAATTCAAGTGACTGAATGGCTGAGGACTGCTTGAAGTCTTAAGGATAAGGATCATGTACATACGGGACCCAAGGACCTGGCTTTCTCTCAGCTCTTGTCTATTGTTAAATAAATAGACACACACAGATCTTTCCTCTGCAGCAGAAGACAGAGCACCACAGTTGACAAGGCAACCACTTCCCTACTTTCCATGCAAGTTCGTAAGATGGTGGTCAGCCCTGAACCTTACTGGGAGGGCAAGCTGCTGCAAGAATGTTTTTTAATATTTCTAAAACTACCCTTTTAGTAGTTTGGATGCAGTAGGGTGGATGCAAGCATGGAAGGTCCACCCTGCACGACGTGCAGAAACGGGTCAGAGAAGACACAAACATGTCATAGATGAATTTATCAGGCCTCAACCAGTGGGACAACTATTCAAATCCTGGAGGAATCTTACCTGCATCCTGCAAGTACCCTGCAAAGGCTATCCAGGAAGCGAGTGCCGGGGAACCTGAGCCTGGCACCTGGAACACACCGGCCACACATGCCAGGGAGTACAAGCCGGTTCCTTGGAGGTGATCTATAGGTGTATAGGGAGGGTCTTTCCTATGCCTTGTTCATGCGTTAGCATCTGTTGAATTGCTTGTTATAGAATCAACATCTGGACTCACAATGTAAGCAACAGCATGAGGAAGGTTGGGCATGCTAACTGTAATCTGCACCATTATACCACAGAGAAGCTGTCCTATTATGAAATAATACAACTTAGTGATAAGCCAGTGCTTTTGCAAGAGCAATAACTCTGGGGCAGTCAATCGCATTCACATTCCAGACTCTGCTCCAGCCCAGACGCCCTTTCTGAGGCATGCCAGAAGAATTCATTTTCCAGTAGGCCTCATAGACTCAGAGGTCACAACAACCGTATCAACATCTGTAACCCAGAAACACTCCATAACGACTTGAGGCCATTTTATGACACTGTATAAGAGCTTATAAGAGCACAGGGCGTGTTTGTTCTAGCTGCCCACTCATTTCCTAACCCTCCCTCAGATGGTCTGGTTTGATGTGAATCCATTTTAAATTCATGGCCCACTCAGTGGGGATTTCTCGGCGGCCTTTTAGTGGAATTGTCTCAATAATGCGCTACGCAAAAGACTCCTCAGAGTAATTATCAATGCTGGTACGAGCGCATGAAAGGAACGTGTGCACACAAGCTGTACTTATCCTCGACAGTGTTTTTTCTCACTGACTGGTAACCTGAAAGGCAGCAGGCCCATCCATATTTCCCTCACCACCAAATGCCCAATTTTACCTGTCCCTGGCCTTGCTTCAGTCACCAGCAAGCTGCGGATTTTATTTTGTTGCCATTTCTCAACTTTATGTCCTTGAGTCAAGGGGTGGAACCGGTGCTCCGTTTATTTCAGAGTTTCTCCGAGTGAGGCAGTAAATTCGGGAGATGGCTGGCGACCTCCCCGCCCCCATTGTGGGCCGCGTTCCATCTCCTTCTCCTTAATGTGGCAAGTGAGCTCGACTGTCAAGAAGCAGATCAACAACAAACGGTGATTAGTAAAAATGTCACACTGAAATTAAGTAACAATGAATTTGATGGTAAAATGAACACGCGCGTCGTTGTACTGCTGTAATTTTAAACATGCTTGCCCATTGTGTGTCAACTATGATGTACTTAGGTTTAATTTTCAGTTTGTTTGGAGGCATACAGCAGTTAAATGTTATCATGAATTATGTGACATGGAAAATATGTAATCTTTCCATCACAGGTCGAAAACGTTCTCTAAGCATCACAAATGGTCTTGTTCAGCTAATCCTCAGTATAGGAAACACATTGATCGTGACCTTCGGACCCATCTTCATTCCTTTCGTTCTTGAATCATTGAATTCAACATCACTATGCGCCTCATTTAGAAACCTCCATTAGTGCTGCACATACTTAACACACTGGGCCTCATTCCGAGTTCGGAGGTAACCACGCCGCTATTTGTGGCATGGCTGCCTCTGAACTCGTCCAAACTACGGCCTGGTGAATGGAGTAATTACCGGTCCATTCCGAGGTCGCAGGGACCAGTAATTCCCCATTCACCAGGGCCATTCCCCATTCCCATTTGAGCCCACGGAGGGCTCAATGGGAAGGGGGAAGGCGGCAATAACGGTACCGTAATTTACGGTACCGTTATTGACCCCAGAGTCCCTTTGTGGGTCCCGTCCTTAAGGTAAGGGTTTAACGGCACCGGTCTCGTTACCGGTGACCGTTAACCCTTACCGCCCTATTCGGAATGAGGCCCACTGCCTTGTTTAGATTTTGGAAACCCATTACTAGTTAAATGTCTTGCTTTTGAATGGAGTTAAAATGGGTGGTAATAAAAGAGGTTGTATTGGATAGTGGTATTTTCACACGCAATGATTGCACCTATCCCTAATGGTCTCCAAAAGGACTTCAACAACTGGATGTAACCAGTTGGTAATCCGTATTACACACCTCCTGGAACTGTAGCCAGCATTAGTCATTTTAGTACTGCCATTACTGGAGGTAATACCACTAAAAATCATATTGAGTATTTAATTGTTTTGCATAGCACTTGAGCTATCTCTGGCCGGCCTTAAAGCATCAGTTCTTGGAGGGTTAAACAGTGGGTGGGAATGGAAATGATGACATTTTGGTAACCTCCATCATTAGGCTTGCCTAAAGGTGCAGTACTTGCAAAATGACACCTTGAGGCGGAGTGA
This sequence comes from Ambystoma mexicanum, assembly GCF_040938575.1. Taxonomy (NCBI): domain Eukaryota; kingdom Metazoa; phylum Chordata; class Amphibia; order Caudata; family Ambystomatidae; genus Ambystoma; species Ambystoma mexicanum. Next base: position 1,365,195,253 of record NC_090932.1, on the reverse strand, counting down.
CAGAGGAAAGAAGTTCGAAAGTGTTGAGCCTGCAACATTGAAGGTCACTCTTTGTGACAGTAAAAATAAAAAACTGAAACCCATAGTTGGAAGAAATAAGGCCTAATTACATGTTAGGCGGCCGCGGAATGAACGGTGCCGGTAAGGAACCGCCACTGTTCATTCCGGGCCGCCCTATTACGAGGTCTGCAGTGGGTCCTGCTCTGGAATGCCAGGTCAGACCAGGTGTCCTTAGCGGGACCCGCTAGTAGACCAGGATGCTAACAACGGGCCTGTCATCATCCCCATTCCCATTGAACCCTATGGGGGCTCAAATGGGGATGTACCGGGTCCGGGTCCTGAGAATGGGAATTACCGGGCCTGCCAAATTCGGCATGGCCCGGTAATTCCCTATTCCTGAAACCCAAACCCGAACCCGGTACCCGGTATGGAGGTAGCCATGCCGCTAAAAGCGTCATGGCTACCTCCATACTCGTAATGAGGCCCATAGTTTCTTACGGTCAAACAAGCATAGCAATCTTTTTGGTAAGCTCTTAGTTCAGCGAGCCCTGGGGGGATTCTTTCCCCCGCCCTGGTGTAACTCAACTAAGTTTACACTGTTTTCTCCTGCTGTTTTTTCTTCCATACTTGTACTCAAGTTTGTCTGCATACTACATGCTCCATCTTATGTTTAATCTTTTCTTGCCTCACGTGCCTGTCCTTTTCAGCCCAATGGTGCTTCCGCATTGTGAGGTGTGGCTGTCCCTTAATATGCACCCACACCAACTGTCTCCTTCATCCAAGCCTATTTTAACCTGCACCTACAAATTCTACTCTTACTGTACCTGCTCCTCCTACCCTACATCTCTCCTTCCTGCTCCCCCTGTCTCCCTGCATCTGTCTGCACCTTCTTAATTCTTCACTCTACACCTACGTGTCCTGCCTACCAGCCCGTCTCACTTCGAGATGTCCTTCCTCTGTACACTCCTATTGACCATTGCCTACCTTCTGTACCCTCGCCCCTCCTTATTGTTGCATGCTGCCCTGCTCTACGTGGTCCAAGGTTTTTCCCTTCCTACCTACTTGCATCTGGATACTTGCTGTAACCCTATTACTTATCTCTCTCCTTCCTCCCCTCCTTCACTTCTCTTCCTTCCTCTCTCCCCTGTTTTAGCTCTTGCACGATCCACATTGCCGCACAGCCTAGTCAGATTGTTTTTCTTTGTCACCCCCCTTCACCTCCCCATCCCCTGCTTTCATGCTATAGCACTTGCACGTTCCGAATGCTTCAAGACCTTTTAAGAACATTTGTTTTAATTTTACACTTCGTCCTCATCCCTGTTCCCCCGTGTCTTGATGCGCCTTGAAACACATTTCATGCTGTAGAGTGTGCATTACAAATAAACAATAAATAAAATAAAACTGTCTGTTCCACTGCAACCCATACATGTGTGTCCTACCTCACCTCCCTCCTTCCTGTCTGACCTCCCTCCTTCCGGTCTGAAGTCGAGGCTTGCCAGACTTATTGGACTCCCATTATCTGTCCTTTTATTCTACAGACTCAGAGGGGCGTCTTCGGCTGGGTTTGGACCAGGGTTTCTTTCATTAGTTGTTAAGCCTGGCAACTCCAGCGTAGCATGGCCTCGTTGTTGTTTATATTTTGAATTCTCCCCACTCTTTTAACCTGACCGATTGCCTTTGGTGAATGCTGTCAATTCTTTTACCTTTTGTTGTATACTCTGTCATAATAAATCCTTCAGTGCTAGAAGACCCTATTAGGGTGATCTTTCACCTGTGTACTATATGCAAGAAATGCAAATGGAAAATGGAGTTCGGTAATCATCTTTGATAATCCAAGTTTCATGTACGAGGCAGAGGGGATTGAACTCAGTCTGCTTGGATGATGTGTTCAACCCTCTCGAACAAAGGATGAGGACAGCATTGTAGCTGTTCACCCATTTAAGCCTGTCCAATATTTCTGGTAGCGAGGGGCCTCTAGTGGTAGAAGGCAACCTGTTGTTACCAGTGACAGCACCAGAATGCCATAAGAGCTATATACGTGCAAATACAGTTAGTTTAAGGTGCATTTTTCAATTGCTCCATTGGTCATTATGGTCATTAAGGTACTTTAAAATTAGATCACATTCTTTTGTTAATGCTGTATATGCTAGCATTCCTGTATTTTTTTTTCTCAATTTGGTTTATTTGAGGCAGAGTGGGATAACGAACACATCAAAAGGTTCTTTGGATTGCCCAAACTAAAAAAAAAAAAAATATCTTTTTGCCACCAAATGTAGCAAATCAGTGATAACAGACTGCGACGTCCTTCTTCAATATAGCTCAAAATCAGAAACAAATACAGATCTCATGTCTCAAATTTTGAAATGTAGCTAATTGTAATCTAGGCACAAGGTCGTCAACCTTTGGCTCTCCAGATGTTTTGGATTACAAACCTCATCAGCTGTATCCAGCATAGTCAATGGGGAAGAATCTTGGGAGTTATAGCCCAATGCATCTGTAGAGAAGCAGCTTGGAGACCCCTGATCTAGGCCCGAAGTGTGGAATCAAAGAATTCTCTATACAAGGATAGCTCACCAATGTAAGCCAGTCTAGATATGTAAAAAAGCAATATCATATTTGCGTCATCATAGATTCTCAGTAAAAAACGCCATACCATGGTTAGAAATTATAGCTAGACTTGCTGCACCAAAATGGCAGAACAGCAATGAAATAACACTTATGATGCTTGCTTCATCATAGATGTCCACTAATCATGTCATGTCACAGTAAGACATGGCTAGACTGACTGCACCAAAATGTGATTCTAGCCAAATAATAACACTAATCATGTTTCCATTATCATAGACACACAGCCAACAATATAACCTCCAATAAGCTCTGCCAATATATGCCAATTTCCCCACGGAAGCGCATACGCCTGCTGGCTTTGCTGTTAAAAGTGTCACACCACAAAAAGAAAACTTGGCAAAATGGATGCACCTATGTAAACCAGTGTAGATACATAAACAAAATTATCATGTTTCCTTTTTCATAGATGGCCAGTAAAACATGTCATACCATGATTAGAAATCATAGCTAGATTGGCTGGGGCAAAATGCCAATCTAGTCAGGAAAAATCACTTATGATGCTTGCTTCATCATAGATGCCCAGTAAAAAAAAACGGTACCTTACCACAGTAAGATATTATAGCTGGACTGGCTGCACCAAAAAGACAGTTGATGTGGGTAATAACAGTTATCATGCTTGCTTTATCACAGATGCCCAGTAAATGAACAGGATTTGGCCTTGATGAATAAGATATACCTCATCATCCAGGCATGGATGGCCCGTCACCGTCTATGCCTGAATGATGATAAAACGGAACTTATCATACTTGGGACTACACACAATATTAAAAAACTGAACCCAGACTACTCCTCCTTTGTTATAGATGGCCATACCATCAAAGTAGCAAAAGAAGTAAAAACACTAGGGTTTTACCTCGACTCCGGTCTTAATTTGACAAAGCAAGTGAACGCGGTGGCTTCCGCTACCTCAGACACTTGTAAGTTGATCAGAGCAGCAAAACCCTACTCATCCACTACTAGCTGCCTCACACTGGCAAGAGCATTGGTATTATCCAAATTGGATTATTGTAACACTTTATACCTGGGGTCCAACAAACAAACTATGCAAAACATCCAAATACTGCAAAATAATGCTCTTAGAGCTACCTTAGAAATCCCAATAAGAGAGCATATATCAGAAGTCAGAAAACAGTCCAACTGGCTCTCTACAGCTGACAAAATTAAACTGAAAATGGCCTCACTAACTTTCAAACGTATCAATGACTTAGCACCCAAATATCTAATAGAAAAGTTCAAAAGAAGAACTACAAACAGACACACCAGAGAAGCATACACCAACTGTTTAGCCGTGCCCTCATTCAAACTGACCACTGCTGGAGGAAACAGCTTCCCGGTCAAAGCGGCCCAATTATGGAATTCCCTGCCAACTTCTTTAAGGTCTGATCAGTCTTACCCACACTTCAGACTTAACCTCATTAAATGGCTCAAAGATAATGAACTATAATCTAGCCTCCCTGTCCACTTGAGTCTTGCCCAATTGAAACCCTGCTGCTCGCCTTTACACACCACATATCTGTTTATTTCCCCTATCACGGATTGATATTTTTCTGCACATTGACTATCTGTGTTTATATTCACTGTGCTTTTTTTTATCCTCATGCTGTTAACCATCCTTTTGTAACTGTGTAATCTAAAACTGTAACTTGTAAGCTTAAAGTATTCTTGACCATGCGCCCGGATACCTTCGGGTCTGGCGCACGCAACAAATAAACAAACAAACAAACAAACAAAATAACGTCATGCCACAGTAAGAAGTAGCTAAACTGGCTGCACAAAAAAAAAACAGAACCGCAGATAATAACACTTATCATGATTGCTTTATCATAGATGTCAAGTAGAAGAAAATGGCATGCCACAGTAAGAATTGACTAGACTGGCTGCACCAAAAAAGTCAGTCAAGCCATGTAATAATACTTATCATGCTTGCTTTATCATTGATGCCCAGTAAAACATGTCATGCTATTGTAAGAAATAGCCAGACTGGCTGCACCATAACGCATGTCTAGTTACATAATAATAACACTTAGCATGCTTTCTTTATCATAGATACCCAGCCAAAAATATAACCTTCACCCAAATCAGCGCCCCAGGTAGCACAAACGCAATCACAGAAAAAAAACATTCCCTTGCTCATTCAAACAGATGTGCCAAAAACATTCACTCACTCATTCACACACCAATTCACAGAGAATTCACTCACTCATTCACATGCCCAGATACACACATAACAACAACATACACATTCATGCATACAACATAAAATGATGGTCTTCTCTTCAACCCTGGTCCGGATTCATCTGCTCTCCGTAACACTGCCTCCCACGAAAGCCGTCTGGCCCCTGCACACAAAGAACAGGAAACAGAAAGCACTGAGTGTTTTCTGGTTCCTGCACATTCTTGCAGGAGCCAGAACACTCCAAAGCCAGTGCCCAAATCAGTTTGACTGTGCGAGAGGCACAGTAGTGCATCTAGAACACATTCAGAGGTGCTGTTCCCCCACCTGCATGTCCAAATGGCCATCCAACCCGGGTAAGCAAAATACCCCCAGTCTTGCATGGCCCATTAAACATGTGCACTGGGGAACAGAAATTACATATTAAGCTAGCCCAGGAGCACTCCCACAACTGCAGCATGTAGCTGGGTGAGTGTTCAGTATTTTTACTGGGCTGGCTCAGCTCCTCCACAACGAGCGGTGGTTCTGGCAGGTCGGTACCCTGTCACCCATTATGGGCGAGCCACCTCTGGTCAGACAAGATTTCCTTGGTGGAATTTCAGGGAGGAATGTTTCAAAATCTTTTTCTTACCATTGATTTCACCATTATGCTTTAATTATAAAAAATATGGACACACAATAACTTAGAATGGAATCATTTCTTTTAAGCTTAACTTAATATTAACTCAACCTATCTCCCAGGTGTGAAAGGGGAGATTTAGTGATTGAGTCCAGTGTAGAAAAATGAAAAACGCATACATTTCATACAGTGCATGCTTTCCAGTTCTTTGGTGACTCTGCAAAAAAGAACACATTAGCTTTCTAATGTTTAATTTCTGCTTTCAGGACGGAATTGTACTTGAACCAGATGCCTGACAGCAACTCATTTGGAATCATGCCATGTGCAAAGGTAGGACATTGCATTGCGGATTTATTGTCATGTGTTTTTGGGGCACTTCATTATATGTCAGAGATGTGGATAGTGATTGATCATACCTTCTAGAATAATGCTATGTACACTATGTTATGAAACATATTTGAATGAACAGGTCCTCATTATGATTATGGGGGTAATGGTAATACAGGTGGGATTCCCCAATACTGTGTGTTTAACCATTTCTCTTGACTATTGCAAACAATGCCAACTAGTGAGTCTAGGTCCAACCTCCACTAAAAATTGCGGTAATGCTGCTGGTGATACAAAGCATTCAGTAATACCGCCACTCTCCAATAAAGTCAGGTGGGACTTCACATTGGTAAGTAACACACACCCATAATGAGGCTTTGAATTCCCATCACGACCTGCAGTCAATGTAATTTAGTTTGAAATATTGTCAACACCGTAATGATTCTCTGAGTTTGTGATCAGAAATGTGTTCACTCGGCCTTGTTCATACTTAACAATTGGCTCAAAGAGAAATAGCCACCTTGCTCGCATCTCCCATTCTCTGAAGATGCAATCCCAGGGACAGGGTCCATAACATCTTTGCTTTTATTATTGTAAGCTTTGCATGTCTCCACATAAGGGATTACAGCTTGCTTTCAAACGTTCGCCCTGTGGCAGTGATGAATGCAAACCCCAACAGCCAGAAAGCACCCAGTGTGTATGTAAGATATCATCGAACTAGTCTGAATTAAAGATGTGTTGTATATACGACTGCGTGGGATGGCTCTCACAAACAATAACTGATGATTGGGATCTATGTCGAACTTAGCTTGATCCATACCTATCAGCGAGCCATAAGTGTCGAACCATGGGTCATTTCGCAAAAGCATTTTACAACTTGCACATGCAAAGTGAATGAGGTTTTAAAAAGTGCAGTGCCAGCACTTTTGTTTGCACATGCATATTTCTTTCAGAACCAGGCCCTAAATGTTTGTGAATGTTTGTTATGTATGCTCAAGAGGTTGTGCATGCCTTATCTTCAGCAGTGATTATGAAACTGTTCCAATGTAGTACATGTATTGCAGAATTGAAATACAGGTTCTATGTCATTTCATGGATGGATTTCTTATCAATGGGGTTTTTAATTAATATTTTAATTATATGCACTCCCCCCTATATTTTCTGATGGGTTTTTTCGATGAAACACTTTCATTAAAAACCCATCGAAAAACACTGTCGATGAAAGGACGTTGTACCGAAATACAAGCCTCCCTAAAACGTCTTACAATGTTCACAATCTCTACTGTTAGAGCTTTTTGCGTCTGTTGAGAGTTCTCTTAGTTTTCTGTGTAGCGTACATCTACCACTTGTGTGCCTTCTAGAACTTTCGACTTGAAAAATAGGCCGGAGCCTTTGTGCTTGGCAGACTGCGTGGTTGCAGGGGACCATATGGATACTGTTAAGTATCAGGGGGAGGGCAAGAAATGTGCCCAGATCCTGGTACAGCATTCTTGTTGCTATATGTAACGTGTGCCAGCATAGAGGTGAAAGGTATTCGATCCTGCATAGTCAGCACATAGCATGATCTTTCGCCCTCATTGAGTGGGTGCCATCATGTGGGGTGGCAAGAATGCCTTGCTTGGCGATTGTGGTGAGCGATATCTGTAAATCAGAGTCACCTTTTGTAATGTAAAGTGGAATAAAAACGTACCTGCAGTCATTGCAAATCTCAAAGTTTACTGTATTTATTTTTTAAACATGTTTTTGTTGCAGTTTTAAGTGCAAGACAAAACACGGGTGTAGCCCTCTATGCGAGCGGCATCCGTAGTTCATACATAGAAAACATTTAACAACAATTCAACTTTATCTTGGGACCTGTCTGATAATCCCCAATAACATGGGAGGCGGGGGGGGGGTACAAATATAAACACTATAGATCGGGGCAGCTGAGACCACCCCAGGCCCTAGACTCCAAGGAGGCATTATTATTCATCAAAAGCAAACAGCAATACACAGCACTGACATGTGGATACATGAGCATTTCAAAACGCCATCAGTGTAAAGATGTGGTAGGTGGCTTTGCTAGTGTATCCACACCGAGGGGTTTTCGGTGCTTTCACAGCTCAAAGAGAAAAGGATCGTCAGAGGCACACAGGAGAACTAAACACATGTGAGTCCAGGTTCTGCAGTGGGTGTGAAAGGGGAAGGGTACAGCATTCAAATGAGACTCAATTTTCTCCTATTGCGACATGGCAGTCCCCAGACTAAGTAATTAAGTTCATCAGAAAACACTACGAGAAAGGGTGAGGGGACAAGGTAGACTGTCACACCAGCCACCAATGCAGAAGGGCTTTATATGGAGTGTGGTCTAATGTAAAGACTACTGATTTTCTGCTTGTGGAAATGATGATACTTACAGTTTGAACTAGACTGGCTTTGCATTGGGGTTACAAAGTCAGAAAAATGGGGGAAAGTTAATAGGTGCCATTGCCATGCATGGGGAACATCGGATTTTCTGCCAGCATCCAGCTGGTCGTATCCTGCAATAGCTTATTTTCTGATATAAAGTTGTTGTTTTCAGATGGAAATTCTGGTACACTCCTATTGCAGTGTTTCAAAATAAGCCTCTGAGAAAGGGGAAGGGAAGAAGTAGAATCAATGTTGGTTCCTGGCTGTTTTGCATAACATCACAGACCATTTTACGAATGTAAAAATGACCACAAATCTTTTCTGTTTGGCAAATATGTCTCTTATTCACGTATTGTATGCTTGAATCTCTAAAGTAATTATGCACACTGGGCTTGTTTTCTCATTCCATTTGTCATACCACTCACTCTAACATTGAAGTAATTTAAACATATCTATACTCATTTGGAAAGCCTTAGGATTTGTATGTGGGATTAAAATTGCTTTGTTATCTGTTGTTCCTTCTTTCAGCTTCTACTTTCTATAGCTAAGTGTTAGGGAGAATTCTCTTGAAAGGCTAATTTCCCTTACCTATAGAGTCCCCCAGCAGCTTTGCTGGATTTGAAGGGTTTATTTCTTTCTCCTGCTAAGAGTGAGACTCTTTTTCCCACTCTTAGACAGATGGCTGATGTGTGTTTTAGGCTATTTATGTGCTTATGGTGTATGGGGTTTTTCTCACCCTCATAGGTATCATCTTTTTACATGTGTGTTACACAGCACCCTCAGTGCAGTAACACAGGGTGTCATAGTGACCCCCAAACATAGACTCCATGCCCTGGGACTAACTACTGTTTCCTAGGGCATGTAAAGTCCCCATTGACTTTACTAGTCAATAGTTATGAACAAAACCAGTACAACCCATCTTACTACGGAAGTACTGGAAAGGGTTAATAGCTTTTCCCTGGTGTTCATTTTTAATGGGGTACTGTCCAGTCCCTCTCTCCAAAGTTTCTGGCTGGTGGCAGTGGTTACTACCGTAAATATTCAACCGCAAATATTTTCCTATGGGATTTTCCCTTTGTTCGAGGCTACCACTTTTACTGACATACTGCCAGTTTATTTTTTCAATAACTCTACTCCGGTAGGTTTTTATTGCCAGATCTTTGATAATATTTCTTTCTCGTGTCTTTCTCTGTAATCCTAACCCAGGTCGGGGATCCTTTGTTCGTCCTTTTGGCGGGCTTCTGCACAGAAGCCCTCCTTTCGGCGCCACTGAGTCTGGGGTAGAAAGGATGTGTGGGAGGGGGAATAGGCACCCTCGACAGGGTTACCTAGGCAACCCAAGTCACACTCTGCCCTGATAGGCTGGGGGTATCCCTCCAGGATAGCCACCCCACTGTGTGAGTGGCAGCTAGGCTGTATGAATGGGGGTTTTTCTGCATAAAAGCAGGGCTTTGAGGACTGGAGGACAAGACGTCGCCACTGGACCTAAGAAATCCGAAGAGGAGAGAAGCCAAAGACATCTGCAACGACTGAACCACCGGTGAAGCCCTGCTGCAGATCCTCACCACTTTTCTCCAACGACTCGAGAAGATCTTCACCTGCAAGAGTCTTCTTCCCTTGAGCTGGTGGGGACAACCAGTTCGCCAATCACCTTCCAGGACCTGCCTTGGTCGAATCACCAGTGCCAAGCACTAGGAGACCGCATAGCCAGGCACCCTTCCACCACGACTGTGATTTAAAGGAGCGTACCTTTTATTTTGTTTTGGCAGCACCGCAGCTGGCTTCATCCCTGGGCAGTGCAGTAACTTGAACCTTCCTCCACAAAGAGATCCTCTCTTCCTCTGCTGGATCTCCCGAACTGCAGGAACTGCCAGGAACTACCGCCACAACAGGAGCCTCTTTTACTTTAAAGGTACACTGTTCCGCCAGGCCTCCCGTTTCGTTGGGTACTGCTAAAGGTGTTTTAAATCCTTTACTTACCTTCTGGGTTGGCTGCCCTTATCATCTAACATTGTCTTTTTACCTTGTCTTTTTACCTTCTGCACCCTCCTTTTCAACCGTTAAACAAAGACTTGACTGCAGCTACTAGAACAGTTTGATCCTGGGAACTTTTGCCTTGTACCACTAACTCTGGCACAGGCCTATTGCCTTTGGTGAAATCTATTACAACTGCCTTCTATAGATTGCTTTTCATCAAGAAATGTGTTGGTGTACCTAAAACTCTTATAACCGCCTTTCCTTCCCTTTTCTGCTGATTTAAGAGTGTGTAAAATAAATATATACATTCTTTTTGATACAAAGCTTTGGTCAGTGTTTCCTTGTTCCATAGTATTGTAGTCCTATTGTGTGACCCCTGAATACTGCTCATCTCCCTCTTGAGATAAGTCTGACTGCTCAGCCACAGCTACCAAATAAATCTGTGTGGTACAGACTGATACCAAAGGGGATTTATTGCATATACCTGTAGTCCTAATCTTCTGTAGTGCTCCCTAAGGGAACACCATAGGATTTTGCCTAACAATAAGGTTACCTCAACCCAAATCCTTGCAAAATCTTGGACGAGGGCCTGACGCGAATTCAAGTGTGCACATGCCCAGCTACCAATATGTAGACATCTATATATATATATATATATATATATATATATATATATATATATATATATATATATATATATATATATTTGAAGAAAGAAAACCAATTCCCAGATCCTGGATGGAACCGGGAAAAAAGTCGGCGGAAATGCACTCCCAAGAACAGTAGAGAAGGCCTGAATAGCTCTCTACAAAGAGGTAAAAACACTCCAATGTTAAACCAGACTGACAATGCTTTATTCTTTATGTCAACATGGTAAGGAAAAAAGACCAGAAAACGACGCGTTTCACGGTACACAGACCGCTTGATCACGTTAGAAAGTGCAAACATAAACAAGGTGACTTTAAAAAGGGTACTTAGTCTCTTTGATCTCTGTATCAGATAGAATGTATCCCTTTCACACACTGTGCTTGGATTGCATTTCGGTGGCAGACATCTTTGAATATATAAAGAAGCTCAGTAATTACCACAATGTTTGAGCACATTTCAGATGCTACTTAGTGTATACAGCGATATTACATGCATTATTAACACTTGCTCAGTCGTTAAACCGAAATCGACAATTATTGAACATTTCACATATTATAAATAACATAACCACATGGATAATTAGCGCTTAGTGCGTGACGTTCCAAATGGGAGAATAAACATATTGAGAGCATGTAAGAACCCAAAATGCATATAATAGTTCACGTTTCGCTTACATAACTATTAGTAGCAACCTCAAAAATATATGCTCATTCAACACCCCGTGTATGTATGTTCTTTTACTGCCATAGCTAAATGTATTACCAGATCATGCATCCGCCTTTTGCAATCTTATGCGGAATTGTAATATACACGCAAGACCCATTATTATATTTAATTATGGGCAAAGAAATGAACAAAGAATGTTACATGCAATCCTCAATTAAACATATACTGTGTGACTAAATGGAACATACGGGTTGGGTGTACTGCCCTATGCAGAATTATAGGACTGAACCAACGCTAATACATGGTTCCTAGTGAACTAGTCCTGGTCTCTAAAGTGCTGATTGCCTTTTTGCTGTAAAGTGCCAAGTGCATGTCTTGCATAAAGTGCAAAGTGCCTAATATAAAGTGCATAGTGCCTGTAAACGTTCGACTTGTGCAAAATGGCAAAAAGTTAGTTTCGATATACACATTAAACCAGAAATTCAATCTTTAAAAATAGTTCACACAGCCAGCATAGTAGAAAGCAACATTCTTGCACAGCATGTAATAATTGTGGGTCTAAAATTCAAAAAATCATTTGTTAGGTGCGGAAGAGATATATAAAAAGGCAGGAAAAGAAAGGGGATAGCAAGACAGAGACAGGATAATGGATACCCAATTATGTATGTAACCTTGGCGCACTTTCATGAAACAAAATTAGAAAAAGGTATGATGAAAAACAATACATCACAATTCTAAAAACAGAAATATATCCTCTGCTGTGCTAGGGGTAGGGAGAAAAAATACATACTCAAATGAGCCCTATAGAATAATCTATATACTTAACCCAAAAAGGGGTTGCCCCTAAATTGAAGCAGTGCGGAATCAAACATAACCTCAAACCCTGAGGGGAAACACAGTGACCACTGGCATGTACATTACATGCCTATAATTAACAAAGAAGAGAAACAGAAATATAGAATTACAGAAACCAAAAGCAGATCAAATGGAAAGTCAAGCAAAGAATGCACTACAAAAATAAAGCTAACTGTAGAAAGTCAATCAAAGGGATGCAGTCTGAAACCTGCAAGAATCATATGGTGATACCAAATAAGGATAACTTATAAAAGTACCTTATACAAAATATCTCTTAATATCTCTTACAAAATACCACATTTAAAAATACCATATATGAATAGCGCATGTTAACCTTTGTACATCTGGGTGTAAGCCCTCAGACAGCTTGTGGATCTCAAACTGTTTGTATGCTAATAAGTCTCAAGAAATATACATGTCATCTCACATATGAAATATGTGATAGATATAGAACGTAAGTCTAGAAGGCACTCTCTTAGCAGCTGATATGAGAAAGAGAGAAAGGGTGGAAGAGGAAAATGAAAATGAAAGTTTACGAGGTAAAGATAAGACAGAATGGAAGGTTTATCTCTTGTACATGCCAGAAAAGGAAGAACAACAATATAACTCTTGATAACATCGTTTAGGGGAAATAAGTATTGTCATTAGGTCCCTAAAAAAGTATAGAGTTCTTCATCCAAATTATGACCTCTTGGTTTCTTCGTGTCAAGATCAAGAATACATTTAGTTTCCAACTGTCTCAGTGCCAATTCTCTATTGCCACCCCTAGGGTGTTTGGCTATGGTGTAAATGCCAAAATATGTAAAGCCATCTAGCTTACCATCATGTACTTCTTTAAAGTGTAAGGCCATGGGATATGTTGCATCAACATTTTTAATGGCTCGAATATGCTGCAACATCCGCAGCTTAAGTCTTCCTATGGTACTCCCAACGTACCACTTGCCACATGGACACGCGAGCACATAAACCACGTACTCAGTGTCACAGGTGATTCGCGATGTGATGGGAATACTTTTAGCCAAAATAGGGTGATCATAACTAGAGACATCCTTAGCAAACTGACAGGCCTTACATTTCCTACATTTTTGAAAGCCTATATTTGATGTATGTAGCCAGGTAGAGCCACTTGAGAGCGAGGAAGGACTCATAAAACTAGAGACAAGATTGTCTTTGAGTGAGGCAGAACGTCTGAATGTAATGTTCATCCTCTCTCCCAGGATCCCTCACAAATGTTCGTCCAATTGTAGAACATGCCAGTGTTTTCTCATAATCTGTCGTATGTTCTGAGAATTTGTGCCATAAGTAAGAATGAGACGTGTCTCACTCTGACATTCTTGTGATGATGGTAACACTGTAGTTGTTAATAATAAAGAACGGTCTTGGTCCCTTGCTTTGTGATATGCTCGTTCCAATATCTTCTTGGGGTAACCTCGCTGTTTGAATTTATGAGCCATATATCCGCATTCTGCATCAAAAGTCTCCAGTCTGGAACAATTCCTTCTTATGCGAATAAATTCGCCATATGGTATAGACCATTTCAGGGAGGTGGGATGATTGCTCTTTGCATGTAGTGGTATATTGGAACTTGTCGGTTTCCTATAAAGTTCCGTTACAAGTTCCTCGGAGGCCACTTTAACAAGAATATCGAGAAACACAATAGCAGTCTTGTTGTGGCTCTCTGTAAACTGCAGATTTAATTCATTGGTGTTAAGTTTCTTCACAAAGTCTAACCACTCGGAGCTGGTTCCATCCCAGATAATGAATAAATCATCTATATACCTCAGCCAGAGTACAATTTTAGATGTATAACCATTGTACTCTGAGCCCCAAACAACAAACTTCTCCCACCAACCCATGAATAAATTGGCGTACGAAGGAGCAAAAGTTGTCCCCATAGCGGTACCCTGGAGCTGTATATAAAACTCTTTATCAAATATAAAAGAGTTATTTGTTAGACAAAGGTGAATCATATCCAATATCATGCGACTGTGTGATAGAAAATTCATAGACCTGGTGTGGAGAAAATATTCACAGGCTCGTAACCCATCTTCATGTCTAATAGAGGTGTATAGGGAGACTACATCTAGGGTGGTAAGCAGGTATGTAGATTCCCAGGTGATGCCATCAATCTTATTCAGAAATTCTTTGGTGTCTCTCAAATAAGAAGGAAGCGTTGTTACAAAGGACACCAAAGTCTCGTCCACGCATTTTGAGGTGTTCTCATATAGTGCCCCACAGAGTGTTACAATGGGGCGTCCTGGGGGCTTCCTCATGTTCTTGTGTACTTTAGGTAAAAAATAGATTGTTGGCATTACTGGAAATTTTGGATGCAAATACTTGCACATATCTTCCTCTAGTAAACCCTTGTCTTTATATGTATTCAGCAAGTCAAAAAGTTTCTTATTCATACCTGCAGTGGGATCCTTACCCAATTTCGCATAGCAGGATTGATCATTGAGTTGTCTCGCCGCCTCCTTGATGTAGTCAACACGGTTCATCACCACAATATTCGTGCCTTTGTCAGATGGTTTGATAATGCAGTCTGACAACATGCTGAGATCCTTCAAAACACCAAGTTCATGACGTGTAAGGTTATCCCTATAGTTGCATTTAGTCTTTCTGATTTTCCTTAAATCATTGATGACTAGATCCTGAAATGCTTCAATGTGTCCTCCCGGATTAAACATGGGATTAAATCTCTATTTGCACCTCAGTTGACTAGTGCCTGGCCAATCCGTATGTATATTCATGGAGTACCAGTCTAGATCTATGTTGTCATCAGATGGTGCACTGCCTGATCCCAGGCTTATGAGGTTACCAAATGTGGTCATATCTTCAATGGAAACTGATGTGTGACCTTCTAGCATCTCTGGACTTGTTATTTTGGACGGGTTGATGGCAAAAAACTTTTTGAGCCTGACCTTACGCATATATTTGTCGAAATCTATGCGTGTTTCTGCATAGTTATAATGGCTTGTCGGGCAAAAGTTGAGGCCAAGTTTCAGAATTTTAAGTTGGTCGTCTGAAAGGGGGTGGGAGGAGAGGTTGATGATGGACTTATCTTGTTCTTCCATATTAGTTGTTAAAAATTCTTGGCGCCAGAGCGGGTCTTGCGTGTTGCCTGGTCCTTGTCCCCGGTGTCTGAGCCTGTTACTCCTCCTTGTTTTCTTCCTCCTCTCTGTCCCACCGATTTGCCTCTGCCTCTTGGTTTTTTGTTGCTGTTTCGTGTATCCATCCCCAGCAACTGCATTTCTTCTAAAAAAATTCAGCTTTCGTATGGGTTGCTCACTTTCACTTTCCGTGGTATCCACTTCTGAAGATGAGCATGCAGCCGGAAGTTCCATTGCTGTTGAATGAGGACCAGTGGGTAATTTGAGTCTGAGGGTATCAAAGCGTTTGGCGAAGGTGAATACCCTTCCTTTTTCGTAGTCTTCTTTGTCGCGTATAAATTTACGTTGTTTGCGCAACTTAATATCATCTTCAAATGCTTTGTGTCCTTTTTCCATGCTGTTTCTCATAGTTTTCCCCTCTTCACTCGGATCAATGATTTTAAGCTGGTCCTACACTTCCTGTATTTTAGACAGTATTTTCTTTCTGTCCATTCCTGCATATTTGATGAGGATCCTCAGAAAAGAGACGGAACACAAACCGCTTGCTTCTGCCCATTCATGTAACATTGCAGGGTCTTGCTCATCAAATGTAGGTTTAGTCAATATACGTAAGCCCCTCGGCACTCTCCCCACATCTACATAATTCTGTAGTGAGAACTCCTCCCACCATTTTGAAATCTCTTTACGCTGCAATTTTTCCAATTCTCTTAATAATTTTATTTCTGTATTAGGCGGTGCCTCTGCTTGTGGTCCCTTTGGTTTCCCCACATCTGAGGTGGTTTGCTTCTCGCAAAACAGGGAAACTGCTTGTTCCCTTCTGGCTGTTTCCTTGTCCTTTTGTGACATCATAGTGTAACACGTTTAAGAGTAGTCTGGCCTTGGTGTGTTCCTCTCCTGGAAAACAGTGTCCGTTCTTGCAATTATGAGCCTTAGATATCCCAGGTTCATGCAAATCCCTGCGACGGAATATCCCAAAAGTAGTGTAGTCCAAGAATCTTTGTCAGACAGTGACACTAGTGGACAAGCGTGCTAGTCGGAAATACTCCCCACCCTCCGGTGAAAAAAATATTCCAACTAAAACCCACTGCCAAGTCT
The DNA here is from genome assembly GCF_040938575.1 of Ambystoma mexicanum. Taxonomy (NCBI): domain Eukaryota; kingdom Metazoa; phylum Chordata; class Amphibia; order Caudata; family Ambystomatidae; genus Ambystoma; species Ambystoma mexicanum. The sequence continues at coordinate 1,365,178,767 of NC_090932.1, read as the reverse complement.
CACCTGGTTCCTCTCTGTTACTCCACCACTCCTAGTGGTCCGGGAATTTTCCGGAGCGCTGAGCACGGCGACTCTGAAGAAAAAGGAGAAATACGTCGTCTCGCGCTGCCAAATGTCGGGCGGGTGCAAAATTCCAACGCCGTTTTCCACGACGTGAAAATATTTGAAGAAAGAAAACCAATTCCCAGATCCTGGATGGAACCGGGAAAAAAGTCGGCGGAAATGCACTCCCAAGAACAGTAGAGAAGGCCTGAATAGCTCTCTACAAAGAGGTAAAAACACTCCAATGTTAATCCAGACTGACAATGCTTTATTCTTTATGTCAACATGGTAAGGAAAAAAGACCAGAAAACGACGCGTTTCACGGTACACAGACCGCTTGATCACGTTAGAAAGTGCAAACATAAACAAGGTGACTTTAAAAAGGGTACTTAGTCTCTTTGATCTCTGTATCAGATAGAATGTTTCCCTTTCACACACTGTGCTTGGATTGCATTTCGGTGGCAGACATCTTTGAATATATAAAGAAGCTCAGTAATTACCACAATGTTTGAGCACATTTCAGATGCTACTTAGTGTATACAGCGATATTACATGCATTATTAACACTTGCTCAGTCGTTAAACATAACCACATGGATAATTAGCGCTTAGTGCGTGACGTTCCAAATGGGAGAATAAACATATTGAGAGCATGTAAGAACCCAAAATGCATATAATAGTTCACGTTTCGCTTACATAACTATTAGTAGCAACCTCAAAAATATATGGTCATTCAACACCCCGTGTATGTATGTTCTTTTACTGCCATAGCTAAATGTATTACCAGATCATGCATCCGCCTTTTGGTATCACTGATCATGAATATTGTCATAATTTTGCCCTGCTCAAAAAAACACATGGATCAATACATGTGCTGAATTTGTTTGATATCATTTGTGGATGTAGTGCATCTTCATTTTGCATACAATTATTAAATGTTATTCAAACTACATTTGATGAATGTAATTATTGAACATGGCATGCAAATATATCATCTTAATTGTTGTAAACCACTGCTGGTATGTAAAGGTCAGTGATTGGAAATATGTCTAGTCCTCTGATCATCGCCATCTACTACATCAGACAACTAGAAATTGTCTGCAATACATTAACCTATACCATAACTTTAATGATCACAATCAACCTGTATCTGTCAGTGACACTGTTAGAAAATCCATATGCCCAGGAATTTATCAACATCTGAAATATTATATCAACACAATTGTACTTATTCAGTTATTCATATTTTTCTTATTCGTTCATGGTTGTGTATGGCATTGTTTAATCTGATTTCTTACTAGGAGGAAGAGATGCAGTCTACCTCACATTTTGATCAAAGTATTTAAATGAGAAAGTATAACTACTCAGATGTGGTGGAAGCATATTCACTGAAAAAACATTAGTTAAGAAGATCTGATTTAATGCAACAAAACCCTAGAAATTCAGCTGATGTGGGAAGTGATAATCATTTTACCTTGGTGTCTCCCTGTTGATGACCACCAGGATCTAATGATGGGTTATTTACTAGAATGAGGGTAAAGCACAAGAATATGCAGATCACGGCACTGATCATGGTCGTTAGGAGTGGGTCCTGCTGCCGGTGAGAGGTTTTTGAGAGATGGTGCTCTTCATATCCAGAGAGTTACTAGTGGGTTTTGTGTAAGAACCCTGTTCACCTGGTCGCTGGAGTACTAATCAAGTGGGTTGTGTAAGGAACTCATGGTGGCAACAGTAAAGATAGACACAAGTGATCACAGTTCAAGGGTGTTTATTGAACTATAAATGCAAAGTGGAAAAATGCCTAACCTAAACCTAAATCTAAAATGGGATCAAACGTTGACCATCAAAAGAAAACAAAGGCAGTCCTAGGTGTTCTTGGGCTCTGCTCGGGAGAACATCCCTAGGTTTCTCACATACACTTCCCTTATGCTGGTTGAATAGCAGTGTTTCATAAGGATATTCCATGCTGGAACACCCAGGTTGTTGGTCCAAGCATTCCAGCATATAACTGGGATTGTTACCGCCGGGACTCTCAACCTCTATTTGGTTGTTTAGGGTGTGCTCAGTAGGTAGTTTTAAGAGTTCTCTCATTTATTTTCCTCTCTTTCAGGTTTCCCTTGATTTTTACTCAAGATTCTCAGGGCTGATCTCCCTTCTATGGCCCCACTCTCTACAAAATAGGCATTGCTCAGCCTGAGAGGTTTCTGAGTTATTCAGGGAGATAGTGGAGGTTGACACTCTTGTATCCTAATTCAGGGTGCTTAGTATTGGTTTACTTCCTGTTATTCCATCTGAATGGAAAGGCTAAGGTCCTGAGATTTTGTTTTCTGAAAAGTAGCTCTGTAGACCTCTTCCTAATGTTTCATAAGAGGATATATCCCCCATTGTTCCATATTTTAGGTTCTCTTTGAGTATTTGCCTTATATTTTCCTCCAGCTCGGGTTTCCTAGGTATTTCGCTCTCTAGTCTTCCCAGATTTAAATCGTCCTTGGTCCTTGAAATGTTCGAACCTAGCGTATCCTTTACACATTCCCCTCCACATCCCCCGGAATTAATTTACAAGGAATTTCTCTAGTGAAGGTGTTTTATTCCTCCTAGGCACAAGGTAATGGGAGGTTAGTAGGGCTTCCAATTCCGGTGTTGTGGGATTTGCGTCTTCTGGGGAAAGGAATGGATGGTCTATCTTAGACTCATTCAGTCTGCTAGGGTATTGAGTGGTTCCCTTAGATGGGAATTCCACATGGTCTCATATATGAGGGTTCACATTATTTCACCTCAGTGAATACCCCTTAGAGTGGGAGAAAAATTGAGCACAACAAATGTTATCTCATCTCCACAAGATAGAAGGGGAAATGCCTCCATACCCATTTTCTTGTGGGGGTATCACATATATGGCGGAGGTGTCAGAACAAGCTACTTGTAAGTCCAGAGAGATCCAAATGTTATCTCTCCCCGGTATTAGGTATTTTTGGGGACTTCAGAGCTAATAACTATTGCCCTCAACTGTTTGTCATTCGGGTTGGATGGCCTGAGGCTTTAAAGGGTGAATGACAACCCCCAGTTTAAAAGTGGAGTCCCAGAGAGGTGGATCAATTTTCTCAGGACCAGTTTTCTCTGAACTCGGATCTCCATTTTGATAGGGTCCACAGTTTGTTTCAATTGAGTCAACTCCCACCGCTGACACCATATGTAAGGCACTCATGGTGGCAACAGTAAAAACAGACACAAGTGATAACAGTTAAAGGGTGTTTATTTAACTATGAATGCAGGGTGGAAAAACCCCTAACTTAAACCTAAATCTAAGATGGGAGCAAGAGCTGACCATCCAATGAAAACTAAGGCAGTCCTATTGATGTTGTGTCAAAATAAAATGGCCTAACGAAAACCTATCGCCAATTCCTTACATCTAGAAAGAGTGTGGGATAGTGTTTCAATAAAAAAACAAAGTGTTCCAAATAATATGTCAGGATGTGGTTTCCAAGTGTCTCACTTCCCCATGTTTTCAGCATGGGAAAAGGTGGGACCTTGGAGCACAGCACACACTCGAGCATCCTGAGCACGAGCTGACAGTTCCATTCCAGCTACCAGGTTCTTCGATGATAAAGTCTCTTTGCATAAACAAGTCTTTTGCCTCCGAGGCCTGATTTATCCAACAGAAATGCACAACAAAAGTTATTTTCCACAGTTCACGTTGGGTGATGGCTTCACTCCTGGGTCCCCCTCTTCCGGGTGCCGACCCCTCACGTATCATATTCAACCAATCAATTGAACAGTTCCTTTCTCAATGAGCTTCGGGTGATTACTTTCCACCACTGGATCTTCCTTGACTGGGCTCAGACCCACTTGACCAGGGGGACAATTCACTTCCCCTGGTCTTCCAATACCTTTTACTTTCACAAGTCTTAATGTCTTTTTAAACAGTACTTCAGGCTTCGTCCCTGATTGTCAGCTTCCCTCTTCAAGGTTCACTCTCGCCAACATTTACAGACAGTTCACTGTGGACACCCCTTGGTTGGGTTCAGTTTGCTCAATACACTAACACTATTTTGGTTGCCGGCTTCCCTCTGCCAGGTACACTTTTCACCAACTTCTGCAAACAGTTCACTGTACTTCGGGACTTTGGACTTCGACTCTTCTTGTTAGCATTCCTCTGCCGGGCTCACTCTTGCCAACCTTTTTACCAAACACACTGTTCATATACTGATTTCACCATGCAGGATTAATTTCCCTTAGCTTCTCAATCATCTGTTTGCCAAAGACTTTCAATGGTACAGAGGATTTTACAAGACCCCTGTAAGACCACTTTGACCATTATTCTCCTCTTTCTAAGGGCTTCTGGTTACGTAGTTTCAACCTTCGGGTAATTGCCCAGAGTTTCCGACTTGAAAACCCATGTGGTGCCATACTCCTCTGTTGCTGGTTTCCCCCTTCTTTTATCAAAGTATCATTTAGTCTTTCAAAGTTCAAATGAGCTGTCGGCTGCTTTTTGTTCAACACAGTTCGGTTTCTTATCAATTCTCCCCTCGACTCACTGACTGTGATGAACCGCTTGCCATTCTTTATCCTTAGAGTCAAGGTTGGTACCACCGAGACAATCGTCTCTCCCCAGCTTGGTTATCAGCAGAGGAGGGTCTCGTGTACTGTAGACATCTGCTGCAGCACACGTTGGCTTTTGTTCACGGTCTTATGTTTCCATCTGTGGAGGTTTCACGGGCCTGTGTCAAAAAGGGCCAGATCACTTCTCTCCTTGCCACCCTCTCGAAATTAGCCGTCTTTCATCTCCTTGTGAACTGCCGTGCTGAGTTAGCTCTCACGTCGTGCAGTCTGCCTTGCTCGTCCAGTGCTCTTGTGCTCAACCTTTTTTCCCTGTGGGGAAAAGTAAGGTACATCAGGTGTGTTTGATTCTGGTTAATTGCCTGACTTTGCCTAACGCTGGGATTGGGTCATTTCAGGTAAACAGTTTTATTATTAGTCCATTTTCTTTCGAAGAGTAAAACAGTATTTGTGTCGGAAAAGGGAGGGTTTAGTGTGTCTGGTTATCCTACGTGGTATGATGGGGAAAAGGTGTTATATGGAATAACAACCGTCATACCAAGGTGGCTGATAAACACAGAAGGATGAGATGGGTAAAGATTGTAAAACAAGTGGGAATGATTGAGTTTATGATCATGAAATGAACAGGGGGGATTGTTGGAAAGGTAGTATTTTGTTAAAGCAGGTTGGGAGTTCGGGAAATAATAATCAGAGGCACGTTGAGAAGAATGACTGGGAGTACTTGTATAGGCAACAGAAAAACAGGGATTCTGGGAGATGTACTTTCATTTGGTAGCAGGGTTTGGATTCCTAATTCGTAAGGTTTACCAGATGCAGATGGGTTGTTGAATTTTGGTAAGGGAAATTCATAGGATGGAAGGGAGGTTGATCTAGAAATCCCTACAACAACCTCACAGATTTGGTCGTCCTCGTCTTCTTCCCCCATGTCATACCACGTCACCTGGGGTAGTTCCCTGAGCACAACCCCATGCTCCTCTACCCAGGTGATCCTCCCCCACTGGTCCACAGCCGGTAACTGGATTCAACAGCAATGGTCATGTCCTTTCCACCTGGATAAGGGGTTCCTGGGCTCTACTCAGGAGAACACCCCTAAATGAAGAGTCTTGTCACTTCTTTCTAGTGCATAACCATGATTTATTACACACTTAGAGCCGACACATGTTTCGACCTGACACAGGTCTTTTTCAAAGCTGTGGTGAGTTTACAAAATGTCCAGAAATGTTCATAATTGTATGTGAAAAATTGAGCGGTGAAAAGCAAAGTGAGTTTTCCCATTTGGTAAAGTATTACATTTGGTTGTGTTGTGACATATTGGTGCATAAATAAGATGTGGTGATAGTGAGAAGGATTTGCATGGTATAATGAATGCGCCTTTCGGCAGCAGGCTGTCCTTCGAGTCTTGACCCAGCGCACAGCAACATTCAGACACAGATAGAAAGAAAACAGACGGCCATACACCGTTTGATCCTCCCCCACTTTGGGAGTCCTTCTGTATATGAAGAAAAACCTGGATTATCCAATGATTTTTCATATCCAGAGCATTATCGCAAGGGTGCAAGCTGCACAGAGCAGCCCAGTGAGGCAGCCACGGAAGTACATTTTCTTCCAACCTGCCCCCCCACGCACGACGACTGCAACTATCCCTCCATCCTGCTACGCCCAGTCCGGAGAGTCTGCAACAATAAGAGAGTGTCCTCAAGGTTTCTGTGGGGTCACTCAACAGCCCTGAAGAAGGCAGCTTCCACGTCCCTCTAATTTTTGATACATGATGGACGCCAAGACTGCCGAAACGTCATTTTGCAAGCAAGGGGGACCTTTGTACCAACTTCATTTGGTCAAGTGATACAATACTATATATAGATTGCTACACCTTTGGAAGTGGGATCCCCACTTACACTACCCCCTGCGATGTTGGCACACATCCAGTTGGAATTATCTGGCATTTAACCACTTGGGACATTTTGGTCCCAATATAACTTTCTCTACATAGATATTAAATCATTGTGAGTTAGACGCAATCTCCCCAGATGGACAACGTTTAGACCACTGGATCAACCTATGAATTTGTTTCAATGTGTAAACTAATGAAAAGTTTGAACTGTTGATTAAGCAATTATCTTTCTGTTCCATGTCCTATAATTTATTAATTTTCTTTTCTTTACCACACTATGTTCAAGGTGTATATACTTCTTTCCTCATTTGAAAAAATTATGGTTTAGTTTTCTTTACAATCTATGTTCTATGTTTCACACAAAACTGTAAATACGTGTGTTTAATACAAGCTATATTTTTGCATAAACCCCTAGAGAGTATGTGGTGTTTTTCCTTCTGGACTTATTCTTTGTTCGGGTCAAATATTTCATTTATGATACATTCCATTAGTAAAAAAAACAGTGAAGGTCCCTTGATTTTATAAATTAAATCTTGCTTTACTCAATGACACACAATCAAGAACAAGCAGTACTAGTTTCTGTGTATACATGTACTTCGTACCCTAGTCTGCTACTCCTCACCACGGGTACACCGAACATTTTGGTACGGTATAATGAATGAACACAATGCATGAGTGTCATGGTGATGGTTGTGAGTGACAAGGAAAGTACAATTGTGTTGCAAAGAATGAGATTAAAACATTTGGAAATAACAAGGTTGAAAGCATGGAGATTGACATGTCAATTAGGTAGGCAGCACCAAGAAAGAAGAGGAGAACAGAGATAGTTTGTGTTAGTTGCAACTCAACTGGTGTGAGTACAGGGCCTCATGGCCATAGAATAAGGTAAGTTGGTTATGCTGTTACCTTACTGTGTGTGCTATGCATGCTATTGTGGATTAGTGCTCTTGATTAAGGGCTCTTTTTGAGTAACCTGTGGGGTAAAACATGGATGAATATGCGGTTAAGTACCAGGGTGTTCATAGTTAAGGTAAGGGAGGTGGTCTTCAGGGTTAATGTTTTGTAGTGAATAACTTGGTGGGGTCAGACAGCCTGGCAAGTGCGGTGTCTGATTAGTGCACTCTGTGCTAGCAAATGTGCTTACTCTGTTGCAGAAATGTTAGTCAATGTTTGAGTCTCCTGGCATTGTGCCATGAGGGCTTCGAGTGGTGTTTGGTGGTTTGGTTCACAATGGGTTATGTGAGGGTCTCTAGTGTGGGGCAGTGATTTGCTGCCATTGCTGGGGATGCACTGCATGCGATGCAACTTCTGTAAGGTAGTTGGGCATCAAGGGTATTTTGGAAGGGACGGGGGTCCTAGGTGGCTAGTGATGAAAGCATGGGTACACAGGTGGGTTGGGCTGGTGGGAGCAGGTGGGGCCACTATGTTGGGCTAAATAGGCAATATTTGGAGTGACAGGTCTTGGTGGGGCTTGGCTATTGTGCACTAAGCATGGGCTGGTTGAGCCTGGCCATTGCCAGAGTAGTTAGTAGTTCCAGATGGCTAGTGGTGAATGCAAGTGCACAGAGGTGGGTTGGACCGGTGGGAGCGAGTGGGGCCACTACACTGGGCTATACAGGCATTTTAGGAGTGCTGGTTATTATTGGGGTGAGGCTGTTGTGCACTAAACTCGGGCTGTTGGAGCCTGGACGTTGCCAGAATAATAGGTGAACATCTAAACTAGAAGGGCCAGTGTACCGTAAGCCATTAGGGAGACCGCCAGGGTTGTGAAAAGGGATACAAATCCTGTTGGGCACAGTGTGGAGCAATGAGGACACATAGGACTTACCTGTTAGGCTTGGGGGGCATCGGCACAAAGATGAGCGGTCACAGCGATCCTTTGATGGTGCCCACCATCTTTGTATGGACTTTAAATGTATGTGTTCTTCTATGTGATTGGGCAGATAGAAGCAAGCATCTGATTGGATTAGAGTGTTCTAACTGTGCTGGTGAGTTGATATGTCACATTCTAGTCTTTTAGTGGGATGTTGCTAGCAACTGATTGGGTGAATTAATAGTCATGCAATTGCAGGCACTGTGAAGTGAAGTAAAATATTAGAAATACAGTTTCCAAGTCACATACCGTGGAATGAGTAAAATGAATTCTCATTTGTTGTGATCTGTACTGAGGAGCGTGATGATATCGACATGGTGTCCCATATATCGTGCTGCAGCACAGGTTGAGGTGGTATGTTTCAGGCCATAGTCTGTCTGGTGAACGGCGTGCAGGAGCGTGGAGAGGGGCCGGTTAGAGGGTGACATGACCAAGCGCAATGATAGGTGATAGGTACATTGATATAGAGTAGCGAGGCAGGAGTGTGCGACCGAGAGTCACAAAGAGGGTTGGGGGGTTGTAAGTGAGGGTGCATGGCTAGTGAGCCAGAGACATGAAAAGGGAGGACAATGGTATGGGAGGGCCAAAAGAATAGGGTGACGAAAGGTTTATATTTCACTAAAAGACATTCAATTCATGCTCAGTATTTAAATCCTGGTTAACACATCTGTATTTACAGATGTTTACATCACATTGTCAAAGTCTGAGCTCTTTGTCCCCTCCTCTTTTGTCACACTTGACCATTTCAATCCCGATGAATTGGATGTCATTCTTGTTGTTAACTTTTTGACTTTCTTGCCAGTGAGCCGCCAGAGTGTATCTTGCGTCCTGGGAGCTTAGGTAGTAGAGATGTGGATTCGTGTCCTTAGTTGCCTGATGGTACTCCCAATGGACTTGAGTTTGCACACACAAATGATAACATAAACAACACAATTTGATCTACAGTTACTGAATTGATTGATCCGATGACAGTGGGTGTCATTGAAGTTGACAGATTTGGCATTTAGGGCATGCAGGCACATGGAGCAGGTTCCACATTTGTGAAAACCGGATCCCTTGGATGCAGTGAGCCAGTTTTGGTTTATTGGTTGCATCTGTGACATGTATGATGGGCTGAGTTTTGTTCTTAGGGTTGTGCTTTGGTGAATGAAAAATGTGGTCTGCCTTTTTATTAAGGATTTTCTGAAGTTCGTAACTGTCCTGGTAGAACTGCTTGACATATCTTACTGTTTCATCTTGTTGTTTGGCCTTTACTTTAAGGGTAAGGAGTGTGTCCCTGTCAGTTGCTGTTGCAGATTTTATTGCAGTTTCAATTGTCTTTTTGTGGTATCCTCTGTTGATGAATCTTCCTTTCAGAAGTTGGCATCGGGCTCGGTATGCTGGGCTGCTGCAGCAATTTCTTTTTTTTTTCACTGATTAATTCCCCTGTGGTGATGTTTTGGATCATGGTCTTTGTGGCAGCTGGTGGCGAACAGGACATAATTAACTTCTGTTGGTTTTATGTACGTTGTGGTGTGTAAGCTCATGGCGTCAATAGTAGTTCTGATGTCTCGGAAGCCTATAGTTTCATAGCTCTGATTCCCTGTCAATTCAATGCTGAAGAAATTGGTGTTGAGATATTCTTTGAAGGAGGTGAGCTGATCCAATGTTCCAGACCAGATCATTAGTACATTGTTTAAGCACCTGTACCATTTATGTGTATGGCAGCTGAAGTCAAGATTAGCAAATGCAAACACCTGCTCGTAATGGTTCATGAATAGGTTGGCTACTGCCAGGGCATATGTCGCACCATAGCAAGCACTTAACATAGAACAAATATACAACAATATCACCCAACCGGAGTTGGTACTCATTTATCGACCTTGGAAGGATGAAAGGCTGAGTTGGCCTTGCCAGGATCTGAACCTGCAGATCACACTCAGATTGCAGGAGTGAGCGCTCAACCCACTGAGCCATATTGCAACAGGGGGGACAACGAGTTAAGATGATCATCACTTCCCACATTCACTGAATTTCAAGGGTTTTATTGTGTTAAATTTTATCACCTTAACTCTCCCTTAACAATGTTTTTTTCAGTGAATTTCACATGTTTTGTAAAACCATTGTTTTTTCAAGGGCCCACTAGCCATGGCCAACACTGTAAATGTTCCACATATAGGTTTCCTTAAGGACCACTATCAATTGCCTTCACCACTGGCCAGTGAGTACAGCCTTTGGCTTTAAATACCAGCCATATCCGTCCACTGGTCAAAAGTTACTAGCAATAGATTTTTGGGATTTCTGAGGAGTCAAGGCTATCACCTTGACTATAGGGTTGGGACCGCCACCCTATAACATTACTTTTCCCAATTGCATTATATTTATACAGTATATTGTCCTGATTGTTCTTGAATGCTCCAAGATGTGATGTTTTTACCCATGAATCCTACCTCCAGTGACTGTAGAGGTGAATCTTCAGTATTGGCCAAACCATGGCTTTAGGTTTAAGAGGAGGTGAATGTTTTAATGGTCTGGATACGTGCAGTTAAGATTGAATATTGTCCCTAAAGAAAGCCTGCAACTAGTTGCTCTGTGACAGCCCTCCCTGCCAACCTCTTCATGTTAGGATCATAATGGAATATTCGAAGTGACGTATACGTTACGTAAGCGCCACCATCAGCCATCAGTCCAAGTTCTATTTCTGCTGGGTAGAGTATCCCTTATTACAAAATGGAGAGGCATGCATGAGAACCTTTACAGCCTTCCCAAGAGAAGCTGTCTTCTTTGAAGCCCTCATTCTCCATCTTGTAAACAAAACAAAACAAAATAAACATTTTATTAATTGTGACTAAAGCAGGAATTTTGGCAATGAACATTGTAAGAAAATGTACATTTTTTTACGTCGTAAATAAATCAATGTACCAACTTGTTAAGAAAGACAATAATGAACCACAAATTCATATTCATCCACAAGCACAAGTGACAATGTAAGAATATCTTAATTGGGAACGTATACATAAATGCCCATCCATTGAAGTCATGATTTGCATCTGTTTCATGCCACAGACTGGCCTTTGGAGCCTTTATATTTTATGGTTGAGCAGAAAGATGGCTTGATGCTTGGGATCATGGTGATTGTTGGCAAGGGGGGCTGGAGGAAGAAGGTGAGTGACTAAAATGAGCAGTGAGGGTGTGGGGAAATTACCATTGCAACCTCATATCCCCCATCATCTCCCGGCATTGCTGTAGCGTGTTTACAACGATATAAACAAAGCATGACATATTTCCTTACAACATCAACATTTCCAGATATTTACCATTTACATTTGGGCCATTAGGGGGTGGGGATTATGTCTGTGGTTATACACCCCTTAGAGAGACAAGCGCCCCATCATGGTTACTATTTGCCTCGAATGGATGAGATTATCATGGCTAGCCACACCATGCATCGAGTTCAAAATCCTGTGCTCTACAGGAAAGAACATTGTTCTAGTTGTTTATTTTTCAAGTTTTTGTAGAGTTCTGCTTAAACACTATGTTTGAGTCAAATTATGCATCTAGACTTCAAGTTGGATCCATGTTTAGTGTCTACTAAACACGCCCATCAATTAACTATGTAGAACACTATGCTGACTGGCTCCGATAAGGCAGAGAAACAAGGAGAGTTATCCCACAAGTTAAGATGGTACAATGGCTACGGCATCTATGGTCTGTTTAGAAAAAAACAAGTAATTGAATAAGTTCACCCTGCATCATCCATTTCGGTATTCCATAATACTGTATTTCAGGTGGCACACCACCAGAGGCCTCTGCTGCCCCGCTTAATAGTTCCTGCAGTGGTGTTCACCTAGAAGTGGCCAGCAGAGGAACCATCGTGGCATCTGCCAAACTAAAAGTCTATGGCTGGAAGGTGTTGGATCAGTCATAACCGCTGGCATTGCTCGGTAAACAGAGTGATAACTTTGTAGGAAGAAAGATGCACTTCTAAGGGGTCCTGAGTCAGTTACCATGTGGCACAGAACTTGGGGATGAATAGTGGTTTCACATCGGCCTACCTCATGCTTGGACTGATGGGCCCTGTCTACTCCACAAGCGTGGTGGTTATCGCTATCGTCATTAGACACGAACAGTTTTGAAATACAAGTTTACATCACTTTCGACTACAGTAAACCTGTTTTAGAATTGAGGCAAGTGTTACTGCAGAGCACCTTATTCACCTAATTAGCAGTAGGGTCAGACATTCTGTATGACTACCTGGTCACCACAGCAGGCTTGTTCATAACCTACTGATGTTGGTTACTCACATCTTGAGCTCTTGTTCCATGGTCAATCAGACATCAGTGGTGATCTGTGGCTATACGCAACTTTTTCAAATCAGTAGGTCTGTGCACACATATCAGTATCCTATTAGATCCTTCAGATTAATGTATGCTTCCTTGGTGAAGAATCAGTCTACTCTAATAATATGGGATTTTATTTAAGTATGTTAATCCCTTGCAGAATGCTTAACAAGATTGACAAAAGAGTGCAGGTTGGGAATCCAACATGACAGAAGAGACTGACTATGCATTGCAGTATGTCTGACACTAAAGCTTGGTTGGTTCCGTAGAAGCCCACGTTCAGCAGCCAGGTGAACAGACAGATTCTGGTTGGACATCCGGATACAAAGACAAGAGTGTTAGGCCTATTGGAAAAACAAGGGAAAGAGAAAAGATGAATATTTTAGAGATTAACGTCAAGAATGGGATTCTCCAAATATCTGCCTTGCGTTCTTAACGTAAGCGACAATCTAAGACTGTGGTGTAGGAAGTGATTACCAGACTGTAATTACCACACTTTAAACGTAAAACTGTTAATTGCAACAGAGAAACCGCTATGGGTATCTTAAACTGCAAAGCCAATATGTTAAGATTGACGATGGTGTCTACATGGTGCATGCCCCTTTTCAACTAGGATAGCATCTTCTTTTGGTTTTTAATATGTAACTAAATTATATTTTCCAGGGCAGGTGTTCAAGCCAGATAAGTCAGAACTCTCAAGTTTCAAATTGGCCATGTGTGACAAGGCCATCCAGTCTTGTTTCGTTTCCTCTGAATTCTGGGACTTGTCGTTTTTAAATTTCCCATTGGACATTTAGGAAAATGACAAGTTCTGGAATTCACAGTAAAGCCAGGACTTGCACCTTACCCTGCTGTCATCTAGATTGGAGCAATGCCCGTTTAATCAACAGTTGGAGCATCAAACTGAAGATGAACATGAGGCAGGTGAGCTGGCATGGAGCAGAATGCCACTGGAAATGAGGCACAGAGTAGTTTGGAACATGAGAGCAGGATGCAGCAAAATCGCTACCATCATCAGCAGACAGGAATGCCTCCAGGATGGGGTGCGGGTAGAATATGACAGGGCAGGACAATAGTATAGGATGTGTGGAACCTCTTTCCAATTGTCTTCCAATTGCATTAGTGCACAACCTGCACTCAATGTGCTGCTACTTTCTTCCACTTTTTACAGTGTAATGGGGAAGTATAGGCATTTTAATAAATTGAACACACATTAAATCAACCTTCCTGATATAACGGCTTTTAAATCCCTAGATATAACAGCTGTTTATGAGCCGGTGGACAATGTGCTCTAGTGTCACGCGAATTACATAACATGCTGTAGTTACATGCACAATCACCGTAGAAGGGAAAGGCTAAGACTACATAGAAAATGTTGATATATCAGAATGCTACAGAATATGTCAAAAGTACACAACGGAAAGTGACAATGCCAATAAAAATGACAAATGGCATTTGAAGGTCATATGGACCATTGCTCCAAAAAACGAATGCTCTAAGGGAAGCATTTTCTAAACTTTAACAGTCTACCAGATTTATGACAACACCTCGAGTATCATATAAAAATGTATCCTAAAGTTCGAATCAGCCTAGAATTTCATAGATATTTCATAATATATTGATGTCTATAGCCATGAAACATGACTTTTGAACATAATTAAAAGGTTAAGTACAATATTGCCTTCCATTGTATAGATTGCTCTATTAATGACGTGTAAGGACTCGAGCAATAATTATGGATGGTATCCCAAATAAAAGACCATGCTTTGATTTGGAGGATATATAATCACGGCATATACATTTTTGGATTCTTATTATACTTAGTGTGCGTCTGTCAACTTTACTACTGCAACCATGCCCTCATGTAAGTCATGGTTTTAATCCTAGTGAACACGTATGAATTGCAATAAATGAATGTCGCAGTGGTAGGCTGCAATGAACAAGGAATAAAAGAGCAATTGAAGGTGTACTTGTAATTTACAAAGCTCAGACTCATGTTTGCTTGCTGAGATGGGTGGGGATAATAGCACACAACCTCGGTTGTGTATTTTTGTAGTGTAGGCATTACCGGGCAAGAATCAGGAGATGAAAAACGGTGAAGGGATAGTGCATGCCATTTTGTGGGGCTAAATATTACACTTCCACTACTACTACCACTGCTGCAGCAACTACTCCTACTGCTTCTACTACTACTGCTGCTAATGCAACCACTGCTACTTCTACTGTTAATGGTATGTCTTCTATTACTATCACTACTACTGCTACTACCACTGCTATTGGTACTACTAATTCTACCACTGCTATTACACTTACTGCTAATACTACTACTACTGCTATGGTTAATGCAATCAGCACTGCTCCTACTAATACTGCTACCAATACTATTACTAATGCTGCTAATACTAATTCCAATCCTTATAATACTGCTAGTATTGCTAGTACTACTAATAATAATAAGAAGAAGAATAATAACAATAGCATCGATACTAATAGATAAACCAGCTATTGGTTTCAGGGCAATTGAAGTATGTTATCTGACCATACAACCTTTTACTTGAATTGCTAGCAGCAGCAGTTCAGGCCAGGGAATGCTGGATTTGGGTAAGGTGTGTGACATGTCATTTCAGTTTTCCACTTCATTCCGAGGCATAAAAACAGCCATTTCCAACCAGTCGTAGATATCATAACAATGAGTGGATTCCCGGTGATTGGACAATCCGAATGAGTACCACGATCGCTTTCCCAAGGGCTTTGGCAGCACGGATTGTGTCTGGGACATTGCCATACGCAGATTTCAAAGAAATCAGGGATTGACTTATGGTATATTTTAGGCTGGCCCATCGCTATGCACTAGCTATAACCCCCAGTTAATGCCCATTTCAAGAGACAACGCATATGTAGATTGCAGCTCAAGCCCAATGAACAAGCATTGTATGCAAGCGGCTGTGCACTTGTGTGGCATCCGGCGCATGTGCTCTCTTTTTCTTTAAATGACATCACAGTCAGATTTATTTGGTCCATATGTACGTGCCAACAGTAGCTCTTGGGCTGGAGCCGTACAAAGCGCTAGTTTCAAACCTACCATAATACCTCCCATAGATTGTGGAACAGGCACAGGACTCCGACCTGATACCATTTGATAAGGAGAACTAGGGAAACTATTGGGGGGGGGCTTAAATATGGAAGGGGAAATGGCGTATAGAAACACTTTTGGGACAGGTGCGTTATAAATGCTATATAATATCATATGAAAGACAGGATTGGTGCCATGCGTCTGCTTTTACATAACCCTTTTGATCCAGCCTTACCAAGACACCTTGAGTTACCTTTGACTTGCCTTTTGTTAAGTTTTGGTTGTGGTCAAGGCATAGCTCTGTCAGAGGTAGTAGGGTAATATGAGGAAAAGCAAACAAGTGGAAGCCCAAAGAGTAGGGAGACTATGAATATAAGGCCAAGCCACGGCTGCTGTAAACACTATCACATTCTTTGACTAAATGCTTCTAAAGTTTTAGAAGTGGAAACGGGAATACACAGTGCAACAATGACCCTAATACTGACATGTCAATGTAGTATTGAATCCGATAATACATTATTATTTCTAGTTACCATCATTGTCTATGGCAACTGCAAAACAATACATACTATTCTCTTGATTTTCCAAAAGTAGCTTGTTCTTTTTCTATGCAGTGTTAATGTTAATGTTAATGGGTATTTATACCGTGCACTGTCACAACCGGAGTGGGCCCCTGGCACTCTGGCAGCTCTGCAAGGCCAGGGGGGGGGGGAGTTAGTAGGACAGAGTGGCAGAAAGAGCAAGAGAGCTGTGATGTGCTGTTGGCAGCTTTAGTTCGGTTAACACTGTTCGCAGAGCCTAGGTGTATTTTTTGGTTGGTAGCCTTCATGTGCTGTTGTGGGAGGCTATATGTAGTTTATTTTGTTGTTGCGGTGCAGTGAAGTGCGTGCAGTTTGTTGTGCTTTGGAGGAATGGTTGTGTTTAGTTCAGCGTTTGAGAGGTGTATGCAGAGGGGTGTGGTTTTTTTTATCAGTGGGGTTGGTGAGGATTAGTTATAAATATTACTATCTAGATGTGAGACAAGCTAATAATTACAATTCTGTCTAGATGTGACACAAACTAATAATTACAAATCTGACTGGACTAGTAAGCGCAGTTAGAGTGCCG
Source organism: Ambystoma mexicanum (assembly GCF_040938575.1). Classification (NCBI taxonomy): domain Eukaryota; kingdom Metazoa; phylum Chordata; class Amphibia; order Caudata; family Ambystomatidae; genus Ambystoma; species Ambystoma mexicanum. Next base: position 1,365,161,909 of record NC_090932.1, on the reverse strand, counting down.
TCCACTTAGATGTTAGAGTTCTCCTATATGTGTGATACATGGCTAGGCAACAGTTCACAACTGAGTGAGTCTATATGGGGGGATAGTTGCTAAATAGAAATGAGTACATGCAGGCTACCAGCTATTGGGTGGTGGGAAAGATGAGATATGAGAAAGGTGGGCCAGTTTAGTGGGGTGCAGTGATTGCTGTGCCCCCCGTCCACACCTCGGTTACTTTGTCTCTGCTGGTTGATGGCTGCCTGCGTCCTGCTTCTCCGATGAACACCGGCAGACACCATCTGGAGTTGCTACTTCTGGAGCTGCCCTTCGCCGAGGGGGCTACCGGGACAGAGGGGCTACCCTGGGGGTTGAGACTAAATAGGGCTGAATGCCCAATCACGGCACACGGGGTGCGGGATGGAGGTGGAAACACACAAGAGTGTGTGTGGAGGGGGTGAGAAGTGCGCGCTGTAGCTCAAGAATGAGCCAAAGTGAAAATATATATTTTAAACAAAGGCGACGCTGGAAAGCCCAGCGCTCACCTCTGCCTCCAGCCGCAAACTATAGAAGGCTTGGAAGCAGGCAGGGAATAGTGACCCATGCTCCCAAACACCACGGGCTGAAGGCCAAATCACGGCGCACGGGAGGTCAGGAAGGAGACGGCAACATGGGAGAGGGAGTGGGGAGGGGATCAGAAGTGCGCGCTGTTGCAAGGGATGGAGCCAAAGCGAAAACATATATATTAAACAAAGGGGACGCCGGAAAGATAAGCACTCACCTCTGCCTGAATCCACGAGCTAAAGAAGGCGTGGAGGCAGGCAGGGGAAGGTAACACATTCTCCCAAACACCACGGGCTGAAGGCCCAATCACAGCACTCAGGGGGCCGGATGGAGACGTCAACACGGGAGTGTGAGTGGGGAGGGTCGCAGAAGTGCGTGCGAACGAGACAAAGCCAAAACATATATTTGAAACCAAGGGAATGCCGGAAACCCCAGCACTCACTTGTATCCATCACAGAATGCTTTAATACATACAGATACAATTGCACATAAAAGAAGAGAAGAATGGGACTATGCCAATTAGAATGACAACTCGCATTTCAACTGTACGTGTATGCATACTTAAATGTTAAATTCCTATGGGAAAAAGTCATGCATTTTCTAAAATACCATTAGGAAATATTGTAAAATATCGGATCAAAGACACTCTAAAACCCATCAGTTCAGTGTCCAGAATTGAATGACCCTAACCATATTCAACTGCTTAGTTGGGTGATGAGACAGGATCTCTGAGTTTGAGTCGGAAGTGGACTTGGCTCAGACTCAGTTGAAGGTCGTCCCTGATGATAAAAGTTACCTATGGACTTCTGGGTTTCATGAAGCATAGTTATCGTAATCAAGCCCAGGAGCACGTGGCTCTGGGAGTTTAAACAGCTCCATGTGGCAACAGGTGCCACAGAGGGAGACCCTTCAAGGTTGAACTAATACATGCATCCTTTTATCGAAACATGAACGGTTGTGGCAAGACAGGTACCAAGCATGCTTTTTAATGGCTCCAGGCAATTGGCCTCTTGCATTCGGTCCATACTAGTGACTCCTGAGGCAAAGCAGACGTAGCTCATTGGTTACTGGGATTACAGCAAGAAATTATCTGATATGGGACAGGGCTTTTGATGGACAAACTAACAAACCCAACAATATTCCCCATTTTTCCCTTAGTAATGGGGGCTAAACTTAAGACCTACTCATTAATGGAATGAGAGCTGCAATCATTTTCTAAAACTCAGCCAATATTCAGAGTAAAAGATTAAATAATGCTGCTCTCCATATCAATGAATTATATGTATTCATATGTCTATTGTATGTAAAACATAAATATCAAACCAAATATATTCTCTAATGTTCCAAAAACATTTGTAGAATTCCCCATAAAGGGAACCAAAGAAAAATTATTTGAAAGGTGCTCACTACAATTCATTGGGATCACCAATTAACATGTGCTGTAATGGGAAGTAATCGAAACAAATGGAAAAGGTCAATCATGAGCAAAATTACTGTATTTTAGACATGCTCGCCAGTTAAAAGGATCAGGTTCAGACCTATGAGAAAAGCTACCTTCATACATAGTCACTTTTACAGAGACAAGCTTCACAATCGAGGATGTTACACAAGGTTTCAAATTCGTCCTGCGTAGCCTGAGAAAAGTGCAAGAATATGAGAGGTTCAAACATGTAGAAGAGAACAGGAGATGGAGAGGGAAGTCACCGGGTCAATGTCCTATAGCACCTTCCACCAGCAAACAGTTCTCCGCATCCACCCTTACCACCCAGATCGAAAGGGTAGATGCAATGCATGATCTAGGCATGTTTCCATGCACATTGATTGATTGATGTGCTATCTATAATGTGCCTATAGGTGTTTCATTATAAGCAGGGTTAATCCACTTGATACAGATACAGATGCAGACGACCTTGCTAACCACCAGCAGATTACTACTCTTCCATTCATTGGTAAAATCATTGACAAGGAAGTTGTCTACAAACTCCATGAATAAGCAACATGATCTGCTCCATGACTACCAATATTTATTTGCACCCAGATGCAGCAGCAACTATCCTGCCTTTTCTCCGGCCATAGATGATGCTCTCCACATCATGGTTAAAGGTAGCTCCTGCCTCTTGGTCATCCTTGACTTCTCTGCCACCTTTGACATGGTCAATCACTTCAGACGTACAAGCCTACTTGCATATGGAATGTGGTTCACAGTCACGGTCCTCAAATGGTATGCCTCCTACCGTTTGGACTGATACAAAGCAGTTCAGATGCTTAACTTCATATTTGCCCATTGCCTGGCCACCTGCAAAGTCTGTGAAACCACTCAGGTTGCTTCTCAATTAACCAAATAGCTCACTTCACCAATAAGCCAATGATAATTATACCTCAAATTGAATAGTACAGAAGACATTTCATGCTTCAGAAAGTGCCTCACCTCCATCCAAGATTGGATGATAAGCACTTATCTGACACTCAATCCCAGCAAACTAAAATGAGTGCTACTAGGCCATAAACCGAAACAAGAGGCAATCCAAGGGAGGCAGAACAACTTGCTCTTTGTTGAATTCACACCGCAGTCTGCCTCTTGTCTCAAATCACATATCTTGTTTATTAACAGCAAACACTCCTTCCTGCAACATATCAACAAAAAAGCCCAAGAAGTCTGGTATCAACTATCACGCCTCCGGAAGATAAAACACTTCCACACAATTTAGGATTTCAGAACCACGGTCCATGCCCTGGTAATCTCACACATCAAAGAAGAGAAAGCCCTCTCCATTGGTATCCTGGGCATACACCCGGCTTCCCTTAGGGTGGTTGACATCTGCACAATGTTACAAATTGAATAACTACTCGCCAATGGGTGTCTCTGCTCTGTTGTGATTAATGCTTTAGCATTTGGGGACATTATTACATGTGACAACCTGTCAAATTTCACCAATATGAATAAAGTCAATTTGAGAGTTTGGTGCCATGAAAAAATATGCTTTCTCTATGTGCAGGTGGTATATGGATATGATAGTTATCTTAATTTATGCACACGTTTTTGACCATTTCTGCAGACAGGGGCATGCCACATGATTTCTTGTCTGGTAAAGATAAACAATAAAATAAAATGCCTTTTTATTTTGCACTTCATGCCAGACTTCAGCTTCTAAGCACAGTACTGGTACTGGGTACCGGACCTGTTCTGTTCAGTCTAGTCTTGTTGACTAGTACAGAGCGGTGCCCCTGTGCTATCCTTCCCAGTTAGAATGTTTGAAATTGTTTCTATCCCTGGAGTTTGGTAATGTGGTTCCCGGAGACTAATTGCAGCCTTCTATAAACCTGGTGTGTTGTTTGAAGATTCCATGTAATCTTGCACAACTCACCCAGGTGAGGCTTGTGTAGGACAGTGAGAGAAACACACTTTAGGTGCCTGTTCCTGTTCGAGAGATTGAACATTTTACTTTGTTGTTTAGGTACAGCTTTTTGGACTTTGAAAGAAAACATCATTACATGTTATGCATATAATAGAGGGGAAAACGTGATTATGGTGCAGAGGATTTGAATTTCCTTTGTCAAAACATTGGGGGACAGAAAAATAACTATGATGCTCTAAAGAGTGTTTGAGATGGTGATCACAGGCAGTGGGAATTAGTGGTTGATTGCTGTGGATATCTATGGAGAGATTTCACTTTCTCTGCCAGACAGGTCAATAGCTTACTGTGCATGCATGCACTGGGGCTGCTTGATTGACCACACATGCACAGGTTGAGTGGCTTTGTGAAGCCATACAGCACCAGCTTGAGCTTACTGAGCAGTAGAATTTACACAGTGCCAGCTATATTTACAGGCCGATTCATGGAATAAATGTGCGCCGAAAATCCCGGCGCAGAGGGGCCAATACGTGCGCTGCGCTGAAAATCAGCGCAAAGCGCAGGGAAACCAGCGCACGTCGATTCATGGAAGTCCGTGCGCAAGAAAAGCAGAGGACGTGCGCCGAAAAAGCGCGCGGCGCAGGCCGGCGCACAGGTCAACCAACGTCGTGCGCCACGGCCACTGCGCCATCACTCCGAGCGCAGCGCACAGCTCTAAAGTAGGCGGAACACAGGGCGGGACACTCGGAATGGGGAATAAAATGGGGCACAACACTCGGAATGGGGAAGAATGTGGGCGGCACGGGGAAAGTTCAGGAGGCAAGTGCGCGGAACGCCCACACGCTCGCATACAACACGTATTCATGGAATAGAATAGGGCAAAAAAGCGCACGCTCAAAGCAGCGCACAGGCACAAACAGGCACAAACACGACCGCCACAAGAAAGCAGGCGGTAGCGTGTCTGCGCCTGCAAGAAATGTGCGCTAAAAGGCGCGCCAACAAATAGCACCTATATACAGACATAACCAATGTACAATACTGTTGCCCTCCTGGACAAATGACGTACAAAGGGGTACCCACAAACACAGACACGCGCAGAGAGAAAAAATAAACGTGTGCGTGCATACCGGGGTGCGCGGTAAGTCCCACACGCGATATGGCAGGGAACGTGGAATCGAGGGGTGCGCGGGAAGTTGCACACGCGAAATGGCCGGGTACGTGGATTTCAGGGGCGCGCGGTAAGTCCCACACGCGATATGGCAGGGAACGTGGAATCGAGGGGTGCGCGGGAAGTTGCACACGCGAAATGGCCGGGTACGTGGATTTCAGGGGCGCGCGGGAAGTCCCACACGCGATATGGCAGGGAACGTGGAATCGAGGGGTGCGCGGGAAGTTGCACACGCGAAATGGCCGGGTACGTGGATTTCAGGGGCGCGCGGTAAGTCCCACACGCGATATGGCAGGGAACGTGGAATCGAGGGGTGCGCGGGAAGTTGCACACGCGAAATGGCCGGGTACGTGGATTTCAGGGGCGCGCGGGAAGTCCCACACGCGATATGGCAGGGAACGTGGAATCGAGGGGTGCGCGGGAAGTTGCACACGCGAAATGGCCGGGTACGTGGATTTCAGGGGCGCGCGGGAAGTCCCACACGCGATATGGCAGGGAACGTGGAATCGAGGGGTGCGCGGGAAGTTGCACACGCGAAATGGCCGGGTACGTGGATTTCAGGGGCGCGCGGGAAGTCCCACACGCGATATGGCAGGGAACGTGGAATCGAGGGGTGCGCGGGAAGTTGCACACGCGAAATGGCCGGGTACGTGGAGTTCAGGGGCGCGCGGGAAGTCCCACACGCGATATGGCAGGGAACGTGGATTCGAGGGGTGCGCGGGAAGTTGCACACGCGAAATGTCCGGGTACGTGGATTTCAGGGGCGCGCGGGAAGTCCCACACGCGATATGGCAGGGAACGTGGATTCGAGGGGTGCGCGGGAAGTTGCACACGCGAAATGGCCGGGTACGTGGATTTCAGGGGCGCGCGGGAAGTCCCACACGCGATATGGCAGGGAACGTGGAATCGAGGGGTGCGCGGGAAGTTGCACACGCGAAATGGCCGGGTACGTGGATTTCAGGGGCGCGCGGGAAGTCCCACACGCGATATGGCAGGGAACGTGGATTCGAGGGGTGCGCGGGAAGTTGCACACGCGAAATGGCCGGGTACGTGGATTTCAGGGGCGCGCGGGAAGTCCCACACGCGATATGGCAGGGAACGTGGAATCGAGGGGTGCGCGGGAAGTTGCACACGCGAAATGGCCGGGTACGTGGATTTCAGGGGCGCGCGGGAAGTCCCACACGCGATATGGCAGGGAACGTGGAATCGAGGGGTGCGCGGGAAGTTGCACACGCGAAATGGCCGGGTACGTGGATTTCAGGGGCGCGCGGGAAGTCCCACACGCGATATGGCAGGGAACGTGGATTCGAGGGGTGCGCGGGAAGTTGCACACGCGAAATGGCCGGGTACGTGGATTTCAGGGGCGCGCGGGAAGTCCCACACGCGATATGGCAGGGAACGTGGAATCGAGGGGTGCGCGGGAAGTTGCACACGCGAAATGGCCGGGTACGTGGATTTCAGGGGCGCGCGGGAAGTCCCACATGCGATATGGCAGGGAACGTGGAATCGAGGGGTGCGCGGGAAGTTGCACACGCGAAATGGCCGGGTACGTGGAGTTCAGGGGCGCGCGGGAAGTCCCACACGCGATATGGCAGGGAACGTGGAATCGAGGGGTGCGCGGGAAGTTGCACACGCGAAATGGCCGGGTACGTGGATTTCAGGGGCGCGCGGGAAGTCCCACACGCGATATGGCAGGGAACGTGGAATCGAGGGGTGCGCGGGAAGTTGCACACGCGATATGGCAGGGAACGTGGATTCGAGGGGTGCGCGGGAAGTTGCACACGCGAAATGGCCGGGTACGTGGATTTCAGGGGCGCGCGGGAAGTCCCACACGCGATATGGCAGGGAACGTGGAATCGAGGGGTGCGCGGGAAGTTGCACACGCGAAATGGCCGGGTACGTGGATTTCAGGGGCGCGCGGGAAGTCCCACACGCGATATGGCAGGGAACGTGGAATCGAGGGGTGCGCGGGAAGTTGCACACGCGAAATGGCCGGGTACGTGGAGTTCAGGGGCGCGCGGGAAGTCCCACACGCGATATGGCAGGGAACGTGGATTCGAGGGGTGCGCGGGAAGTTGCACACGCGATTTGGCTGTGTGCTCCCAGGCATTACCTGTACACCCTCCACGGCCCCTGCAGGCAGCACACACCACAGGGAACTACCCTGCACACCTGCTCATGTCTCCCACCACCCCCACCCCCAGCACTGTGGGCAACCTGCCAGCAGGCCCCCACCCATGGGCAACCCATGTCTCCCACCACCCCCACCCCCAGCACTGTGGGCAACCTGCCAGCAGGCCCCCACCCATGGGCAACCCATGTCTCCCACCACCCCCACCCCCAGCACTGTGGCCAACCTGCCAGCAGGCCCCCACCCATGGGCAAGCCATGTCTCCCACCACCCCCACCCCCAGCACTGTGGCCAACCTGCCAGCAGGCCCCCACCCATGGGCAACCCATGTCTCCCACCACCCCCACCCCCAGCACTGTGGCCAACCTGCCAGCAGGCCCCCACCCATGGGCAACCCATGTCTCCCACCACCCCCACCCCCAGCACTGTGGCCAACCTGCCAGCAGGCCCCCACCCATGGGCAACCCATGTCTCCCACCACCCCCACCCCCAGCACTGTGGCCAACCTGCCAGCAGGCCCCCACCCATGGGCAACCCATGTCTCCCACCACCCCCACCCCCAGCACTGTGGGCAACCTGCCAGCAGGCCCCCACCCATGGGCAACCCATGTCTCCCACCACCCCCACCCCCAGCACTGTGGCCAACCTGCCAGCAGGCCCCCACCCATGGGCAAGCCATGTCTCCCACCACCCCCAACCCCCCATCCACCTGGGGCACCCTCCACCAGGCCCCCACCCATGTCCCCCTGGCCCCTGGTCCTGACGATACACAATAATGGCAGTAATGACCAGCATACCCAGCACAAACACCCAGGCAAGGATTGCATGCACCCACATAGTGAATGCAATCACATGACACAACCCCAAAGGCAACTAAGCAAAAGAACACATGTCCGCCACACACACATACACAATGGGTGCAAGTCAATGTCAAAACCCATATCATGGCATGTAAGAAATCAAAGAAAAAATGACACAAGTGTAAGATAATATAAAAATGTATTAAAAAATAAAAATAAAGTAAACTCTGACAACTATCTGGGAAAGCAAATAAAAGGTCCATGTCCGGGAACAAAAATGAGAAACCAAAAAACAAAGGATAGAAAAAAGAATCGATTTTGTCCAAAGTAAACACAAGTAGAATGAAATGAAACATAAACCATTACGACATGGTGTGACCAATATGAAAGTAAAAATAAATTATCTCACAAAAAAAATAACTATATTTACAGGATTGTTCAAGGGTCCATGAGCCCAACACCACTAATTAAACCTAATACTAACTATCTAAAAAAATATGTACAAAGAAGTGGCCATTGTCCAAGTGGTCCAAAAAAAAATTTCAAATAAAGGAAACCTAGCACTAACTAACTAAAAAACTATATACAGAGGCAGCGGGCTAGTCCTGCGGCTCACTTGGTGATGTTGGCCAGGGCATCCTCGAACTCCATGTCTATGTCCTGGAGGCGGGACTCAGTCCTGGCCCCGAGGTCTCGCAGGGACAACCCCATGTGCTCTCCAAATTCCCTGCGAGCCTCCTCGAGGCACGCAGCCCGCCTCAATGCCTGATGCATGGAGATCTCCGCCCTGGCCATGGCGAGCCGCTCCTCTTCCGCCCGCTGCCGCTCCGCATCTATCCGCTGGCCAAACTCCTCCCACACGGAACACACCGCCATGCCAGGGTTGCCCTGCCCTCCGGCCGATGCCTGCCCCTCCGATCTTGATGGCCCTGAGCCATGATGCCTCCCACGTCGAGCCCGCTGCTGCCTGCGACGCCACTGCCTCTGCCAGCACGACGGCATCCAGGCTGATGGTAACCACCGACGCCGTCGTGCACGTGCCCTGCCCGATGATGCCGGCACATCTTCCATCTGCTGGGGTCCACTTGCTGTGTCGTCCACCCCTGCTGGACCTCCGACTCCCAACTGCGGCAGGGATGGGATCCCCACCGAGCTGGCTGCATTGGTTGGGGCAGGTCCACAGGGGGCCATGGTGGCATCTGGGCCGGAAGACGGCAAGGAGAACGACTGGTGGATAGCCTGCACAGAGGAGGAGAGGGCCGTCAGATTGGCCAACACATGCAGGAACCCCCCGAACATGGCCGATCCCAATTGGGCCACGTCGGCACGGTGCACTTCGTGATGACGTGCGTGCTCCTCCCGGGAAGCACGCACGGCATCACGAATCACAGCCGTGCGCATCGCGACCCCAATCAGGACCTGCTCCACGCGGCCAGGGGTTCCCACGGCCGCAGGTGGAGGGGAGTCAGTTGACATGGACATCCCCTCTACCTGCGGACGGGCCTGGGACGGGGCATCCCTGCTGGTGCATGGTGGTGCACTCACAGGGTCAGGGACAGCGACATGCACAGGCCCCTCCACGGTGACCTGTGCTGCCTCCTGCCCCTGGCCCTGGACTGCACCACTTGCACCAGCAGGGATGCTCCCACCAGGGCCCATGTGTGCACCAGTGTCGGCCTCCTCCTCCTCTGTGCAAACCACCAACCTGGATGGCTCCTCACCGTCTCCCGCCGTAGCAGGCCCCTGTGGGGGCTCACCCACCCCTTCCGCTGCAGCCGTGGGGGCATCCCCGCCGCCTTGCTCCACAGCGCCGTCTCCGCCCTCTTCTTCACTAGCCGCTGTGTAGAGGGAGACAAAGAACACAAGCATCAGGCTACTGTACAATGGTCCCCTAGACAGGAAGCAATAGCAGATGAGCACCCCTGTCAAAGTACACTTCCATCATGTCCCTCCACAACACATGGGTCAGTGCAGGCGAAACACACACAGTAACAGGCATGGTGCATGCCATGCACATTTCCATGCATGTCCAAATGACTATTGAAACATTCAATGAAATGTAACTCACATGCATCATGGCTCATGCATATCACATGCACACACTACACCTCAGTCACATCCATCTGGCCACAATCACACCAAACACAGGCAAAACAAGGGTAAGGTGGGTGCGTCACTGAATCTGTGCATTGTCACACACATGAGTCATGCATCCATGGCATGCACAAGTCACAGACATGCAGGTCAGGCACACAGACATGGCTACCATATATGTACCTGGCATCAGCACCCATCCTCACCCCCATCCATGTCCAGGTACAGAGACTGCCATGCTCTCATGTCCCAAATCTGCATAGTGCTCCCCATGCCGCATTTCTACACATGCAACAACCATGTGGGTCACACATCACTGGTCGCACAGGCAGTACCATGATGTCCCAGCACACATACATGCATATATGGCACATGGCACACATACAGGCAAGTATCATAGAACCAGCACACCGCAACATGCCCTGTCTCACACAGTGATGCTTGGACACTTACCGCTCAACTCCAGACGGGTCTCCCTCTCAAGGATCTGGGCGTGGAGCGCTGGGCGTACGCGTTCCAGGACCCTCTTCTGGATGGTACTCATGTGGCCCCGGCCCCCCTCCACGAGGCGCCGGGCCTTCACAAGGGTCCTGGACCTCAAGTCCTCCCAGCGCTTCTTGATCTTCAAGACATTGCGGGTTGCCACCCCCTCCGCGTTGATGGCAACCACACAGTCGGCCCAGATCCTCTCCCGTCCTTCCTTGCTGGCGCGGGACGATCCAAAGAGGGCATCATACTGCCCCAGGACATGCTCCACCAGGACACCAACTTCGGTGGCAGTGAAGCTGGTGCCCCTCTGCCCCTCTGGCCTGGGGTTGCCACTGGTGCCAGATGTAGAAGTGCCCGACATGGCAACCCCAGAGGCAGGTGTGGGTGGGCAACTGGGTCCTGGGGCTGGGCTGTGGAGCGATGTAATCCCAGTTGGGAGTCTTCAGTTCCAGCAGGGGTGGACACAGCAACTGGACCCCTGCAGATGGCTGATGTGCAGGCACCAAATGGCAGGGCACGGTGGCAGCAGGCAGGCAGGCAGGCAGGCAGCAGCAGATAGCACGTGGGAGGCTGCTCAGGGCACTTGGGGGGCAGTAACTCGGCCTTCGGGGCAGGAGCGTGGTGTTCCGTGTGTTTTCGGGTGGCCAGCTTGATACGGAGTGATTTGGCACGTGAAATTCCTGCACGTCAGCGTGAAATCCGAGGAAAGGCCCTTAGCGCGTAAGTGCGTCAGCACGCATACGCGATTCTATTGGACCAGAGTCCCTCATCGCGTGAGCGCGTCTGACGTGATCCGCACGGGCGTTCCCCACTCAGCACGTGAAGACGGAGCACACGTGGAAATCCTGCACGTCTGAGTGTAATCGCGTGTAATTGGCCAAAAGTGCGCGTTCACGCCATTGGCCTATGTACGTGTATTTCATCGCGTGTAATTGGCCAAAAGTGCGCGTACACGCCATTGGCCTATGTACGTGTATTTCAGGGCCGCGCGGCCCCTTACACAGGCAAGTACGTCAGCGCACCTGTATGCCTGCAGCGTGGGAATATATACACGCGATTGGAGTGGGAACTCGATTCCAGGGGTGCGAGGCTCACACGCTGCCTACTACACGCGCAAGGCATTAATTTGCGCACTTTTCAATAAACAAGCCAGATGCCAGGATGAACATACCGTTCCTAGCAGCAGTGGCAGTGGGCTACCAAAGGAGGATGAGGAGGAGAGTCAGGGCCAGAATATTCACACCCAGAACCAGCCTATTCGGGATGCCTGATGACCAGGTGTATGGGAGGTACAGGTTTCCAGCACACATCATACTGGACCTGGTCAGTGAGTGGGAGGATGACCTCACATCACCCACCCTGTGCTCCCAAGCACTCAGCCCCCTGCAGAAGGTCCTGAATGTACTGCACTTCTTGGCCACTGGATCCTTTCAGCGGACAAGTGCCATAGTGGGTGGTGTGTCACAGGCCACGCAGTCACGCTGCCTACACCAGGTCTTGAACATCATCACTGCACGGCCCTCAGTCCGCAGGCACATATATCTCCCCAGGACTCATGCAGAAAGGCGGACGTGCATCCAGGAATTCTATGGTGTGGCTCAAATCCCCAAAGTGCTTGGTGCTATTGACTGCACACATGTGGCTCTACGTCCTCCCAGGGCAACAGAGCACATCTATAGAAACCGCAAGCACTGGCATTCCATCAACGTCCAAGTTGTATGCAATGGCAAGGGAATCATCACATCAGTATATGCCAACTATCCAGGGTCCACCCACGACAGCTTCATCTACAGAATGTCTACCCTATGCCGGGACCTAGAGGCTGGCCAGCATGGAGATACATGGCTGCTTGGTGAGCATGAATGCCACTCCACATGCATGCATGTCAGATACTGGGTCATGACACAACACCACTAATGATACCCATCACCACCTCCGCAGGGGACAGTGCCTACCCTATCAGCCCCCACATGATGACCCCAATCCGGAACCCCACCACGCCACCCCAGGTAAGGTACAACACAGCCCACATTGCTACACGGGGCATAGTGGAGCGCACATTCGGAGTGCTGAAGTCACGCTTTCGCTCCCTTGACCGTTCTGGCGGGCAGCTGTTATATGCTCCCCGAATAGTGTGCAGGATCATAGTGGCAGCATGTGTCCTGCACAACGTTGCAACACGCCGGGGCCTGCCCGTGGACATGGTGGTGCCCCCACATCCACAACCACATGCACGCCCGCTGCGCATGGGAGGGGAAAGGGCACGGGGGGAGGCAGCCCGTACGCAACTGGTGGCCAACTTCTTCACCTAGGAATCACAGTGCTGGCTAGTGCACACTGCTCTGGCACATACCATCTGACAATCAATGATGACTCTACCTGACAATGTCTGAAAATTACTTGACAATGAACTGTCAGATACACATCAGCCTGAGATTGTTAACATGGAAGTGTCAATATGTGTGCACCCCTAGCTACACATACACCAGCTATGCATCACAATGCAAAGACACAACTCCATCAATCTAAAATGCATTGCCACAGGCGATTCACTACATGACAACATTGCCATGTCACCCACTCCCTTCACAGTCCCGCCACTGAGGACACCATGTCATGGTATGTGACAGCAAACAAACTGGCCATCACAACATGACACCAGTGTCACAAATAGCAGTGCCCAAAATGGAACATAGCCGCACTTGAGCAGCTAACCGCCCTGGGGCCACTACTACACACCTGTGTAAGAGTAATTTCTATCAAATTACACACCAACCCACCCTGAAGCCCACCCAAACAAGACACATTGCATGTAATCAATGGTAGTCTCATTACCTGAATCTGCTGGTATGTCCTCACCGTCCAGGTGTACAGTGATGGCGCCATGCAAAAGTGTCAGTGCACATCTACCGACATGTAGTGTGACTCCAGAGAGTATGCCCTTGTGAAGATCTGTGTGAAATACCTGCAAAACATGAGCAACATATGTAAGTAGAGGCACATATCATACCATCATGCATAGTTAGGTGCAACAACAATGAACACTATGAATGTCTACACAGTATTGACTATGGACTGGCCAACAGCTCATGGGAGTCCAATGTCACCGTGTAATTTGCTGTCACTTGGGCACACCCTTTGCAAGCCCATGGAAACGGAAGCAGGAGGGGTGTGGATGTCTGCTACCCAAGCATCGAAACCAAACTCAGGACAAGCCTGCATGTGCCCAGCCACAATACAGTGTATGCCCAGGTACCCACACAAGGCAACACTCTTGCAAAATAAAAATGAAAAAGAGAAAAAATGGCCATGAAAGGGCCGGCGGGGGGGGGGGGGCCACCTATGAGGTCCGAGGACAGGATGCACGCCACAATCCACCTGTGTGGATCATGGGAAAGGAAAACACCCCATAGGCTCGTGGCCCACACGGCTACTCTGTTGTGGGAGATGAGTCGCTATGGCTCTGCCCAGACCCTGCAGCTGACTCTGGAGGTGGGGGAGCTGCCTCAGAAGATGGTGTGACAATGGGAGGCAGCCCACGCAAAGCACGAGTTTGCTCCTCCATGGCTGCAAGCAGGCGGGTCTGGTAGTTCTGGTTCTGGGTTATAATCATGCGGAGGTCCCCATGCAGTAACTCCCGGGATGACCTGACCTCCGCACGAGTTGCCTGCATCTCGGCCGAGAGCGTCCGTGTCAGACGCTCCAGCTGCTCCTCTGTCCTTCTATGGGATGAAGCCTCAAGCTCTAACAGGGTCGACCTGAGGTGACGGAGTTCTTCCCTCAGGGCTTCCCTGTGGCGCTGGGACTCCATGGAAAGTGATTCCCCCAGAGTCGCCAGTGCCGCCCGCCTGTCCATGTTGGACGCCAACATATCCTCCCTGTGTGCCTGGCAGATGGACTCTGTAGCCTGCTCCAGTCGCTCCATCAGCCTTTCTGGGGGGACAATGGAAGTGGCCACCCTATCCATGGCCTGTGCAATCATCTCGGATGATGCTGCCTGTTGGGTGGCCATACCGTAGATGGATTGCTCCCATACGGTATTGCCAGGTGGCATACGGCCACCACGTTGACGGGCACCACACCTGCCTGGGGCAAGGCGGACTGCGCCTTGCTGTGCCGGCAAGGCCTCAGGCTGCAGGACTGCATTCCCTCTCTGATCTGCAGCCCCAGGAACAGGATCAGAGATTGGGTGGTGTGGCCCTGCATCCGTAACCACCGGAGGCTGATCTGCCGACACTGACATCCCCATTGAGGCCAATGGCCTGGCTGCAGGTGGGTCGGACAGAGGAGATTCTCTCCCAAGAACACTCACCTGCGACTGCACATAGGTGTCATCCTCCGAGTCTACACCTGAATACTGCTCGGGGGAGGAACCCCCAGAGACACCCCTCGACAGCACGGCCTGCAGCACTTGTGGGTTTTCACCCACAAACACACCACGTCCCTCACTTGTGGTAGGTCGGCCCGGGTTGCCCTCCTGGGACGGCTCCACCACCACATCCCCAGCATCAACAAGTGCTTCGTCCCCTGCAAAGACATGAAAGAGAAAAATGGAAACAGGCATTAGCACCATGGCATGCAACAAGGGCTGATGAACAACATAGGCAGTAGTCCTACGACACATGTCCTACATGACTGGGAGTCCTCCTATGCATTCACCATCACTGGGTCTGTAGGGGAGGCTCAGGGCATACTATGTACTGATTGGAGAGCAACGCCTGCTCACCTTGATGCCTAGCACTGCCATCACACATTGGGCGGTGATTGCCATGTCAAAGGCACATGCCATCACACACATGGCATGTGACATAGCCACCAAGTGAGGAGGGAGAGGAGGGCTACTTTTTTGGATTTCAACCACTCTGGTCCTGACATTGCATCGTCACATCAATTAGTATACATGTTGTACATGGATCTGCTAGTCCAAATTGGCAACGATGCACAGTGCCTTGTCTAGATCAACATAATGCAGTAAACATTGTGATTCCACCTCCCCAACACCTGTAACGGAATAATTTTGCATTCGTGAAGCACCGGTCAAGTAATGTTTGTAGGTGCAGCGGAGCACTGAGGGGTGGTGGGGCAGAAGGGGATGCCAGTCAACAATACTACTGGTGCTGGTGTCATTCATGTCACGCAAGTGCAGGGGTGGGTGGCACAATGAAGTGCAAGGGGGAGTGGCGGCTGGAAGTGCTGTACAAGGTAAGTAGGACTTGACGTCAAGGGCAGATGGTGTTAGGCGCAGACAAGTGCTGGGGGGGGTGGCCTATAGGGGTACAGAGACAATCATGCTGTGCTGTGGGCTCGGAGGGGACAGGGGAGGTACACACTGCCTCTGGCTCGGCAAGGTCCTTTCAGATTTCTATGTGTCCTGCAGAGTTGTCACATGCTGCAGATATGTGCCCTTGGATTGGGGATCTCATCTTGGTGAGAAGGGTGAGGCGCTATTGCCTTTGGAGCATGTGGCAGGCCAGTTTGCCAGAGGATGGCCATGATGCAGGACATTCCCTCTCTGCCACCCGGCACCTGTGGTTTGGGTTCCCAAGATCCGAGTCATGCCAGGACTCTGCATTGGCATGGGGCTTCAGACAGGTGGTCATGACCGTGGCTAAGACATCCAGTGTACCTGACATGGAGTGGAGCATGGAGTGGGCCCTGTCAGGATGGGAGTGAGCCTAAGGGGGAGCTGGATGGGGGGGACATTTTGGCAGCATGAGCCTCGACTGACACACACTTCATGGGTCGGAATACAAAGAAGGTGTGTGACAGTGGTGAGGGTGGCTTTGCCTGTGGGGTGTTGAGGGTGAGCTGGGAGGAGAGGAGAATGTGATCACTCCAGGAGAGAGGAGTGCAGAGATGGACGGAGAGGGGAAAGTCAGATGAGATCAGAGCATCAAGAGTGTGCCCTGCAGAATGAGTAGGGACAGACGGGAGTCTAGAGGGTGAGAGGGAGTTGCTGAGGTCACAGAAAGGTCAGGTGGGGGCGTCAACAGGCATGCAGGTGGATGCGTACCGCACCAAGGATGAGGAATTCTGTGTCTGGGGACATGAGTGAGGAGGAGAGGTGAGGACACTCAGAAAGGAAGTAGTACATTTGACCAGTTTTCCCAGACACAGTACGCACTGTTTGGAATGTCAAGGTGTGGTGGACAGTAACCTCACACAAGCCATTCCAGAGTGGAGTAGGTCTAAGTAGGTGTGACAGTGGCAGGAATACCCTCAGGGAAGCCAAGGGCACACCCCCCCTGCACAGTGGTGGCGGGCCAAGGAGAGGGTCAAGGATGCAGACAGAGCTGGCCGTCTGACATGTTTCCATGAGACCAAGGATGTCAAGGTGCATAACCTCATGTAAGTGACAGTTATCGGAGGAATGCCTGATGCAGCCGCAGTGAAAGGAGTGTAATTGTGGAGGAGGTTGACAGCCTTGTAGGACTTACGGGGAGTGCTAGAGATCAGAGGTGCCGCATGTGTAGGAGTTGGAGTGGGAGGCGGAGAAGGTTCATGGGAGGGTGCAGGGAGGCAGTGCAGGATTGATGAGGAGAGAGGAGGGGGGACAGCAGGAGAGGTAAGGAAGTTGATGAGATGTGGGTAGCATTTCTCAAGGAGATTGAGGTTGGCCTAAGGGCCTTGGACTGAGACGCTCCCATTACCATGCACATCATTAGTGGTATCTGAGGATTGGAAGGAGGCCAGGAGTACACCCCAACGGGTCCCACCTATGATGGTGGAAGAGGAGCAAGGAGAGAGGACAGGGACCATGTGAAGGGTCTATGGGACAGGCAAAGGCATGTATGAGCAGATGTCAGTGAGAGTTAGCTTAGAGTAGGCTCAGATGCACTGGTCAGCAATAGGGTGGGTCGCATTGGAGGGCAGGCTGCCCTCATTTGACTTTTGGCAAGCAGGTGTCGTGCGTAGGGCACGATGGTCTGAACTGTAGAAGTCATGGAAGATAGACCATGAAGAGCAGCATGGAGTGTGAGGGAATGGGGCTCGAAACCAGACGGTACCAAAGGACCCAGGAAGGAGGTGGATCTCAAGGCTACATCCACATTATGACTGCATGTTGGTAGGCATTTATATACAGAGGACGCATTAGCATGTGGTATCATTGCATGTCAGGCATGTGAAGATGAAACTTGAATGGCTGGGGGAAAGGAGAGGAATGGTATGTAAGACATCAGATGAATAGACAGGGGAGTATGAGCAACAATGTAGTGACAAAATTACTAATCAAGGGCAACTTCCATGGTGTTGGCCCATATGTGCACTGTTGCCAGTAGGGATAGTGCTGTGGCCAGATGGTGTTGCACTGAACATACTGGATGAGGCACATGGGTGCCACTATCAACTCTGCCACACACCCCCTTGACAGGCACCCAACATGAATGCTTCACACACACAACATGCACAGGGATGATACACACATGCATGTGCACTCACCGGATGATGCCTCGTAATCAGGGAGGTCTCCCACACCTTGGAGTTGTCCCTCGGTGACGTAGGATCCAGCTACGGACTCGTGTGGTGTGAGTTCTATTTCCTGTGCTGGGGACCCACCTCCAGTCACCAAGGTTGCGGCATGACTTGAGGCCAGCTTATCCTTTGCCCTGCGCTTAAGGTCATTCCAGCGCTTCTGGCAATCACTAGCTGTGCGCCTCACTACTCCAAGGGCACTTATTCTGTCAGCAATGGTCTGCCAGTGTGCCTGGCGTCTGGCATGTGTGGTCTTGGACCCTGCAACGATGACCATTTCCCTATCATGATCTGACACATACTGAACAAGTGCATTAAGTTCGGCGTCTGTGAAGCTTGGCTTCCTTGATGGGCCGGACTGTGCAGCCGTGTCTGGGGCATCAGCCTGTGCCGGACGTGCACTCTTCCTCTTGCGCTTGGAAGGGGGTGGGGATCCAGAGTGTCCTACGCCGCTGTGGACACTAGGGGCAGGAGCCGTGGTGGACTCTGTACTGGGTGTGTGTGATTGCCCACTCAGCATGGGAGTAGGTGCAGGCATTGGGGGTAGTGGGATGGGGTCAGGCCTGATCTGAGGTGCATGTACTAGGACCGACACAGTCTTGGCAGGGTGTATGAGAGGTGGGGTGGATTGAGCCACACCCTGGCTACGGGGGCCAGCAGATGACCTATCTGGCATAGATGCGCGTGCCCTGATGACACCAATGTGCACCGGTGCACGTACAGTGGACCTGCTGACCTGGATGTCAGCGATGGAATCACCCTCGGACAGGTCTGGTGCCACAATGGCCTGGTCCGACATGGGCTGATCAGGGTTGGTATCAGCCACATGACTCTCAACGGGGGGGGGGGGGGGGCATGGGTGTCCCTGACTGTTCCTCCAGACTGGGGGGAACAGGGGCGCCCTGCAAGTCACAACCACGTCCCCTGTTGGATCCTCCACGGCCACCACGTGTGGCTCGGCCACCTTTGCCACCCTTACGGCTTGCACGCCTCCCAACCATGGCACTGATGGTATTGTGCGTATGGGAGTGGGTGTGCACAATTGTCCTGGGCAATTGGGTGTCAAAGGGGTTGGGTACCAGATGGTATTCGTACCCTAGTGCAGTGGCAAGGCTATATGACACCCCTGGGGAAAGATGACGGGTCACGCAACGCACAGGCACCCCAGAAAAGTTAAGGAACGTGCACAATACCCCTCCTAGACCACGTGTGCTGATGGAAAACCCTGCACTACGCTGTGGCATCCAGTAACACAATGAACGTATGCGTGTCACACGCGGCCTAGATTGACCTCTGAAGGGGTAGGCTACACACGGGGCAAGCACAGATGTTAGATACGTGCGTGACTCACCGTCTGCCAGGTAAAAGAGCGTGAAAAAATAGCACTTTTGGTTGGCAACACCCCCGCCAAAAGAAGAGGTGTACGCTGTCTGAGGAGACAGGACAACTGTAGAAGGGGACACTGTTTGAGGGAACAGGCCCAGGAAAACCAGTACAAGAGGAAAAAGAGAAAAGAGCTGTCAGAGGTAACAGGGAGTACGAACTGGAAACGCCGTGAAGTAAATCGCGTGTGAAACGACAAGAAGTACCGAATTCACCCACTCGCTCTCCACGAAAAGCACGTACAAGGAAATAGTGTTCAACACTACCTTTTATACAGGCCCACACGTACATCGTCACTTACGGCGTGTACGTGCTTGGCCCATTTTCACCAATCACACGCTTTGGCACTCCTGCGTGTAGGTATCTTTTCACCAATCACACGCTTTGTCACTCCTGCATGTGGATCCTTTTTCACCAATCACGCGCTTCGACACTCCAGCGTGTAGCTCACTTTTCACCAATCACACGCTTTGTCAATCCTGCATGTGGATCCTTTTTCACCAATCACGCGCTTCGACACTCCTGCGTGTCCCTCACTTTTCACCAATCACACGCTTTGACACTGCACGTGCAGGTAACTATTGACGCACATATGCTGGTGACGGGTTTTCGCGCGATGAGTGGGGGGTTTTCAGGTGCACATTCACTCCCTATCAGGCTGTCCACGCGTTCTAACACGAAAGACCACGCTCCTGGCCAGGAGGCCAAATTTAAGTCCCCAAGAACCCTGAGCACGCTCCCACCTGCCATCGGCTGCTGCCTGACTGCCTGCTGGCCACGTGCCCCACAGTGCTGGTGGGTGGGGGTGGTGGGGGCCTGGTGGAGGGTGCCCCTGGTGGATGGGGGTTGGGGGTGGTGGGAGACATGGATGGGGGCCTGATGGCAGGTGCCCCTGCACTGCTGGGGGGTGGGGGTGGTGGGAGACATGGGTGGGGGCCTGGTGGAGGGTGCCCCTGGTGGATGGGGGTGCAGGGGGACATGATCAGGTGTGCAGGGTAGTCCACTGTTTTGTGGGCTGCCTGCAGGGGCCGGGGAGGGTGTACAGGGTACACCTGTGGGGGCCCACCCAGCCTATTCGCATGTGATAATTCCCACGCACCCCTGTGATACACGTACCCTGGCCAATCGCGTGTTGAACTTCCCGCTACCCCTGTAATACACGCACCCTGCCTGTTCGCGTGTGATGATTCCCGCGGACCCCTGTAATACACGTTCCCTGGCCTATCGCGTGTTCTACTTCACGCGTCCTCCTGTAATACACGTTCCCTGGACCATCGCGTGTTGAACTTCCCGCTACCCCTGTAATACACGCACCCTGGCTGTTCGCGTGTGATAATTCCCGCGTACCCCTGTGATGCACGTTCCCTGGCCTATCGCGTGTTCTACTTCACGCGTCCCCCTGTAATACACGTTCCCTGGCCCATCGCGTGTTGAACTTCCCGCTACCCCTGTAATACACGCACCCTGGCTGTTCGCGTGTGATGATTCCCACGTACCCCTGTGATTCACGTTCCCTGCCTAGTCGCGTGTAGTACTTCCCGCGTACTCCTGATTTGGAGATTGCCCGCTTTGCTTTCCTTGTTTGCCTGCCCTGTGAAGTGGTCCGGGGTTAGCGCAGCCCTTAGCGATGATTTAGCGCTTTTGATGGCTTTTCCGTGCGCGAGGGCGTTCTTGGGGGCGTTACTGGCGCTGCTGCAGGCTCGCTGCGATTCTCTGCGCCACGGCTGTTTTGGGAGCTTGAAATCCATGAATACGCTGTGCGCGGAAATCTGTTTTAGCGCACGTGCCTGGCGCAGACTATCGCAGGCGCACGCTGTGCGCCAGCCGCGTGCGCTACTTGTGCGCTAGATTCTATGAATTAGCCTGTATCTGTTTCCACTCAACACAAAAAAGCTGATGAAATGTTTTGGGGGAAGAGAAAATGTGGGGGTTGCCGGAAAAATGGTTGGATGTGCTGGTAATGGTGATCACATGTGGTGGGCATACAAGACTACCTCCTTTAGAAAAAATGGCTGCCAGCGTCTTTAGTTTTGAAGGTATTCTCAGCAACACAGGGCAAACATGGGGGGAGGAAGGTGAGTGCCGTGGACATATTGCATGGTTTACTGCTGAAATAGTAGCTTCTGAAATTGCTCGGATGCACAAATCTTGTGTAGTCGAATAGTACAAAATCAGTTAATAACCAGATATTTTTAATCCACTACGACTACATAAAGTACTGCAAGCATTCAAAGTCTGGCTGTGGGGCTGGCGATTAGTCATTCCAAAGTAATTGATGGCTTAGCTCCTTCTTTCACTTCAGTGAAGTGGGCCCAAACCTCATGCTGCCTAAGACCAAAGACTGCCACAATTTAGGATGCATCCCATTCTCCTTTGTTGCAGATGACCAGTGACCCGTGTACATGTTCAGGTTCATCAGGAGTCTCTTGATCTGCCATCTGAGGATACTGCTACTGAATCTGTGTTAGAAGTAGTAGATGTTCTTATGGGGGTTTGGATATGCAACTGTCAGCAGTATGTCGTGGGTAGTAGAGACATGTTCAGTTGTCCTTGTTAGAGGAACAGGATGCATCTCAGCCTAGCACATGCCCCTTTTACTCATTTGGCATATGACTTTGATGATGACAATGGTGGAAATGATCATGAGGGTGATGATGATGAACAGGATGTTGACTGCACCCTCTCTTCTCGTAAGAAAACACTCAGAGAGGTTCATGTGTTTTCAATCACTCATACAGAGTCCACCCACAGCAGTGGCGCAGAGCGAGGGTTAGAGTAACACAAACAGCCTGAAAGTGAACCTACTATAACCACACCCATCCTGCCATCACTCTTTTTGTGGTACCTCGGGGATTCTGAGATGGCAGTGATGTATGTCAATCAACTACTGCACATAGCAGACCATCACATACAACAGTACCACCTCTTGAAGCTGAGCACCTTACAGAGTGCTGTGTTCCCTCCTCATCTCCCTCTGCTCAACAGCCAATGAGGGCAACAGTGAGTTCCATAGGGTGGAATTAGTTTCTACAGTGTCAGAAGCAGCATCTTGCCATCTGCACCTTGTGCAGACCAGATGTGTCCCATGGGAAAACAGGAACAAATCTGGGCATGTCATAATTGCTGACGCATATGAAGTGAACTCATGCACAAGAATGGGACCAATATATTGTACAATGTACCTCCAGGAATCAACAGACACACAGCAGCATGCGGTCACTTCCCCATGCAGTTAACCCAGAATTTAGAAGTGTGTCAGTCCTGCAGCAAAGTATTGTGTCTTCAACTACTATCGGCAGGATCCAAACCCAAAGGAGCGGTAGGGGCACACCATATGTGCAAAAGCCCTCGCACACAACAAATGTTTCAGATAGGTGATGGCAAGTGTGGATGCCTACTGGCAAATTCCTAGCCGAACATACCTTTCACCCAAGACTGCTCTCATTTCAGCTGGTCATACAGTGCCAGAAATGCATTGAATATGTTGCAGGTGCAGCATAAACCCCTACACTATCAGAAAAAAGCAATCTGTTTTAACTTGCTGGATTTCAACATGTCATTTCTTGGCCAGCTGTGTTAGCAAAGCTATGTTGTAAACAACTAAAGCTACAGCCATAGTCATGCAATGGATTGGGCTTTCTTTACCCCAATCTAGTGTTACGTCATGCAACATGTCTGCTAATTGCTATAACCGTTTGATGAAGGTACAAATCATATGACCAACAGATCTGTGTTACTAATGAGGTAACTCCATTAATCTACTCTCTCAAAATGAACCTCTTCAGAAGAGCAACAGAGCATATGAGAACATGGGCGCTTCAGACATAGCGCTGCTGCTGAGAGAACTGCTGGCAATCTTTCAACATGACCCACACATAGAATGCATGACAAAATGAAAGAAAACATTGATTATCTTTTGCCGTAATTCTCTTTTTTATGGTTAAAGTGGATGCATTCCAGACTATGGACAGTAGGACAACAAATACAGAAGGCATAATGGGAAAGTAAAAGACTGCACTTGGGAGTCCTTTGCACTTGCTTTCAGAGCTGCGTTTTTAAGGACAGGAACTAGCAACAACATCTGAGCATCCCCAGCAGCCAGTAAGAAGTCTGTATTAACCTCGCCATTGCAACTGTGTTGCATATTGGGGCACCCCATGTACATTGTAAACATCTAACACATACACCCCAGTAGGACTCACTTTCAGATTCTGAATTCTTCAAGGTGCCTGGAGTTGGACGAGTCCTAAAGCTACCCAGAAGGTTAATGCATGTTTGAGTGACACGTTACACCCTGGAAAGGACAATGACCCACTGCAGTATTGTTTCTCCAATAGGTCTGCATGGCCAGCAGCATCATAAACTACCACCAGGTATTGTACACTCAAAATGCTAATGTAGTGCTCCAGGCACTATTGTCTCTGGCTACTTGCTGTAACTCATGTAGAACAAATTACATTAAATGGTGGCAATATATATATTTATTTCACAAGGAGAGTGCCAGCACCCTCAGGCCAGGATACTGAAAGTCAGCAGCAGATCATGTTTGAGTCAGAGGATGACCTCCTGTGTCCCAGTGGACAGGGTATCCTGGGCCATTGGAGGAAGGGTACGGGGGCGTGGGGGCATTGGTGCTACTAGCTGAGGCTCCGGAGATTACATTGTATTGCAGTGCATGGTAGTGACCAATGTGATTCTGAACTGCAATATTGATGATGTATCCCAACCAAACTGTGAAGTGAAAATTGTGCTGCATGTTGTGAGTCTACTATCAGAGCATAACACAGGTGTGTGTGATCAGATTACGCGTGATACTCCAACGATTGAACCAAGTCATTCATACAATCAATTTGACATCCCTCCTGTCTCACAGGTTTCTTCAACCTTGCAGGAGTGGGGACATACAGACTACATTTTTATACCCCTACTGTTTCACAGGGGCGGGGGCTAAGCCTGAAATGTTATGTGTCTCCTGTCTCGCAGGAGTGAAAGCACACACTCAATTTTACCTTCAGTCCTGTATCACAGGATGGGTGGCACAGCCTCAATTTGTATGTTTCTCCTGTCTTGCAGGAGTGGCAGCACACACTCAATGTGTTTGTCTCTCCCATGTCACAGAGGAGGGTGAACTGTCTGAATGTGTATGTCAATCTTGACTCACAGGGGTGAGAGCACACACAATTTTTACATCTCTCATATCCTGCCAGGCTGAGGGAAAACACACAATGTTTATGTCTCTTCATGTTCACAGGGTAAAGGGCACAGCCAGAGTTTTTACATCTCTCATGCCTCTCAAGAGTAAGCACACACTCAGTGTGTATGTCTCTCATGTCTCACAGGGATAGGGGCAAAGCCTGAAATTGTATGTTTCTCCTGTCTCGCAGGAATGCGGGAAACACACTAAATGTATACATCCCCTCTCTCACAGGAGTGGGGACACACAATAAAGTTATGTCTCGCCTGTTTCACAGGAGTGGAATTGCAGCTTACATTTGTACATGTCTACTCTCTCACACAGGTTGGGCACACCTATGAATTTGTGCATCAATCAGGTCACACATGTGGGAGAACAGCCTGCTTTTTTCCATTCTCTTGTGTCTCACATGAGTGGTGTCATACCCAGAATATACATGTCTCTCTTTTCTTGTAGGGGTGAGAACACAAGCCTAATTTTTACATATCTCTTGTCCTGCAGGGTTGAGGGCACACACTTCATGTATACGTTTCTACTTTTCTGCAGAGGTGAGAGCCCACACTCAATTTGTAAGTCTCCCCTGTCCTGCAGTGATGAGGGCATGCACTCAATTTTCACATAACTCCTGTCTTGAAGGGATGCAGCACACCCTGAATGTTTACAGCTCTCTAAGTAGAAATGAGGTGGACTAGAGTTGAGTTGCTCAAGGAACCACTTTCAAGTCAGAACTGAGTGCCTTAACGTGGTGGATCTCATTGCAAAACATCATTAACACATCTCAGCAAGGCATATTACACTGTTGTCACAGGACTTTCAAGAATTCTGATTTATTAGGGTTTGTTGTGTTACAAAAGATAACAGTCCCTCTTTACAGGCGCTTTACCTTGACAAGAAAATGGTGCACCACATCTGGCAAAGTGGATATACAGATTATAATCTCACTTGAGTGCATGACATCGCACTCTTATTTGAAATTAATCCATTCTGAAGCAGGGACATCATTTAGCGGTTGCCAGAGGTTGCAACTGCGACCTCTGAGGTCTCCCTTGCGACCTCTAAAGAAAAAGAACCCCCCCCCTTTTTTAATGCAATCTCCTGGGCTGTGGGCAGCACCATGTGGCTCTTTACTTCTGGAGTGGCTGGCTTTCTTATTGAGGCCCCTTAAAAAAAGAAGAAAAATAAGAACAGGAGTGCCACAAGTCTAACACTTTCAGCACTGACCCTAAATAAGAAAAAATAGGAATACCAAATAATGTGTCTTTCTGGAATTCTATACAATTGCTAGACTCATTAAAGGTTTACTTCAGGCACACTTCAGGTGGTGAGTCACTGATTTAGTCTGCTTTTAAATGCCTCGACTCAGCTGTTCATCCTTCTGAGGTTGATAAATGAGTACCAACACAGGTTGGGTGATATTGGATGTATAATTTTTCTATATAAAGTGCTTAAGCGTAAGTGCTAAATAATAACACATCATTATCATTTGGTCATGAACGTCTGCTTGCATTCACAGTAATTTGGTAATATGGGCCTATACACACTGATCTTAACAATATATATGGTGATCCATTCTTGTATGAAATGTACATCACATTATAGTGATATCGTAACCATATTTTTCGTAGTGTACAATGCTATGTGATGCCACTTCATGTTTTGTCAATGGGTGAAAGGTTGTGTTCTATAGCTTCCCGCGATATCACTTCGGGGGGGGGTCAAATGACATCACTTTGTGTGATGTCATCAGGGGTCAAGGGTAGTGTGATGTCACTTCCGCTACCCCTGGCATTTTGGTGAAATGACTTCCCTGTTCTGAAGTAGGATGCCTGCTTTTCAAATGTCTACCCTCAATTGAATTTTGATTCTTCAAGCCCAAAACATTACACCAACTTAATGTGAACGATGTTGAACCATACTTTCTTTAGGTTTTCCGTATCTATTTTCAAATATTGATCTTTTGTAGTTAAAAAGAAAATGAAAATATTTCCCTCCAGAAACAAACAAATATTATTTACAAAGTTCCCCTGTGCCATGCCATCACAGTAACATATTTTTAAATGCGCTTGGGGTGGTTTTCCTCAATGTTGTGCTGTGTACTGGGAATCACAGGTTTCTGCATGAATTTCCCCTGGCTGAAAATGTGCCTTCACACTAGGCACAATGTCCTAATCTGCTGGTAAATGTTGTGCATGGCACTGACCTCATTGACCCTGTCTCCCACATTGTCTGGAATTAACCTGAAATGATGGTCCTTCTCTTATTACCAGCCTGTCACTGTGTGAGCAGGATCTGCACACTGCTCAGACAAGCCTGTACTTCTAATTATGGGGTCACCATTCCCCTGTGCCCTTCTAGGAGATCCGTGCTGCGATCTCATCATCATCTCTGCTATGGGGTTGGGCTGGGTGGAACTAGTTGTACACATCCCAGTGCCACTGCATATGTGGTTCAGGAGGACTATTAAACCCAGTAATATAGGTATCCTTATTTCCCCCTCTTAATGCCATTTGACTCTCTGCACAAGGTGCTCTCCGCAGATTCAGTCTCCAATACTGAAATGCACACCTAAAGCAATAACATGCCCAAGATGAAGGTGGCAGAGGGTGATATGTCTTTGTGCACTCCTCACACTTTTAGTGAGGCTTTTTACTTCCTCCTGACCTGTGTGTGTGTGCATCTCTCCTCCTAATCCCTGCTGCATAGGCTGTCCTTCTCCTGGCCCTTGCACTACTGCCTGTGCCACCAGCTCAGGCTACTCCCTGCCATTGTGTCAGTGACAACTCATTACCCCCATCATCAATGATAGCATCTTCATCACCACCAAAAATAACTTCTGCAGCATTAACATCTGCTAGAGGAGTCAGTTTGGCTGTGTGCCTCATCCTCAGAATGCTCATAAATAAATAAACTTTGCCTTCTCCTCTTCTGAATTCAAAAAGGAGGATACAAGAATTATGTCCACTGGATATCGGTCACTTTTCTCATCCTGCACAGATAGCACCACCTCAGATTCCTCATTCTACATCCCTGGTATTTTCCCCAGTCAAAAACGGTTCTCATAAACAATCTAATAACACAAGTGTTTTTTACCAAGAAAAAAAAAATGAAGGTACCTTTAATACAATTTCAAAGGATTCTCAAACAAATAAAATTGCTCCCCAAATAAACTGTATTTCAAAACAATTGAAAAAAAGGTTTCCTGAACTTAAGTAACAATTTTTGCAAATTAAAATACACAAAAGAAAATGATTCCAAAACAAACAAACGAAATAGATTTACAAAAAGCATCCTTAGTGTCTGGCACACAAAGGACAAACAAAATTGCATACAACACACACAATCACCAAAGAAAACGAAATGTTGCGTAACCCCTCACAAATCTCTCTTTTTGGATCATCCAGGCCTAGCCAAACCCACAAAGAAAACAATATGTGTGTGGTTCTTTACCTAGTCTCACACACTCATTTGCTACCAACATTTCTCCTGAATCCACCCAAGAATTCCTCTGTGAAAACTCACCAAAGAAATTCAGATATCACAATTCCTCGGCACACTCCTACTGATTCAGCCACATCCCTTGATTGAGATGGAAAGGTTTTGCTGGGGTTTTGGGGGAGATTTGCCCAAGCTTATAAGAGAGTGTTCTGGTTGTAGTGAGGATTACATTATTCTCTTCTAAGGATGGTTGCTTTGAAGTATTGGCTCTTACATATGTTTTTCTGTTTGGGTCTGTCTGCTCTTTCAAAACATATGCTATTTGTAAAACATGTTTTAGCTATGTCTATGCAATGCCTACAAGTGCATGCCATAAGGGCATATGGCATGCAATGTTTGTATTTGCATGCCCTGATGATTATTGTGACTATTCTGTTTGTTTTGTGAATCCGGCCAATCACTATCGTCTTGTTGTAATGCGATTTGAAATATTATTTTGTAAGATATGTTGCTTGACGTATTGTCTCCTATATTTGTTTATGTGGTGGCCTCTGTTTTCTCTCTTGGAACATTTAAATGTGCAATAAATGGTTTGGCTATTAACAGTGGCTTGTTTTTGAATTTATGGTGGGCTTGTTGTCTTGCTACTGTGTGCTCTACAGAATGTTGATGTGTGCACGAATATAAACCATATGCTGAAGGTGGATTGCTAGATTATTTCAATTTGTAGAATCTATGATTTTCAGGTTGTCATTTAATACATGTGTGTAGACATTCTATTCTGTATAACTTCATGGATGCTGGTAGTCCATTAGATAGAATGAAAGCATTTTTAAAGATGCATTAGTGCAATGTGTCATGTAATAATACAGTTATTTTCCAATGGTGAAGAACATAGATTGAAGGTAGACGACAGTGAGAGGTACATTGGAGGGATAAAGAGAGTAGCACAGAAGTGAGCACAGAAGTGAGAACAAGAGCTACCATCAGAGAGACAGTGAAGATTCAGAGAGGGAGGGTGGGAGACGAGAGGGTGGAACAGAAAAGAGGAGAGTAGTGAAGGAGGGAAAGGGAGAGTAGAAGAGTAGGGACAGGAGGATCAGGCAAGTGCCTCAGATTAGAATGCACTATCCATGCAGGTTCTTAGATATGGATCACCCAGATTGTTACCAGAGGTCATTTAAATAGCTAATGCATATGACTTTAGGCCATCACCTATATAGGGGTAGCTTCTAGATAGTAGGGGTTACCAATCACTAGTATCAATCTGGGGTCGACAGAAGCCTGGCTTAGCATGGGTCGGCCCATCCCTAGGGTAGAGAGAGGAGGACGGCCACTAGGCATGTTGAAAATTGAAATAGAACCCTTGAGCTTCATCTGGGAGTTGGTGTATTCTTGAGGCTATCTTTAACATAAGTTGGATTTGAAGCATACCACATGATGTCGTTCTTTTTAAAAACCTGACTAGCTCAATCTGGCAGACATACATTTGTTTTCCATCTAAGTTAAATTACCTGTCTCTGGTCACTACATCTGCTCATAGTGACACTCGTAAGCACCCATTTTAGAAAACATCCCCTTTGAGGATGGAACACCTTCCACAAATCTCTTCTTTCTTAAATTCACATCATTGTTAAATAGGCAGTGCTATACGTGCTGTGCTCTAAGGACAAGGTAAGGTTTTGAATGTGTTAGTCACTTCAAAGCCGGCCTAAAGATTTGCTTCATATCTGGATGGTAAGTCTGTGCTAATATTGACAGAACGTAATCTCCTTTTTCTACTATTTATTACGTTTAACGGTTTGCCAGGATTGAGTATTTCTTCTGGTGTCATTAATTTACTGTATCAGCCCACAGAATGAAACTTAGCAATTTAAACAGACATTGGATATTGATTAAACTCAATATTCACTCTTAATTATGGCCCCATCAATCAGATTCCACGCAAAGAGTAATGAGTTGCTCTGAGCAATGGATAGTTCAATTACACAGCAGGAGTCATTCCATTTTGTCAGACAACAATATTGATCAGTTCAGGCTAATTTATCTTCTAATCACCTTAGTTTGCACATGTGCACATAACATGTGTCACAAATGGAGCATACAATACAAACTGATATGTTGTGTGAACCATTAAAATTGGACTTTTATAGCTTTAATTCTGCCTAACATAATGCTTAGATATTTTCCGAAAACATTAAACACATATTTAACAAAAGAAATCAATCACATAAAATGGAGCTTCAATTCAACAGCAATCCTTTGATTATAGCATGAAATGGGCAGAATACCAGTGATGACAAATGTGGCTCAGTTGTTGTCAGATCTGGAGGTGACACCTTCATTGATCAACAGTGCAATATCAGTTCTGATTAGAAAAATATTCTCTTTAACATGCATCCACACTGCCTGTATCTCTGTTCTTTAAGTACCCAGTACCTCCATCAGCTGCTGTAGATCAGTGTACGGAGGGAAGGGAGTTAAATGTTTGAAACGCATTGTTTACCTTAGGAAATACTTAATAATTCTCAGGCAAGCCATAGGTGGCCCATGAATACTTGCTGGTCACTGATTCCAAGTTCAGGTGCATGTGAATACCCTTTTTGGTGGGAATCAGCCAAGAAAACCCATGACCCCAAATAACCCATCTGCTCCCTCACGCGCAGCACCCTATGCCTTGATTCCCTAGCAGAGCACTTAAAGGAGTAGAGCAATACTTTTCTATTGTCAGCATATGTGTTAGACATTAGGAAAAAGATTCAACAAGCCCCACTGTCATGCAGTGGGGCATGGCGTAGTGCACTGGGTGATAAGGCAGCCGCCTGCCCTCCATCACACAGCCATTTTTAGAGGATGATTTGTAAAAATGCAATTTTTAAAGAAGAAATTCTCGAAAATCGTCAAATGCTTGTTGAGAAATGGGAGTGGTGTGAGTTATCCATAAAAACAATTCACCTAGCATGACTCCCAAAGTGATAGGTTAACAACCGCCAAAGCAATGTCAATTAATTGAAACATATCTGGGTCAATATTCTGCAATTGCAGTAGAGTGCATTGTAATTAATTTACTAAGAATTGGTGCCTAAAACACCTTCCCAATGGGTTTAAGCAAACCTTTCTAAAGCAAACCACCAATATTTTCTGGTCTCTGTTTAAATGTATGTGTTGCTTTTTGTGACATAAGGCCTTCTTGTTAGGGTGGAGAAGCCTAAGATTTTTAGATTTTTAATTGTAAAACAAGTTTGGTAATGCCTTTATTAAAAGGGATGCATGCTAATCAGACCTCACTTTCATAAATGTTCCATGGCAATATCATAAGTACAAATATCTTCCTCGTTTGTGACCAGTTTCCTGGCATCTACAGAACCTGCTCTGCAGTGGGACATAACAGATTCAAAGATCATATGTGTATGCATGACAGCCGGTGGACCACAAAGTTTCTGCAGGCAGAGGTGTTTTTTTCCATATCCTGCACTTATGATCTAAAATATAAGAATTGTATGCCTTAGTCAGTCTGCTCCATGCCTGGTTATGGCATGGTAACTTCTAAGGGCAAACAATTGACAAGCTCAGAAATGTAATTTCACACTTGTGCCAGCCTAGTGAGCAGGGCCTAGATAGGACAGGACTGGTGTTTTTTGATGTCAGGCCAAATTGTTCCATAGGTGCCATGTGGAACCATGGCCAGGTTGCTTCCTCTTTCATCCATGTTCAGGAAGAGCAATACCATATCTCAGGGCACAGGAAGCTCCACCAGGAGGTGTACTGAGAACTGGTGCTTCAAAGGCAGCACTGAAGTAACATAGCCACTCCCAGACCATGATGCTGACCACTGGACCCCCTTTGAAGTCAGTAGGCATAGGAAGGGGCTGAAAGAGAGTAGCCAGAGAGAAGGGATGGGCTGACAGAATGATGTCTCATTTTGATTTCTATTAGAGCTCTCTTTGTTATTCTGTCCCCTCCATTTACAGAAGCAAAGCTCTTATGGGTGTGATGTCATAAGGCAG
This sequence comes from Ambystoma mexicanum, assembly GCF_040938575.1. NCBI lineage: Eukaryota > Metazoa > Chordata > Amphibia > Caudata > Ambystomatidae > Ambystoma > Ambystoma mexicanum. The sequence continues at coordinate 1,365,129,842 of NC_090932.1, read as the reverse complement.
AAGGCACTTGTTACAACTACCCCGATTGGACCCATTACAACAGGATTGCATTGGACCAATCCTTTGGGATATTTGACCATATATTATCAGAGGGACACCCCCTCGTTTTTCTTCATCTTAATATGTGTACTCTTAACAGGACAAGAGCTCACTATATCTCGGTTGGGAGTATAGCATTTTCCAAAGTTCTCTGTTATAGAGGTGAAGACAGAAGGGCTCCAAGACAGAGAAGAACTCTGCCCCTGACTATCCCCAGAAAACAGTTGGGTTCAACTGCTGTGGACAAGGGCATCACTGCTGTCTCCAATGAAGCCAGGGCACTGTTCACTGCAGTTTAATGATCCCTGTTAGTATCACAGAAGCTCCTCACAGTTGGAGTGCTGAATAGAAGTACTCTCCTTCTCCTGGAGCTCCTGGATTTGTACTCCCTGCAATCCAGAAGCCCATAATTACCTGGAGTCCTGTTTCACTGCATTGAGGCACCTTCAAGCAGGCTTGACTGTCTTGTTACCTTTGAGCCACCAAACAACCCACAGTGCTACTCATAGCCCGCTCTGCAAACTTTAAACCACTTGCTACACCATAAGCAAACTGGATGACGGCTTGACCCATTGGAGCAGACCAACTTGTTTCACCCACATTATCAGTACTACATGATGGGAGCAACTGACTAAGGTGCTGACTTGACTGCTCAAAGCCATCAAAATTGCTATCCTGATTATTGTCTCGACCCAGTAGAACCATCATCTCACCGCTACCTCGACCGCAGCCTCTAAACCATTGGTAGCCATCATAATGCCTCTCAAATGCCAAGTCAGCCCATCGGAGGCCAGCACTTTCAAACCTACTCAATGCTGATCGACCTGAACACCTCGACATCGACTTGACCACTGAATATGTAGAAGCCCTGCTTGATGATGTCAAGCTCCAGGGACACGAATAAAGGAACTGTGAAGAGGTCCCATCCCTGTAGTCCACTTTCTGGGATCATAGTGGATTTTACGGCCCCCTCTTCTTTAACCTCTTCTTCAGGAACATTCAACATTGACATTGCTGCCCAACCTGTTTGCTTGAACATCCAAGCTCTTCAGTGTCCTTTCATAATATTCTGCATTTTCTGTATTTCTTTGGCACGGTTGTTTTTTAAGGTTTTCTAATTAGTTGATTGAATTTTGTTATTTGATTAAAGGTCTTTGGGTCTCATTACGAGTTTGGTAGTAATTTGGCAGTAAATATGGTGGGACTGTCTTTTGGACACTAGCAAAGTGATGAGTCACTAAAGGCTTCAAGCTCTCCTATTGAGCATTTCCTAAAGTTCTCTCACATTGTAATAGAACACTGTCAATCATGCAATTGGGAGGGGTGGGGAGCCTCCTTTCGTGGCCTATCCCACCACTATGACTTCCTCATTCCTTCTTCTCTGTAAACCATCCCACAGGAGAAGACGATGATACAGCTGCATGTGTGAGAATCCATGAATTCAATCCAGCTGCATGTGAATCTTCAATTTAGTCACCACAAATACACTGTCCAGCGAGTATCCTGACCAAAAACATGAGATACCAGTGGTGCATCTCCCCAAACTGCTTTTTGGAGCAGCACCAGAAACGTGGGCCTGCCACTGTGCACATTTGTCATGCAACTGATTAAACCGACAGGATGGGTGCTGGGGTTTGGCATAGTGTGCCTGACGTTGCCAATGTGCTGCACTCTGTCCCTGGGAGCTGTTAGGAGCCTCTACCACCTACTCACCAAGGCTGGAGGACAAGTGGTGACAGACCCCATTGGGGGAGAAGATTAGGTTCAGTGGTCGAAGTGTACGAAAAAAAGTAGTGGAGCTATGTTCCTTGCCAGTCTGCCCCACTCTCCACAAACGCCATTGCTGTGCCCCCTCCCACACACAGTCTAAACTCCCCAAAAAAACACACCTATTATTTAAGGGGATGTTCAGTGCAGTGCACTGAAGTGCAGGCTTCAACCTCTTCATAAACTCTTATTTTAAAACTAAACCATTCCGGAACGGTTTCTTTTTAAAATAAAAGTATAGGAACAGCGAAACTGAAAAATAAAAAGTATAGGAGCTTCGACCTCTGATTAGGTTGCTTAGTATACTTTCTTATGACACTGGTGCACATGCTTCCTAATTGCCATTGTCCTCATGCCACATGCCTTGCCATTTTCATTTTGCACTTGCTTTATCTTCCACAGCTCACCGCCATGCATAAGTTCCTCAGGCTCTTCCCCCCTTTTTCTCTTCAATGGTGCCACGGCAAAATGTCCCACATCCAGGAGAAGGTTGCATGTGAAAGGGGGTTGAGGTCACTTCTCCCTGAAGCTCATCCTGTACCTAGATTGGACTCTTCACCACAGCAGGAACATGAACAGGCTTCACCTCCACCACCCACTGAACCCCCTTTTTTACAGACCTCTTCACCCTCTCAGGTAGGTCCCCTTTTTTCAGACTACCACTCTCCCTCGGGTAGGCCCACCACCTGCTATTGTTCCTCAACAGTCAGACTCACCCAAAGCCTCCTTCTAATTAATCACATCCTTAGCAGTAACCTTGGCCTGCTGAATGGAGACCACTTCCCCCTCAAATACCTGTCCAGCCAGACATGGCCCATTCCATGTCCTTTACTTGGGTGATGTTTGTAGTTGCAACCTAGAAACACATGTGTACAGGCACGTTATAAATGACTTATCATATGATATGATATGATATGGCATTTATAACGCACCTATAGACAAGTGTTTCAAGACACGACGAGACAAGGGAGGAGAACAACGAGGCAAGGGAGGGGAACAATCATAACCTCTTCTCACATGAAGAACATGCAATCCTGCTTTACCAGTTGCACTGTCTCTATGGGGAAATCCACTAACGGCCCTGCCTTCCCTGCACCTGGGGTGGCTTCCACAAGGGGGTCTCCCTCCCCCGCAATCATGGTTGCATCCACTAGATATCCTGCTTCCCATGCCTACATGGAGGAATCTGCAAGAGGCCCTGCCACACACCCATTTGGGTTACCAGTGAGGGCCTCTTCCTGTAGCCCTGCCATCCCCACCCTTCTTCCTCTGAGCCTCCCCCAATGCCTCAGAGGATTAGTATGCTGTATGGGCTGGGCCCACAAACCAGTGCAACGAGTAAGATGATATCTATCATAGGGCAATTTCCTACCTCCTAATAGGAGAAAAGCATCTCCTCCCTTTCCACCTCTCCTTCTACCTTCTTCCCTTCCCCCTCTCAGAATTTCTGGCAGGCCATGACGTCCACAAATGGCACATTTTTTTGAACCATGTAAGCACATCCCACAAACCAAAACATGTGAGCCTAAACCAACTCCGGGAACCAAAGCACCAAACCAAGACTGAACACATTTGATTACAACTATACTTTACCAATACAAACAGCATTACACAATATACATATGGAAGAGTAAATGGGGATATGATATGAAAACAACAAACATGTAGGGGAAACAAAATACATTTTAATTTGTTTTATATGTCTCTTCTTTGGATAAGACTAAGAGCAGGAAACTTGTTTTGGCTTTTGTAAATTACACAAAAGGAGGAAGGTTGTTGTCTGGGTAAATGTGAGGAATAGACCAATTATTCAACTTAAGATCCAAGATTCCTTACTGGATAATGAATCAAATTGCAAAACCTAGAAGTCTGCTGTGAGTTTTACCTGGGATTGATCAGCACTGCAAACTTTTCCTATTGAAATGGTGGGGATGATTATTCACAGAATGATATGAGGGGCCCACTGTATCCGTTTTTGAGAAGTTCATCTAGGATTACTCAAAGGTTCCAAAGTAAAGCACTTTTCTCTATGGTAAGGTGCCTTCTCTACATTCAGAGTCATCACATTCTACATATTAGTCTCGTCCCCAACCTCAACTGCATTAATGATAAGCCAATAAGAGCAAGACCACAGATTCGATGCAATTGTGTTGAATCTGATCAGGCAAGAGCACCACCATTCACCTTGATAACTATTACCCAAACAATTTGCATTGTTTTAAGTAGAGATTTATTTTTTTCACTCTTTAGTAATGTGTGCAATAATAGCCCCTGAAGAGGTCCCTGTACCTATGCCAACAGGAATAAAACTAGTGAACACTTATAATAATTGAGTTGATGAATAACACAGATAATCTATAGAATGATCTATATAACTCATCAATTAATCCATCTGCGTCTGAAGACTTGCAACCTTCAGAAACTCAAAACAACACTTAAATGTCAGGATATGTGATTGGTCCTGTGAGTGTAATAGCATAACCAATAGTTTGTTTGGTTGGGGAGCTGCAGTAAAGTAACTGAGCCGTAGGATAAAATGAGCAATACCAAGTTCCAGATTTTAGAATCTAACAAATCTAATGAATTCCTTTACAATAGCCACACTTCATAGTAATCTTACAACTTGTAGACTTGTAAGTCCCCACGCTATCCATCATGTTTTGTTTCTGTAATAATGACATCAGTATCTTTCTCATTGTATTGCCTTCCCATTTACTTATCAACCTATTCATCTATTAACTGTACACATTTTGTTTAATATAATTTTGTATTAGTCAACCAATCAATTTTAGCACTAGAGCTGCTAGACCTACAGACTAGTTCAACTCTCTTGGTCAGGAGCTCACTCATTTTCTTTTCAGAAATGTCTTTGTACTGAGCAGCCTCATAACTTTGCTATAGTGCACTACACTATACATAAGGTGTGTAGCTTGTTCCATAGGAAACCCACATATTGAATTGCTAATAACTGTTGACTTACAGAAGGGATTTGGCTCACATTTTGCAAACCAGAAATTCATCTCGGCACCCCTCCACTCCCAAGACTGAACATTTTGTAAAAGATTTGTTATAAAATGAAAAGGTTATTAACAAATAATAAAATGCTGTTTCTGGCCTACTCCCTTTCATTTTCCCTTGGAGAAAAAGTAAAAATGTCTGTGCAGTGTATGGCAAAAACCGCTTTCTGGAATCGGACCAAATAATAAACAATTTGAGCACAATGCTTTGACTTGATTTCTGGGAGGGCTAGGGGGTTATTCCGTACAATCGTCTCCCATGGTGCTTTGCAGCAGAGAGGATGTATTTAGCTAAATGCGACCGATTACTGAGGTAATATCGGGGGAATGCGAAAACTGAAAGTAATAAAAAAATATTTAGAGGAGGAAAAAAGTTGAAATCACATCAGGCTTGAGGTGCGGGGGGGATTGAGGACATCATGTGGAGGTGGGAGTGGTCCGGGGAATAAGTTACAGTTTGGAGGGTTTTGCATTATCAGGGTAATTTTGGGGGAATTTCACGAGATTACGGAGATAAAAATGGAATACGTGCTGGGAAAAATTTGTCATTGTGTTATCACAGTAATTTGCCCATAATTACTGCAGTAATTATTGGGGGATTACAGGGGAATGGAAACCGAGGAAAAAATGGAGGGGCATCTGTGGTGAACACATCTATTGGTTTGGGGGAATAGGTCTTTGTGACAGTGGCCCTGGCCAGTAGACCCTAATGAAACCTATTGGTGCAACATGCACAGTGGCCACGGCCAAAGGCCATGGTAAGTGGGCCCCAATGAAACCTATAGGTGCGTTATGTACAGTGGCAAACGGCCACAGTTCATGACTAGTGGGTATGAAAGAAACCTAGTATTTTAAAATGTACAGTGGGAATGGCCTAAGGCCGTGTTCATCGGCCAAAGGCAATGGATGGTGGACCCCAAGGAAACCTACAGGTGGAACATGTTCAATAGCCATGACCAAAGGCCATGGCAAGTGGGTCCTAAAGAAAAATATTGGTGCAACATGTACAACCATGACCACTTGCCATGGCTAGTGGCCCTTGAATAAAGTATGGTATAATCCCAAACCTTGAAATTCACTGAAACAAACTCTAGTTAAGGGACAGTTAAAATGATCCGATTTAACACAACAAAACTCTTGAAGTTATGCAGATTTGGGAAGTGATGATTCTCTTAACTTTCAGTGTTTGGGCATCTAATATTTGTCATTTAATAGAACAGCACATGCACTTTATAATATAACAATCTAGATCAGCACCAGCACTTTAGAATATGGACACTGTTTTAATGTTTAATTCACAATATGTGTACTAACGAATGCTTGGATATTGTATGTAACAAGGCTCCATGTTTTATAATTCATATTTAAGCAATGTGTCACTATGGAAATCTACACCACTGTAAGATGACTGACAGGATTTTGTAATGATACATCTGTGTGCAAAGATACAGAGAAAGGAAATTCTATACCTCAGTAATCATAGAGCATGGTCGGGCTTGATGAGTGCTCCCTGCAAGGCAATCACTTTGTATGTGAACAAACAGCCAGAGGGCTGTGAAAAGTGTGGTACCTTGGTTATCTTTTATCGGCTTGAGTTGGAATAACGTTTTTGTATATTTTGGTTCCTGTCCATGGTGCATTATTACAGCTAACTGGGGGAGGTGGTATCTTGGAAAATCCTTGGACTGGTGCTCTTTACACCTTTTTACACTTTCTTTAATCATATATATATATGTGTATATATATTAAACAGCCATGGTGAGTGGCTTATAACTTTGCTCCCCCTGGACGAATCCTCACCAAAAAAGGTATATGGCCCACTCTGAATTTTGTTTGCAAAGTTTGGTGAGGTTTGGTCAAGGGGGGAAAAGTTATAGGGGGGGTCCAAAAAGACATTTTTTTCCCCATAGACATAATGGGAAAAAACTTTGCTGATGCCTACAGCCCAAACCGCTGGATGGATTTTCACCAAATTTGCGGCAGGAGCGGTGGCTTGGTCCCAAAAGCATGCTTTTGTTAATTTGTTGTAAATCCGTCCTGTAGTTTTTTGTTAAACAACAAAAATGTAAGTACAAAATTAGTGATATCTATGTCCGCTCCGTGGACTCACTTCCCTGTTCGGTCCGCTGGCCTCTGATTGGCTGTGCTGTCCGCAGACTGGCATCTGATTGGCTGAAAAATCCACTGACTTTTGTGTGGTCCGCGGACATCGCGAGGCGGGCGCTGATTGGCTTGTGGGAAAATGCGAAATGCGTCGGTTTTCCTGAAACACCCGCCATCTTGGATTTGCAGACTTTTGGAGGTCCATGGACAGCGCAGTGATTTTTTTTTTTTTCAAAGCAGCATTTCACTTGTCAAACTCAACAAACAATCTCTGGGGAGGCAGGGGGATGAGGATGGGATGGGATATGGCCATAAGAAGCCAATAAACGGGTTGGTTCACCCCCCCCTGAAAGTCCGCAAAAACACTCTACATGTCCTGGGGCAGTCCTGTGGTGTTCGCGGACACTTCAGATGTCCTAGGACATCTATACCTATTTCTGCATTACAGGGTTGGGGAAAAGCAGTTTTTGGATGGACTATAACTTTTGCGCCACTCAGTGAAACTACATGTAATTTGGCAATTTTATTCTAGGACTAATCCTGAATGGTTTTGCAAAGTTTTGTGGGATTCTGTCAAGAGGGGGCAAAATGAGAGGGTGGGGTCCCAAAATATTGTAAAGGCATATATATGTGGTGTCAATAGACGAATCTGCACAACATTTGGCAAAACAATTTTGGATCTAGATATAAATGGTTTTCTAAAGTTTGGTGGGATTTTCTCAAGAGGGGCAAAATTAGAGGGGGGTACCACATTTTTAGATGGCTTATAACTTTGTTGTTATTTGACGAATGTGGACAAAAGTTTTCAGAAAGATTATGGACCCAACCTTCAATGTTTGTGTAAAGACTGAATGGATTTTGTCCAGTGGGGGCTAAGTTATATGACTATTGTATGTACATATATGTAGTTTATTACACATCTCCCGATAATCCATGATACTTTTGTTGCCAACATTACATTCACAACCCCTTGTATGAAAGGTAAATGCACTTGTGATGTCATCAGTGATGTCATCAATGATATTTTTGATGTCATCTTTGATGTCCTGGGTGTTGGTTTTAGCAGTACACGGTGGTGGCGTGAGTTATGGTTGCTAAGGTTACCATAACTGGCGAATTACAGGGTTTTTTTTTTATTTTACTTATAACCATAACGTCACTTTAACAACATTTATTTACGGAATTTCATAGGTTTTTAATAGTGCAACCTAACCATAACGTCCCTTTAACAAAGTTTTTCAGTGAATATATATATATATATATATATATATATATATATATATATATATATATATATATATATATATATATATATATATATATTAAACGCAAAAAAAGGAGGAAAGCAAAACCGCACTCCAGGAGAGAGTTGAAAATGTCCACAAGTTCCAAACCAAAAATAATGAAAACTCGAACAGCAATAGTTAAAAAGTTTATTAGAATTGAATAAAAAAATACCAGCGACAATAAAACAACAAAGGAAGGACACCGTGGGGCAAATCCTGTTACAATGCATTTCGCGCTCTACATATCCCTTGGTCATGTATGGGGGACATGACTTCAGTGCAGTTTAAAATAGAAAGTAATAGTCCTTTCATTGTGTCCACTGATTGAGAAGCTGGGCTTAACTGTGCATGTCAGCCTTGGGAGACATCTTGCAATGGACAGTCAGCTAATACAGAATGCAAACCTCAATAAGATGCACAGCAAATGAACCAAAACAGTAAACAGTTTACGAAGGTGAAAGCACACAATGAAACCCAAAGTGGGTAATAAATGGCAATAATCTTCGGACAAGTACTTGATAAACTGAGAAAACAAGCATAGCAATAAATACCTGACCATGGCAAATATGAAAAGAATACATCATAACAGAAAATGAGTGGCTGCAAAATCCAATGAGTATAATAATGCAACATTGCAAAACACAAGTACTCTTATTAGATGAAAGGCTAATGCAAACAAAACAACGTACAAGATGCAAAAAAAAACATCATAATACAAATGCAATACATATGAAGAATATTAAATGTGGATTTAATGGCTGCATGATAAAATGCAAATACAATAAAGATTGCCCAGCTGCATGTTGGAGTGCAAGTGCAGTCACGTGTTATTTACTGGAGGCCATCAAATGTAATCGGGCCTTTGTGCAATAATAGCAGTTTAAAGTGCAAGTGCAATTGATTATCAATTATAGTATAATGGACAAACCTAAAGTGATACCTGTTTAATACACGACATAGCTTGAAACTCAAAGGGGATCAATAGCATTGTAATAAGGTGCTAATGCAATTACAGGCTACAAGGACCACCAAATACAAATGAGCATCAGTGCAAAGCAAGCTATGTCGTGTATTAAACAGGTATCACTTTAGGTTTGTCCATTATACTATAATTGATAATCAATTGCACTTGCACTTTAAACTGCTATTATTGCACAAAGGCCCGATTACATTTGATGGCCTCAACTCTATTGATACTCAAAGGGGATCAATAGCATTGTAATAAGGTGCTAATGCAATTACAGGCTACAAGGACCACCAAATACAAATGAGCATCAGTGCAAAGCAAGCTCAGTATTATTAATTGGAGGTCATCAGATATACTTGGGCCTCTTATGCAAAGGATTGCAGATTAAAGTGCAAGTCCCATAAACTGTCATTGATAGCATTATCAACCACCCTAGAAAAGTGCCTGTTGAATACAGGAAATGTCTCGAAACTCTATCAGGGATCAATTGCATCATAATAATAAAATGCTAGTGCAATGACTGTGGAAACAGAAAAATAATATGAGGCTGGGAAGCCCAAAAGGAAACACACCAACACAGGTTACAAAGAACATACAAGTGCTTTATTTAAAAGCTACAACAGTTACCAAAGTCAATTGACAAACGGATAGCTATTCGGCTCTCAGAGTAACACAACAAACTTCAATGAGGGTTCGATGCATTAGTGAGAGAGACCGCACATTGGAACACTTGGGTCTTTTATACAATTTGTCCAGCCCTTGGTCAACCCTCTCGCGGGTTAACCATTCTGTGAGCCAGGCCTATGGGTTCCTTGCCAGGTCAATCCTTTAATATATGCATTTTGATTAGTTTCACTGATATAGTTGTACATTTACATATAGTTCAACGGTAGGACAAGGTCTCAGTTCGCGACCCCGACAAGTGGCCTGCAGGCATATTTATTATTCATGTGTACGGAGGTCACAACTGCCAGAATCTTACTCAGAATGTCATTCGGCCTCCATTTTGATGTTCAGGGTGACTCCCATATAACAAGAGAACCTAAAATGGCGGCTTAATTCAAGATGGTGACTTACATTACTTTCTCTAAGGTCAAGACCTTGCCGTGGAGTTTGTTCGCATACGATGTTTAGACAACTTGGCGTAGGCCAATACACATACAATTGTTGCGATACGAGGCATAATATTGTTTCAATTCCGACAAACCCTCCTTTTGGCCTATGCCAAGTGCTAATATCATTTCTAATATCTTTGTAAATAACTCCATGCATTGTCGTCCATACATCCTGAATCATTATCTGTAATGTCTATAGCCATTAGGTCGTCCATCAGAACCTCTTGTAACACAAACTCTTTAGATTCTGTATCTGGGGCATACATTTTGTGTCCTACTGTGCTCACTGCTTGAGCACAACATCCCCCTAGCATTGCACATACACTAGGTAGACATTGGAAACAGCAACAAAGGAATAGCAGGATTCCCAAAATAACCAGTGTAACAGAAAGCACCTTCCAACCCCAGGATCGTAGAGAATCCCAGAACCAGGCGCTAATATTCCAATCTCCCACAGGAACATGCACTTCAGAACTAAGGATGTGCAAGTTCTGAATTGCTTTGAAAATCGTCGGTGAGGAATCGGGTACGAAAACACAGCAAGCGGACCCCACTAATTTACATACTCCACCACGTTCTGCCAGGATGACATCTAATGCCATCCTGTTTTGGAGTGCTACCAATCTTATTGCTTTCTGTTCGAGTGTCATATTATAGAGTATATCCGTGGTCCGGTTGATGGTTCTCTCCAGTACCCTTGCTAGTCCCCTAATATTTTCAGAATTTGGTTTCTGTCCCCAAAACGGCACAACTGATTTTGCTATATCTCCCAATACTTGCCCAGGGGTATCTCCGTTCTCGTCCCGCCGTGGGCGAGCCTTAGAAACTTCCAATGTACTAGCTATAAATACCCCAGGTAACAGGATTCCTAAATAACAGGTTCCCTGCCAATCCTTGGGCAACCAGGGAAATGCTGAACTACCGCAAACGAAATAGACAGGCCCCCCTACATACAGAGGCCTGTTCTCCCCGGTCAAATTTACAATGTTCACACAACCTTCAAAATCTCCCATTGACCGAGTGCCATTTCTTTGTACACAAAAGGGGACTGAATCGGGGCTATGATTAATAGAGTAGGAAGGAGGCACAGCGTCCTTATTGCCTATCGGAGCCATTTTAAAGGAAATTAGAGTTTGAAAAGGAAGAGTTAGTTTATCAGATGGCCTAATAGAAGCAACATTAGGTTTACTTCTATTTGCAAAAAGCGAGCATCCAAGGGGAGTCAATTCACGTTTCTCAAAATCATTTAAATGAGTTCCATCAAAGTTCCCTGAGATGCTATCATTCCAACGGCCAAAGAATAGTGCTCTAAGAGAGGCATAGCAAGCAGTCGTTAAAGGTAAAGGGTGAATATACCATCCTAGCCCCTTGTTCCCATGTTGCGGTAAATGGGTACAAATCCAGCAATTACTCTTATTAAAAATGGCATGTGTTGAATTCATTATTATCATTAAAGTGTTATTATGGTACTTACGTCTATGCTGGGAGTCTCTAGGTGACAAAGTGTGAAGGTGTACAGAGGGAGTCAAAGCAGTAGGTACAATCTTAATTGGCAGTAGAGGTTTTAGAGGGTAAATTTCTTCGAAGTACCAAAGTCCCACAGCAGTAACTATACAAATTCCAATTATTATTAACACAACACAGCAATACGTTTTCGGGGCCCAGGCACATTGTTCGTTGTCTGAGTTGGTCACCCCCTTATTTACAAGTCCAATGCGAGCAGCAGCAGTGGAGGTGGCAGACATCGTAGTTTCTCAATCGACGACCCCAATGTTCGTTGCTGGCGACACTACGGTCGCGCAACTTCTTAGTCCTTCCCCTACCCTACCCAGCGGAATCCCTTTTTTCCTTTTTTTTTACAAAAAAAACTTCCTTTTGCTAGAGAAAAACTCTCAATAACTTTTTATTTCCAGATGCACAGGCAAAACCCGTGCCGTAGTTCTATTTTCTTCGTCGAAGGTCGTACCTGGTGGTACCCAGTACTGTTTCATCCGGAAATAGGGTAACGTCACTTCCTGAGGGAAGCAACGTATCGGAGGCGATGGAAGTCGCAGAACTTGAAACAGTGTTTTCCAGAATTGACCTTTTCAAAGAGTGCAGAGACGAAATGGACTGTTCCCCAAGCTCCACGGGCTCAAATGAATTCTCCGACACACTCACAGCGCTGTTTGCTACTCCAGGATCAGAGATTGTAGCATCAGCGAGGGGTTCTGCTTCTTCTGTAACGTGTGGCGTCGGGTGAAGAAGTTTCTTGACATGCGTAGCGTGGATCCAATGCTTCTTTCCAGCCATCCGCACTGCTGTTTGGGTGACCAACAGCACCTGGTAGGGTCCACACCAGCGAGACGCGAGACAGGAAGACCTTTCGTAGGCCTTCACTAGGACCCAACTTCCAGGCTGTATGTTGTGTCCTGGGCCCGTAAACTGTACAGGTAAAGCTGATTGGACCTGATGATAAATGAGATACAGATTTTTAGTCAACTGGTTACAGTAGTCTAAAAGCAATACATTTTCAACCTCCTTCAGGGTTTTGGGCTTCGGAAGGCCCCAAATGTTAGCAGGTCTCCCCATCACTACCTCAAATGGAGAGAGCCCAGTCTTAGTTTGAGGTGTGGTACGCATGGATAACAATACAATAGGTAAGGCATCTGGCCATTTCAATTTGGTGCCGGCACATGTTTTTGCAAGCTTATTCTTTAGGATACGGTTATGTTTCTCTACCAACCCAGCACTTTGAGGATGTCTAGCCGAGTGAAATCGCTTTTCAATGTGTAACGCTGTGCATATCTGCAAAATTACTGCTGCAACAAAATGGGGACTGTTGTCCGACCAAATTACCCTAGGTAGCCCAAATCGTGGAAAGAATTCCTTTACCATAGTTTTTGCAGTGGTCATGGCAGGAGCATCCTTAACGGGGAAAGCCTCAACCCATTTACTAAAGGCACAAATAATGACAAGAACATATTTTAGATTGTTATACCGTTCCATCTCAATAAAATCAAAGTGGATGACCTCGAAGGGAACAGAAGGGGGCCCAAAGCTACCCCTTGGAGTTACTGTCCCCTTCCCCACATTGTGCTGTAAACAAATCATACAATTCTGAACATGTCGCTGTGCAATCTTTAAAATTTTATCATTCACCCAGACTTGTTCTAACATTTTTGTGATCTGTTGAGCACACACATGCGTAGGACCGTGTGCCATCGTAACCATTGCCAGCACATATGAATCAGGGAGCAACCATTTCCCTTTAGATGTATCCACCCAACACCCATCGTCATCCAGTTTCCCCATCCCTTCGGCCCACCTTTTAGATTCTTCTATTGTGGCATCAGTTTGGATATCTCGCACAGACCCCATACCCTCATCCATTACATAGGCATCTTTTGTTTCCCTTAGAGCATACATGTCTGCGCTAAGGTCTGTGGCCGTTTGCCTGGCTATCTGGTCAGCAAAAGCGTTCACTTTTCCCACATCATCTACGACCTTACGATGTGCTGCACATTTCATGATTGCTAACTGCCTAGGGAGTGAGAGTGCCGAGAGCAATTGCACTATCAGAGGACCATGCTGAATCTTTGTCCCATGTGAGGTTAGGAACACTCTTTCCGACCAGAGCCTCCCAAAGTTGTGAGCCACCCCAAAGGGTACTGGCAATCAGTATATATGTTAACTGTATGCTCTTCGGAGAGTTCACAAGCTCGGGTCAACCCTATAATCTCTGCGGCCTGCGCGGAGTTATGCGGAATTCTCTGAGTTTCAACAACCGTACTCAATGTAGTAACTGCGTAGGCAGCTGTAGATGTACCATCTGGGAGTTTGAAGCAGGAGCCATCACAAAACAGCTCCCCTTCCGCATTGCCCAAAGGAGTATCTATAAGGTCTATCCTGCCCTTCGTTTCCTGTTCAGTAGTATACAGGCAGTCGTGTAATTCTTCGTCACCGCAAACAGTATCTTGCGGGAAAGGTAGGAGGTCAGCCGGATTAAGAACACAACACCTCTTAATTTGAATGTGAGGGGCAAACAGAATTAATTCATACCTTGTCAGCCGCGCAGAGGTGAGGTGTTACGTTTGGGTTTTATTCAATAGGACATCTACAGAGTGCGGTACCATCAAAATTAAATCATGGCCTAGGACCATCCCCTCACTCTGTTTCACAGACGCGGCAGCAGCAGCGACAGCTCGCAAACATCTTAGCAAAGCGCATGCGACAGGATCAAGGGCGGAAGAGTAGTAGCCGCACAGCCTATTCTTCCCTCCGTGTTCCTGTGTTAACACAGCCAAAGCACATCCATCACATTCATGCACAAACAACACAAAGGCCTTGTCATAATTTGGAGTACCCAGAACCGGTGCAGAGCATAACGCAGTTTTGAGAAGCTCAAATGATCGTTGATGTTCCGATTTCCATGGCAGCGGCAAAGAAATGCCCTTCTTTTTCAAAGCCAACATCGGTTTTATCACTAGTGAAAAGTTTGGGATCCACAACCTACAGTAAGAAGCCATACCTATTAAGGCTCTGACTTCCTTCTGTGTATTTGGAACAGACATGCCAGAAATGTGTTTTATTCTTTCAGGTGTCAATCTTCTCCCCTCCTTTTACAGGAGGTACCCTAAATAGGCAACCTCCTGACAACAATATTGAAATTTTTTGAGGAAAGCTTTATGACCGTTTTTAGCCAGATGAACAAGCAACAATACAGTGCCTTCTTTACAAGCACTTTCAGAATCTGCAGCCAAAAGCAAGTCATTGACATACTGAAGCAGTGTACAAGTAGGTGGCAATTCAAGGGTATCAAGCTGCTCTTTCAAAGCTCTACTATAAATGCTTGGACTTTCAGTATACCCTTGAGGTGCACGAGTAAATGTGAACGAACGTCCCCCCAAGGTGAACGCGAACAAATATCTACTCTCCTTGTGTATAAGAATACTAAAGAAAGCATTCTTTAGATCCACAACACTAAAGTGCGTAGCTGTAGCAGGGATCATTGTTAGTATTGTTGTTACATCAGGCACAATTGGAAATTGTGGGGCGACAACTTTGTTAATAGCACGTAAATCAATTATAAAACGGTATGGGATTGCATTGTCGCCTTCCTTGTATACAGGCAAAACCGGGCTGTTACATAAGCTACCTGCAATCTCTTCAATCACTCCTCGATGCACAAAATCGGAGACAATGCACTTCAAAGCACGCTCGCCCTCAACTGATATTTTAGATTGCGGAATGCGTGGTAGTTTAACTCCATGCTTCAAAACTATTTTAACGGGCTCAATCTGTAGCACCCTGACATCATTGTCGTCAACCGCCCATAAACATTCCGGAACAACACCAAACTCAGGAGGCAATGGTCGAGTCAAAAACTGAGAATTGGGAAGTTGCTGTGGTGGAACCGTCAGTCGCACTCCGTCAGAGGAACAATGAATTACTGCATTCAGTTTCTTCAACAAATTTAACCCTAGCAAATTCTCTCCACAGTTTCAAGTCAGGAGGAAGGGACAATGGTCCGTGAAGGGACCCAGAGAAACAGACACCGGCAAAGAAACCGGGCAAGCAATTGGTATACCAGAAAACCCAATAGAAACATTTGTTTGCCCTGACAGTGGAATGTTTGGAACCCGGGAATGATCAATGGAGCACTTCTGTGCTCCAGTGTCTATCAAAAACTGATGTTTCCTATTCCCCACTAACAATTCATCGTAGGGACCTTTCTGATTAATGGGAATAGGTGAAGGTTCCAAACCCTGCTTCGGGCAGTCCTAACGAAATAAAATGTCATCGGAAGGAAGCTCTTCAGAAAGGTAGGCAGCAGAAGGGTGATCAAATATGTTTCTCGTGCCCACACTCGAAGTCTGATTTTCCTGTGAAAAAGGTTGCTGAGGATCTTGCGAAAACTGACCTCTATCAGGGCCCCCCGTTCCAGGGCGACCTGTAGGTCGTCTACCCATACTCCCAAATGCATTGTTTGACCTTTGTCGAAGGACGGGGCACTGTGCTCGCCAATGACCTTCCTGGCGGCAATAGGCACATTGAGTCCCCAAACCTTCGATAAAAACATTTTTCTCGGGAAAATTGCCCATATTTGATAATGTGGAAAAAACGTTAACTTGATCACCTTTCCCCATACAGTGCTTAGCCCATGTAAATAATTCCCGTTTCTTGTCTGCAGAAACAGTATTTCGAGTGACAATCTTTGACCCCGCACCCCGATCAACTTCAGTCAATACAGAACCACTCGGGAGCGGAGGTGTGGGCAAATTCAATGAGGGTACAACTATCGGTGCAAGAGGAAGGGGTGGTAGGATAGGTGGAGGAGCAACAACTGGAGGAATAGGAACAGTAGGTTGTACAGGGGGAACAGGAATGACAGCAGGAATAACAGCAGGGATGGGCAGAGCACCAGGGAGAGGATCATACGGAGGTGGCGCAGAGGCACCAGGCCTACGTTCGTTTAACAATTTTTCAATAAATTTTTCGGAAGCATGAAAATCTTTAGAGGGATACATTTTCTGGATACCGAGTGAGAAAGCCCTATCCATATTTTTGACTGACTCCGAATGTTTTTCCTTATCATATAACAACGCCTTTTCGGCATTTGTTTTATGACGGCGTGCATGTTTATCCCTAACTTTAAGCTGCTGCAACGCTTCTTTTTTCCAATTCTGTAAAACATCAAATGCTGCAGGTCTGGCCTTCTTTTTTAACAAGACCGATTCTAGGTATTCAATACGGGGGATCTCGAAACTACCATTGATTGGCCACTGAAATTTGGAGGCATGTCTGGTTTGTCTGTGCCAAATATCATTAAATACTATACTTCCAATGCCATACTTACAGTACATAATACATGCCGGCGACCCCTCCTGTGGTGCCGGGCGGCTAAATTCCAAAGATTGTCGATCACTGCGGAACAGAGCCCTAAAGCAGCTAGACAATTTCCCAGGCATTTCACAAAAAATTGGTGTTACCTGGTCAATAATTGTGTCTGCAGATACAATACGCCAAATTCAAATAGTCAGGGTTAAATTAAGAGTCGGGTCACGAGTGAACCTGACCAAACCTAAGGAGGACCGTACGGTTTACCAAAGAACTTACCTAATGAATTTTACCTTGTGTTTGGTGGTTTCGACAAATCTGCCCGGCTCAAAAATGGATCCTCGTCAAGATGCCGTGTCAGACCACACGACTATCGTCCAAGGATCGGATCGTGCAGCGCTGCCGAGGTATCGCGTCTCGTTCGGTCGGGCCCGCAGTATCACACCGTCCGATCCCGCTTCGATAGTCTGCGTCAACCTTCAATGATCCGGCATCAATCTTGAGGGTCCCTGTTCAGGCGCCAACTGTGGAAACAGAAAAATAATATGAGGCCGGGAAACCCAAAAGGAAACACACCAGCACAGGTTACAAAGAACATACAAGTGCTTTATTTAAAAGCTACAACAGTTACCAAAGTCAATTGACAAACGGATAGCTATTCGGCACAACGAGGGTTCGATGCATTAGTGAGAGAGACCGCACATTGGAACACTTGGGTCTTTTATACAATTTGTCCAGCCCTTGGTCAACCCTCTAGCGGGTTAACCATTCTGTGAGCCAGGCCTATGGGTTCCTTGCCAGGTCAATCCTTTAATATATGCATTTTGATTAGTTTCACTGATATAGTTGTACATTTACATATAGGTCAACGGTAGGACAAGGTCTCAGTTCGCGACCCCGACAAGTGGCCTGCAGGCATATTAATTATTCATGTGTACGGAGGTCACAATGGCCAGAATCTTACTCAGAATGTCATTCGGCCTCCATTTTGATGTTCAGGGTGACTCCCATATAACAAGAGAACCTAAAATGGCGGCTTAATCCAAGATAGCGACTTACATTACTTTCTCTAAGGTCAAGACCTTGCCGTGGAGTTTGTTCGCATACGATGTTTAGACAACTTGGCGTAAGCCAATACACATACAATTGTTGCGATAGGAGGCATAATATTGGTTCAATTCCGACATGATGGGCTAGTAGGGCCATCAAATGCAGATAAGCATCAGCGCAAGGCGAGCAAAGTAGAGTGCCATTGCCTGGACCCACAAGAAATACAAAAGAGCTCTAAACTCATCGCACAAGGGCAGCCTGATACTAAAGTGCAAGTCCAATAGGATACTATTAAAATGAAACAAAGACAAACAAATCAATAAAGCACAGTAAAAAGACCTAGTATGTCCATAAAGTGTAAATGCAGAAAACAGCTGTAAATCGAAGAAGTGTAAGCCGAACCAAACAACCCATTCATATGCGTCTGATGTAGAACACAGAAACACAGACTCAGCACTCATCAGTGGAAAGAAGCACAAGAAATCCCCCATTGTCATGGACAATAAGACAGCCAAAAATCAAAATTACAATAAAAATAAAGGTCAATAGACATAAGGAAGAACCGAGGAAAGAAAAAATCAATAGTAGAGAGCAACAAGATAAGCACAGATATCAAGAAAGATACGATATAACATTCAAACATTCATGAGCAAAGAGACAACTCTTCAACATGTATACTCCAAGAAATGTGTAAAGCTCCTCAACCACATTATGTCCATTTGGATCCTTAGTGTCAAAGTCGGGAATACATTTAGTTTCATGTTGTCGCAATTTCAGGATCCGATCATCACCCCCTCTAGGGTGTTTTGGAACAGGTGCTACAGCAAATAAGGTTAGCAGACGAAAGTCATTACCATGCATTTCCTTGCAATGTTTGGACATAGGATACGCAGGATCCAAATGTTTTATACCTCTGAAATGTTGAAGAATTCTTCATTTCAGATTACAGGTGGTGCTGCCAACATACCAATTCCGGCAAGGGCACGCAAGGACATATACCACGAAAGCAGTGTAGCAATTGATTGAGTGTTTGATTTCATATTTGAAGTCAGTAATCGGATATATGAATGATTTCTGCACAATTGCTGAACACAAACTTTACATTTTTAACATTTTGTAAAACCTGTAGAGAGGTCAGAAAGCCAGTTATTGAGCCCCAAATTCCTATTTAGGGGGGTAGAAAGCTTGATACCAGTCTGTGCTTCAAACATGGCACTCGTTTATAGGTGAGTACTGGACGTGTGGACAGTAAAGGGTACAAGTCCTTATCCAGAGTAAGAACACGCCAATGTTTTTGAATAATTTTTCAAACACTGGAAGAAGCACTGTCAAATGTGACAATAAAACGTGGATCTTCATTATTGTTATATTTGTCAGGTCCTGTGCCATATAAAAGTCTTTCTCTGGAAAGTACACTTGCCTTGATATATGCTGTTTCAATGACTTTTTTATGATATCCTTGAATTAGAAAGTCTGAGGAAGCCAGGGCGCAGCATCGATCATATTGTAGAATATCAATACAATTACGGCGAAAACAAATCAATTCACCGTATGGGATGCTCTTCTTACAAGAAGGCAGATGACATCTACTGGCATGCAGGGGAAGGCCAGTGTGAGAGGATTTTTTGTACAGGGAAGTATGGATGCCTGATGAGTCAAGTGTGACAGTAACATCAAGATATACAATTTCAATGAAGCTTAATTTGACCGGATTCATATTGATACTTCTAATAAATAATAACCAGTCACTCTCAGTGCCCTTCCAAATTATAAAAACATCATCAATATACAGCCACCACGAAACAATCTGTGTTGAAAAACTCAAAGAAAGTAAATCAGACAGAAAGATTGCTTCCCACCAACCCATTGTGAGATTTGCATAAGGAGGGGTGAAGATATTGCCCATAGCAGTACCACGGACCTGACGAAAAAAAAAGAGCCTTCAAACAAAAACACATTATTGGTCAAACAAAACAGCAACATTTCCAAGATCATAGTGCTGTGTCCCAATACATTTAAAGGTTGGGTATTCAAAAAATACTTGCAGGCTGTCATCCCCACATTGTGATCAATAGATGTGTATAGTGAGACCATGTCAAGAGTGGCCAAAATTAGGCCCTATTCCCAAGGTATATCGTTGATATGTTGTAGAAAATCCTTGGTGTCCCGCAGATAGGATGGCAGGACTGAGACAAATAGAAATAAGGTTTCATTGATAAATTGTGCCTTATGTTCTAACAGAGAACCACATAGCGTAATGATGGGCCTGCCAGGTGAATGTGTCAGAGAGTTATGTGTCTTTGGTAAGAAATAAATGGTAGGAATGGTGTAACAAGGGGTAACCAGACATTTCACAAGGTCATCCTCAAGTAAGCCTTTCTCCAACCACTTGATACATAAGGATGTAATTTCAGATTGTATTTCTGTAAAGGGATTGGTCGATAATGCAAGATAACATAAGCAATCTCGCAGTTGGTGGTTCACTTCTGCGACATAGTACACCCGATTTTGGACAACAATATTGGAGCCCTTATCGGCCGGCTTTATGACAATACAGGATACATTCTCTAAGTCAATAATAGCTTGACACTGTGCAGCAGTCAGATTTTGTTTAGAATTGGTGTTAGAATTTTGACGCAATTTCCTAAGGTTACTAATGCACAGGTCATGGAAGGCCTTCATACAACCACCAAGAGGAAACTGGGGGTTAAATCTAGATTTATTTCTCAATTTCGTAGGGACATCCCAATTGGAATAAATGTCAAAGTCAAGGAGGTCAAATTTGGAGGGATCAAAAGAGTCATCATCCAAACAAGCTAGATCAACTAGCAACGGAATCTCAGAGATACAAGCACAGTATGACCAATCTGTGGTATAGAGGGTTTAGTAGTATTAGTGTTCATTGCAAAAATAAAATATATATTTTGATCTTGCAAAAAACTTATCAAAGTCAAGACCTGACTGCACATAGTTGAAAGACATGGTTGGGCAACATTTCAGACCTAAGGAGAGGAGAGATTGTTGTGGAGTAGTAAGGACATGGGAGGAAAGATTTATAATCTGGCATGACTTAATAATGGTAGTTTTCAATGTTTGACCCCAGAGTGCATTTGCCTGCTCTGTGGATCCACCTTTGAGCCGTTTCCCACATCGGCCTCAGCGGGTTTTCTTCCAGCCAACACTTTCTGTCCTCTTTCTTTTCCTCTGCCTTTGCCGCGACCCATGCCTCTTTTTTGATTCTTGCCATCCTGACACAGCAGTCGCATCTCCTCTAAAAAATTGCACTTAACTGTTGGCTCATCGTTTTCTGAATTAGAGATGTTCGATTCTGAAGAAACAATTCCTGCTTCCACAGATTGGGTTGACAATGGTTGTGATCCAGGAAGTTCACGCAGAGTCAAAACATTTAGCTAAGGTGAAGACCCTGCCTGATTCATAGTCAAGTTTATCCTTGATACATTTTCTGTGCTTACGTTGTTGGATATCACCCTCGTAGGCAATAAGGCCCTCTTCAATCTTAGTACGCAATGTGTTGCCCTCTTCTGTGCTTGGTGTTTTATTTAGTTCAAGTTCTGCTTTTTCTAATTGTTGAAGTACGTTGGCCCGATCTTGTTCAGCATATTTAACCAAAATAGTCAAAAAATGGCCCGAACAGGCTTTACTAGCTGAACCTGACTTTTTAAGCATCTGTGGATCTTGGTCCGCAAAAGAAGCTGTAGTCATTATGTGCAAGCCTCGAGGCATACGCCCAATATCCAAATAGTTTTTTAATGAATGTTCTTCCCACCATTTTGAAATGTTCCTTTTGCGACATCTTTCAATCTCTTTAAGCAGTCAATTCTTTGCTGATGTTAGCATCACTTTATTTTGCAGCACTGAGAGAATTGACAGAAGATGCATCTTGTTGCTCGCTAAACAGATCCTTGGCCTGAAGCAAACGGGCTGCCACCCAGGCGTCCTGCATGCTGAATGCATCACTGGTAAAACCAATAAAAGGAAAGGAACTCAGGACTTACTTTCCTAACTCGCCAAACTTACAAGGCTAACAATGAAGAATGGCTTTGGGAAAAGGCTGGTGAGGAGACAGTAAAAGGCACAATCCCAGCAAGTGTAAACTAGAGAAAGAAATGGAAAAGAAAAAGCACCCACCTCGTGGCTGAGATCCGTGCATCCTCCGGCACATTTCAGGCAGCCTCACAGCAAGGCCGATCTAATCCAATACTCTAGCGGGTGCCACGATTGGTCTCTGATGAGCAGGCAATCTGCCACCAGCAGCAGCGGATCCAATTACAACACAAACATAAAAAGAAACGCGTCAGTGTTATATGAAACCCAGTGCAGATTTAAGACATGGGACACTCCATGTATATATATAAACACAAAAAAAGAGGAATGCAAAACCGCACCCCAGAAGAGTGTTGAAAATGTCCACAAGTTCCAAACCAAAAATAATGAAAACTTGAAAAGCAATAGTTAACAAGTTTATTAGAATTGAATAAAAAAATACAAGCGACAACAAAACACAGGCAGGACACAGTGGGGCAAGGGCTGCTACAACATGTTTCGCGCTCTACATAGAGCTTGGAAAAGAATGGGGGACATTTCTTCAGCGCAGTTTAAAATAGAAAGTAATAGTCCTTTCATTGTGTCCGCTGATTGAGAAGCTGGGCTTAACTGTGCATGTCAGCCATGGCAGACATCTTGGAATGGACAGTCAGCTAATACAGAATGCAAACCTCAATAGGATGCACAGCAAATAAACCAAAACAGTAAACTGGTTACGAAGGTGAAAGCACACAATGGGAATCACAGTGGCATCCATCTTGAAAAACACACTATGGGCCTCATTACAATAATGGAGGTAGCCATGCCGCTATTTGCGGCATGGCTACCCCCATAACGGGTACCGGGTCCGGGTTCCCTGAATGTGGAAATACCAGGCCATTCTGACCTTGGAGGGCCTGGTATTTCCCCATTCAGGTAACCCAGACCCTCTGCATCCCCATTCCCATTCGAGCCCCCATATGGCTCAATGGGAATGGGGAGCATGCTAACAACAGGCCCATTAATGGCGGGCCCATTGTTAGCATGCTGGCCTGCTCGCGGGACCCGCTAAGGACGCCTGGTTTTACTAGGCGTCCTTAGCGGGTCCCGCAAGGAGACTTCGTAATGAGGCGGTAGGGGTTAACGGGGACGGCAGCTCTACCGGCCCGTTAACCCCCTACCGCCTACGTTGTAATGAGGCCCTATATATATATATATATATATATATATATATATATATGTGTATATATATATATATATATATATGAGATATATACAATTGATAAGGAATTACAGACATTTAAGGCTGAATATGAACAACGCCTTACATTATTTTAGTTGATATCATCTGTGAGGTCTTCTATAATTCTACTTCCAGTTCCCATGCTTCATGCCATATATCATAAAGGTCTTTGAATGAATGACTCTGATTATTTTTCTGTGTTGTCTACTTGCCATGTTTCAATTACCCATTCCTGTGCACATTGGGGAAATGTATGAACATACAGACTTGCAACTATTAATGGAGCAATATGAATTAATGTATATACTTAGGCAACTCCACTTGCAGTGTCCAATCCCAACATAATAACCGATACTGACAGATGTATATAAGTGTCTGATTTTCACTGGACATGGGGAAAACATTGTATTCTGATAAGTCTGTGTTTTGTTATCAACCACTAGAACACGTTTCCACCATGTCTTACCATGGAGTAACTATTTTTAAGTCATGTAGGGGAGAAAGTAATAACATATCATTGAGCTGTGAGATGGTTATTGCAAAAGTATTCATTGGTTTTTCTAAGGTTACATGAGAGGGTGGCAGTATTGAATCTCTACAATTGCAGCAAGGTGATCCTGAATTTGAATGCATCTCAAAGAGATATTCTGTAGGCTATTGAATTTGTGCAAAGGACATGGATTGGGCTATTATTATGACCCCAATATGTATAACATGTGCATAGATAATGGCCATTTATAATATATCCCTAGTGGTTCGTTTTACACAGTGAATTCTGGCATTTCAAGTGTTGTTTGTATGTCAGACCATATGGTTTGTCAGATATTGCTAATTCAATATTTATTATTTTTCTAGAAGTGACATTTTTAATATCTTGCTATTGTATGAGGCTGTACTGCAACAGTGCCTTCGTTTTAATGCCATGTGTTGGCTATCTTAGAGCTGTTTCAGTCAATGGAGGAAGCAGACAAGCTTTCATTGCTGCTGAATACCATAGTTTGAAAATGAGAAAAAAACAGTGTTATAACTAATCACCTTCAACCAAATATAGCTGATCATTGTGGTTATACGCTGTTCAACAGAGGGCACATAGTTAAGGTGTATTTGCTAGAAATGTGATTGCTGAATTTCAGGGAGGTTGTTGGATTAAATCTGATCAGTTTAACTCTCACTTAACTAAGAGTTTTTTCAATGAATTTCAAGGGTTTTGTTGCTATGTATTTTTCACATTAAATCTGATCACATTAACCTTCTCATAACTAAAGCTTTTTCACAGAATTTCAAGGTTTATTTATACCATAGTTTATTCAGGGTCCACTAAGTTTCTTTGGGGCTCGCTAGCCATGGCCTTCAGCCATGGCCATTGTCCACTGCCTTCAAATATGCCCACTGTACATTTTGCACTAAGAGGTTGCTTTGGGGCCCAATGTCTACGGCCTTCATCCGTGGTGACTGTACATGTTGCACCAATTCGTTTCTGTGGGCCCACTAGCCATGGCCTTCAGCCATGTCCATTGCCAATGGTTTTAGCCGTGGCCCCAGTACATGTTGCACCAATATAACGTTCTATGGGGCCCAATAGCCATAGACTTCAGTCATGGCCATTGTCCAAAGCCTTCGAACATGCCCACTGTACATTTTGCACCAATAGGTTTCTTTGGGGACCAATGGTCCTAGCCTTCGGCCATGGCCAAAGTACATGTTGCACCAATAGGTTTCTGCGGGGCCCACTAGCCACTGTACATGTTACACATTATTAGTTACACCAATAGGTTTTTCCTGAGGCCACTAGCCATGGCCCTGGGGGCCTTCAGCCATGGCCAGTGGCAATGGCCAAAATATGTTGCATACTTTACTGATGTGTAACTATCGCCTTTGGCTGTGACACCATTATAATACCTTGCTTTTGCGCACACTAGCCATGGCCACTGGTCATGTCACACCATTAATTTCTTAGCAAACAACCATTACCCACTGCCCAGTAGATGTAGACATTGAAGATGCTAAACCCTTTCTTTTTTCAAATTCCTTATTCCCACAATAATTTCACAGTAATCATTTCCATTGACAGAAATTATTGGGTTGGATGGCGGTTTGCCAATTCTGGAGATAATGGGAAACATTGCTCATAATTAAAAAGGCTTCCATATCCTCACAGGCACTCAACATGTGCCCCCATCTTCTTTGCAGGTCCTCTCACTCAACTCAATTGCTTTGTCCTCCTTAACCTTCTTCCATTACCCCTATCACTCATTGTTTCGTGTGACACACATTTTGTTCTTAGCACGTTTTGCAGCGTTGCTGATGTAATCCCATAAGATTCACGTGGTCTACCCATGATAAGCTGAAACATGTTTACCTGTAACTGGCTCCTCAATCCACACCCAAATCCCCAGCTTTACATTGTGTCTTCTTTCTCACTGTCGACCTCTACCCCGATGTGATTGCTATTGCCATTGCTAATGCTATTGGCATTGGGTTTGGTGTTTATATAGTGCTTAGGCCACACCATCTAAGTGCTGTCCTTCAAAACAATCTGCATTTTTATGTCTTTTTGAATAACGTTTTCCTTTTTGTTTTATTACAATTTCTTCCCAACATTTCCATTTTGGGTTTTCCCTTGACAACTTTTTGTTTGAACAATTTCAAGGAAATCCATCTAGCAAGTCCATCGTTATTATCCTCGCTCAGCCTCTCTGCGCCAAGCATCAAGTCTGATGTAAAGGATTTAAGGAGAAGTGGGGACCCCTTCTCTTTGAAATATTTTAAAAACTTCTTGATGGATTTACCCCAAACCAGTCAAGGAAATTATGTCAACACTTTGTCCCCAAATTGTTTCTTATTTGGTCCAAATCTACCCAGCGGTTTTCACGCGGCAACTATTAAAAAAGCTGGACTCTATAGGAAAATGAATGGGCTGAACATTGTGGAGTTATTTTTTCTTAATAATGTTTTAATTATTGAACTTATTGTTCCCAAAATGTCCATTTAGGAGGGACCTTGACAAACCTTTGGTTTTGAAAACGTCATCCAATTCCATTCAGCAAGTAAAAAGGTATCAACAATAGAATTTTGGGAATAAATGGCTGCTTTTTCATTTCAGAAAAGGCTGCAAAACAACAAGAGAAACACGCAGCTATAATTTTGGAGAAGGGGCACCCATTCCCCATCAAATATTTGAAAAGATACTGGATGGAATACCCCAGACCCCTCCCAGAAATCGAGTCAACTCTTCATGCCCAAGTTGTTACTTATTTTGTCGAATGTCGTCCAGTGGTTTTTTGCCCTGCACTTTAACTTTTTCTCTATGGGAAACTGAATGGGAATAGGCTGAAAACTGTGTTTTTTGGCTTTCTTAATAACTTTTTCATTTTGTAACATATCCTTCCCAAAATTCCAAGTCTGGGGGAACCACTCACCAACTTATTGTTTGAAAATATCAGCTAAATCAGTCCTGAAAGTCAAAAGTTATTAGCAATTCAATATTCTGGTTTTCTATGGAACTAGCTAATTACCTTAACTATATTGAAGTGATGGCCGCACTATAATAACTGCAATAATATAGCAGGAAGCTATAGCAAACAAAAATGCAGCATCAAAAGAAGAAACACCTTTACATTGGAAAACAAAGCAAAGCCAGACTGAATCAGTGGACACCACCATGAGAAACCAACCAGCATGTCTCCAGACCTAGATAATAACCCTTTTAATTGCAATCCCCTTTCAGGCTGTTATAAAAGCCACTCAGCCGCGAAGCCTGTAGCATACAATAAAGTACACTTATAATAAGTGCATTAAAGTTTAACAAAGACATGTATATACCAATAGAAAAGTAATATACATTTACAGGCTATCAGAGCAAAGGGATGAAATAACTACTGATGGTTGCCCTAAGTCATTCTTGATGCTGTTTGAAACAGCTTCTTCAACATAAATTATTGGTATTGCACTGTGTGACAGTGTTAGGGTAGCAAGGACTCTCCTTGTATTCATTCAGAATAAAATCATCACAAAATTCAAGGGGAGATTACAGCTCTGACTGAATTGTGTGGTGTCTACTCATTATGAGTTTGATGTTAATACCTCGGTAATTCTGCCTCAGCTGTGTTACGGTTACTGCTGGGGGTCTGGCAGAATTACTGCCTTCTTAAGACTTGATGGGAGTGCACACACAACACCAGTGGTACAAGTAATACTGTGTCCAATGGTGTTAATGCCAAAAATGTGTATCCAGCTGTAATACCGCCCAGATACGGCTGTATTACCATTACCACTGGCGTGTATAACAATGTCATCGCTGGAATGGGAAGCACAGTGGTGTCCATCTTTAAAAACACACTCCATTCTCAATCTCCCATTTCCTGTTGACATCCAGACACCACAGTTAGGGAAAATGTCACAGGAGAAGGGAAAGGCAAGACTACCAGAAATTAGGCTGCAGAAGCAGAAGTTCTAAGAGGATGATGTTCACAGAGAATGAAGTTGTGATCCTTGCTGAGGAGTTGTTTTGGCAGCAGGCAGAGCAAGACCTCTACCCTGAGGAAGTCTGCTATCAGGGACAAGTTGTTGGCTCTGGGCATCATTCCACATGATTCAAAAGACTGCCAAACACGCTGGATCGACCTGAAGGTCAGGGTCCACACCCGCAAGTACAAAGATTTTTCAAGTGGGGAGAGATTGTTTCTAGGTGGGATTTAAACCCAAACTGCAACCTGAACTCAAGACACTCTAAACCCTGATTTAATATAGCAGCATCTACCAAAGGATATTCACTAACACTCACTTTAGCTGCATGTTTTAGAATCTTAGTAGCTGCGAGTGTCAAACCCTGAGAGTCTTCCCACAAGTCATAAGCATCCAAGCTTTGCAGGGTTTACTTAACATGTAAACACCATTTTAAGCTTTTTCCACTCTCCAATGACATATGGTGTGACAGAACGTCCCAAAATTGTTCTAAGCCGTGTTGCTTCCATATTCTGGCCCAGCAAAGAACAGGTTTAATGGTGACTTCATAGCCAACTGGCACACTATCAAGTTCCAGATAGACCAAAGAAGAAGGGGTGCAAAGTGACTTACTACTGCATTGTCAATCATGTCCAAATCAAGTAGTTTGTAGGCTGTCATGTGCAGGGTGAGAGGGTATGTGCTGCAAGTACAGGGTCTTGACAGGGTATGCATTATTCAGTTGCGGTATTGCCCCCCCTTCACATGGAATTGCATGGTGCTGCGAGAACAGTTTGTGTGATGGCACTTGTACTCACCCATTATCCACATCCTTTTCTCTCTCTCTGTGCCTCTCCATTTATCCAGCTAGTGTGCTGTTCCGGAAGACCATGGCATCCTAGGTGGAACCAGGGAAGTGGGCACAGCAGTGTGTAATAAGGAGGTCAGGCTGACCTAAACATTCAGGGAGTGATACTGCTTCGTGCTGTCGTATACCTCTTCCGGTGCCTGGGAGGCCACCAACCACACATGGGTGCTGTCTAGAGCAGTAATCACATTGGGCATGTGGACTGCTGCATAAAAAATGTGCATGCATGTCATTGTCCTCTGCGGGGGTTTTGGGCAGGGAGATGTGCTGGTAGACATGGCACATGAGTGCATCCAGCACCTGCACATGCATGTTGTAAAATGTGGGCTGAGATATGCCATGCAGCATGCCCATGCTGTGCTGGAAAGTGCTAGTTGTCAAGAAATGCAGGACTGACACAAGCATCAGCACCGGTGGTAAGGCTGTACTAATGTTGATCCTGATCTCTATGTCATCCTGGATCAGGATGATTAGCTGAGCTATGGTCTCCCTGTTTACCCGGTACAGGGTGATTAGCTGGTTGTCATTCAGGATCCAGGCTGAGGGCCTGACCCAGGTTATGGGTGTTTGCCTCCCATGGTGTCCCCTCCTCCTCGTCCTCCTCTCTGCCCCCTGTACCCAGTCCTGCTCTTCCCACCTCTGCAAATCAATGCGGAGCAGGAGCAGATGCATGTCCACATTCACAACAGCTAGTAGCAATATGATATGATATGGCATTTGTAACACGCCTATACACAAGTGGTTCACTGGTGTTGGGATGTGTGTTTGGGGAAGGTGTGGTGCTAATGTGCCCTGCCAGTGTGGATTGGGTGCCACTGTGGCTTAATTTCCATCACATCTATGCATAAATCTCCTTAACTAACACCATTTTGTATTTCAGCGGAAAATTCCGCAAGCAGAATTAGCGCCGGGGCTAATCCCAGCATATGTTGGTGGCAATTTTGTAGCATTACCTGAGTAGACTTTGAGTTTGTGCAACTGAACAATGTCTTCATGTAAATTCTCCTGTCAGAGTTTTTCCCAGATTATAAATGTCAAGTCTTATTGAGCGGTGAAATATACAGCTCGGATTCAATACTGAGCCTAGTAGGTTTACAGCTTCTGGCAGAGCAGAAAGAAGCAAACACCTGCCTTTCCAGCGGAGACAGAAGAAGCGCCAATGCAAATTGCACAGAATGTCATTGATCTTGGTTGGGCCGGACCCCACCACAAGCCTTCACATGTGTGGAAAATAGCAAAATAATCTGCAACATTTCTAAAATGTTCTATCTCTGATTGCGCTCCTCTTTCAATTATTAGTAACACGGAACAATACACGATCAGTATCAAATATAGTATATATAATCGATTGAACGTATTTGAAGGGTGTAAATAACAAATTTGCCCCATGCAATTCTTCTTACGCTTTAAATATAGCCTACAATTCAAACTCATAATTAAGTGCTTTTTTAAAAACAAGCGGTATTTGAAATACCATGCTTTACCATTATGACCATAGCTCATGGAAAAACTGCTTTTGATTGAACTATGGTGACACACAAACTCATTCAGAAACCGATCTTCACGTCTTGGGTTGAAAATTCAATAAAATAAAACCATGAAATTGAAGTGGCAGCATACGAAATGCACATGGTTGAACAAATGACCTGAGCAATACAAGACATCTTGCAGCTTGTGTTGCTGCCAGAGACAGCAGTGTCATCATTATGAGCAACATGATGCTTACCACTGTATCATTTGCAAAAGCAGCAAAACGCCAGAGGGGAAAGCAATATGTCTCCCGCTTGAGATCCCGCGCAAGCACCAGTGGAAGAATGGGAGCTTCGCTGAGGTCTCTGAACATCTCTCCCGCTCTTTTACGATGTTGGTCAATTCTCAGGAGCAAGTATAGCATGGCAGATAAACTTTGCCTTCATCTGTTCCTGGAATAATGTAAATGAACGTGTCTAGGTACTTTAAATAGTCTATCTTTCTTATGTGTAACCTTCTGAAAATATGGAGTTTATTTAATTCTTTTTTTTTACCAAAAAAAGGGCAAGCTCATGGGATTTTTGCCTTCTAATGGTGGTCAATCAAGACAACCAAGTATGCACAAATATGGGCGTATATTCAATTCTATCCAATCCTCTTGTGTGATTTCTGACACACTGTTGTGAATATTTGTTTCAAGGCTTATTTATAGTCAGCAGTATGTAAACAGTGCAAACCTAGCTGCATATTAGTGTTTACTTTATTTGTGGGTAGGGTAGTACAAGGCCATGCGTAGACTAGTGACTGCAGGTGAATTTTTTAACTGGAGGGGCATAAATATTTGTCACAGATATGACTGAGCGACCGAGCCTATCGAGGGAGCCCACACCACTCAAGCAGATTAGTAATTTAAGTAATGGCTAAAAATGGTGCATTGCAGTGCATTATTTTTAGAAAAATTGGGTAAAAAGCAAAACAGTTGGGTTTTGTAGGGTAACTCATGAAAAAAATCCAATAGATGTGCATCACCAACAGTGCACAGGAGCATTTCTTCAACATATTTTCCTGATGCCTTTTCCCACAATATGTGCCAGTATACAGCATGTTCACACTGGCTGTGCCCGTTCATTTCCATGCTGATTGCAACATTATACCATATTATTCCCATATAAGAACATACTCATTTTTGCTTTGTGCATAATGCCAGTAATTATACCAATATAAGGCAGTATCCCCATATAAGAACATACTGCAGATGTCTTTACCATTAAAAATGCATGCCAAAGTATAAAACATGTCCACACTGGCCGTACTAAAATTCCAGTCGAGCTGCATAAAAACACTTATCATGCTTTCTTTATCAAAGATGCCCAATACAAAATGCCACACCTCAATACGAAATGACTGAACGGGCTGCATTGAAATGCAAGTCTAGCTACATAATAACACATGCCTGTTTTACCAAAGGTGCCTAATACAAAATATCATGCCACAGTAAGAATAATACCACTAATCCTGCTTGCTTTATCAAAGATGCCCAATACAAAATGTTGTGTCTCAGTAAGAAATGGCTAGACTGGAGCATAGAAATGCCAGCCTTGCTTCATAATAACACTTATCTTGCTCGCTTTACCAAAGATGTCCAATACAAAATGTCATACCACAATAAGAAATGACTATACTGGCTGCATTGGAAGGGCAGTCTAGCTTAATAATAACACTTATGCTTGCTTTACCAAAGATGCCCAATACAAAATGCCATGCCTCAGTAAGACATGGGTAGGCTGGCTGAATTAAAATGCAAGTCTAGCTACATAATAACACTTATCATGCTTGCTTTATCAACCATGCACAATAAAAACTGCCATGTGTGCTCCATGGTGTGCCAGCGCCTTGCAGTCAGACATAATCACAATAATGATGAATGTGATTATGCATGATTGTGAGGCGCTGGGAGGCACTGGGTTAAGGCATGTTTTTTTACTCCCCATCTGTCATAGTAAAATAATACCATGCCTATCCCCTGGGCCTCACAGCGCCAAACACACACACAATCAAAGTGATTATGTGTGTATGCAAGGCGGTGGAGGCAAGGGGGGGACAGGTATGGTCTTTTTTTACTAGATATCTATCATAGATGTCCAGTAAAACAATACCATGCCTGTCCCCTGGGCCTTATAGAGCCAAACACACACACACACACACACACACACAATCAAAGTGATAAATTACCCAACAGAATTTCCTGCCATGGAGCTAAGGGGAAGGAACATGAAAGGACAAGAAATGCAAAAATGACATGAAAAGTATACAGGGCCCATATTGGTAAAATGGGCACCCATGGGTGCCTTGACCGGGGCTGTGGAAACAGCCCACGGTAAAGGTGCACCAAATCAGTAAAAAGGTTCACTACCACCAGCCGTTTCAGGTATGTTTGTCCTTGTAACATAAATGTTACATTTAAAATGAGAAATGGAATACTCAGTATCTCCCCAGCACTGCACATAAGGTGGTGGGTGCTGGTCTCACCTAATAACATGTAAACGGGATCCAAAGATAATTTCCACACAAAGATAATTTCCACCCTCACAAACTGTAGTTCTCTCAAGGCTAGACAGAGAAAGTTAAAAGGGGAGCCCCTAGGGCAACCCAGCAACAATAGGCACTTATTGCCAAAAGGTTGTCAAAGAGGATGACTTTTAAAAGACACTATGGAGAGTCTTCCAAATGACACCCATAAAAAGAGTAAAAGAGTATGTGAGTGTGGAAAAGGGTTCCCACTCACAGAGGTATAAGGAAAAAAGATCCACCAGTAAAAGCAAAACGTACTGGGGTTGATACAGCTCAGGAAAATGTATCATTGCTATGAAAATCTTACCTAACATATATCGGTAAACTAGAATCTGTAGGGCCTTCTGGCTATCAGACTCAGAACACCCTCAGAACTGCATCATCAGCATATATTAAAAGTCTTTTAGATGATTATGTGCCCTCGGAACATCACTGTCATCTCGAAGAGGTTTATGAAGGTCAAGAATATATAAATGAAACAGCAGTGGTGCATGGAAGCAACTTACATTTTGGATAAAAACTGGTATTTTATCCTTATTTGTGGCACTTTCTGATAACTGGAGTACAATTTATAGTTTCCCATGGCTCATATTTCTCACTCAAATGTTCAGTATAAATCTCCCAGCATGCCCTCTTCAAAATGCCAACATGGGAAAATGAAAGAAGACCTGAGCCCTATGACTGAGCCGATCCTCACCCTTCTGCATCAGCAGGCAAAGCTGCAGTGGCCCGAGTGCCCTACTCCTGAGCCATCTGATGGGGATCATCGCCGGCTCCTCTGCTGGATGCTTTCCAGTCTCCTGTAACTTTACCACCTCCTCTCCCCTCTGAACCATATCACCTTTCACCTCTTTGGCTGTGCCTTACTGCTGCTTGTGTCGTGCCTGTTCTCCCCACCAACTCCAAGTTCAAGGGACTCACCCACGTTCTGCAGTGATCCCTTGGGTGACTTTGTCTCTACCACACACTCTACTGGATAAATAGCCATGTCCTCCCCTTCTCATGCTGCATCTCCCCAGCCTCATTTTCTTCCTTAGCATCCTCAACTCCCATCTCTCCTGTTCAACCAACATTCCCCCTCCTCAATCACCATCCTTCCCGTCTTCATGACTGTGTTGTATCTCATTGTTGTGTATGCTCTCTGTTTAGAATGTTAGTAGACAGGGAACCCAGAATGCTAATGTAGTGAGGGTGGTGGTTGAGAAGGAGATTGAGAAGGAAAGGAAACGGAGGATGCTGCAGTCTCTGGATGTTGTCTTAGTTATTCTCCCCAACAATTCTGGATGTATTCTTGAAATACAATACATGTCTCACTCATTACATGTTTTGTCTGATACTTCGTCTGCCCTCCTCTTAGACTCTGTACCCACCTGCTTGCTGACTCTCTCACGCGCTCACGCTATGCGACAGAGATTGATGAGTAGTCTGGTTCCTCAGTTTCTCCCCCAACACTCCCTCCAAATAAAATGAAATATTGCCTAACAGAACACATATGTGTGTAAGGTGTCAATGTGCAAAGCAGAAAACAAATGACAAAGATAAACAAAACGATGATTCCAAGACTCACATGATGAAAAAGGGTTCTCAAAACACACACAGTTAGCAGAGAACAGCACTGAGCACAGCACCGAAAGACATATCGGGTTCACAGGCACACATAATTATGTCCACAAACGCATGACAGGAAAGGTCTTGGGAAACTATGTTTTTCAAATCGTTTTAAAACTGAGTAAGAGTGAAAAGGGAAGATTACAGATTTATCATAAACAGACAAAATGGTGGTCATTATAGTTTTGGCGTGCAGTAAAAATGGTGGTAAAAGTGCCAGTAAATTCGGTAGCAGCACTTTTACTGCAAAACACAAGTTTGCTTGTGGGGGTCACTGATTTCCCTACAGCCAACAGCTGGAGGTAAATCAGGCCCCCATGGGAAATAAATGCAGGAATTACCGACACTGGTAGTACCGGTGCCGGCAATTCCTGCAATCCCATCCACGGAGTCCTATAGGACTCTATGGAATGGGATTTACCACCCTTTCAGCCACCTATCCCTGTAAAAATCGGGAAATCAGGCAGTGGAAACAGTAGGTAGATTTGCCAGTATCCCATCGGAATTACCAGCGGAATACCAGAACACACAACGAGATCAAAATCAAACAGGGACCGAGAAACAGCAAAGATGCCAGCACCTAAAAACTGTTCCAAAACAATCCTAAACTCGCTTTAACTCACCAAAAGCACTACCAAAACCACCAATTTGTGAGCCTTCCTTATTCACTTCTAACTCAGCAGCAAAATAAGACCTGCAACGGGTTCAGGAAGCAAGATGGGCCTTTTAAACATCCTTCATATCAATTTTAGAATTGCTTATGGTCAGTACCAATTTCGATTCGATAATAATAGTAATGTATGTACATATGTCCGATGTAAAGCGCTTTAGAATAAAGCGCTATATGCAATTATTATTTGTATTAATATTATTATGTATTGACTGGTCTAGCTCCCCTTGCAATTCAAGCGGATTGATGTCCCGTGACAGGGTTCTACCCGTGATAAATTCTCCATGAATTTGGTCCATTGGGTAAAACTCCCTGCACCAGACAGACCTTCTCCTGCCCGTCTCAGGTTGGTGTATTGGGCCACTGCCTAATACTCTTGGTTGCCCTACCTGCCTTCTAACACTTGCCAGTGCGCCATCCTCTTTCACCTAGGTTCACCAGCGCCCTCCACCCTTACTGCCGCCTGTAACCACTGGGGCCTGCGACCACCTGAGCTCTTTCCTCGCTGCCGCCTGTAACCACCTGGCCCTGCAACCACCTGTGCTCTTTGGAAGCTGCCGCCTTCAAGCACCTTGTCCTGCGACCACCTGGGCTCTTTCCTTGCACAAGCTGCCTGCCATCATCCAGGCACCACCTGGGCACCACCACCAGGCAGCTAATCAGTGGTCTGCCTGCTTCTATCTGGGCTTGTCCTGTCTCCTGGCCCCAACACAATCACTGGGGTCCTGGACACACTCCTCCTGTGGACCGCCTGCCACCTTCAGTGCCTTTGACTCTCGGACTGGCTGCTATCATCCAGGCCCTACCTGTTTACTGGCCCCTGCCGCCACCTGGGCCCTTCGTATCTGTTGACCCTCCGCCATCACCTGGATTCTTTCTTCCCTTGGGCTGCCTGCTACCACCTTAAACCTTGGATCTGCACCACCTGGATTCTTTCTTCCCTTGGGCTGCCTGCTACCACCTTAACCCTTGTATCTGCCACCACCTGGATTCTTTCTTCCCTTGGGCTGCCTGCTACCACCTTAACCCTTGGATCTGCCACCACCTGGATTCTTTCTTCCCATGGGCTGCATGCTACCACCCTAACCCTTGGATTTACAAACTGCCTGCTACCCCTTGGGCCTTTTCCTGTCTGCTGGCCCCCACCATTACTAGAGCTCGTTCCTCTTGTGGGCTACCTGCTACCTCTGGGGCCATCTGTTCCTTCGGAACAACTGTTACCACCTAAGCACTACCTGATTGCTAACTGTCTGCCACCTCCTGGGCTCCTCCTGTCTGTCATCCCATCATCTCCACCTGGTTTCTATCTCCCGAAGTGCCGCCTGCTACCACTTGGACCCTGGGCCTTCCTCTTGGGCCTTCCTGTCTGCTGGACCCCCCTACCATCTTGGCCCTTTTTGATTTATAATTCCTGCTACCTTCCGAGCCCTATCAGTGGACCTCTGGTCAACACCTGAATCCCTCCTGTCTGCTAGCCCTCCCCACCCCCAACCTCTGTGGCTTGTTATTCCCTTGGCCTGCCTGCTATCTTCTGGGCCCTTCCTGCCTGTTAACCATCGCCTGATCTCCTTCTTCCTACGAGCCACCTTCTTTCTCCTGGACCCTCCAGACCCACTCACCACCAGCTTCTCTGACATGCACATCACCAGTCCTCACTCTCCTCGTCCTCCTCACTCCTCTCCCTCTTCCCCCTCCCTCTCCTCCCTATTCCTTTCCCTTCCCCTCATCATCATGTCCATTCCCTTGCTAAACCCCTTTCCCCATCCTCCCCACCGCCTTCCTACCCTTCCTCATCATCCCAATCCTATCTACCCCCCTTTTTTCCAACCCTCCAGGCTCATCAACATTGCTCTCTGGAATGTTAGATCCATCTGCAATAAGACCGCAGCTGTCTTGGACATGTTCTTCTGACTTAACCTTCACTTCCTCTGTATAACTAAAACCTGTATCCCCCTTCACAACTCTACTGTACTTGCCTCTCTTACTACATCCTCCTTCTCCTTCTCTCATGTCTCTCATTCCTCTGGTCGTGGCAGAGGCATTGGACCCCTCTTCCTCCCCAAATACCTTTCTTCTACCTCCTCTGTGCTTATCCCAACCTTCCCTTCCTTTGAATACTTCTACAAATTATTCACTTCCACTCACCCTATTTCTTTTATAATTATATATGGACCTCCTGGCCCCCTTTCCTCCTTTTACAAAGACCTTGACCACCTTCTCTCTCTTATCTTCCCCTCCCACTCTCCTCTCACTGTACTTGGCGATTTCAACCTTCCCCTCCCCTCTCCTCCTCATTCTGCTCCTCTTTTCTCCATCCTTGACTCCTACCTCCTCTCTCCTCTCCCTTCTCCTCCTACTCATTCTTCTGGCTCCACTCTTGATCTTATCTTCAAATCTACCTACTGCTCCTCCTCTGTCTCTACTTTACTCAACTATCTCTCTGACCATGCCTTACTCTCCTTTTCCCGTACTCTTCCTCTCCCTCAACCCATTCCCTCACCCTCCTCCACATCCTTTTCTCGATGAGATCTCTGTAACTTTAGACCTTCTCTCTTTCTTGATACTTGCTCCTCCTCCCTCTCTCTGACTTTTCTTCTCTCTCAGCTAATGAAGCCCTATCCTCTCTGTCATCCTCAATCTCTTCCAGTCTCGACCAACTCTATCCTCTCTCACACTTCCGCCCTACTCGTAAGCCTTCTAAACCTTGGCTTTCCCCCCACCTGTAGTCCATGTGTCGTCTCCAACGCCGCCTCGACCGTCGCTGGCTCAAATTCCCCACTCTGTCTAACCAGACATCCTACTTCTCTTACCACTCTCTATATGACTCCTGCCTCAACTCGGCTAAACATTCCTACTATTCTAACCTTCTACACCCCCAAGCCTCTATCCTCGTTGTATCTTTCAAACCCTTTCTCGTCTCCTCTCCCCACCTACTCCTGACCCCTCAACCACATCTCCCCTATCCCCTTCTGATTTTGCTGACTTCTTCTCCTCCAAGTTTCTCTCTCTTCGCCAAAACATAACTTCCTCCTCTTTGTGCTACATTCCCCCCTTTTCCCCCAATCCCCCCAACTTGTATGACTGACTTCTCTCCTGTTACTCCTTCTGATGTTTCCCTTCTCATGGCCAAATCTCATCCAACTGCTGCTCCTTCTGATCCACTCCCTACCATCCTTATTCCGAAGATCTACCCTCTTCTCATTCCTTAATTAACCTCCTTCTTCAATATCGGTGTCTCCTCTACTACTTTCCCCTCTGCCTTCAAGCATGCTACTATCATCCCTATTCTGAAGAAACCTTCCGCCAATCCCCATCTTGTATCCAACTTTCGTCCAATCTCTCTTCTTCCATTCCTTTCTAAATAACTTGAACACATAGGCCCTCATTACAACTCAGGCGTTAAGGGTTTAACGGCGCCGTCGGCGCCGTTAAACCCTTAATGCCTGATTACAAGTGTCCCTTTGCGGGTTGGTGTTTAACGCCTGCTTTTAGCAGGCGTTAAAAATCCAACCCGCAAAGGGACTTTGGAGCTAATTAGCGCCTTCCCCATTCCCATTATGCCCTATGGGGGCAAAAATGGGAATGGGGAAGGGCAAATGGTGAATGGGGAATTACCGCCCCACTCACCTTAGAATGGGGCGGTAATTCCGCCATCCACCATGGCAGAATCGCAACCTTAGCGGCATGGACCATGGTGCTAATAGCACCATGGTCCTCCGCCAAGGTTGTAATGAGGGCCATAGGGCCTCATTACGACCCAGGCGGTAAGTTACCGCCTGGGCCGTGACTTTACCACCATGGCCTAAACTACGTTTACGCCATGGTGGTTGGCGGACTTACCGCCCCATTTCGAGTTTGGCGGGGCGGTAAGTCCCCAATCCCCATTTACCCTTCCCCATTCCCATTTTTGCCCCATAGGGCATAATGGGAGTGGGGAAGGCGTTAATTACGCCACCGTAAATTACGGTGGCGTAATTAACTCCATGGTCCCTTAGCGCCATGGATTTTAACACCTGCTAAAAGCAGGTGTTAAGTCCGCCATGGCGCTAAGGGACCTCGTACTCAGGCGGTAAGGGTCGGCGCTGTTTACGCCGCCGTAAAACCCTTACCGCCTGAGTCGTAATGAGGCCCATAGTCTATTCTCAGCTCTCTGCTTTTGTTGCTAACTTCTTTCTCCTTCCCCCCTTTCAATCTGGCTTTCACCCTAAACACTCCTCTGAGACTGCTCTCACTCAGGTTCTCAAATCTCCCTCCTCACTGCTCGCTACTCTAAGCAATCCTCAGTCCTCATCCTCCTTGATCTCTCTGCTGCCTTTGACACCGTTGATCACCCCTTACTTCTCAACACTCTTTCCTCTTTTGGTTTCAAAGACTCTGTCCTCAACTAGCTCTCCTACCTTTCCCTCCGATCTTTTACCATCTCCTGGGGCAGTTGTACCTCCTCTACTCTTCCCTTGGACTATGGTGTACCCCAAGGCTCTCCCCTTTTCTATTCTCTCTTTACACCTCCCTTCTTGCCCCTATCAATTCTTCCTTCAGTATTTCTCATCACTTCTAAGCTGATGACACCCAGATTTTCCTCTTTTTCCTTCACTCCTGACCTCCATCTTAATCTCTCTTCTTGTCTTACTGCCATTAAAAACTGGAGGTCATCCCACTTTCTCTCTCTCAGTACAGACAAGACTGAAGTCCTATTCTTCCCCTCCAAAATCTTTCTCCTCCTTCTTCCCCTCCTTTTATTCATTTCCCCCCCTCAAATCTTCCTCTCTCTGCCCAGGCTCGTAATATAGGCATTTACTTTGACTCCTCCCTCTACTTCACCCACCATATTTCTCTTAATTCCCACGCATGTCGCTACCACCTTTTCAATATTCCTAAAGTCTGCTCCACTCTCACCTTCCATGCCATTAAACTTGTAATCTCCTCCCTCATCTTCGCTCGTGTTTTCTACTGCTCTTCTCTCCTCTTTGGACTCCCTGCTTCCCATCTTGCCCCCCTCAAATCCCTCTACCACTCTGCCATTCATATCCTCTGTCTTCTCTCTCCTCACGACTCCATCTCCTCCTCGCTCTCTCATCTTGGCTGGCTTTCTTTTCATTCCCAACTCAAATTCCACTTCCTCTGTTTTGTCTTTAAATCTCTTCACGACCCTGCTCCCCCATATCTCTCCTCTCTCATTTCATTATACACTCCTTCCCACTCTCTACGATCTGCATATCTCTTCCTTCTTTAAGTTCCCCCGTCCCCATGTGCCTCCTCTCATTTTCGCTCCTTGCCCCCTCCACTGGAACTCTTCCTCTTCCTCTCTCTATCTGTTCCATCCCCACCTATTCCTCCTTTCGTGTCTCCTTGAAATCTCTTCTTCTCCACTCCCCTCCCTGACACTATTATCCCCTCCTCCCACCTTCCCCTCTCCTCCCTTTTACCCTCCTCTTCTCACCTCTCTCTCCCTGCTCCGTTCCTCTTAAGTCCCCTCTCCTCCCCTCTCGTCCTTATTCCTCTTCCTGTTTCCCACTTCCTTCCCCTTCTCCACCCCCTCCTCCCTCGTTTATCTTCATTGGCAAATTGTTCTACTTACTGTATTACTGTTTCATCCATATTTTGCAATTGCTTCTACTGTTTTTATTGTATCCTTGTTGTTATAATGTAAAGTGCTTTGGCGTAAAGCGCTATATAAAAACAATAAACATAAACATAACATAAACATAAACACACACAAGGTTGACTTTCCCTCAGGGGACATTTTGGGAAGTTCGAGCACCTCTATTTGCTATCTTTCAACTGTGGAAATGTGAAGGTTTTAGTAACGTGTCAGACAAAAATAACTGTTTTCCACATAGAGAGAAAGTCCATGTGACTATAAATCAAACCTGAACTCACACTACACCAGTACTTCACAACACTCAGTTACCCTAGTTTAGATTTAAACTGCTTAATATTTAAAGTGATTGTTGTGAGGTTTGATTTCTGCTAGTCTAAGAAATTTTAATAATTTCTAATGAGTTGGTAAATGAAGGTTTTCTAAATGCCACAGTTGTCATACGCAATGGTCACACATTATTTATCCTCCGATATATTATGTTATGTTATCATGCTATGTTATATTCTGTTAATTGACCATTTAAAAGGGCACACATGCCACACTTTGAATCTAATAATGTATTGCACATTATGCTGTGCATCCCATTGCTTGAATCCCTTTTTGAGTCATTTCAAAAAACACTATCTCAAAGGGCACTGTGTTGTATAGGTCAACACTTTTGAATTAGTGCTAACATAATAAAGAAAGGTTAGAGCAATAAACAAGCGAATAATGGCAGAGGCGTGCTTTGTTTGTAGTACCATTCTCAGAGGTGTTATTTAGTAAATTAATGATCAGTTAATATAAAATGCTTCATATGAATTACCCAAGTGCTTTAACTTCCAGTATGAGTGAAGTGTCTTGATGGATTTTAATGCCACATCTTCCATTATGCCTGCACTGCTGTAAAAGACTCCAGCGATGTCATTAGGTTGGATCGTGAACTTTATATCCACACATATCTGTTTTGCATTGACTCACTGACATGTATTTTCGTATGGTAAATCCTGTTGCAGTTTTCTATCCGTATGAAACATCACAAGATCATTGTGAAACATGCTGTGTCCCTTTGGCTTGCATTATACATTGTCCAGTCAGTGGTATGACAATGATGGTATTGTATGAATGAAACAATTTCATTACACTTGATTACAATCAAAATCCAGATCGCATCTGCCAATCACAGTGTAATGAGGCAGCAAACATGCTCCAACCTCCAGTATAAATAGTTAAACAAGATGGGGGCTCCTGCAGCTTGTTGCATAGCGCTTTGAGCAATGCAATCAGACATACTCGGGTGCCATTACTGTTGCGCCACATGGTGGCTGAGTTGTCAAAATGTAACCACCAACTAACTCTAATAATGATTGGCCAATTAACGTAGGACCTGTATTATCCACAGTCTCTTCCTATCATCAGTGTTATATGATGCTCTTAAGTCAGAAGATCTGGCCAACAAAGGCCATCTAACATCACCGTGTTCAACCTATCAACCTACAAGAAACTTACAATCTTCCACCCTTGCTCAGCTGCAGGAAATCAAGTTCACATGATCCAGGGGTCTCAGAAGATCTTTCCTGGTCATTGCGCCGTCCTTCTGGAACACCTTACCTCCAACTATTAGATCCATGCCTAACCTGAAGCTTTTCAGGAAAACCCTGAAAACACATATTTTCAGGTAATTCCCTGTACTTTGATAGACATGCCTTCCTGTGACTCTTGAAATTTCTGCAGATGACCTTTGTCCCGTCCTTTTGTTGCCCTTTCTTGTTGTGCCTCGATGCCTGCAGGCTGCCAGCGCATTATAAACGTGTACATGCAAAATTTAAATAAAGTTTTGCTGACTGGGAGCATGCAGTTTGACAGGGGGACCAGATATACAATGGATTGTGCATCCCTTCCAGTATAATAGGGCCTAAAGCAGTTTAGCATATATGACAGGGGTGAAATACATGTTAATGATGTTGTGTTATACTAAACCAAAATGAAAGACTATATTTCTTTAAAATAAAAATTATTCCTGCGCCGCGAGAAAGCACTACTGCACGAAAAACACCCAGATCACTCTTTCCCAAGAAGTGAATGTTTGCAAAATCATTTTGTTTCTTGGAGTAGACATGTCTGTAGGTAATCCAACTAAAAAGCATCATTGTGAAATATTATTTTGAAACAATAATACAATATCAGTATTCTCTGTAGTGCAAGAGTGGCATGTTAAAAACAAAAGTAGTTTGTCATAATTTGGGTTATTAGTAAGTATTTGCCTACAACGAAGATTCCTTTCACAAGGAAGGCCTCTTAACATATGATATGTGCTGCCTCTTTATGAACTCATTTTTCCTGCTGATAAAGAAAAAAATTGCAAAATAACTTGTCATTTTTACTAGGCCTTCCTTGTGCAAGGAATCTTCGTTGTAGACAAATTCTTAGTAATAACCAAACGGATTACACATAACTTTTAGGTACTTGGGTATCTCGACTATCTTGTTTTCTTAATCAAGGGCTCTGTTAAATTGTTATATTTCATACCTGTGACATTAATTGACACATAATAACTGGCTGTCATCTCACCCCAATGAGTCAGTTAATCATTTAATTCACGAATATACAATTATTCCAAACGAAGTTATATTTAAATACATTGACACATGAACATATTTACAAAATATAAACAATAACAACGGAATATGTACATGTATTTACCAATTTAGAGCATTATTTAATACAGAAATAGTGAACATCATGAAACAATGCAGCCAGTGGCTTCTTTATGTAAAGATCCTGTGCTTAGTGAATATGAATACACATGTTCTTTGCAATGACCTTGATGACATCCCAGGAAGTGATATGGTACACGTTTGTACCGACATGTGGGTCAATATTCAGTTTATTAAACAAACCAAAAAAATCTCTTTTAAAGACTGCAGCATGTTTATAGGCAATGGATGGGGTAGACAGGAACAAACACCCAACTACTAAAACTAACACACTTGGACGGTGTAACTCCTTTTCACAAGGTCAGTAGCTAAAGTGGTTAAATGACAGGGACCACTAGGGAGTTTACAAGCATTGAAACATGTCCTATAAGACATCCCTTTATGGTGCAAGTTACCTATTCATCAGAACCACATGCTATTTAAATGCAGTAATGTTATTTTATCAATCTCGTACAAATTACAGTAATACAGTCTGCCCATAGATTGCAGCATATTATCCAAATTAGCATGATTACCAGTGACTAGAATACATTTAATAGTAAGATAGATATCCCATGACTATAACAATGGTAAGAACGTTTTGTGAGTGAAACAGTTGTATCTGATGTTTAAACAGTTTAAACATTGGGTCCCTGTAATTACAAGTTTCTACAAGCCTGTATGCATCTTCGGGTCACTTTCCTGTTTCTCCTCTAATCTCTAGTACTTTCCTCTTTGTTGCAGCCTTGGTAAATTGATGGGATTCTACTCCCCACAATACAACTGCTCTCTAGGGTTCTATTGACTCTAATCTGTTAAATACATTAGATTTGCCCATTGTTTACAAATATTGTTGTACCCTGCCTTGTTTCCCTTCCATGTTCAGATTA
Organism: Ambystoma mexicanum; assembly: GCF_040938575.1. Classification (NCBI taxonomy): domain Eukaryota; kingdom Metazoa; phylum Chordata; class Amphibia; order Caudata; family Ambystomatidae; genus Ambystoma; species Ambystoma mexicanum. The sequence goes on along the minus strand of NC_090932.1, from coordinate 1,365,085,595 downwards.
ATCACTGGTACCGAACTCTGTCTTCCAGCATGCAAACATGAAAACATTTTTTGTTTCTTGGAGTAGACATGTCTGTAGGTAATGCAACTAAAAAGCATCATTGTGAAATATCATTTTGAAACAATAATACAATATCAGTATTCTCTGTAGTTTAAGAGTGGCATGTTAAAAACAAAAGTAGTTTGCAATCATTTTGGTTATTAGTAAGTATTTGCCTACAACGAAGATTCCTTTCACAAGGAAGGCCTCTTAACATATGATATGTGCTGCCTCTTTATGAACTCATTTTTCCTGCTGATAAAGAAACTAATTGCAAAATAACTTCTCATGTTTACTAGGCCTTCCTAGTGCAAGGAATCCTCGTTGTAGGCAAATTCTTAGTAATAACCAAACGGATTACACATAACTTTTAGGTACTTGGGTATCGCGACTATCATGTTTTGTTAATCAAGGGCTCTGTTAAATTGTTATATTGCATACCTGCGACATTAATTGACACATAATAACTGGCTGTCATCCCACCGCAATGAGTCAGTTAATCATTTAATTTACTGCGCATGCATTTGCATCACAATAAACACATAACACTATGTATAATTAGGATACACAAATATACAATTATTACAAACGAAGTTATATTTAAATACATTGAAACACTTATTTTTCTGACACTGAAATGTAATGAAGAGATGTACAACAGGGCTATGTTAACAAGTACAAAGAATACTAGTTTCAGAGATGTCTGCCTGAATCATCGAAGCTCCCAAAATTGGTAATATAAGTATTGTGTTATTTGATTAAATATATCGCTCTCCATGAATAATACTTACTCAGAATATTAGTTTGCATCGAAAAAACAAAATAAGCAGAGAAAGCATGCTATGGTGGCTGCTATGTTCCAAAACAAAAGGACGGAAAGTTAAGTCATTTATTTGCATTTATAGAAGCGCTCACACAGCCCAAGGGCATTGAGGCGCTGTTACATGAATATGTCTTAGTTGCAGCAGAGAGGTGGCGGATCTGTTACATTAGCCCGCACACAGGTGTTAATATAATGTTTCGGTAAGTGGCTTGGTTACAGTCACCTTTCATTGGTCAGAAAAAACCTTCACTCATTACAGTGTGGCTTGGATACATTGTTAGGCAGCAAGGTTACAATTTGAACTGCGGACATCATACTGAATCAGCTTTTATGTTATGTTATGTTGTTATTTTGCATTTATATAGCACCTTATGTACCATTTGTATAGTCTCAAGGCGCTGGTAGGTTGATCGCCTTCGGGAACCAAAGTTCAAGTCAGTAGAGAGAGTAGAGAGAGTCAAAAAGGTGTGTGTGAGCACTGGATATGTGTGCAGCTGGTGTGGCATTCCTGTGATAGCTGCTTCTTAGCGGTAGGTGTGGTGGTTGGGAGATCAGGAGTATGTGTTTGTTCTGGCAGGTTGTAATCCAGACCGATTTGGGCTGTGTTAGGCCTGAGAGCGCCTAGGCTGGAGGGTGTGTAACCAGCAGTGTTTAGTTAGAGTGATGGGGAGTATGAGGCAGATGATGGTATGAGAACAGCTATACCGAATGGTGTCATAGTATCGCTGTGTTCTATTTGAGTGATGGTGTAAGGAAGAGCGTAAGCGTGTAGATGTGAATATGGTGGTTTACACTAGGTGCTTGAGATCGAGCTCACTCCAATAGTTCCATCAACTTCATCCGTTCCATGTACTCCGACTGTTCCGTGCATTATTCCGGCTGTTCCATGCACTCAGACCGTTCCTTTCAATGCTCTTTCAGACGATACATGCCCTCCAAACCATTCCATCTACGTCACGCTATTCTGTACACTCCAATCCGTTCCATGCATTCCAATTCGTTCCATGCACTGCAACCATTTTATGCACTGCAACCATTTTATGCACTGCAACCATTTTATGCACTGCTCCTTTCGTCCGTTCTACCCATGCTATCCTTTCTCCATGCATCATCGATCCACATACGGCATCTTTACATGTTCTATCCACTTAAACTGGTTCCACCCATTTCACACGTTCCATCCACTTCACACGTTCCATCCACTTCACCCGTGCCACCCACTTCATCCGTTCCACCTACTTCATTAGTTTCACCCACTTCACTAGTTCCAAACACATCACCCGTTCATTCACCTACTTCATCCGTTCTACCATTTCACCCGTTCCACCCACTTCACCCATTCTACATCAGTTCATCCGCTCCATCCACATACTTCACCCGTTCCATCCACATACTTCACCCATTCCATCCACATATTACACCCATTCCATCCACATACTACACCCGTTCCATCCTCATACTACACTCGTTCCATCCAAATACTACACCCGTTCCATCCACATACTACACCCGTTCCATCCACATACTTCACCCGTTCCATCCACATACTTCGCCCTTTCCATCCACGTACTTCACGCGTTCCATCCACATACTTCACACGTTCCAACCACTTACTTCACCTTTTCCATCTTCTAAATTCGACTTTGTACATAGAGGATATTAGGCAACCAAATTCAGCTTGGCAGAGAGAGGATATTAGGAATCCAAATTCAATTTTGCACAGACAGGATATTAGGCACACTTCTAAATTCAACCAAGGCACGCTAATAGGCACACTTCTAAATTCAACCAAGGCGGGCTATTAAGCATACTTCTAGATTCAACTTTTCACAGCGATAATATTAGCGACGCTTCTGAATTCAACCAGGGCACGCTAATAGGCACACTTCTAAAGTCAGCCAGGGGACGCTATTAGGCACGCATCTAAATTCAACCAGGGCACGCTATTAGGCACACTTCTAAATTCAACTTAGCACAACGATGATATTAGGGACACTTCTGAATTCAACCAGGGCACGCTGATAGGCACACTTCTAAGGTCAACTCGGGCACGCTATTAGGCACGCTTCTAAATTCAACCAGTGCACGCTATTAGGCACACTTCTAAATTCAACTTTGCACAGCGATGATATTAGGGACGCTTCTGAATTCAACTAGGACACGCTAATAGGCACACTTCTAAGGTCAACTTTGCACTGAGAGGGTATTAGGCATACTTCTAAATACAACTTTGCACAGAGAGGACATTAGGCACATTTCTAAGGCACACTTCTAAGTTCAACTTTGCACAGAGAGGATTTTAGGCACACGTCTGGGTTCAACTTTGTACAGAGAGGAATATTAGGCACATTTCTAAGTTCAACTTTCCATAGGGAGGGTATTCGAGACACTACTAAATTCAACTTTCCACAGGGAGGGTATTAGGCACACTTCTAAATTCAACTTTGCACAGAGAGGATATTAGGTACACTTCTTAATTCAACTTTCCACAGTGAGGATATTAGGCACACTTCTAAATTCAACTTTCCACAGGGAGGGTATTAGGTAGCCAAATTCAACTTCGCAAAGGGAGGATATTAGGCACACTCCTAAATTCAACTTTCCACAGGGAGGATATTGTGCAGACTTCTTAATTCAACTTTTCACAGAGAGGATATTAGGTACAATTCTAAATTCAACTTTCCACAGGGAGGATATTAGGCACACTTGTAAATTCAGCTTTTCACAGGGAGGATATTCGAGACACTTCTAAATTCAACTTTCCACAGGGAGGGTATTAGTTACAGTTCTAAATTCAACTTTTCACAGAGAGGATATTAGGTACACTTCTAAATTCAACTTTCCACAGGGAGGATATAAGGCACGCTTGTAAATTCAACTTTCCACAGGTAGGGTATTCGAAACACTTCTAAATTCAACTTTCCACAACGAGGGTATTAGTCACACTTCTTAATTCAACTTTGCACAGAGAGGATATTAGGTACACTTCTTAATTCAACTTTCCACAGTGAGGATATTAGGCACACTTCTAAATTTTACTTTGCATTGAGAGGGTATTAGGCATACTTCTAAATACAACTTTGCACAGAGAGGATATTAGGCACACTTCTAAGGCACACGTCTAATTTCAGATTTGCACAGAGAGGATATTAGGCACACTTCTAGGTTCAACTTTGCACAGAGAGGATATTTGGCACACATCTAGGTTTGACTTTGCACAGAGAGGAATTTTAGATACATTTCAAAGTTCAACTTTGCACAGAAAGGATATTAGGTACATTTCTAAATTCAACTTTGCACACGGATATTAGTTAACCTAATTCAATTTCTCACAGAGAGGATATTAGGCACACTTCTAAAGTCAGTCAGGCCAGGCTAATAGGCATACTTCTAAATTCAATTTTGCACAGAGAGGATATTAGGCACACTTCTAAAGTCAACCAGGCCAGGCTAATAGGCACACTTCTAAATTCAACTTTGCACAGAGAGGATATTAGGCACACTTCTAAGGCACACTTCTAGGTTCAACTTTGCACAGACAGGATATTTAGCACACTTCTAATTTCAACTTTGCATAGGGAGGATATTAGTTAATAAAATTTGCACAGAGAGGATATTAGGCACACTTCTAAAGTCAACCAGGCTAGGCTATTAGGCACACTTCTGAATTCAAATTTGCACAGAGAGCATATTAGGTACCCTTCTTAATTCAACTTTCCACAGTGAAAATATTATGCACACTTCTTAATTCAATTGTTCACAGTGAGGATATTAGGTACACTTCTAAATTTCACTTTCCACAGGGAGGGTAATAGGTAACCAAATTCAACTTTGCAAAGGGAGGCACACTTCTAAAGCCAACCAGTCCAGGCTATTAGGCACACTTCTTAAATCAACAATGAATTCCCGCTTTATAAGGGCAGCTATACCACAGACATGCTGTAAAGGAGAACTTCTTAATTCAATGATACCACAGTATGGAGATTTTTACAATAGTTTAGCATCTAGGGTTGAGTGGTAGGGTAGTATGGCGTGAAGTAATTGCTTCTGTCCCGGCCCATGCCACACTTACTTGTTGCTGGCTTCTTGCTTCTCCTGCGGATACCTGCAGATACGATCAGGAGGCATCAAAATGGAGCTGTCCTTTGCCTTGGGTCCTTAGCCGATGGGCTGCGGGGCAGAGGGCTCCCGTGGGAGGACTGGCAATGAGAGGGGATCTTCTTGTCAGGACCAATCAGAGCGCAGAGGCGGGTCGGGAGGCGAGAGGGCTGGTGAATCAAGAAATGGGTGCAGGGAGGGAGTTTGAGCCAAGCGGGCTACTTAGGGGGTGGGGGACCACAGATACCACCAGAGTAGGTGGAAAACAGGCAACAAGCCTTTGTCCGCACTCACTGAGCTCCGAGGAAGGAAGCACTCACCTCAATGCGCCCAGTTGGAAAGTGGCGATCGAGGTGAACTGCAGAGGGCTAGTCCCCTCCGGAGGATTCAGGTGGCCAATCAGGGGAGGGGGCGGGCTGGGAGGTGGGAGAAGGGTGGAGATGGGGAAGTGAGAGCGAGAGGGACAGGCAAGAAACAACGGAGCATGCAGGTGCAAGTGGCCTCAACACAAGGGCTGAAATGGACAGAAATCAAGGCCCAGAAGGATCTTCAAAATGCAACACTCACCTCGATGCGCCCAGAAGGAAAGTGGCGATCGAGGTGAGCTGCAGAGGGCTAGTCCCCACAGGAGGATTAAGGTGGCCAATCAGGGGAGGGGGCGGGCTTCGAAGCGGGAGGAGGGTGGGGATGGGGAAGTGAGAGCGAGAGGGACCGGCACGAAACAACGGAGCACGCAGGTGCAAGCGGCCTCAACACAGGGGCTGAAATGGATAGAAATCAAGGCCCAGAAGGGTCTTCAAAATGCAACACTCACCTCGATGCGCCCAGATGGAAAGTGGTGAATGAGGTGAGCTGCAGAGGGCTAGTCCCCACAGGAGGATTCAGGTGGCCAATCAGGGGAGGGGGTGGGCTGGGAGGCGGGAGGAGGGTGGGGATGGGGAAGTGAGAGCGAGAGGGACTGGCAAGAAACAACGGAGCACGCAGGTGCAAGCGGCCTCAACACAGGGGCTGAAATGGACAGAAACCAAGGCCCAGAAGGGTCTTCAAAATGCAGCACTCACCTCAATGCGCCCAGATGGAAAGTGGCGATCGAGGTGAGCTGCAGAGGGCTAGTCCACACAGGAGGATTCAGGTGGCCAATCAGGGGAGGGGGCGGGCTGGGAGGCGGGAGGAGGGTGGGGATGGGGAAGTGAGAGCGAGAGGGACCGGCAAGAAACAACGGAGCACGCAGGTGCAAGCGGCCTCAACAGGGGCTGAAATGAACAGAAATCAAGGCCCAGAAGGGTCTTCAAAATGCAGCACTCACCTTGATGCGCCCAGGTGGAAAGTGGCGATCGAGGTGAGCTGCAGAGGGCTAGTTCCCTCCAGAGGATTCAGGTGGCCAATCAGGGGAGGCGGCGGGCTGGGAGGCGGGAGGAGGGTGGGGATGGGGAAGTGAGAGCGAGAGGGACCGGCAAGAAACAATGGAGCACCCAGGTGCAAGCAGACTCAACAGAGGCTGAAATGGACAGAAATCAAGGCCCAGAAGGGTCTTCAAAGTGCAGCACTCACCTCGATGCGCTCAGATGGAAAGTGGCGATCGAGGTGAGCTCCAGAGGGCTAGTCCCCACAGGAGGATTCAGGTGGCCAATCAGGGGAGGGGGCGGGCTGGGAGGCGGGTAGGGATGGGGAAGTGAGAGCGAGAGGGACCGGCAAGAAACAACGGAGCACGCAGGTGCAAGCGGCCTCAACAGGGGCTGAAATGGACAGAAATCAAGGCCCAGAAGGGTCTTCAATATGCAGCACTAACCTTGATGCGCCCAGATGGAAAGTGGCGATCGAGATGAGCTGCAGAGGGCTAGTCACCACAGGAGGATTCAGGTGGCCAATCAGGGGAGGGGGCGGGCTGGGAGGCAGGAGGAGGGTGGGGATGTGGAAGTGAGAGCGAGAGGGACCGGCAAGAAACAACAGAGCACGCAGGTGCAAGCGGCCTCAACAGGAGCTGAAATGGACAGAAATCAAGGCCCAAAAGGGTCTTCAAAATGCAGCACTCACCTCAATGCGCCCAGATAAACAGTCTGGTTTTGACGGCCTTGCGGAAAGCAAGATTAGAAGGTTCATTTCTGATGGACTGGGGCGTTGAGTTCCATTGTCTGGATGCAACGAAATGGAAGCTTGTGCCACCACCTTGCGCCACACCCTATCTGTTGATAGACAAATACTTTATTACATTGCCATTACAAGTAAAATTGACACAGATAGAATATTTTCTTTTTACATGTAACATTGAAATTGTCACTTCAAAGTGAATGAAATATATGTTTATGCAGATATCATGATTTCTGTGAAGCAGGAAGGTTCAGACCCTAGTATCATTCACGTTGATAAATGCTTAAAAGGGTTAGTGGGCCTGTATGATGTCAACTAAGACAAAGGCCCTGTTTCCAAACGCCAAGAAATATATTTTCATGCCAGTATCTTGGCTTACAAAGCCTGAAAATCTGTGGATTTGTATATTTATGTTCATTTGAAAACATTAACATTTGGTACATCATTGCTTGCAACTTCAAAAAGGAAACATGACTTGGGAAGTTCATCGACCTCTAACATTAGAGAAATAGGCCTCACAAAAAAATGTCCATTAAGCTGGTCTTTTAAAGTGATTTCTTTGTGCAACAGAATTACTTTCTCAGTAGATTGTATGGTAGTGTTAATTTAGCCCACAAAAAAAGGAAATTCAACACACAAATGCATTTCCACCAGAATGTATGATGCAATGTCAGATTTAAATGTGCAAGAGACAATGACCATAAGAAGAACATGTTTTACTATAGCTTTGGACCCTTTGGCATGATAAGACTTACCTTCAGTACAAAAACATATAGAAACATTATGTTAAACTATATGATGTAGAGATAATTTGTGTATTTTAATACCTCTGTTATTCATGAATAAATGTTAGCTCAAGATTCATGCTATTTTGTATGAATATGAATATATAATTGTCAATAATTGCATATGTCCGGACAGAGAAATGCAATATAAATTAATATTCTTGTACATATTTGATTCCACAATCTACAGGGATGGACCAATATATAGCTGACCCATCTCCTTATGACACATATGAATCAGTTGGCCAATTGAATCAAGGAGGAGGGCAATGGTGACTGTGAGACAGTGATGGGAACCTGTTACAGGCTTTGTCCATTCCAAAATGCTGTATCAAATGATGTTGCAAGGGTCGAGTTGTCTGATAAGAGAACACCAGATTTGCAATCCCGTTTAAAGTAGTTGATGGGGAAATATTGATAAGAGGGCCTTTCCTATAGGAGACTGAATGCAGAGGCCCATTTGCAAAGCAAGACTAGATTACCTGAGGGAGATTTTGAGAGAAGTTTATCAGGATGGAAGGACTATCATCCTGCAGCCAGTCAATGTCCTTAACTGCCCTCGACAATTAAAAAGCAATGAGTACTGTGATCCCTAATTTTTTACACAAGCATCACAAATAGTGGGAGCATTTTATATATTATTAAGATAATCTAATTTGCATTTAATTTTCTCAAAATTCTATAGCTAATAACCTTTGGTTCGCTAAACTGATCTGGATGATATCTTCCACATAAAATGTCTGTTACAAGCATGTCCAAACTGTACATTTTGGGGGCAAGTTGTTAAAAAGTTTACAAGTTATTAAGCAAAGAATAAAATGCTGTACTTTGCCTACTCCTATTCATTGTTCCATAGACAAAAGGGTGCTTCTATTGAGCATTAAAGACTGTGAAACCAGCTGCAAGGATTTGTGCCAAATAAGAAAGAAGCTGGTCAACACGAGTTAAATATATTGTTTTTTTGGTTTGGTGTAAACCTGTCCAGTGGTTATTAAAACATTTGATGGAAAAGGGGTAGAGCCAGTCCAATAACCTTTCTCATGATGCTTTGCAACACTGATACTTTTCAGATATCAAAAGGCAGCATTTTCTTTAGCTCGATTCAAGAGATTCTTATTTATTTGTATTTTATTTGTTTCTAATGCAGCGAAGGCCTGCAGGCACCAGGGTGCACACAGGCACAGCACATGTCGGATTGACGAGACAAAGAGAAAAGCCAAGTCCTATTATTGTTCAAATAACAATGTTTTAGCTGTTTTCTGAAAATCATTAGCCTTTTTCCTGGCATAGGTCTACAGGCAGAGTGTTCAAAGCCCATCCACCTGTACCGGGAAGGACCGGCTGTTGCCTCTTATTCTTTTAACTCAAGGGATGACTGGGCAGTGTGTGGTACTAGAGCGTAAATGTCTGCTAGGTTCGTATAGTACCAAGTTGATGATGATAGCTTATTTATAACGCGCTTAATACCCAGAGGTTTCTAAGCGCGGACCCGGGGATCGAACCTGTGTTGCTCCATGTCGTCTTGCTTCAAAGGCGTGCACGCTGAGCTATCCTCCTGAGTTCTGTTTCAGATATGATGATGCTTACCCGCAGACGCACTTGTGCATCAGTGTGATTGCTTTAAAGAGCACCATCACAGCCACTGGTAGCCAGTGTAGTTCTTTCCTTGTACTGGTTATGTGCTCTCTTCTTGATGTATTATTGACAATTCTAATTGCCTCGTTTTGTATTAATTGGAGCTTCTGGATACTGTCCTTACTCTCGCCACTAAGTAGTCTAATCCCATGGAAATACAGGACAAATGAAAAAAGGAAACATTCTCAAAATAATATTTGGCAGAGGCAAATATATGTTTTCACTTGAGGGTAAGGATGGGGAGAGAGAAAGGGGGCCAAATGATCAGATGGGATCTTTGGGGAGGGCAGTAGAGTTTTGGGTCAGCTAATGTTTATTTTACCATGGGAATAACATTGCAAGATGTGTTCAGGAAAAAAGAAAGTGTGTCATGCGAAAGAGGATCATTTTGGATGGTCAGGAGAGAATTGCACAGTGAGGGAAGGGGTGCAGACCTAAAATAGAGGCAGGGGGACATGTTGAGTGTCAAAGGGATGGGCAAGACTTATACATTTTTGAGTTTTTGCATTACTGCAAATGTTTTTGTTTCTGTGGGAATGATTCCTGGTGAAATACAATGCAGAGTAAGGCTGGGTATGGGTATTTTTGTGCAGGAATTCATTGGGGAAAAATACCACTAAATATGGGAGAGGGAATCAGCCATTCCCAGACATGGCAATTTACAACCGGAGGAAATAGGGATCAAGCCCAGTGGGTCATGGTATTTTAGCCTTAGCCAAATTGATAAGGCCATGTTTGTTGGGACCTTGTTATTTACATGGGAGTGGGAGTTGGTGCAGGTTGGATCCCATGGGTAAAGGCCAATGCGCATTGTGAAGTGCAAAGGAAAGGTTGACCTTCTTTTTCGGACTTTGTTTTTCAGTTTGCAATGTAAATAATGAAAATTGCAAGCAATGGATCTCTTTGCATCTAAGTGCAGCACAAGTGTCACAATAGGTTTGTTATATCCCTTGAAATAGACAAAGAGGATTTTGAACTCCGAAGCACCGTTTTTCATGATGTAGGCTCTGATGTTATCTGTGTGCTCTAGTTTCCAGTGATGTCATCAATGATGTCATTGGTGTCATTGGTGCTGTAATCTGTGATGCAGTCAGTGTGCTAATGGGCTGCATAACGGGCAGCTCAGAGCTAATGTGGCACAGCTTCCAAAGCCTGCTGATTTTCATGGGTTTTGTTGCTTTGAATTTTTTAACCTTAACTGTCTCTTACTGCTTGTTGCATGAGACCTTCACCTTAAACTTAAAGTTGATTCAACTAAAGTTTTTTCCACTGAATTTTGAGGTTTCTCTTGCATTGAACTGTATCAACTTAAATCTCTCTTAACTAACGTTTCCTCACATAATATGTATATAAATGTACATGTGTTTATATATGTGTACAATATAAAGATTGTATATGTATATGCACAAACACATATATATGCATGTAAACACACACACATATATATATTCATGTAAACATACATAAATATTGTAAGGGTGCAGAAAAAGGCAACTGACCAGGAGGTGTCATGGTGGTTGGCAAAGGTTTTAATTAAAATCCAATTACTAGCCATCCCTAACTCTAAGAGGGGCTTCCCTGCCTCAAACTAAAAACCAAAGGGTCTGTCAAAATGTTCTTAACTAAAGAAATCACTGTCCTAAATCAAAACATTGCCTCTATCCCTTACATTATAATCAAAGAGTATTAATCAAAAGTAAAGATCTCTCGCCAGGAGAATCACTCCCTTCTAACGGTGCTTCAAAAGACAGTCTCTTCAGGACTCCACAATCAATACCAGGTGGAATGACTTCTTTCCCCTTATCATGGTTTACAAACAGTTCCAGACGTCGACAGGTGGGGGGTGACTCTCTTCTCCTGGCTTCACTGCTAATCGTCAAGCTCGATCCAGGGGAAATGGCTCCCTTCCCCTAGATAATGGTTTCACCAAAGTTCCAATTGGGTCCATGGGGAATGACTCCCTTTCCCTGGATGTTAGTAGCAACAAAGTTTCAATTGTGTCCACAGGGAATTATTACTTTCCCCTGTATGTCTAGTTTCAACAAAGTTCCAATTTGGCCAGGAGGAATGACTCTCTTCCCCAGGATATCTAGTTTCAACAAAGTTCCAGTTAAGATCAGGGTGAATGGCACCCTTCCCCAGTCTCCTTAGGTAACTTTAGCAACAGTTCCAGACTCTCCTTAACCTGTCAGTGGTCTTTTCTCTACCACTGTTTAGAGGATTCGTCCTTCCAATATTTCCCTTACATTTATTTGGGTCCCATACCCTGTTTGCTCCCCACTTCTTGTCAGGCCCATTTGGTTCACTCTCCTGCCAAGTACTGCCATGAAAGAGGTTGACATATGCTGATATTGCTTACTTTGGTTTGAGTCCCAGGCCCGGATTGTTGTCCTTTTGTCATCAGGCCTTCTTGGTTAACTCCCATGCCAACTACTGCCACAAGAAAGATGACTCAGATCAACATAAGCTTCACATCTGTTCGGGCCCTAGACCCTTGGTTCTCCTCCCTTCTCACTAGTCCCACTTGAGAGGCTCTCTTCCCAAGTACTAACACAAAGAAGATGGTTCTTATCGTTATAGATTTCACCTTGTTTCGGGTGTCAGACCATTCATTATCTTCCCTTCTCGCTAGGCCCACTTTTGTGACTCTCTTCCCAAGTACTGCCATAAGGAAGATGTATTGTGTCTTTATCCCAGTGCGGTTTGTCTCTATCCTGCACCTCCACTCCCCTACTGGTCCCCGCGATGTACCTGTTACCTTCGTTGTCTCTGTGACTTTGCATCTTCTTGACGTCTGCACTGGCGTCTCTGGTTTTTAATGCTCTTACTCCACTTATCTTCTTCCTGGTCTCCTCACTGATCGTGTGAGTGTTGTTACTGGACCACAACCTGGACCTGCTCCACAACACTGGACAAAGGACTCCCATCATCAGCCTCTTGCTATCGGGAGCAGTATGCTCTCAGCTATCCCACTGCGTTCTCTGCATCTCTTTCCGGCTGGATTGTCATTCATGCTGGTCTGTGGTTCTCTTTCTCAAAGTCCTTTGTCTGTTTGTATGTAATTCATAGTATGACTTCCCCACGAAAATCTATATAATTTCTGTATCATTTCTGAGCAATTCTTCATGGCTCCTGGTAGCCACCTTGTCTCAGTACTGGACTTGCTGGTAATTCTCATGCTTTGGGTGACCTTTTTCATGCCAGTACTGGAGTTAGTCATACTATCTGTATGAGCAATCTTCTTTGTCTCAGTAGATATAACTGGTATAATGTTACAAAAACAAAAACAAGTGTTATCAAGGGGGGGGTTGGTGGAAAGGTGGCAACAGGCTTGAGAGAGTTAGGTTTGGGGAGTTTGTGCAGACTTTTACACAGGTGGTTGTCCTTATCCCCAGGAGGGGAGTCCCTCCCCATGAGTTCCTCCTGCATTAAAACCACCACTAGGGGGAATATTGTGGGGAGGCCTCAGTGATGAGAGAAAGTGAACTGTCACAATATATACATTGGTTTATAGTGACTAAGTTGAATTCAAAAAAGTCGAATGCAAAAATGTCGGAAAAAAAAATTTCGAATGTGTTTTTAAAAAAAAATGTTTTTCTAATAGGGGGGGTTCCCCCCCAACCCCCTGTTTATTTTTACTAGCTAAAGCCAAAAAAAATACAAATTAAAAAAAAACACATTCGAATTTGTTTTTCAACATTTTTTTGTTTTCAACATTTTTGGATTCGACTTTTTGCATTCAACATCATGACTGGCTACCATATACATTATGTAGACAATTCTACAGTTGTTACATGTTTCAGCACCCTTACCTCAGATTCCCCCCATTGATATGATTCATGTACTCATGGCCTGAGCAACTCCCAAGTTAAGGTCGTTGTCACACCCAGTTCTGTTGCCTGTTAGATATTTTATGAATACAATTTTGATTTCTGCTAAGTAAAGTAACACCTACTTTTGCAACAATCCCAACCCCAAAAAAGAGCCTGGAGTTGGGGTTATCATTCTGTTTGTATTACAAATGTCAATTCAAAACCAACAGTGGTCCTCTAACATTTTGATGGTCACAGGATGGGAATCTTGTTTACCAAAAGGAAAATAAACTGCTTGCAAGGATCTAACTAAATCACTAAACACATGTAAACTTTCGAATAAATCAAAGCTTTACATATCTATATATCGATTTTTGGGCAGCAAAAATAATGTTTTCTCTAATGCAACATAATTCACTACATAGGTTGTAGGCGACCTATTGATGATGTAATTTCATGAAAATATGTAGTTGACAGTATGACTCGAAGTATGTTCCAGGAAACCACTGAGGTGACTTAATGTTGAAATAATATTGAATGCTGAATGAATTTGGTTTTGTGACAGCTCACACAAAACAAACTGTTTCACTTGGCAAGCTGGTTGGAGAGGGCACTATCTATGCACACATGGAGTAACTCAAAGACTGGAAGTCTGCTATGAAGGCTCATGTAATAGACGGATGATGTGTTAAGTTTGGTGGTACTTGACAAGGGGCCTGATTTGCAAACGTGTTTTTCAATGGGCACCCTGTATTGAAAATGATTTGTAAGTCAGGTCCTAGGCCTCTTTTGCACCGAGTGGGTGTTTATATTTAAAAGCTGATATCCCAATCCTGTCTAATTTCCTATATGTGCATGCTTAGGTGTGAGATGGGTCACACAAAAGTGGCCATTTACGAACCCGTTCGTCCCTTCCTTGCCTGCTGTCGCCATTGCTTTCCTAATAGCTTTCAAACGTCCTACTTGTCATTATATTCATGCATGTGGATAAACAAGGAAGCTTTGGGAAGAGGATCAAACGTTTAATGTTAGGTTCATGTTCCTCGTGATAGCATTTTTGTGGGCAATTACTAGATTACCTTGTGGATTATAGTCAGTTGATAACACCAATATGTTTTGTTGTGTAAATGTTACATTATTCTCGGTGCTATTCCTGGTAGGAATGCAGTAAAGACGCCATTAAAACACAATTAAAACATACATTTGAATGAGTCCTTCTGAATGCTGTATGCGGAACAGCACTCAACCCTAAACACACTTGCTGGACACACCAATCTCCACATTAGGCTTCCATGGTCCCTTTTTTCTTGGTTCCTATATTACTGCAAGCATATTGTGATCTGTAATTTGAATGAAGCGCGTCGAACACATTCAAAATATAGTACGTTACCAGATTAGGTATCTCTCACGGAAAACAGAGGAAATCCAGTTGCATACTTTGCAACTGCAGTGCAACTCTTGAAGTGACTTTGCAGGCTCATCATTAATCATGGGACATGTGGGATGGCATGTATAATATTGTAGGAGCCTTGCAGATGTGGGGTATGTATAGCTTACATATGTCATGTTATGTTATGTTAAAGGGTATTTATAGCATGCACTATCACCACCTGAGTAGTCTCCTGCCATTCTGGTGGATCTGAAAAGCCAGAGGATAAGGTGTGCCGGGGTACGTTAGTATGACTGAGCGGGAAAAATCACAAGAGAGCTGTAATGTGATCTTCGGTTTAAACCGTTTGCTCATCGTAGGTGTGAATTTCCGGTCGGCTGTTGTCATCTGCTGTTGAGCGAGGTAATGTGTGGTTTGTTTCATTGTTGTGATGCAGTGAAGTGTGTGCAGTTTGTTGTGCTGTAGAGGTTTTGATGTGTTTAGAGTTTAAGAGGTGTAGGCAGAGGGATGAGTTTTTTAGTGGGGTAGGTTAGTGGTGATACTATATTTTAGCCCCTCAATTTTGACCACCTGCAGCACATGTCCCTGCCAATGTCATGCATTGTGATGTGCTAGGTGTCTCATTCATATTTTCTGTGCAGAGTTGTTGGTTGTTAGCAGAGCTATTTATTGTTTATACCTCCCCCCTCATGTTTCAGACTAATGGATGTCTGCATCGCTTTGTCCCTGGCCACAGCCAGGTGTGCCGCCACCATCAGCCTTGGGCCCCTTGATGGCAGGGGGACCTCTTTCCTGTGCCCTTGAGCTCCCTGGGCCCTGTAGTTTATCTGTTCGGTGATCGCTCTTTCCCCTTTAATTCTAATGCCCTCTGTCTGTGGTTCAACTTAGGTCAGTCTTATCCCTCTCCTTTGTTTCCGGTTGGGCCCTCTACTTCCACGCACTTTATCGTGGTCTGGCCTAGTCCCCATCTTACCATTTGTGTGTTCATTCCATGGGGTGTGGGTGTTGATAGATCATTTTTGTCCAGTTCTGAGTTAAAGATCCAGGTTTTTAGGAGTTTTCTAAATTTTAGAAGGTCCTTCATGGTTCGTAGTTCTCTCGGGAGGGATTTCCAAAGTTTCACGGCTAGGCAAAAGACTCCTGATCCACCAAGTTTTGTAGTATATGGTTTAGGTTCCAGGCAGATGTCGTCGCTGGATCTGAGTGTTCTTGTCGGCAGGTAAATGATGATATTCTTTTGTATGAATTCTGCTCCTTGGCCATGGATTGTTCTGTGTTTTATGCCCATTGTTTTGAATGTAATTTGTTTTTTGACTGGCAGCCAATGTAGCATTTTTAGTGCTGGAGTGATGTGGTCCCTTCGTGAGAGTTTGAGGAGAAGTATGGGCGCTGCGTTTTGTATGCATTGTAGTTTCTTCATTAGATAATATGGCTTTCTGCGGTACAGGCTGTTGGCATAGTCTATCGTGGACATGATCGGCGAGATTATGGCTATTGTTTTGTGCATGAAGGAGAGGAATGGTAGAATCTTTTTGATCATGTATAGGTGGAAGAAGCATTTCTTGATTATCACATTTACTTGTGGTTCTAAGGTTAGCTCCTTGTCCATTAGGATTCCAATATTTTGACAATTCTGGATGGTGTGGGCACTGGTCCTAGTTCTGTGGGCCATGGGATGTACTGGTTGCTTCCTTGGTTTTTGTATATAATCATGATTTCTGTCTTGCCCGAGTTAACTTTGAGGCTATTTGTGTTCATCAATTCGTAAAGTTCTTTGAGACAGTCTATTAGTGTTGTGTTCTTCTCTTGTGCATCTATGATTTTGTAGATGATTTGGGTGTCATCTGCATAGTTGTAGCAGGTGAATCTGTGCCTTTTGATGGGGTTGATTAGTGGAGTCATGCAGATGTTGAAGAGGAGTGGGGATAGGTGGTATCCTTGAGGCACTCCACAGGTGGTGTCCCACGGTGCAGATTTGAATAGATTTATCTATACTGTTTCTGTTCTTTCAGATAGGAAGGACTTAATCCAGAGCAGTGCTGTGTCGATGATCCCTATTTCTTCCAGGTCCTTGATGAGAATGTTGTGGCCGACTGTGTCGTACGCTGTAGAGAGGTGGAGTAGTATCAATGCTGAGTTTGTGTTGGATTCTGCATTGGTCTTTAGGTCATCCCAAATAGAGAGAAGTGCTGTCCCTGTCCCTCTTGTGGGTCGGGAGCAGACTTGTGCATGGTCCAATAGTTGGTGGTTTTCGACTTTCTATATGTTCCAGTTTTTGGTCGTAGACATAGGTCTCTAGTAATTTTGCCAGATGGGGAATGTTTGATATTGGTCTGTAGTTAGAGCGGTCTTTCACATCGCCTGTTCTGTCCTTGAGGAGTGGTTCGATATACGCAGATTTGAAAGCTTGCGGTACTCTCCCCATTTAGAATGATTACTTGAAGAGGTTTCTGTGGTATTCCAGTGGTTTGCCCTGTGTAAGGATTGATTAATAGATGCCCGGTGGGCATGGGTCCATTGGAGAGCCTGCTTTGTTGCTTTGTTTCACCAGCTTGAGGAATTTGTCTCCTGATATTTGGGTGAAGCTCTGCAAATTGTTCTGTGGTTCCAGGGTAGGTTGGGCATGGTTCACGGTCTGGTTGATTGGTCTGCTTTGTATGTTCTGAAGTATGTCAGTGGTTTTATTTTTTTTAAATGGTCGGCAAGATCATCACATCGTTTTTGAGAAGGTACCGAGTATGTTATTGCATCCAGGTGGATTTCTCATCTCATTTACAATGTTGAAAGGTTTGTTCTGGCTGTTGGTGGCTTTTGTGATTTCGTTGTCATAGCATTTCTTTTTGGCTTTGAGAGTTTCCTTTTTGTATGCTCGGATTTGTCTTCGATAGTTTATTTTTTTGACTGGTCGTAGTTTTTCCTCCATTCTTATTCAAATTTCTTGTTTATTTTTTCCATTGTATTGAGGTGGGTTGTGAATCATCTTGCCACTGCTTTCTTTTGCGGTGGGATGAATGGTTTTTCCGGGGGAGATGCTGTCTATTGTTTCGGTGATCCATTTCTGGATTACGTCTGCCTTTACATCTGGGTCTGTTCCGTTCAGGGTTGCAGTTGATGGTTTTGAGGAATCCAATTGTTCTTTTAAGTTACAGCTTCTAGTTTGTTTTCCAAATTGGGGTGCAGGGTTTTTGGGGCTGTTTGGGTGCTTTAGCTGGTAGTTAGATCACAAATGGTAGGATGCCTTTGTCACTCCATAGTATTTGTATTGGTGGCACAGTTGAGTATGGTAGCATTCCAGACATGATGGCACTAGTGGGGCAGAGCTGAACTTGACATATCAGGGCAGTACTTGTGAGTTTAATAACCTTACACGTTATATTATGGAATTATTGGGGCATTTTAGGATTTACATGACAAATTATGACATATAATGGCATCAGAAGCACAGTTGGTGCTATACCATACCACATGGGGACATACTCAGCATCTCTGGGCATTGCTGGGGCATTTGAATGTTGACTTGGCATCCGATAATCGAGACTCAACTACTGCAGCAAACGTTACAATGATCATTCAAAGAGAAATTGAATACAATTCACTTCAGGCGGTCCAGAATAGATCCTTTATGCTCATTTTGGGGTAGGTTGGCACCAGAATGTGGCACAACATGGCATGAAACTATGGTGGCTCCCTGTATAACTTCAAGTGTTGCCTAGTCTTGGGAATGCCTATACGGCCACAGGACCAGTTTAGCAAAATAACCAGGCAATAATGTATTGCCCCATTTTATCACTATGATCTTCCACAGAGTGCAGGCGGTTGCCCCTGATGGGGGGGAGGGTGGCACACATAGAAAGAGAGGGAAATGTCTGCAGGTTTGGTGATTGACAACATGGAAATACCTAACTCCGTAGCACATCAAGTTGTCATTGGAAACAATATTCCTACCAGAGCTAAAAACCCATGTATTACAATCGGGTTGCATTTGTTCTTGAGGGTCCTGCTGCAAAGTTGCATGCTCAGGATTCACGTCTGGGTTTTGGGGTCATGGGCGGGGAAGCGAGATGGGTGTAATGTTATTAAGGTATGCATTTGTCCTGCAATTTAATGTTGTGCACTATGGCACTATGAAGCTGCCTTCATTAGGTACAGGTGTGCCTAATAAATAATGTCCAACTTTCTCTCTAAAACGTGTTTGGCCTGATTCACAGGAGCGTTTTATAATGGCACAATTCCATTGGAAAAGGCTCTGTGTATCAGGCCCATTGACTTTGCTTATGTCTGTTTTTTGAAAGTCACAGCACGTCCAAAGAAATGCAAATAATTATCAATGGCCAAGCATAACTATAATTGGTGCATGACTTATGCAAATTATCAGATGCTTTATTCCTTTTGTGCCACAATGGATAGTTCCAGGAATATATTAGGACACTTGCTTATAGTGTCTGTATTTTCTTCTAATCTCAGTCCTGCAAGGCTTGTGCCGCTGGCAGCCGTGATAGATTTTGATAGCTGCCAATGCTGAAACTGCATTTAGGCCAGAAAACCTGACTCATCCCAATTACTTATTCTACAGGAGTGCTTAGACCCATTTCAGTGGCCAGCTCCTTATTGGCCGGTAGCCCAGAATACCAGCTCTGCCCCTTCCCTGACCTGTATAGTGCAGCAGAATCCCATTAAGGACTGTCTTTGCTGATATGGAAAGCATTACTTCTGATTTGAAATCCAATATGTTGAAGTGGGAGAATGGAAAACCAGACTCCCGTCCTTCACCTCTCGCGCTTGGCCTAGAGGGTCGCGGCCCAGACACCCGCCACGAGAAGAGTTTGCCCATTTACCAGATGACCAAATACCCTGGTACAGAAACATACGGATGTGTCCATCTGCCTGCCCAACAGCCCGCACTGGCCATGCCGACACCTGCGGCACGGACCAACTAGACTGAAATCTACACATCGTTAGAGATGCCATGACGACCTAGATAACGGGAAGCACCGCTGAACTATTATACACGCTGAACATTTCCACACCAATCTACACGAAGAACATACTCAGTGCTCTGACGTAGGCGACAGGCTTATTCACGGACGTGCATCTTTATTATTTTTACATAGGCTTTCAGAATGCAGAAACGCAAGACGCACCATGAGCTCATTTATAACGCTTGCTCACGCTTCTCTTGAAACCCGTTACCATCATGAGAGATATAATGGAAACACGATACTGGCCATGAAACTGTATGCCACTATAACCTAAAGCATCCATGCACTAAATGGATTACTCGTGCACCAGGCCCAAGTAGGCCCCAAGCAAGAGTTCCCGTGGACATTAACAAAGCAAAAGTCAGGTTGCTGAGCCTGCAGAAAGAACCCAGTGGAGCAACCAGCCAAGGTCGTAATGTTGCAAACCCACAGTCAAGAAACAAATCTTCAAAGGCACGATGTTGCAACCTCGCACTCCACGTACCAATGTTAAAATCATATCTGCAAATTAAACCAGACATACAGTGGAAAAACAATATTAATTGTGCAGAATTATGCCTCAAACACGGTCCCTCCCCACGTGACCAAGCCGAACCTGACGAGATGCCAAAACCCAGGAGAGAAAAGGCGTCTGGGTACCTCGCTACGAGACGCAGGCCGACATACTTGAAAGGCTCAATGGACACCTGCTACAGTGGGAACGGTCAGTCTCCCACCTATGAATAAATCCTCACATTGCCTGCACGTACCCATACTGAAACACTGTTGCAACCACAGGTGCACCGTGTGCTGGGAACAACGGTGGTCCCAGGCTGGGGAGCTCACGGATGCACCAATCAGAACATGAGGTTCTTATCTCAGACGTCAGTAACGTTAGCCAATCCTCAGGGGTCTTCATGTAACAATTCTTATGTATCTAATTGTAGGGACAACCCAGATATACCACCTGACTACACCTTAACCACTAATATCATTCTCTATAGGCGTACTATACTAACCCCACCACTCGAGCAACCAATCAAGAGTGGCGATAGGTTCTTTTGGTAACTTTTTGGAATGACGCAAGTAGCGCGTCATAATGTAGTAAAAAGGGCCTGCGAGCCCCACTATTGTGTGTGTGTCAGGACGAACGCGTGCGCTCCTTGACCCATCCCTGCCGTTTGCATAATAAACGACAGAAGTTGCCTTGCTCCTTGTGTGTGCCTCATACTCTGTCTCGATCCGAGATATACACGGGAGGAGTTGGGGCCTCCCTGCCCGGAGGTCTGCGGACGGCCCGGCCGACCCCGGCAGAATCCCCCCCGACAAGTTGGAGGCACTGCTGAGATCTGTTTAAGATCGACTTTTATTTTTTATTTTTCCAGGCACTCCCGTTGCGGGGAGGCCCGGCGGCGCGGCCCCCTCTGCCGTTGCCCCCTTCTGAGGACTACAGGACCATCGCGGAGCTGCGAGAGGACCGGACAGCGCAATCCGGATATTGGCCCTCGGGAGCCGGTTGAGAAGTATCCCGCCCGCGGTCGGCGAGTGTCCAGACGTGGTCCAGACGAGGGGAGGTGGCGAGCCGCTTGGAGGGGTGCACGCAGTCGAGCGGCCCTGCATCGAGGGAACTTGGTGAGCATGACACGCACAACAAGCAATGCGAAATTGTGAGGGAGGGGGCGGAAGTAAATAAGGGAGGAGGGAGGTATTGTAAAAAGGTGGGGTGAAGGTTTAATTGAGTGATGATAATGGAATGAATGGTAGTGAATTGAGTGCGAGAGAAGGCGGCTAACGTTACGCGAAAGAGGGGGGCAGGGCACGAGAACAACACGTGCAGACGCTCGCAACAAAAAGCTAACGTTACGCGAAAGAGGGGGGCGGGGCACGAAAACATCACGTGCAGCCGCTCGAAAGACACTGATTGGCCTAAATCGCGACTACGTGTGAGGGTGGGTGTGTGTGGTTTCCTACGATTTGACATTTATCATTCAATGAGTAGATGAGGTTCCCTATTGTTCGAGCAAGAAACTCGATAGGTAGATGAGGTTCCCTATTGTTCGAGCAAGAAACTCGATAGGTAGATGACGTTTCCCTGTGGGGGTGGCTAGTTACGTAGTTGCCCAAAACGGAAGATAATTGGCTGGTTAAGCCCTCCTGTTGAGGGGCGTATCACACGCGAGGCGACGCAGCGTGCGCAGTCCGGTTATAGTATTGATGAGATTACCTTGTTCCAGGAGAGACAGGAAGACAGCTGTAGGGTTAGCGGGGTAGATTGCAAGTGTATTTTGAATTTAAAGAACATAACACGAATATACCAGTAGTTCGAAGAAATAGGTGACGTCACCAGTAGGGATTTAGTAAGATATCGTGAACACAAGAAGCTTTGGGTTTGACATTGGTGGGGAAGAGAAACATGATAAAGGAGCGGACACGGAGATAAACGATAAACGAGTGGATCAAAGAGGAGAAGGGGAAGGGGGCGTGGCTGCGCACGGAGAACGCCGGCCACGGCAAGTGTAAAGGTGGGAGGAGAACGGGGAAAAAGGACGACTGTGTAAGATCGTCGTAAGGGGTACGCAGCTGCAGGGGGCTGCGTGCGCTTCGGCCGCAGGGGGCCGTAGGGGAAGGAATATAATATAACATCATAAATATATTTGTTTTATAATTTTTTTTTTTTTTTTTTGTGATTATTATCATTGCATAAATTGTCAAAGGATTGTCGTAAGTCCCCACACTTGCGGGGCAAGGTAAGCAATAAAAGGTTGTATGTTGCAAACTGGTAGCAAGGGGAAGGGTAAGAAAGGGTGCGCTAGTATGTCATACGGGAGAGGGTTGGGAGGGTGGGGGAATACCCTCACTACCCCACTACAACATATATGCACCACACTGCCACCACATAGGGAGAAGTTAATTAAGTACAGCATAGAGTGGACCCAGGGGACGGACAACAAAATGTTGACACCATGGCCGCCTAATGGTAGCTTTGACCCATATGCCCAACATTCACTATTAAACCATCTGCACAATACATACAAGGGGAAGAAGTTGGCAAACCATGTGGAGGTGTTTAACTTATGGAGGATGTTCCAGGGGTCTAGACCAGGACCAAATGGAATGTTCACTATGGGGGAAACACCGGAAGAAAAGGAGATTAAGAAAGAAGGAACGGATGGGGAAAAGGAGAGTGAAGGAACAAAGAATATGGGGAATGAAAAACTGGGTGGAGGAAAGGTTGATAAATTAGCTGACATAAAACAGGAACCGAGCAATGAGATACCCTTAACACCGGGAGTGAAAACAGAGGGGGGAGGGTTGTACCCTTTAAGAGAATTAGGAGAAATAAAAGGACAGTTAAGGGCGGCTGAAGGATACTCAAACCCGGCATACAGCCCTCCACCATATGTGGCTCATGGAAAGATACCAATGGGGGACGGGAGGAGAGAAGAGCAGACTGTAGAGATAGGAAACGATGAGTGGGTAGCTGCACAGATATTGTTGAAATTACGAGGATCACTAACTGGAGAGGAAAGGGAGGCGGTAAAGAGAACAAACGAGGATAGTGAAAGAGAGAGTGAAATGAGGGGAGAGGAGCTGCTACGGCAGAAGGAAGAGATTTTGGAGGAAAGATTAGCTAAACTAAGGGATGAGCAGAATGAACTGATAAAACAACTTGAGGGGGAGGAAAGAGAGAGAGTGAGGAAAAGGAAAGAAGATAAGGACGAATTGGAAAAATTAAGGGAGCAAAGTGAGGAGAGAAAGAGGGAAGCTGTAAGGGTAAAAGCAGCAGCAGAAAGGGTATCAAGAGTAGTGATGAGGGAGAAGAAGAAGGAAGAAGAAGAAAATGAAAAGGAAATGGAAATATGGAGGAGGAGGATAATATCAGAGACAGCTAAAAAATATGAAGAGGGGAAGGTAATAGAGAGTATAGTAGAAAGAGAAAGGGTGAAATGGGAAAGGAGGAGAGAGGATGAAAGGATATTGGAAGAGATGAGCAACGAAGTAATGGAGGAATTAAAAAGGAAAAGAGAGGAAAATAGTAGGGAGATGGAGGAGAGGAGTGAAGGGGAGAGAGAAGAGAGTAAGAGGGAGAGTGAAAGATGGGGAGAAGTATATAAAAATAGAGAGGTAGCAACAACGTCAGCACTAAGGGGAACAGGTGGTAACAACGGAAAGGAAGAGGGAGACCTAATAGACTTAAAAACTGTAACAATAAAAGGAAAAAAGGCAGAGTGGGGGGCGCAATTTATGAATGATTTTTGTAGTGAGGATGGAAGGAAGAGTGAAAGGGAAAGCTTAGATAAGCTATACCTCACTAGAACAAACATAGATTCGCCATGGGTGAGTAGAAGATGGGAGGAGCTGGAGAGAAGTAAGGAGGAAGTGAAAAGAATGGGAGAAACACAAACTAACGAACACACGCCACCGACGCTCACCAACCAACACACGCCACCCACATCACCATCACGCTCTCTAACGCCACACCCCACATGTTCAACAACTGCACGCTCTCTGCACAGAATAAAGCTCGCACCCTTCATGGACGAAGTTACACCTTATGCATGTCGGCTTAGGGACCTCCCTAGTCGCAGGCAAGACAGGCAAACAGACGTGCCAATATTGAACACAGGAAAGGATGAAAAAAGGGGAAAGGAAGAAGAGGGAGGTAGGAGAAGAGGTAGTAAGGAAGGATTTGAAGTAGTAAAAGGAATGGGGGAAGAGGAGGGGTGTGAAGAGTTAACATCATGGAGCATAAAGGATGACACAAGACAGAATGTAATGCCACTGCTGGAGAGAGGAGGGGTTAGACCACAATATGTACCTTGGAAACATACGGATAAGGAAAACATAAAATGTAGGCTCCCATCATTAAGTGGAGGTGCGGGTAAATGGATATATGAAATGGAAAAACACACCGCAGGACAGAAACTAGCAGTGGGAGATGTTAAGGGCCTGTTAATATCAATATTAGGGGATAGAGCGGATGACATTTGGAAAAGAGCGGGATTCCATGGGGTAACAATAACAAACACATCGCATGATGGAGCACCATTTGCAAACTGCAGACATGCGCTATGGCAGGCACTAAGAGTGCAGTACCCAGACACATCAGACATAGGAGCCATTACTTCCCGTAAGATGGGTGAGAACGAGGATCCTGTTGATTATATCCAGGATATTCAAGAGAAGTGGCGCATGGAAACTAGAGAACAATGGGACAAAACACCAGCCATATTTTATCATATACTAGTACAAGGGCTCCCAGAAGGAGTTCAGAGACAATTAAAGAAAGTAGTGGGGATGGAAGCAAAACCATGGCCGGAAATACAACTGACTATAGTACATCACTGTAGAACATGGCAAGGAAAAATGAAACAAAAGGAAGAGGACAGGAAAACAGAAGAGGCCAAATTAGTACAGAAAAAACTTACTAAATATACCATGGAAGGGGCGCTAATAACTGCGCCAACACCAATGGCCCAAAGCCCAACGCAAGTAGTGGCTGCACAAAATCCAGCTCAAATAGCGCCTCCACAAGAGGTAATAGAGCAAGTGCTGCCTCTGCAATCACACGCACAGAACATGGGAGGAGGGTACCCAATGCAAGGAGCTGGGTATTATAATTATAATAGAGGGAGAGGAGGGTTTATGAGGGGAAGAGGATACGGATATAATACCCAACAACAGGCTGGGGGACTCAGAAATAATTACCAGACAGGGCAACCAGTATACCAGGACAACACAGGGAACTTCCCATGGCAAAACAGGGAACCACCCGTGTGTTGGAGCTGCGGACTATTAGGACACATGTCACGTACATGCAGGGTCAGGCCAGGAACACCAGCATGGAACGAACAAGCACAACATAGGACATCACAAGAACAGCAGGGCATACAACCACAGCAGATGTCACCACAAGGGAGTGACCAACACTATTCCCTACCACAACAACAAATAAAACAATACCTGCCACAAGTAACTGGTGCAGCGTTAATACAACCACCACCACAACCTGAACGAACGCAATTGGGTGGGGTGACGGTGTTAGGGCACAACCCTTACACAGGGAATGGCCAGTCATTGTACCCCCAATAGGACAGCCCACAGACGGCCTTGGTGTGTCCCATCCTGTCAGTAACACCTAATAGTGCGGAGGAGCCACGCATAGAGGTAACGATAGGTGACAAAAAATTATCATTCCTTGTTGACACCGGGGCAACCCGGTCTTGCATAAGGGAAGGTAAGTTTAAGATGTCAGGCGAAGCCATGAACACACAAGGGTTTTCTGGGGCTAAAGGGTTGGTTCCATTTACTGATAACGTTCCGCTATCTATTGGAGATTACGATCTGTCAGTACCACTTTTGTATTATAGTGCCTCACCAGTAAACATACTGGGGAGGGACATAATGAACAGATTAAATATGACGATCTCCTTTACAGAGGATGGCATAATTTGCTCTACTCCAGGGATTAACATGCTTGCAGCACGACAGATTTTGCAAGCATACTGTGGACAGATAGCGATCAGGGCGGAGCCGGTAGACGGCGAGCTATTCCAGTACGGAACAGACATGGCATTTGCATGGATGCCAGGGATAGGAGGGAAAATATGGAGGAGACCAGCAGCCTATCTATTCCGACCAGAAACACCAGCTAATGAACTGGAAGGGAAGGTCATTGCAGTGGACATTGAGAGCATTATTGCAACAGCTGATTATGTTGCTGTGCACGCCCAAGATAAAGAAGGGAGAGCATGGAGGGCGGTGATAGCACTAGCAGAAGGATGTAGGCTGACCCAGGTGTCAGATGAAGAGTTGTTTTCAGAAGAAAAGGAGGAAAATGAAATGGTGTTCATGATGAGTGTAGAAATGTGGCTAACAGTGGCTCACAAACAAGTGGCACAGAAAATTGCAATGGCACTTGAGGCACCCGCTGGCACACCAGTCCCATTTTTTAAAGAAGATATGTCAAAGGTGCCAAAATCATTATGGACTATTAGCCCTTATGATGTAGGATGCATTAAAAGCATAGGGGGTGTAAAGATAAAATTAAAAAAGGGTGCCATACTACCAAGAGTGAAACAATACCCATTGTCAAGAGAGGCAGATGAGGGCATATACGAAACCATAACAGCCCTTATAAACAATGGCATATTGGTCCCCTCAGAATCCCCATGCAACACAGCTGTGTACCCGGTGCGCAAGGCTAAAGGAGGGTCTTGGCGGTTCATACAGGACCTCAGACCGTTGAACAACATAGTAGAAGCAGAGTATCCAGTAACAGCAAACCCGGCCACAATTTTGTGTGGCATTCCAGCAGAAGCATCACGGTTTACAGTGATTGACCTTAAAAATGCTTTTTTCTCAATACCATTACACCCAGACTCACAAGACTTGACAAGCTTCACTTACCGAAATAGGAAGTGGAAACATACCAGATTACCACAGGGATATTGTGAATCACCTTCAATTTTCAATAGGGTAATACAGATGGATTTGGGTAACGTTGAGTTGGAAAGCACAGTGTTACAGTATGTGGATGACATAATAATTTGCAGTACAAATGAAGATAAATGTAGAGAGGACTCATTAAAAATGTTGACGATATTGGCTGAAAAGGGGTACAAGGTAGACATGGAAAAGATACAATACTGTCAGGAACAGGTACTTTACATTGGCCAACTGATATCACAATATGGAAGAAGGATTGCACCACAAAGAGCACAGGCAATATCAGGCACTCCCGTGCCACAGACTGTAAGAGAACTGCAGCAATTTCTGGGACTGTGCAACTACTGTAGAGCATGGGTATTTGATTACAGCTCTTACATAGGACCCCTGCTTGAGGGTTTGAAGGAAGCAAATAAAGGGGAGAAAAAGTTGGGATGGACTATGGAAATGAAGGAGGCATTTGATGAATTAAAAGAAGCGATATCAACTGCTCCAGTACTAGCATCCCCAGACTATGAGCGACGATTTTTTATATTTTCACATTGCGACTCAGCAGTAATGAAAGCAGTATTGGCCCAAAAGACTAGCATGGGCTATAAACCAGTAGCATTTTACAGCGGTCACTTAGATCCAATAATGTTAGGACAATTCTCTTGCGAACAAGGTCTTGCTGCAGCTGCATTTGCAGTAGAAAAAGCATCATCAATAACTATGGGGTGTCCAACTACACTATTTGTAGAACATGCACTATTTGCGATATTGAATAAACCTAAGTCCACACTGACGACACAGAGGGCAACAGGTTATGAGATTATTTTGTCCAAAGCTGAACTGGCAATTGTTAGATGTAGCACGGTTAACCCTGCAAGGTTCTTAGCAGAAGTAATTGAAGAGGGAGATTACGCCCACGACTGCACCCAAGTAACTGAGATGTACTCATGTACTAGGAAAGTTGAAGAAAACGCACTAGAGGGAGGTGAGCTTTTGTTTATTGATGGGTCATCAACTATTGATCAAGGAGACGGGATAAGGAGGACTGGGGCAGCAGTAGTACAAATGATGGAAGCGCCAGTGTGTGTGGCTATTAAGTGTGTACAATTACCACAGCATTACTCTGCTCAAGCGGCGGAACTGGTTGCACTCATATTGGCACTAAAGGAAAGTTTTAATAAAAAAGTTACTATATATTCCGACAGTGCATATGTTACATCCACTGTCCACTCAGGGCTATCAAAGTGGAGAAGAAGAGGGTTTAGGAGAGCTGACGGCACTCCAGTACAACATGCCCTCTTGTTGGCTGAACTAATTGAAGTAATAAACGATCCCCAAGAACTAGCCCTAGTAAAATGCACAGCACACACCAATGGAGAAGACTATATATCAAAAGGAAATGCAGCAGCAGACGCACATGCAAAATATGCTGCATATTTTGGTGAGATATGGAACCCCACAGACTCACAGAGAGGGAGAGGGAGGGGAATAGCGAGGGAGATGTTAATAAAAGAAGGGTACACCCATCTCCCAGCCACCCAGATTATGGAGTTACAAGCGGCTGCACCAATGGCCGAAAAAGAAGTATGGGTGAAAAGAGGATGCACAATGTCACCAACCGACGCACTATGGCGCCAGGGCGGCACTGGGAAAGTTGTAATACCATTGGCATTGTTAAATACCGCCTTGAACCAATTACATCACCCTGCCCATACAGGCAAAGAAATAATAGCAGCACGAATTAGAGAAGATTGGTTCTGTCCCGAGTTAACATCCCATGTGTCAAATTTTATCAGCAATTGCCTTACATGTCAACAGTTCACGGCCGGTCATACTTTAAAGGTGATAAGAGGTACCATACCCCGACCAGAAGGACCTTTTCGGCACCTCCACATTGACTATGTTGATATGATCAACATTTGTCAAGGCAATAGATACATGATAGTAGTAGTATGCCCATTTTCTAGGTGGATCGAAGCAGGGCCCTGTTCACACCCTGATGCGTTTAGAGCAGCCAAATTTATAGTAAGGGAGGTATTCCCCAGGTGGGGAGTGTGCGAGGTGTTAAGATCAGACAACGGACCCCATTTCGCAAATGAAATGTTCCAGCATATCACATCCCTACTGAACATTAAACACAAATTTGCATGTGCGTACCACCCACAGGCCAATGGTGTATGTGAACGCCTGAATGGCCTATTGAAGGAGGCAATTGCTAAAATACAGCAAACAACAAAGAAAAGTTGGTTGTATTGCCTTCCGTTAGCACTGTTCGAACTTAGAAACAGGCCAGGGTCCGACCACCACCTCACCCCACACGAGGTGGTTACTGGACGCCAAATGCGCCTTCCCCTAACACCAACGTCAAGGGCATTCACCGACCAAGAAAGTTCTGCGAATGTGTTAGGTGATGAAATGTATCAATATGTGTCTTCTTTGATTACTAGCGTTGTGTTTGTGTCTCAACAGCTCGAGCGCACACGGGGCAGGTCCACCAGCAACCAAGAAATAGACGAAAATACAGAATTGGGAAAGGAGAACTTGTGCCAACTTGCCAAAGGTGACCACGTACTACTTCGAAATTTTAATAGAAGGTGGAACCAGCAGAGGTTCACTGGCCCCCATTTAGTAGAGGACGTATCAACAAGAGCAGTAAAACTAAAGGATAAGCGTGCGTGGAACCACCTGCATGATGTAAAAATCTACAAACTGCAGACCCGCCCCAGCGCCAACGACAGGTCCATTGGAAAAACGCCAACAACATCCCCGGCAGCGGAAGAAAACACAACCACAGACAACGACCCAATTGTCCCCTCGGAGAGAATAACGGACGAAGAAAGGGGTGATCCCCACACTGCCCACCCCATGGTCACACGTTCAAAGAGTAAAACTGCTCCCGCCATCTGAGCAAACCCCCCCCCCATTGACTACTAAATACAATTGTAATAAAAACTAAGGACTTCGCTTGCACCAATACACATGTAAACACGTGAATGTTCTCTTTTTCTCTCGCACATACAGGAGCTGCGTAATATTGTATTGTTAAGAAAAGTTATCTAACAAATTCAGTGTGCAGGCGTAGATGGTGCTGCCAGATGATAGTTACCCAGAAGAATTGTCACACCAATTTGTATACGAAATAAAAAGGCCAACATACTTAAAAAAGAAAAGGGTACGTGTATACTACACGGCCTTCCTCCTGGCCATAGAAAATTACATGCCCCACCTCCGCCCATACTTGCCGGTCTTGAGAGACCGATCACTTAGAGTAGCGTGGGAGCAACTCTTCACCTGGGCACTGAATGACTATTTGATAGGGAGAGCTTAATGAAACAAAACTAACATTTAATAACAAGCACTTTTTGAGAATTTTTAGGCGGGCAACTTTAACGTCGCAAGAATACGCTGCCAGGACTGCAGCAAGGTAAGAGCAAAAATGTCGGTGAGGTTAGCATATGTAATAAAAATAATAGGGATTTTTATGATCACCGGAGTTTTGGCTGCCTCTGTATGGCAGTACAGCTATGCTATGAGTTTTTTTGCTGCACCCAAACCTAATGTACCCCACCTCCCTGCTGCAACAGGTGTTACGTCAGGTGGTAACAGTAACAATGAACAAAAGCGAAATAAAGTTAAACGCAGCACATACTCAGACAATAAAGGTATTGATAATTATGTACAAGATTCAGCACACGTCACAAACAACATATGGTACCAGCACATGACCCGCATTGGTAAGCAGACAACTGAGGATAGCTGTTACGTTTGCTCATTAATACCATACGCCATGAGCGCTTCACGAACATTTGTTGCCACAGAAATAGATGAAAAAACAGCACAGTGCATAATATATTTGGCCCTGTTCCAAACGAAAGGAAGATTCCAAGGAACAGTAGTGCACATGACATGGAAAACACGAGACTCATACCCATATGAAAACAACTTCCTCAAGACCTATCTGAGTTATCACAAGACCAGTTTACATGCTGAAGCATTCAGATACATAACAAGTGGCCCTGAAAAAGGAGAAACAAAGAAGGTAACACTGCAGTATCTACCATGTGATTGGTACGCCACGGAAGTTCCGGGTAAACAAGGATGCTGGGAGAGGCCATTACTGACGATAACAGGAAAGGTGTTCCTGGGTACCAGCTAGGAGATAGGAGTGGTTGGCAGCAACATGGTAACAAAAGAAACTATCTCAACCATCCAGACACACAATCATCGATGTTGGACGACATGGATCAAGTATGTACCAATGCTCACGTGGGTAGAAGAAGATGAAGACCCGATAACTATATTACCATTGACTGCGCCCAAAGTATGTTACCAGCATAAAGGAGAGGTGGACGTGGGATATAACACCAATTGTGCAAGTGTGATGGAGTTACCTGAGGGGGGAGCGGGAACAGCAGTAATAATGGACCATTATTGGGCCTGCGGAGAAAAGGCATATCATACACTGCCTCCCCTGTGGAGTGGTGTGTGCACAATGGTACACGTCAATGTACCATCACTAGTGGTACCTAAGAAGCATGTCGATGTGGCGAAATTTCCGAAAATGGATGAAGGAGACAGGAGAAGAAAGAGATCTGCACCACTCCAGAAGGAGCAAGAAAACAGGACCAACAGCAATAATACTGTCCTAAACAGGAGAAAAAGACAAGGAGAGCCATTAACAGGAAATTATCTGTGGGGAAGGTCGGAAACGGAACTAACCTCAATACCGCCAGAACACAGACTATTCAGCAGAGCAGCAATGTTCTTCTCCTCAATAATACATCCGGGACTGCAGGCATACGCAAACGCAAAATGGCTGCAAATAACCAGATGGGAACTAATGATGACCATAAATTCGACAGTAAATGGGTTTAACGCAATTAAAGAGGAGCTGCGAGCTGTAAGGATGGTAGCACTACAGAACAGATATGTATTGGACCTTCTCACAGCAATGGAAGGAGGAGTTTGTGCAAAGATAGGACAATCATGCTGCACGTTCATACCTGCCAACGATGCCGACAATGGTACACTAACAGAAGCAGTTTCACAATTGGCCCAGATGCACTCCAAAATGATGGACGAAAGTAACGGCGTAAACAAGGATAAAAGCTGGTTTTCACTATTATGGTCATGGATGCCATCTTGGCTGTCAGATGGACTGAAAATAATAGTGGGATGTGCTATTTTGGCTGGAGCTGCACTGATAATAATTAGATTTTGGAAAGCCCGGAAGGCGCGCTCAACTGATGAGTTGCTGGAAATGGTGGGAATGCACCCCTTGATGCCAGCGGATGACGGCCAGCACACAGGTGTGATAATACACGAAAGGGAGAAGTTGCGCACCCAAATCATCGCCAATCATCTAGACCCACCATCAGTGAAGATCGAGAACCCAAGGAACCCTAGGAGCTACATAGGAAGATGGGTGTACTGTACTCCTGGAGGAACATGCGAATACATGTATTGGTCATTTGAAGATCACGTAAACCATTATGGACATCTCGGAGGGATAACCAAGATATGGAGAGTAAGAGGAGATAACGAGAAGGATATGTTTGTGGTCGACAAGTCGACCAGAGGGGGGACTGAAGTGGGAGAATGGAAAACCAGACTCCCGTCCTTCACCTCTCGCGCTTGGCCTAGAGGGTCGCGGCCCAGACACCCGCCACGAGAAGAGTTTGCCCATTTACCAGATGACCAAATACCCTGGTACAGAAACATACGGATGTGTCCATCTGCCTGCCCAACAGCCCGCACTGGCCATGCCGACACCTGCGGCACGGACCAACTAGACTGAAATCTACACATCGTTAGAGATGCCATGACGACCTAGATAACGGGAAGCACCGCTGAACTATTATACACGCTGAACATTTCCACACCAATCTACACGAAGAACATACTCAGTGCTCTGACGTAGGCGACAGGCTTATTCACGGACGTGCATCTTTATTATTTTTACATAGGCTTTCAGAATGCAGAAACGCAAGACGCACCATGAGCTCATTTATAACGCTTGCTCACGCTTCTCTTGAAACCCGTTACCATCATGAGAGATATAATGGAAACACGATACTGGCCATGAAACTGTATGCCACTATAACCTAAAGCATCCATGCACTAAATGGATTACTCGTGCACCAGGCCCAAGTAGGCCCCAAGCAAGAGTTCCCGTGGACATTAACAAAGCAAAAGTCAGGTTGCTGAGCCTGCAGAAAGAACCCAGTGGAGCAACCAGCCAAGGTCGTAATGTTGCAAACCCACAGTCAAGAAACAAATCTTCAAAGGCACGATGTTGCAACCTCGCACTCCACGTACCAATGTTAAAATCATATCTGCAAATTAAACCAGACATACAGTGGAAAAACAATATTAATTGTGCAGAATTATGCCTCAAACACGGTCCCTCCCCACGTGACCAAGCCGAACCTGACGAGATGCCAAAACCCAGGAGAGAAAAGGCGTCTGGGTACCTCGCTACGAGACGCAGGCCGACATACTTGAAAGGCTCAATGGACACCTGCTACAGTGGGAACGGTCAGTCTCCCACCTATGAATAAATCCTCACATTGCCTGCACGTACCCATACTGAAACACTGTTGCAACCACAGGTGCACCGTGTGCTGGGAACAACGGTGGTCCCAGGCTGGGGAGCTCACGGATGCACCAATCAGAACATGAGGTTCTTATCTCAGACGTCAGTAACGTTAGCCAATCCTCAGGGGTCTTCATGTAACAATTCTTATGTATCTAATTGTAGGGACAACCCAGATATACCACCTGACTACACCTTAACCACTAATATCATTCTCTATAGGCGTACTATACTAACCCCACCACTCGAGCAACCAATCAAGAGTGGCGATAGGTTCTTTTGGTAACTTTTTGGAATGACGCAAGTAGCGCGTCATAATGTAGTAAAAAGGGCCTGCGAGCCCCACTATTGTGTGTGTGTCAGGACGAACGCGTGCGCTCCTTGACCCATCCCTGCCGTTTGCATAATAAACGACAGAAGTTGCCTTGCTCCTTGTGTGTGCCTCATACTCTGTCTCGATCCGAGATATACACGGGAGGAGTTGGGGCCTCCCTGCCCGGAGGTCTGCGGACGGCCCGGCCGACCCCGGCAGAATCCCCCCCGACAATGTGTTTGCTCCTGTTCGGTCTCCCATTTGCCAAAAAGACTTGACTTTTATTTCAGTTGCATTTGTAGTTACAGCGTGTAAGGATGTACACCAAATTTAACAGATATTTTTCAATTTAATAATCTCTGAATACAGATCTTTTTGCCTTATCAGTCCACAAAAGAAGCAAGGGGCTTCAGTCAATACTATATTGATGGGATAGGACATAAGTGTGGTAAATGATAAACATACTCGTAAGTTATTTGGAAAATGTTGTGGGTAAGCACATTTTATAGATCATTTTATGTGCCTGTACTTTCATATTTGAGTGTGAGTTTACCTCCTCACAGTCTTGCAACCATTGCTAGTACTGAATGGGCATATCCTATAGAGGCACCCGCAGAATGGGAGAGCTAGTAAGCCCCTTCCGTTCTGCACCTGGAAGGAACTGTTTGCCTGCACAGGGGATCTGCAGCTAGTCTTTCCATGCACATGTAAGTAGAACGTCTTCATGTATAGTCCATGGCACCTATGTAGGTGTGGAGCTGGGCTCCCCTCTGCAATCATTTGGGTTCAAGATGTGCATTGGCGGTGACGGGTCTTAAATGGTCTGTCATTGCCATTGCATTCCTTGTCCGTTCACCCCTGTCCAGGGATAGCATTTTTAGAAAAATATAAAAACACTCATGCTTTGCATGAGACATTCAATCAGGAGTAGACACCTGCCTGCATTGTTCTTTGCTCTTTGCCTGACAGTTGATGAGGTAGACTAGGGCACAGGGTAAAGAAGCCACAGGGGCACCCAAGAGCTGTTCCCTTCATA
Organism: Ambystoma mexicanum; assembly: GCF_040938575.1. NCBI lineage: Eukaryota > Metazoa > Chordata > Amphibia > Caudata > Ambystomatidae > Ambystoma > Ambystoma mexicanum. The sequence continues at coordinate 1,365,050,583 of NC_090932.1, read as the reverse complement.
AACCACAGAGGCACCTGCCACTCATGTTTCATTGCCCAGAGTGCACATTTTGTGGGTGTGCTGGAACTGCATGTACTGAAAAATGCATTGGTGCGCTCCCACTTGCTGCAGTATTTTTAATCGAAGAAGAATTCATCTAATTTTTTTTATAGCGGATTTTGCCGCAAATATATGTGGGGGTGTGACTTTAGGTGAATAAATAATGTAGGGGCCTAAGAGGGGGAGCTACTGGGGTCTCCCCCCACATATATTTGCGGCAGAATAGTCTATTAAGAAAACAACAATGAGATGAATTCTACTTCCATAAGAAATACTCGACCAAATCACATAGAACCCTATATTTCCCTCACGCAAAAGGAATGTGCATCCACGTCTGACAAGACATTTGCAAAGCGGTGGCTTTGCCTTTAACTGAAACGTCAATCTCGGATCTTCTCCTCTCCTCTTAGAATTTCCAAAATATTTTTAGATTATGCAGTGTAGCGGGGTGACGAGTCCACGGCCGGTTTACAGGGGCTCACACGCAGGTTTCACAAGTTTTTACCGAGTTACGACCGGTTTACAGGGGTTCACACGCAGGTTTTACACGTTTTTCATAACCATGTTGTCAGGGTGCCGGCAACAGTTATGGGGGACCCTGCGCACGGTCCCCAGGATGCAGGCCTGCTTGCGGGAGACCCCATCCACTGTTTGAAGGGTGCGTGTATTTCCTGCCCTGGGGAGCACTCAAAGTTAGCTGTTTTGGCCGTTTATGCTTTGTGTGGGGACATGTCGGGGGAGTTCCGGGCACGGCATGCGAATATGGTTACTTTGCGCAGTGAATTCCATGAATACGCGGGGGCACGCATTTTGTATTCTGCGCGCTGTATCCTTGCAGGATTTCTGCGCACATTTCCATGAATCAGGCCCTATGTTTTCAGAGATCAGTGGTTTCCCACAGTGATGCTGCATTTAAATTACTGACAAAGCTTTTTCAGATATGTCTCTCTACTACTGATGTCAATGTTTTAGAATGATTGTAATTAAAGCTCCTCTGACAACATAGAATATGTGTGTCCCCTTCCAATGTATTTGTTTGTCACGTGGCCAGCAGCTCACGGACCCTCCTTTCCCACCTGCACTTACTTTACACAACGTGTTATCTGCTGTGGTTAAACATTTCGATTTGCATATTTGGTGCATATAGTTGTTTTTGTTTGAATTTTATCTCTGGCCACAAACTGCATCGGTAGCCTGCAGGTGCTACCATGATGCCATAGCTTTGTTCTTAATACTCGTTTTCTGTTGCCCGCTGGATGCTCCTCCGAAGAAACGCCATCAAGCAAATCAGATCCATGACTTCTGAATGGGCATTCACAAGCAGGGCTAGAACATTTAAATGCCGATGACTGGTGGTATCTCGACTTACTGCACCTAATATGGCGTCCCCACACACCAGTGGCTTAATGTATGATGTAAAAGCAGGGGAAACCAAAAGTGGACCTGGAAAGGTGTTTTCAAAGTGGCCCAATATTCTAAAGTGCGAGTAAGCCCAAACCTTCCAAGATGGGTTTGGGCAAGTTCTCCCACAAAATAATGTGGAAAACAGTTGTTCCAGATACTGAATTCTTAAGCAAATGTATACCTAAACAGTGATTAAAAAGTAGTTAAAAGTAATAAATAAATGACATATAACATTTGTGAAGAGTTATGAATGACATTCTGAAAGCATTTTAACGATCTTTACTTCAAAGGGATATGGGCGAACGGGGGGCGTGGGGGATATGGAAGGTAGGGGGTGAGCTGCATAGGAGGGTGGGCAAAAAGATGCAACAAAACAGGGCACACTCACAAAAGAGGTCCTTGGTGCAGAGGCTCATCAGGGTATCTCATAGGTTCCCCACAGGCCATTCCACAACTGTGTAAAGTTTGGTTTGTTGTTTTGTTTATCTTTGATGTGTTGCTGATGATGGTTCATAGAGGCTTTTGGTACTTACACAACAGGGTGAAAAAAGTCTAAATGCAATACACAGGGTTCACTTTGCAATGGCCCTTTGAACACTGCGCCCTGGCCAGGCACATTGTGCTCCACGGTGTTATCATCACATTAGGGCAAAGGAAGGGCCAGAGCAAAGGCTGAGAAGGGGGAAGAATATGCAAAATGGCGCTTTAATATGCAAAAAAGGGAATTGTCAATTCCGTGGGCAGGGAAGCACCAGGTAAACTCACCAACGCACATCAAATTGCAAAACAAACCAAATTCCCCTCAAAAAGTGCTGTCACGCAAACATCAAAGGGCCTGGAACTTTCAGCCAACCTGAGCAGACACAAAGGGCCTGATTCATGGAATTGTTGCACGGTTGAAAATGACTTTGCAGGGTTTGTGTCGGCAGTGCAAAGTCACTTTTCAGCAGTGCAAAGTCACTTTGAACCATACATAAAGTTCCATGAATCGGGCCCAGTGCGTAAAAGCACCACTCGAGCTTTGTGAAAGCCATCAAGCGTAGTATATATATTGACAGGTGGATTATAGGATCCCCCGGTGATGAGGTGGAGGGGCAAAATAAGGAGAATTTAAGTTCCTGGGAAAGTGTTCTTTTGGAAGCCTGAGGGCCTTCATAGAGCATGCAGTGAGACGAGTGAGACTTGGAGTTGGAGTCATACAGATTGCCCGCATGGAATCCCAGCATTCAATGACTTGATCTGTATGATGGCACCATGCAATTGCTGTAATCGCCTGTCTAACGCTTCCCTTCATGTCACAATGTGGCTCCATGGTGCAATCGCGGTCTGTGGTAGGGGCCTGTTGTGGGTGTACAGTGCTACTGTTATTCCTTTGCGGCGTTCGATTTTGCGCTGACTTCATTCTGTGAATCAACTCGCAATGCAATAGTTTTGCGCAGCGCAAACATAGCGGAGACGCTGAGGCTTTGCACTTTAAAAAAAGAAATGGCCCCAGTGACTCTACACGGTCTGCAAGTCAGTGATCGCATGGACATTAGTTTACTGTGCTTTACCTGTACACTGCTAAATTGGACCTCAAAGCCATAGGCCTAATGCCTGCCATGGCAGAGCAGCGTCAGAATATTGTGGCTCTCACATCAGCGTTGGGGACAGCCAAAGTACACAAGGAAAGGAAGGTGTGTGGCAATGTTGGAAAATGACCAATTGGGTCTCATCAATAGTCAATAATAGGTGATTTCCTTTTACCACTGACTTGTTACTAGCTACTTAGTAATTCTCACACTTCGTTTTTTTTATTTTATTTGAGGTTGTCATTTGTGGATGGCATTGCAATTGATTGCGGAATACAGATAGCATGTTTCCTGAATGCTCTGGTGCATTGTAAGGTTTCAACATCCAGGGACAACAATATCAAGGTCCTGAGACAATCAGCCATTTTTTTAACAACATCCTACAACAATTCGTTTAGCTAAATAGCAGATCCTGCCCAATTTCTGCTCTAATAACAGTTGTTTGTACCCCATGTGATGGCATCCATGCCATCGACCTTGAAAGGATGAAAGGCCGAGTGAGCCCTGCCACTGCCTTTGAATTGCAAAGTACAGGCTGAACCCATATATGGGGAGAACACCTGAGTCATGGAATTATTTGCGTGTAAAACGGGGATTTGTGTGCCATTCTGCCTGCAAAACCCTTTTTGATGAATGGGGATTTGCCGGCAGAATGGCACACAAATCTCAGTTTTACACGCAAATAATTCCATGAATCGGGGCCTTCACATGCGAGCAATCCACTCAGGCAAATATTTCTCAGTATTACTCTTGTCCATTACAATTTCTGCAGTGAACAGTTATTTATAATGGGGGCTTGACCTGTTCATCTTGGAGTACTTATCATTATGAAACACACCCATACTCTTTCTTAAGGAACCTATAGTATGCAAATTAGTTAAACCCCGCCCCCAAAATGTTACAGTCTATCATAGCTGGCAGGAGATACCTCCCCACAAAGGGGATTGCAAAGAACCTCAGACCTGCTTACGACTCAAAGGTCTGATTTACTTTTATTTAGCATGAGACCCCAGATATAAGCGTGGTGTCACTGTTGAGACACACCCACCACACATGTGGGGTCACAGTATGCCGTAAATGCAATCAGACACGCCCAACGAGAACATTTCTTAGATTATGCTTCCTAATGATTGTATGGACAGGAATATTTTAAGGACTGCATCAGTGAATGTGACCACAAAAGTAATGCAGTCACAAATACGGCCTACCTATTGCGCAAAAAACCTTTGCACTTGAGGCTCCCTTGCGCTGCTCAGTGATCCTGGGTGCAGCTGTCCCCGAAACATGTAGGATGAAGAGAGACTGAGAGCCTCCCAGTGCCAACATGGAGCAAGAGGACTGCCTCCAACCGGCCATGAGCGTAATTATAGGGGGGGTAGGGGTGTTTGTCCCCCCCAACTTTCATGGCACACCATTTTGTCCCCATTAATTTGGCTGGGGTAACTTTTCTTCAGATGTCATGTCCCCCCCAACGTTTTCAGCAAAGTTACTCCACTGCACCCGGCCTCTATAGTGCTGCCATCTCATTGTGAGTCACCTTAGTAAGTGGTAATATCTGACCTTTTACAGTAATTGATCCTGTTCTCGCAGCTGGGGCAAAGTGGGGCAGCCTTCGAAGAAAGAAGATACTGTTTCAGGGGAGCGGTCGCAGTGTCCTTCTGTCAGAGGAAGTGGCTGCGCTCAGGAATAGATCAGAAGCGGTGCTTCATGAGTGCTGCTGTGGTGTGTGCTTGGAGGAATGCATTATTTTAGTTACTGCTCACAAGCACAGTTTCTGCTGTTTTGTAGTTCAAATCAATGCTAGTTACATCCAGGTACCTGCACCAGACCTTAACATCACTGAACAATCCTGCTAGTTGAGGCATTTTTCCATCCACAATGACAACCCCCAGAGGCCCTGTCTAATGTCTACGGGAATGAGCCCGATTGGTAGCATGACCGGTCTGCCCGGCTTTTCCCCTTGAATCTGATCAGTCTCTGCATGCTTCGGAGAGAGATCACTGCATCACAACATCCCGTTACCCCTGTAGGAAATACGGGAAATACGGGGAAAGAGATGTTTCTGCATGTTGACATGTCTGCAATGAGGCCTTTCCTGTGCACATGGTCCGAGTTGTCTTGTCGTAGGCAGGAGTACTTCATGTATGGATCTCAGGAGGGCCATGCCATCCGTTTCACCCTCCCCAAAGCATGTCAGTTGCAGAGCTGTCCTCTGACTGTCGAGTAGCAGTGGTGCACTGATGAAACACGTCATCTCCTGTAACTCAAACTCAAATCAGACTCGAACATCAAGGCTACGATTGTGGCATCTGAACTTTAACCAGCAAACATTGTGTAATTCTGGTGAAATCACTGTATTTTCACATTAAAGTGTGAAAACGAGCAGTGTTGTGCCAATCAGATGCTTTCACACTTGCTGCTTTCTGTTTCCGGATTCGGGGCACACTCAAGCTTTCTCAGTGTGCAGCACTGCATGTTCAAGATGTCCCCACGACAGTACATGTGCACCCACTTCTCTTGATTGGATGTAACGATCTTTACTTCTGGGACTAACTAGCCTCTATTTTCCATACCAAGCAATCAACTATGCAGAATGCTAACATAATGGTGGGCCCTTATAACAGAAATCTGTTTTATAGAAAGAAAAAAACTCTTTCATGTAACATTATTAATTCCCTTTCCATGACTATAAGCATCAGTATAGTGAAAGGCCTGCTTCCAAATATAAATTACCCCCTGAGCCCCTCAGAAGCCAGCAGAGTACCTGGCCAAGTTTCTCGTCCATCAGCTGTGCTTTCTCTACTCGTTCTGTAGCATGGCAGATATTTCTCAGCTTATGTTGCTGTTTTTTTTTCCTTTCCAGCCCGAGGAAAAGCAGAAGGCCTCTGCATCATTTGTCCAACTCCAGGCTGCCATGGAAACTCTGGGATTCGCTGCACGCGAGCAGAAGGCCATTTGGCATGTCCTAGCAGGCATCTATCACCTAGGAGCAGCAGGTGCATGCCGAGGTGAGTGGGGCGCCTTCCGCCGGTCATGTTCCATCCAGGGCCCATGCTGTGCAGGTGGGGAAACGTGGTGGGGGCGAAAACGGTACCTGCTCCGCACGAATATTCAGACATGCCGGCTTCCCAAGAACATATACTTGAATTGTCGTGAAATGAGTGTATAGCTCTCAGCTCTATAACATCCCCTTGGTAAGATATTGACTAGAATGTCATGTAAAGTACACATAAATAAACAACAGAGTGAACTACAATATATATGACATGTTTGCAGAAGGCACGTATTACCCATGTCAAGATGAATGTGGACGAGGATTGACACGAAGTTAATTTGGTCAAAATGATATCTAACTTTGCATTCCCCAGCTTGATTCCCATTAGCATTATTTTTTCATTTACCTGAGCGAATGCGCTTGAGACCCTCCTCCTCTTGCATAGAAAGAGATTGCACTCATCCCCAAAGGAAGTTCTAATCACACGATGTGTAGATATGCACACCCAGATACTGCCCTCCTCTTGTTTGGAATCATTGTTTTTTGTGCGTCTGTCCTGTCCTGCACTTCCATGCCCAAGGTCCATGTCCCAGCGCATTATAGATAAAATGAATAAATACATACCCCTCATATCACTGTGTGCAACCACTCAAATGCGGGACTGGGCTGGCTGTGTTCCTACATTAATGCGCGCATCCGATATTCACAGAACGGAATGCATTAATACATGTGTGGGAATTTTCAGGCATTCCTGCGTGCCAGTTCTGAACAGACAAGAGGGAATCAGAAATTCCCTTCTATACATCCCAGGGAACAAGCAATGCACTCAGGTGGACTTATCGAATTTCTGTGCACACAGATTGGTTATAAAACACAAGTAGCAAAGAAACTTACGGGAATTGCAAACAGTAACCTTAAGGGCATGAATTGACATCTCCCCAAATGCGACAGCTGCAAGTTTCTTGCCATGTTGTCGACCAAAGACCTTTTTAGTCGATCTTGAGGCCGATCCTCCTCTGAATGAGAGCAGCTGGTCATTAGTTTGGTCAGATAGCTAGTGATGTCACCCCGCACTGCTGGTATCTTTGCTCTCCCTATAAGTCACAGGTTCAAACCCGACTGACCCTGTTATCCTTCTGAGATCAGGAATGTGAGGGCCATCGAGTTGCTTAATAGTAGATTCATGATTGTATAGCACCCAAAAGAGCAACAATGCTGATGGCAAGCACTATATGTTATGTTATGTTAAGGGGGATTTGTATAGCGCCTTTAACCATTGGTATGGTCTCATCACAATGTAGGGTGGTCAGTGCTGGTCCGTGGAGATGGAGATAGAGCAGTAAGTAGTGCGTGTGTGCACTTTGTATGTTTAAAGAATCATGCCACTAATAATGGCCTAGTCACACATGGATCTAGTCAAACATTTGTTTTGCAAATGCTGTAATGGTGAATCGCTTTGCTCATCAGTACCATCTGTGAGCTTTATGGAAAGGAAGCAAGACATCCAATCCAGATGCTAAGTCTTCAAATCCAGGTTTATTTTGGAGATGCAATTGATCGGTGTGATAAAACCTGTTATCCACACCATCCATTTTCTGTTCATGAGGCACCATTGTTGAGCTCGATTACCGCCTATCAATCCATGAAACAGGTGAAAAGTATTTCCGATATGGAAAGACCTTCTGTATGTAAACAAGGATTTTGCACCTCAGCTAATTTGTGACTATCATAACCATGATGCTGCAGGCTCTGGTCCCTCAGAAGATCGGTGTGTGCTGGTAGAAATTTAAAAGAAGATAAAATTGGGTACCCTGATGATGCGCCACAATCCACGGAAACACTCTCATAATTAGAATTTCCCAGCTTCTCTCATGACGCTCACTACCTCAAAAAAGATAGGAGCTGTTTGGGGAATATTAGCAACATGTCAAGGCCCACAGTTGCAAATGCTGCAGACACACTTGCCTTTATAAGTAGGCCTATATCCCAACCATCAGTGTTAGCAAGTATGTTGTTCGAGAAGGCCCCCAATTCTGTTGCCCCTGCGTGACATGGAGGGAAATGAGACTTGTGACTTTGCGGAGCCACCCTTGTTCAACCTTGTCAATTGGTGGCTTGCCACCACATTATTGAGAACCTTTGATGGCTAGAGAAGCCCACCTTTGGCCTGATTATTATTCGGAAAGTGGGGTCTGTGGTTAGGATATTCAGCAAGAAAATCAGTCTGAATTGTTTCAGTGCTTCAATCCCACCTCTCTCTCCTCCCGCCAGCAAGGAATAATGCATACATTTAGCAGCCAATGCAGTTAAAATACCATCTGTGAAGATCCAACAGTTGTTGTCACCACAGGGATCAGAATTATGCCAGCCATTCTTTATCTGAATGTCGTTTATTAAGTTGTTGAATAACTCATTTAATGAGGGCATCATATCTGAGATGGGGAGCATAAGGTCGTTAGAAATGACAATTCTCAAGGCGGGTTTCATTTTACAAGCAGCACTCTGTTAGAACAACATTTTGCCCTACAGTTGGCTTTTTTTAATTTTAATTTTGAAGAGCAGTGAATCATTAGGTTACTTTTCCCCCATTCATCTCATAACAGTAGTGCCTGATATCCAGCATCCCTGCTCATAAAGATACATGCATATCACTACATCTGTTTGAAAGCCAAAACAAAAATCTCCAAAACAAGTGTCCGAGCCAAAAACGTTGACGGCTATACAAGCGCACTCTTACGCTATATCACTGCATTGCCATGAAAAGGCTCGCTCTATCAAGCACCTGCACCTGATTGTGCTAGGACCACAGCTTGAATAATGTATCAAGTTATAGATCCATTGGGAGTATTTTTGCAGGAAGTTATTCATTCTTGTCATTGGCATATAATTGTATGTTATCTTATATTATTGGGATTTAACCACAATCTGCTGCCATTGGCATGGTCTCTAGGTGATGTGGCACGCCGGAAGTGTGTGGGAGGGTGTGGGTTAGGTTATTGGAGAGAGGGGGAACCTGCAAGATCATTTTGCTGACCCCCAATGCCATCAGGTCTGTGAGCAGATCTCTTATTAGGTTTTCTGTTTTGAGAGCTTAGAGGCACGTGAGTCCGGAGGGCAGCCTTGCTTGCTCGTGGTGCTGGATGAATTAGCTTGGGTTGCCATATGCAGCCATTGCAGTGCGGCAGTGTTCTATTGCTTGATGAATGTTGGGAGGATTATTTAATTGCCATGTGTGAGCGGCTTAGTTGGTATACATGTATTTTGTTTAAGTGTAGAGGTCAAGAAGGTTATTGTGGGGAGGATAGTGGAGGGCTTATTGGTCAGGTTGGAGCATACATCCAGTATGGTCACGGTAGCACATTGGCAGTGGTGCCACCCAGGTGAGATAGTTCTGAATAGATGCCACATGGCAGCGAGTGGTCCTTTATGAGAGTAGGGGGACACAGGAGGAACAAAATACATATAGAGCATGCAGCAATGGGTACTGAGAAGATACTGGGTGAGAATGTTAGTTTGTAATAGGAGCTCGGAGTAGTGATTCTAAAGAGGGCAAGTGCTGGTTGGGACCTTAGGAGCAGCTCAGCATGTTATGAAGTCACAGTGCAATGTCTCTAGAAGATACATTGTGCCTACACAAATGGCGTCTGAAATATGATATGGCTACTAACACATCTTTTCAGTTGGGCTCAACTACGTATCATAAAGCGATTCATGCCACCAAAAGCGACTATTTTTGTTATCGCATTGCATGCTCCATTAACCAGTCCAAGGAGCTGTTCAAGATTGTGCGCTCTCTACCACTGTCCCCTCTGAACCAATCCCGCCCTCCCAAAGTCTATGTAACAATCTGTCCCCTATTTCATTGACAAGATTGACAGAATCACTCCAATATCTCACCGTCTGGACCTAGAGCACCTTTGCCCATGGCTGTAGTGGCCACCCCTGTATCCATGAGTCATTGGTCGGTCCTCTCTTCTGACTTTTTCAATGGAAGAAGCCTCCAGGTCTGTTATGACGTTAAAGTCCATATCCACCTACGGATCCCATTCCACCGGACATTTTGAAGGAGATTCTGCCTTAAATTCTACCGGTCCTCACAGAAGCAGTGAATGATTCTTTTAAAATGAGGCTGATCCTGACAGTTCTTAAGCAGGCCACAGTGATATCCTTATTAAAGAAGACTTGTCTGGATTCCCTTATCCCTGCTTCCCTTCCTGATGAAGTTTATTGAATCCTTGGCTGGTCCTCATTTTAGGATGAGTTCCAACCCCCAATGTTCAGGTACAAGCCTTATGCATTAACTGCTTGCACCACAGAGACAGGCTGAGAGGAAAGTGCATAGCAAGATATGTCAAACAGATCAAAAGCACCTTTGTTATTAATATACTGTGAGATTGGGGGTGAGGAGAGGTCCGGTTAGGGGGTTGGAGATAGTCCTTATTTTATGTTATTGTTTGTTCCAGTTTTTTGTATTGAAAACCTGGTCACCCTAATGGAGGCTCAAGTGGGGGTAGTATGCCAATGTGTCTATTTCCACCTCAAGCTGCTACGCAAGGTTCTCCAATTCATCCCTTCCCAGCATCGGCCCCAGTTGTCTCAGCCTTGGTCATTAACTCCATGGACTACTGTGACTCCATTTATTTTTTGCAGCCGGCCGACCTTCTGGATCATTTTTAGGTCTTGCAAATCCTAACTGCCTGCTTGTCCACCTCTACTACTGAGGGTGCCCACATATCCCCTGTGCTATGGATACTGCATTGGCCTCCAGTAGCACAGCATATTCAATTGGAGGCCTTGTCCATCAGGCTTTCTATGGACTAGGAGTGGAATACCTCCAGGTGAAGTTCCGTCCCTGTGTCCCGGGGCATGCAATGCTCTCAGCTAATGCTGTCCTGGTCCCAGTTCCTAAGGTCAAACTTAGCCAGGCGGGTGGACGCCCCTTCTTGGTTGCCGCGGTCACTCTGTGGAATTCTCTGCCACATGCACTGTGGGCCATCCCCACGCACCTATGTTTTTATCATGCCCTGAAAACCTATCTCTTCTAGGCGACTCTCTTTCTCTTCCACAGGAGCAGTGCCAAGGTACCTTCATGTGTATGTCACGCTTAAGATATCCTATTAACTTAACATAACTGTGTACACCAAGTATCTGGGACATGGCAGATGAGGAGAGCATGCAGTCTTGAAACTCAACGTATTACCAAATAGAGAGGCTAAGCATTATGGAAACATGTGAAGGCATGAATTTTAGGTTCAGAGAAAATTGCTGCCAGAGAGATGGAGACCCTAGGTGCTAACTTCACTTTCCTTGGTTTGTTGGTTGGCAGAATGAACATTGCCCCAAACCTCACTCTAAATTGTTCAGGTTCTGTGCTCAGCTGGCCCTACTGGGACCTTTGCTAACCAGGGCAATGGACTTTGTTTAAGGCCTTTGTCAGGCAATCAGAGACGGGCTAGAATCACACATTGTTTCTCCCATAAATCTAGTTCAAACTACAGATATATGGCAGACCTGACAGGAAAGCACAGCGCAGTAGATACAAAATGGACCATGGCAAAAGGCCCTAGCAGAGGCACTTCCATAAATCCATCATGAACAAGAACAACATGTATTACTTCTGAGACAAGAAATGTGAAGGCTTCTCCCATCTGGTGTCCAATTATGGCTGAAGCTATGGCAGGGTGGTCTTTAATGCGTTCCACTGAGCTGGGGTCATCATCCCTTGACCCAGGGTTCCACAGTTCTCAAAGGAATCCTGGCTTTCCATGAAGGAATGCGCTATTTATGTAATTACAGGGATCTGTCCTTTGGGAGATAGCAAGGTGCTGATAGACATTAGCCTGGAGTGAGGTGGGAATCGCCTAATCCATCAACAACAATTTGCATTACAAAATTGGTGGGTGGCTGAGTTTCTGTGACAAGGTGGTGTCCTGACTGACTGTGTACCTACATATGTACATATCCACACAATTTGGTTTGATTCCCAGCATAAGTCTCAAAAATGTGTTTTTTAAAACTAAGTCTCCATGCTTAAATCAGGATAATTTCTAGGATAATTGTACAATCTGGAACCATGTCTCATTGCGCTCAGTCTAAATTGGTACATGCACAAATTGTCTACGGTAGAATTTTGCATCCCGTGTCAGATGAACGCCGTGCAAGCTAGTTTCCATTGCCCCCAATATGCCAGTTGAATATCGTCTGTGTTTTGTGACTCAATATCTAGTTGCCTGTAAGAATGCAAGTTGCCTGACCGATATAGAGGAAGTTGATATTTTGATAACGCTGCCTCCTCATGAAGTATGAAGATGTTATACGTCTCCAAAACACATGTTTAAGGTGTCTCTCCTCAATAAAACCGAAGAGGTGATTGCTGAAGGGATAGAATGAATCGTAATCTCAGCTAATTTCTCGGAGTAGGATTCTAGAGCATTGTTCTTCAGCCTGCAAGGCCGTTACAGGAAACGGAAAGATCACATGCATATCAGGCCTGGCCCTGCCCCCCCAAAGGGGGAAGTCCAGCACAAACTGCTTGGTCACATCCCTTTGTCACGAGACTACCAGTAACCGCAAACATATTTCGGTCTCCTTGGGCTATGTCAGTGAGGTGCAGCTTGAGTCTCTATGACCACAAAGGGTGACTTAAGCAAAACAGCACAGTTGATGGCTGGAAGCGCTAGAATTAATCTTAACCTCTGATATTTCCTCTGGGCAACCCTCCAGACCATTGATCTTCACCCTATCAGGCCATTGCACAAAGCGGAACGATCACATGGGTTTGCTTGTGGCCTTATGCGGAAGAGATCTGGCCTAGCCGTTTGGGCAGGACTTCCTCTTTTGATGTAGGACGAAGCCTGGTTTGCATATGTTTTGTCCCCTCTCTGTTTCGGCTTGGCAGGCATAAGAATGATGGTCCAGAGAGTTGCCCAGAGCTTAATTCCAAACCTTCTAGCCATCAACTCTTTGTTTTTGCTCTCCTCATCTGTAGACTTCACTGATAGTGACTCATTTGTGGACCTCTAAAATGACAGTTGGAGTTGTTTGCACTCATTTTGTAATGCTCTTCTTATGTTATGTTACTTCACTCAGCTTTTGTACCACGCCAAGGTAGATTAATACTTTAATAAATTCATGAGGATATTTTTAAAATCAAGAATTGTGTTGCATATATTATTTGTCTCATTTACGTCCCAGCACAGAACCCCTCTTCCCCCCAGGTTATAGTTGTGTTCATTTCCAAATTCTGCGACAAGAAAAATAAAATATTGCACACAACTAAGTCCGTTTTGTGGCAATTAAAACAGTTGGAGGTAGGTACTAAACTTACAGCATTGCTTTTCCAATGTCCTTATTTTGCCTCTGGATTGAGAGGAATTCTTTCATATGATTGATGTGCAGAGCATGGAGCCACTTGTTTTGTTGCAGTGGAGATAAGAAATTGACATGGATAGGTCTATCAGACTGATAATAATCCGATGCACATGGTATCACACCTATACTTTGCAAAATGTATCTGCATTTCAGCATCATTTTACACAGTCTGAGGCACATTTTCAAATGACAAACGCTGTCACAATCACTGTGTGATTGTGCGGAATGTGCCCAGAATCACTATAAGTGGGATGGTCTGCTAGGGCCATAAGAGCCAGGCACTGCACGACACCAAAGCACTATAGCACTGATCATGATTTAACCCCAGTCTAATACTTTTGTCTACTTTTCTAATAGTGCGATATCACCCTCTGTATATGACTGAGCCTTATGTCTTGATTCTCTTATGCTGTGAATTTCTATGGCTACTCGAGAGCTATGCTGTATACATTATGATTGTCCTATATGTGTCCTGGAACCATAGGGTCCAAGCAATGTTCCAATACCAAGCGTTAGGCAATGTGGCTTTGCAGGGTAATATCTGTGTCTTCTTTTCTAGTAGAGCCTGCATGCTACTCAATTGAGCTTTAGTAGATGCCTGAGCGTGATCTACTGATTCTCATGTGCTGTGAATTTCTGCCCCAGTGGCAGCTCAGCACCTGCTGAGCCGGCAGCCTTCTGCTACCATCCCTACCCTTTCACCTTCATTACCACTGACATGCATTCCAGACAGGGGTGACCAGGTGGCAATTCCTCTACAGCATACTTTCTCTGTTTGTCTCTGCCACTTTCTAAAAGCACTAATTAGAGTGAGAAATAAGTCAATGAGGACGAATTGCAAATGAATTGTCCAGATGTACAATGGCCTAAATGGATCAATGAAGCGGGGAAGTACTGACTTTGCTAGCCACAGGGGAGACAGTGCTATTTTACTGTGGCAGAAAGGAAGACGATGCATCTATTTAAGGATATATGTCTGCCACTGTGCATGGGGTTTAGAAAGTGGTACCATTTTACTATGTTTTGGTAAGAGAAATTGCTAATATTTTCTAAATATTTGTGGCCAACATTCTGATATTGAACCACAGAAGAAGAATCATTATGTGTGCAGCATTAGGATACGCTGGCTGGCTGGATCTTCCCTGCCATTTCATGATTTCACACAATATTGACCTTTGAACTCCTGGTACGTCGCACCACAGTGAATCAATATGTATCCCAAAGTGCAGTTTTGAAACTTATTTTGTTTTAATGTATGTTCATTTAGCTAAGAATGTTGCCAAAGTCAACACAAAAACCTATTTGCAAAAGTGATGGAAACAATCTTACATTAGGACCGATCAATGAAGGAAACACGAATTTTGCCACCAGGTCTTGCAAGCTCCTGGTGCTGGCTTGTGCGTTTTACTTCTCTCTTTAATACAGGCGTTTAGAGCCACTGGCGGCCTTTGCTCTCTGCACCACTCTCCCCCATCCTAATGCCCCCACATCTTGCCCATCTTGATCCGACAAGTCATGATTTGCCAGCGGTGTCTGAATGAAGCTGTCAGATGAGAATGTGTCGCTGAACATTTAGACCAGTGTCTGGACAGATGTCATGTGATAATTTGACTTCACCCACTGGTATAATTCAGCTCTACCAATAAAGAAGCTGAGCTTGCCTTTCCTCTGAAACGAGGTCATGTTTTGAGCCTGCTATATTTTTTATTAGACTACATTGGACCATATGTACTGTAAACTAGCTTTGTAAGCTTAGAAAGATCAGAGCATGTTGTGTGTCATGTTAGTCACTGTGCATGAATGGCAGGTGCGGTAGGGTAATGCGGTAGGATCACAAATAATATACGAATGTCAATCTTCTGTGACTGTTTCATGCAGTGTTATGTGATGCCTTGTGTGGTGCTGGTCTGATCGCTCAACAGTTAAGCATTTGTTTCAAAGAGCTGTGTGCAGCTGCAGTCTCATGTTTAGTCTTGGCAGGATCAACTCGGACATTTCTCCTTAGCGATTAATCATGTCAGTTACATTATATTTGTTAACCCACCTTTTATTACAGCGCTTAGAAGAAGGAGGAAAACAGCATGGAATGTGTATAAAAACGTGCCATGCATTATTTAAGCAATAATCTGCAGCGGGTGTGTATACCGGATGGTAGTGGCCTGGGGCCCAGGTTCATTCAGACCTCAATGATGAACCTAGCAGCATTATTGGCCAATAAAGCCTCCCCCTCCCCCAAAGTGTATATAGCCATTAGTACTCCTGGATGAGGGTTGGAGAGTGGTAGACTCTTTGGGAAATGTGAGGACTAAGCCGGTCAAGTGGCACAGCGAGTAGAGCGCTCGCCATCCTTCTGAGGTCGATAAATGAGCACCACACACCGTGGGTAATAATAAGCAGCGCTCAGCTACCCGAGGGTTCGTAGCGCTATATAAAATGCGGAATTATTATTATTATTACGGGACTGAAGGGGAGGGGTTAGGCCATGCAGCAGAGTTGCAGGATAGATGGCAGGGGCAATGAATCAGCATCGTACACCAGAGGTAGGATTGCAAGCCATACCATCAGGTAGGGCCTAGAAGGTATTGACAAAAAAATGCTTGCCAGCAATATCTCACCAATACTTATTTAAAATCTCTGTGAAACTGCAGATTTGAACCCAAGTGTCTAGAGGCGATTTAGTTTCTGAGCTTCTTTAAACAAGTTGTTAGTTCATTCATAGGTGTAGGACCGGTTCCATGTCATTTCATCGCCTGCCTGTTCATCCCCAGGCTTTTTAACATGCATTTTCCATTGAATGTGCTCATTTTTTGTTCTTTTTTTTTGGGTGGGTGGGTACCCCCCCACCCCCCAATCCTTCTTCCCACACTTATTTGTTGCTATTGCCCACCCACCCAAACTATTATCTGTCCTTTCCCACCCCCCATAAAAAATTCAATGAGCACATTCGATGGAATGTGCACATTAAAAAGCCTGAGGATGAACAGGCAGGCGATGAAAGGACGTCGTACTGTAGGACCTATCCACTATCATTTAGACTGATCACTCTTTTAGGCTGAATGCGTAAGGCCTTTAGTAATATAATTTTGCCTGGGTTTCAAGGGAGCCCTTATACAAAGTACTAGGTGTCATGAGAACATGCAGGTGCTTTGCTGTAATGATCCATGTGCTGTACGGAATTCCCTAATTTGTGAAAACTCAATGACTGGCCTGATTTCAAAGCTTATTTCATTGTATCTAGCTGATCTGGCAGAGGAACTGTAAAAAGCCATTTTCTAGTGTTTTCTATTTAAAATGTTTGTGTTTTCCCCATTTTTAAAGGTTATACGGTTCTGGTATTCTGGGTATCCCACTACTGTGGGCCTTTTTGTATACTTGTTACTTGATACTGCCTATTTAAAATGGGCCTCATTTGATGTTTATTAAACAATGAATTCACTGCATATTAACTCTAGTAATGATAGTATCCAATAAAATATCTCTTATGGTACAGTCTGTTGTCAGTGGTAATTCATGGAGGGAGTTTGCTTGGATGTAAGAGGTATTACTTTGGATCTTGGGACCTCATTATGTTACCAAGGCAATGGGCCTCATTACGAGTCTGGCGGAAACTGTGTCTGAAAAACCGGCAGGTAGCCGCCGGACCTGTAACGATTTACCAGCGACTGACTTGCTGGAATAACCAGGGCATTACAGCCCTGGCAGTCCAGGAAGTCAGGCACCGGTAAAATGTTGATCCCCATTCCCATGGAGTCCGTTAGGACTCCATGGGAATGGGGAACACGGAAGCACTGAGGAACACGGAAGCACTTCCGTGAAAGTCTGCTGGCGGGTGCCGTGCTGCCGGCCAGAGTCAGACCTGGCAGGGGAAACGGCACCCGCCAGCAGACTCGTAGTTTGCGGGTCCGGAAACAACAGTGCCTGTAAGCTTACCAGCACCGTTGTTTCCGGACTGGAAAACTTGTAATGAGGGCCAATGGCTTTTCTGAAAAGCCACAGGTGGAAATTAAAGCTAAAGATCGAACATTGGGAAGCTTGGGGCTTAGATAATCGTCATATTAGATTTAACATTATGTAGAGCCTCATTACGACCCTGGCGTTAACCATGGCGCTATTAGCTCCATGGTTGACGCCGGTAAATTACCAACTCCGCCATGGTGAATGGCGGAATTACCGCCCCATTCCACGGTTGGCGGGGCGGTAATTCCCCATTCACCATGGGCCCTTCCCCATTCCCATTTTTGTCCCCATAGGGCTCAATGAGAATGGGGAAGGCGCTAATTACGGCACCGTAAATTACGGTGCCGTAATTAGCTCCTAGGTCCCTTTGCGGGTTGGTTTTTTAACACCTGCTAAAAGCAGGCGTTAAAGTGCAACCCGCAAAGGGACCTCATAATCAGGCGTTAAGGGTTTAACGGCACCAACACCTTTTACAGCGCCGTTAACCCCTTAATGCCTGGGTTGTAATGAGGCCCATAGAGTGGAAATATCCTTGAGACCCTTTTTAGGGGTTTTGCTGCATTGGTTTGGTGATACTTGATGTGACGATATAGTTTTGTACTCCTTACTTGGGAGCATTTCATGTAATAGCTGATAGGACACCATTGCATAATATTTGTCGTAGATAGGCCCCGCCTTACTGTCTCCACCACCTGATATCCCGGAATTACCAAGATATTAGGAGTGGCAGAGTAACAGTAAGTTCATAAACCCATGGAGTACATTAGGACTCTATGGGTTGGGAACTACTGAATCACTGGCACCGTCATTACCATTGGTGATTTCGTCATTTCTCTGCTGGTGGGAGCCGGATCTACCAGCTGGTCAGGTGATCCGTGGCCCCCCACTGGTGGACAATGTACTTTGCCTGTCTGGAAAAAATGCTGGTGCCGGAATTACCATCATTGTTTCACGGATTGTTTCCCGAATGGCAAAGTTATGTAGAAACCCATAGTCAGTGCAGTTATATCTGTTCTATCATGCCAGTCTATAAAGGGTCAGGCATTAAAGGAAATGAATAAACTTTAAAGGAATACCCCTATCAAAGACATGAACAGAAGCAAGTTTTCATTCACACATCGTTGTATAGAGTGTTTAGATGAATGTGAAATGTTCATCCATGCCACAGTCGCTTATACTAATCTTAAATTATGACTCAAACAAGCACAGCAAAGTCGGTTTTAAAAAGTATTATGCACCCATTACAAACTGCACATCATTGCAAACGTTCAGCAAGCTAGAAGTTGTGCTTAGTCCAACAGGTGTAGTCCATTCCGTAACCTTAGCTCAATCCAACAGCTACATTAAACATTGGATGTGGTTGATCTCAGTAAGAGGGGGGAAGTCACTTTCAGACGGACGGACTGGAGACCGAAGCTCTTGGCAATCACGTCATAGGGGACGTTTAGTGACGAGTTGTTTAGTGCATTCCCCGAATGTGAGTATCAATCTGCGCTCCAAAATGCTTTACTGTTTTGTTTACTAACTGAGTGATATTGTAATGATGACAAGGATTTTTTGTGAAAAATAAAAATAAAAAAATATATATGTAGAAACCAGCAAATATGATGCATTGTACACTAGTGGGCAGAGTCTCATTTCTTTTTTTTTTTTAACAGCAGACCAAACCATGTATCAAGGGTAAACAACCCATGGGAGGAACAGTAACCTATACATTGAATAAAGTTATGAATGAGATTGTAAATACTTAACTATAATCTCATATGTAGAAACAATAAAAGAGTATAATAACAAAAAAGGGGGAGAAGACACGGGGAACAGACAAGAATCAGAGAGATAAAGGGGAGGGGAAGTTATCTAGCTGAAAATCCTGGTAACAAAACCATGGCATCTGATTAAAAAAAAGAGAGAAAATGATATTTATAATATGCAACAATGAATTCATGAACCATGTGTGGAAGCAGTGAAACTATTCAGATAATGAGTCTTGTACTTTAGCCATGCAATGTTGCATTCTTTGTATGTGACATATATTATTCCACCAGCCTCTGAAACTTAGAGACCTTCCAATTGGTAGTGATGAGTTTTAAAGCAATACATATAAAAAAGATTGTATAGGTTTCTCTTTGAAGATTGCATGTCGTGGGAATGAATAGCAAGATGACCTAAAACAATGTTCATAAAGGAAAGGGGGATGTCATTCATAAAAATCAGTTGAAGATATTTCCAAACCTCCTGCCAAAATGAGAAAACAAATGGACAGCTAAAACACATGTGTTTGTATGAGGCCGGGGAGAAATCGCAGGTTCAACAATTACCCATCAGACCACTCTTAGATTTGGCTAATTTGACGGGAGTGAGATAAGCCCTGTGAATAAAGAAACAAAATGTGTAATGTTAGCAGACACTGAAATGTTTTTGACCTTAGAAAAGATTAAGGATCATGTGTGTTCATCTAGAGCTAAGCCCAAATCTTCTTGCCATATGCGACAGACAGACAGGGGTACACAATGCATGTTAAGCACAGAGTATTTTGGAAGCCGAAAGGTTTGATGATGTGGTGAGTTGTAACATTATAATGGCATTAGGTGACAGGATATTGTGAGAGAAAAGATGTAGAGTGTCCAAACAGGCATTAACCAATTCATTATAAAAATGAAATCAGTATTAGGGATAGAAAACAATTGTCTCAGTCGCTGAAAGGGTAAGATAGTTGAGCCAGTAATGATTTGTTGAATAAGCCAAGATCTGCGGTTCAAAATTATTGTTAATTACAATATTTTTGTTTTGCCAAATCAGGGGAGATAGATCCTTTTTTGGGGTTTTGTTATGAGGAAACAGGAACGCCTGTAGAGCAGCTATTGTGGCTTTAATACAGCTAAGGAAGTATAGTTGAATCGATATGTGAGATCAGCAGGATCATATGGGTAGACCATGTTTTCCTCAGATCTAGTCCAGGATGGGGTATCAACTTTGAGAAAAGGGTTAAACCAATAGCGGGATTGTTTTACCAGGAAGGCAGAGTGATAAAGTTTGAAGTCAGGAAACTTAACCTCACCTTTTAATATGAAGCTTTTAATTTGGCTAAAACAATCTTTTACATTTACCAGGACCCCACAAAAAGTCTGATAGATCGGAATAGAAGGGTTTAAAATAAGACTGTGGCAGAGAAACAGGAAGAAGTTGCACAAAATAGAGACTAATAGGAGAGAGCATCATTTTAATTGTGTCAAGCCTACCCCACCAGGATAGATAGAGAGGGGACCATTTTGAGGTAAGCTCCTTAAATTTGTCAAGCAGTATACGCAAATTAAATTTTATGGTATCCGATATTGTGGGAGCAAAATGTATTCCCAAGTATTTAATAGAGTTCTTACACCACTTGAGGCCAAAAGAATCAAGTTCATGTTTAAGACAGTAGGCATTGAGTGGGAGAATTTCTGATTTCTCCTTGTTAAGTTTATATCCAGACACAATACTGAATTGGTGAAGTATGTCAAGTAGTTGAGAGAGGTGGTGTTTGGGGCTTTTAACAAATGTAAGAACTTCATCAGCATAGGCAGCAATTTTACAATGTGTGGATCCTTTAACTATTCCCGGCAAATCCTTATGAGATCTGATGAGTTTGAGCAAGAGTTCTAACACAAGGATATATTAGATTTGGGAAAGGGGGCAGCCTTGTTGTGTACCTCTAAGTAGGGGAAAGAAGGAGGAGGATTGGCCATTCATACAAATAGACAATTTGGGGCAAGAGTAGAGCAGTTTAACTAAAGATATTACTTTTTCGCCACATCCAAGCCATGATGACATGAAGTCCCAGCTAACACGATCAAAAGCTTTTTGTGCATCTAGAGCAATGGCCACATATCCCTGTCTATCCTTCTTGTCCTTGGAAACAATATGAATAACATCTAGGAAGAGTCTGGCGTTGGAAGAAATATTACGACCTTTAACATACCCTACTTGGTCTGATTTTTTCATACTGGGGAGGAAGGGTTCTATTTTATTAGCAAGGATTTTAGCAAATATTTTACATTCTACGTTAATGAGGGAAATAGGACGATAATTGCTCGGGCATGATGGATCTTTGTCAGGTTTTGGGAATAGTATGAAAGAGCCAGATGATGATTTTTGAGCATTGAAGTAAGAGAATAAGGACATGAGTTTGGGAGCTAGAGGTTGAGCAAGACATTTTAAGAATTCGGCCAAGAGGCCATCAGGACCACAGGCTTTATTGCTACTTATACTTTTAATTGCTTGTGTAATATCAGAGAGAGTGGTATCTGTATCTAAATGAGAAAGGTCAATCTGAGGGTAGGGTGTTCTATTCATTTTATAAAGGAAAGATTTGATGTTTTCAGTGGATATAGGGGAGTCGGGAGTATATAGATGTTCAGAGAATTCTTTAAAGCAGTTCAGAATATGTTTAGACTGGTTGTATATCTTACCAGAGGAGTCTTTTATGTGAGAGACAAACACCCTATTTTTCTTAGTTTTCAGGTAAAATGACAGCATCTACCCAGCCTTATTAGAGGTTATATATATTTTTGTTTTATATTTAATAATAGTACCTGCTGCTCAATCAGTTAATGTTTTATTTATCTGACAGTGAAGTGCCATAACAGGATGAAGATTGGTGGTATTCGAGTTTTGATAGTAATTGTGCTCTAGAGATGTAAATTGAGTATACAGATCATCAAGGTTTTTTTAACAATTACATTTTTCCCTACCTGAATATGCCATGATATTACACCTAAGTGCAGCCTTAAATGCTTCCCAGTTATTTGCTACATTCGTATCATCATCATTGTTATCTTCGTAGTATTCTTGTAAGAAGGATTGGACTGAGGAAATAAACTTTTTATCCTGCAAAAGGAGATTATTCAGCTTCCACAGTGGGAATGGTTGATTAAGGTCATCAAACATAAAGGATGTATGGACCACGGCATGACCAGAGATAATGATATTAGAAATAGTGGAGTCAACAACAGAGCCTGTGAGAGTTTTAGAAGCAAAAATATAGTCGAGACGGGATATCATATTATAAGGATGAGAGTGAAAAGTAAAATCAAGTTGCGAGGGATGTCAAAGTCTCCATGAATCAATTAAACCAGATTCAGAAATACATCCCAGAAAAGACTTGTGAGACTTGGACGTTTTAAAAATACAACTGGATTTTCTGTCAAGAAACGGGTCCACAACCTGATTAACATCCCCACACATAATTAGGTTAACAAAATTGTTTGTAAGAATAATCTTTTTGATAGAAGACCAGAACTGCGGGTCAGGCTGAGCAGGACCATATACATTCAGAATTGAAATTTGTATAGAATTACCCATGAGCTTGACCCATGCCCAACGACCTTCAGTGTCCATTACTGTATCTAAAATTTTAAATGACAGTTTCTTACTAAGCAAGAACGCAACACCATTTTTGTTGGACATCGCAGAGCTTGCAATAATCTCCTTAACCCATAATGCTTTAAATTTCTTCGCCTCTATGGAAGATAGAAGCGTTTCTTGTAAGCAAACTACTGATGGCTTGGACATGTTTAAATGGGTTAAAATTGTACACCTCTTGATGGGGTTATTGCATCTCCTGATGTTCCAAGTAACACATTTAAATGTCATTTAAATGGCCAATAATCAATATATGAGTAGTTTCAAAAAAACAACTGTTAAAATCACGATAATAGTTAAAGGTATATGTTCAGCAAATAGGGAGAAGACATATAAGTAAAAAACAGAAGGAATTAGGAAAATGGAAAGGAGGCGGAAAATATGATGAACAAAACTGAGGGTGTAAGTAATTAGAAACACATAGATCAAAAGCATTAGAAACCTCAGCATCCCGTTATACACTCAGTCGATGGGGAACAGGAAAAAAAGGAGAAAAAGAGATGTAGCAGGAGCTGGAGGCACCTACGCGGCTGTCTAGTAAAAATAAAGACAGCACACGAGGGAAGAGGGGCACCCCATCAGCCACCGTCTCTCTCAGATATGATAAGAATATTTAAGGACGGCATTTACAAATATGGAAAATAGAAATAGAGGCCATATGAGAATACATGACAAATAAATATCTTCAGGATCCTGCAGAAGTGGAAGGGTTCCCAGCAGGTGATATGTCCATATTTTCCTTTTTAATGGAGCATATGAATGCTCTTAGATCTGTAGGTTCATCAAATACAGCTGTGTGTCCATTATGTGTAACCTTAATGAACATGGATGATATAAGCCATATCGAATATTAAGTTGCTTCAGGGCTGGACGAAGAGATAAGAATTCCTTCCTGTGTAACACAGTTGCTTTGTCAACATCCTGAGAAATGAATAGTTTGCTTCCATGCCAGAATAGGTCTTTCTTTTCTTTGACAGATGACATAATGTGTTGTAGTTGTGTGAATTCGAGAAGGTAAAAGATACATGTTTGAGGAGGAGGGTGAGAGGATCCTGAGACATTGCGTTGACCTCATAAGCGTTGCTAGGGGGGGGGCTAAGAGGGCTATAGCCCCGGGTCTTTTGGTTGTAGCCCCGGATAGAAGCTCAGGTGCTACAACCAAAATGCTAGCTAGCCCCGAGTCCTGCCAGTCCTGACATTAGCTTAGCCCCTGATATTTTCCAGATCTAGCAACACCACTGGTTGACCTACTCGATGAGCACGCTGTATATTGAGCAAAGTGTCAGGAGGTAATAGAAGAATGGTTGGCAATACCTTTTGTAGTAAAGAGATTGAGTCTGCTCC
Source organism: Ambystoma mexicanum (assembly GCF_040938575.1). Lineage (NCBI taxonomy): Eukaryota > Metazoa > Chordata > Amphibia > Caudata > Ambystomatidae > Ambystoma > Ambystoma mexicanum. Next base: position 1,365,026,502 of record NC_090932.1, on the reverse strand, counting down.
TTCACAACCCTCTGGCAGACCTGAAATGCGCAGGTTGTTGCGTCTACTCCTGTTTTATAAATCCTTGTTGTGGTTTTGTAGCTCCTATACATGTTTTTCCAATATAGCCACCCTAGGTGACACTTCCTCAGCAATCCCTACTCTCTTCTCCGCCTCCTCCATTCGTTCCTCAAAACCCTTCCATCGGTCATCTAACTGTTGTAGCTTTAGATTTGTGGTCTCAATAAATGGCTGTAAAGGCTCGAATTTCTGAGAGAAGTGTCTCCAGGGCAGGATCAGGTGTATTTATTGGAGGTGGCAAATCACTTTTAAGTCTTTTCAGGGTTGTGGAGGGATGCGTAGAATCCTTCGTGATAGATGTAGTTTTTTGGTTGGCTTTATTAGAGGCCATTTCGCCGATATGATATGATGGTTTGATGAAAAAGAATCACACAAGACGCCAAGGTTACAACTGATAAATTGAGTTATACCAGGGTAAAGATAATTAACAGCAAAGATCCTAGAAATCCTTTTAAGGATGGCAGAGTCAGGAATACATAGAGGGAAAGCCTCCACCAATATACATCACTCGGTGAAGCGTATAGTTCCTTATTATGAAGATCAGTGAATGTTGAGTGTCCAGAAGAGTAGAAGATTGCTTATTATCAAATATGAGCAGAGTCCCCGCAATGAGCAAGTGTCATGATCTCTGCTTCCAAAAGGTCAGGGTTTTCCCAACTCCCTTGGAAGCAGATCCATAACCCAGGTTCCGAGTGCCAACCAGTCCCAATTGGGACCTTTTGGACCCAGTCCTGGCGCCAGTGGCACCAGGCTCATAAATATGCCCAGTCCCAGCGCTGGAAGCGCCGGGCTCATAATGCTTGGGTGGACTTACCTGCAGCAGACCATGCTGCTTACTTGCCTGCCAGTTGAGCCTCTGATCCTCTTCTGTTTGGAACTACTTTTCCTGTTGGGTGGGGCAGGAGCCACTCCCTAGATTCAGAACACTGGAACTCTTCTGGAAAGCAGGAACTCTTTTCTTACCTAGGCGTGGCTGTGGAAGGAGATACCTAAGCACTACAGGAGGCTATTTAAACCACACCCGATGGATGAATCTTGCTTTGCGTTATTCTGCATCCTCTGCAGCAGAACGCTCATCGTGTCTTCTGCATCTGATCCTGGGCCTAAGGAAAAAGGCTTACCATCCTGAATCCAGTCTTCAGCAACACCTATAAAGACAAGAAAGAACAGGTTAGCATTACGGTCTTCAGTGACAGCTCTTCACTTACCTGGTCCATCGGCTGTCACCAACGCCTCGCACTGCATTCCGGCATCTGAAAGACAAAGGCTTACCTACTCTTTGTGCGCTCCGGAGGTCTTCACACTGCATTCCGGCATCTGAAAGACAAAAGCTTACCAACTCTTTGCACGCTCAGGAGGCCTTTGGCGCTGCATCCCGCATCTGAAAGACAAAACAAGGTGCGTTTAAAGACATTGGGGAACTTTAATACTCACGTGCCATTACTCCTTTCCACATCTAACCCAGTGGGTATTCCGGCACCCTGCAGCCGCTCCGAACTTGTACCTGCAAAATAAAAAGACAGTTAGAGCGCATCGTGAAGCAGGCAACAAGCGCTTACTTACGTGCTTCCAGGCGCTTCTATTCATCACACGGGCTCCATCTTCAACTCACTTCAGCCCGTCATCCGCCATCGCCGGAACCCTGCAAAACAAGAAACATCATTACTAAAGACTTTAAAGACATTAGAATTACTCGAAACTTACCGTTCGTGCAGTAAACGACGGACAGCAGTCCTCTGAAGTCAAGAGGCCTGCTCCCCTTATCCAGTGAAGAAACTGGTTACAGCACCCTGCCCCGAGGCAGATGGAGAGCACGGTGTTCACTTACCTAAGGTGAGAGCGTTAACCTTTGGGGTTCTACAGGAGAAGAGAAAGGGAAGAAGAGAGAGACATTCAATAACCCAGTTCCTTAATCCCATATTTTCTATCTGCAGACATCTTACCCTTCGAGTCAGACATACAGTGCACAGAGGTCCAGCCCAAAGAGCCAGCCGTGTGTTACACATCACCTTTGAAGATACGGTATACGCCCAGTCAAGACCGGCGCCTCTACGGGAATCAGGTGAGCGTTACAGAACGCAAAGCCTACCACAAAACTCCTGTCCAGGCGCTATGGAAACCTCGGATACCAACCAGCTAGCCCAGTTACTTGGGGAACTAAGGGCAGAAGTGCATGCAGCCCGTCAGGAAACGAACGCTCTAAGAAGGGAACTGATTATTTCCAAGGAGCGAACAGATGATCTCGCTAGACAATTGCTACAGTCACAAGCCGGACAGACCCCGTTACCCGCATCTGGGGGAAATCTTCCTTCTACATCCTCTATGAATCCAGTGCAGATCAACCTACCTGGGAATGTACCTCTGGCTCCGCCCGAACAATTTTCTGGTGACCCAAAGAGGTTTGCAGTATTTATCAATCAGTGCCGGTTGCATTTCTTATGCCGGCCAGCAGCCTTTCCAACTGATCAAGCTAAAGTAGCTTTCGTGCTTTCGTATCTTAGTGGCAATGCGGCAGACTGGTCGATCCCTCTAGTAAATCAAGATGATCCGGTCCTCCATGATTTTCAAGCTTTTCAGCTCAGTATGGAAAAACTGTTCGCAAGACATTCACAGGGGCAGGCCTTGGACAATGAGCTTCTTTCGTTGCAACAAGGTAATCAAGACCTTTTGGCTTATATTGTGTCTTTCAAAAGACTGATAGTGGAAACTCAATGGCCTGAGGACAAAAGGATTACGCTGTTTTATAGAGGTCTACGTGGAGAGCTCAAAGATATGTTAGCCCAAGTAGTGAATCCCCCACAAGATTGTTCGGACTATATAGACTTAGTCGTTCAAATAGATCACAGACTGCAGAACAGGAAGGCCGATCGTTCCAAGTTTGATGCTCGAGTATTTTCCAAACCGCCAACTCCTTCCAAAGGAGTAGACTCCGGGGAACCCATGCAAATAGGGGGTCTGAAAGGTCCTCTAACACAAAAGGAGCGGGAAAGGAGAAAACAGTTGCAATTATGCCTTTATTGCGGAAACTCAGGGCACTTTCTTCGAGACTGTCCGGTGAAACCTGCCAAGAAGGCAGTAGGAGCTGCAGTTACCAAAGTTACAAACTCTGAGCAGGGAAACAACCTCGCCCGACAAGAATAGAGGTCCTCTTGCCGAGCGTGAAAACCAGTTCCGTGACCTCGCATTTCGTGATACCTATGGTCCTCATTAGCCCTGATAATCCGGATCGATTACATGCAATTGAAGCTTACGTCGACAGCGGTGCCATCGGCAATTATGTGGATCATGAAATGGTTTTGAGGATGAATCTAACTCTTTGTCCCAAGGCTGTAAAGGACGTCATTACTACGGTGGATGGTACGGAGATAGCCTCCGGGCCAGTAACGCTTACCACTCAAGAGGTGACGCTAGTAAGTCAAGATGGACACCATGAGAAGATTGTGTTCGATGTGATCAAGGCCCCTCAGTTTCAGATTATTCTAGGAATACCTTGGTTAGAGAAACACAATCCTCTGATCGATTGGCGAGCAAGAACGGTCCAGTTTCCAGAATGTGTCTCTACTTGTCACCCTCCACCTGGTGTTGCACTGGCAGCAATTTCTTCAGAGACTACCCAGTTACCTCCCGAATACCTAGAATACCAAGATGTTTTCCGAAAGGATCAGGCTAACTCTCTACCTCCTCATAGGTCTTATGACTGCCAGATAGACCTGATACCTGGATCTACTCCTCCTTGTAGTAGAATTTATGCCCTCACCGAGCCTGAGAACCTTCACCTTCGACAATACCTGGATTAATACCTGGCAAATGGGTTTATTCGTCCTTCCAAGTCCCCTGCTTCTTCAGCTTTGTTCTTCGTTCCAAAAAAGGAAGGAGACCTTAGAACTTGTATAGATTATCGCTCACTGAACCAGATCAACGTTAAGAATAGATATCCGTTACCTTTGATCCCTGAACTCCTGGACCAAGTCAGAAAAGCATGCATATATACAAAGCTGGATCTTAGAGGAGCTTACCACTTGGTACGAGTAAAAGAGGGCGATGAATGGAAGACGGCCTTCCGTACCAAGTATGGGCTGTTTGAATATCAGGTCATGCCCTTCGGACTTTGCAATGCCCCGGCCGCCTTTCAATATTTTATGAACGATGTCCTCAGAGAGCTCATAGATGTGTGTGTTGTTGTTTACATTGACGACATCCTCGTTTATTCTTCATCGGAATCTGAACATCGGAAACACGTGAAAATGGTCCTCGAAAGATTGCGTCAACACAAACTTTTCGCTAAGTTGGAAAAATGTGTTTTCAACGTGACTGAAGTTGAATTCTTGGGATTCATATTATCACCTGGCAGAGTGCGTATGGATTCAAAGAAGGTCGATGCAGTTCTCAAATGGCCATCACCATCCTCCGTAAAAGGTGTGCAAAGCATGTTAGGCTTCGCTAACTTTTACCGCAGGTTTATCCCCGAATTCTCTCGAATAGTCCAGCCCATCACTTCCTTGTTAAAGAAAAACAAACGTTTTGAATGGTCTACCGAGGCGGAACAAGCTTTCCAGGATTTGAAGACTAAATTTATCTCTGCACCAATCTTAAAACACCCTCGCCCCGAACTCCCCTACATCGTGGAAACTGATGCTTCAAGCCTTGCCATGGGGGCAGTTCTATCACAAAAGGACCCGGTAACCAATCAGTTGCATCCCGTGGCATTTTGGTCCCGCAAATTCTCGCCTCCTGAAATCAATTACACGATTACTGACAAGGAACTTCTGGCTATCAAGTCTGCCTTTAAGGCTTGGCGGCATTATCTGCTGGGGGCCCGACACACCGTTACTGTGATTACGGATCACCGAAACCTGCAATATTTGAAAACCGCAAAAGCCCAATCCTCTAGACAACTCCGTTGGGCATTATTCTTTGCCGAGTTTGACTTCATAATTACCTATCAACCTGGTACAAAGAACGGTAAGGCTGATGCCCTTTCTCGGATGGGAGTGGAAGAACACTTGATCAACCCTAAACCTGTACCAATCATTCCCGAACAAAGAATTCTGGGTGTAATCGCCACAGAATCCATAGAGGAAGTTAAGGATAAAGCCAGGCAACTTGTAACTCCAGCAGACATACAGAATTGGCATCTGCAGGGAAAGGACTTTGCAGTAAAGGACAACTTATTGTATTTCCAAGAACGATTATACCTACCCAGCACAGATTTACAGAAAAAAGTAATCTCTTGTTATCACGATTCTTTAATGGAAGGACATCCCGGTATGGCCAAGACCTCAGAAAAGATCAAGCGCTACTTCTGGTGGCCGTCTTGGAAAAAAGATATCAGAGACTTTATAATGTCCTGTGGAGTATGCGCCCAAAACAAGAGTCAAAAGGAAAGACCAGCAGGCCTCTTACGCCCTATTGACATCCCACCTCGCCCTTGGCATACGCTTTCTATGGACTTCATCACCGATCTACCTCCATGCTCTGGATACAATACGATTCTAGTAATCGTGGACTTATTCTCCAAGATGGCGCATTTCATTCCGCTCAAAGGCTTGCCAACAGCAGCAACTCTGGCCCGAGAATTTCTCAAAAACATCGTCCGACTGCACGGTTTTCCTTCGGTTCTAATTTCGGATCGAGGTAGTCAATTTATTTCTCATTTTTGGCGAAGTTGCTGTCGGTCGGCTCAAATTGATGTGAGACTATCGACCAGTCACCACCCTCAGACCGACGGACAAACCGAGAGGACCAATCAAACTCTGGAACAGTATTTACGCTGCATGCTGCAACAAACTGAAAAAACTTGGAAAGACATCCTTTGGATAGCCGAATATGCCTACAATAACTCTGTCCATTTGGGAACTGGGAAAACCCCGTTTTTTCTTTTGTGCGGCAGTCACCCTCGAACCTCGGAGTTGGATCCCCTCCAAGATCTTGAAACACCAGCAGTAGACTACCTGCATTCTACAATCACCCAAGCCTTTAAGGAAGCTGTTTCTCACCTTCAAAGGGCTAAAGAACAATACAAGAAAGGAGCAGATCAACATCGGAAGGAAGCCCCTCAATATCAAGTAGGGGATCAAGTCTGGTTATCCACCAAATATCTACCTCTAAAAGGGCCACGCACATTCAACCCAAGATACCTTGGTCCCTATTCCATCACTACCATAGTAAACCCAGTAGCGGTCAAGTTGGACTTGCACCCGCACATGAAGATACATCCGGTCTTCCACGTCTCTCTATTAAAACCCGTGCAACCTCAAACCCGACTAACTAAATCTCCAAAGCCTATCCTAGTTGATGGAGAACTCGAGTTTGAAGTCAAAAGCATTCTGGACTCCAAGATCTCCAAATCTAAACTATTTTACCTAATTGACTGGAAAGGCTATGGCCCCCAAGAGAGATCCTGGGAACCTGCTGAATATGTCCACGCTCCTCGCCTAATCAAAAGATTTCACCGAACATTTCCTGACAAGCCAAAACCCCAGGAGAAGCCCGGTTTGGGAGGGGCCTTGAGGGGGGGTACTGTCATGATCTCTGCTTCCAAAAGGTCAGGGTTTTCCCAACTCCCTTGGAAGCAGATCCATAACTCAGGTTCTGAGTGCCAACCAGTCCCAATTGGGACCTTTTGGACCCAGTCCTGGCGCCAGTGGCACCAGGCTCATAAATATGCCCAGTCCCAGCGCTGGAAGCGCCGGGCTCATAATGCTTGGGTGGACTTACCTGCAGCAGATCATGCTGCTTACTTGCCTGCCAGTTGAGCCTCTGATCCTCTTCTGTTTGGAACTACTTTTCCTGTTGGGTGGGGCAGGAGCCACTCCCTAGATTCAGAACACTGGAACTCTTCTGGAAAGCAGGAACTCTTTTCTTACCTAGGCGTGGCTGTGGAAGGAGACACCTAAGCACTACAGGAGGCTATTTAAACCACACCCGATGGATGAATCTTGCTTTGCGTTATTCTGCATCCTCTGCAGCAGAACGCTCATCGTGTCTTCTGCATCTGATCCTGGGCCTAAGGAAAAAGGCTTACCATCCTGAATCCAGTCTTCAGCAACACCTACAAAGACAAGAAAGAACAGGTTAGCATTACGGTCTTCAGTGACAGCTCTTCACTTACCTGGTCGATCGGCTGTCACCAACGCCTCGCGCTGCATTCCGGCATCTGAAAGACAAAGGCTTACCTACTCTTCGTGCGCTCCGGAGGTCTTCACACTGCATTCCGGCATCTGAAAGACAAAAGCTTACCAACTCTTCGCACGCTCCGGAGGCCTTCGGCGCTGCATCCCGCATCTGAAAGACAAAACAAGGTGCGTTTAAAGACATTGGGGAACTTTAATACTCACGTGCCATTACTCCTTTCCACATCTAACCCAGTGGGTATTCCGGCACCCTGCAGCCGCTCCGAACTTGTACCTGCAAAATAAAAAGACAGTTAGAGTGCATCGTGAAGCAGGCAACAAGCGCTTACTTACGTGCTTCCAGGCACTTCTATTCATCACACGGGCTCCATCTTCAACTCACTTCAGCCCGTCATCCGCCATCGCCGGAACCCTGCAAAACAAGAAACATCATTACTAAAGACTTTAAAGACATTAGAATTACTCGAAACTTACCGTTCGTGCAGTAAACGACGGACAGCAGTCCTCTGAAGTCAAGAGGCCTGCTCCCCTTATCCAGTGATGAAACTGGTTACAGCACCCTGCCCCGAGGCAGATGGAGAGCACGGCGTTCACTTACCTAAGGTGAGAGCGTTAACCTTTGGGGTTCTACAGGAGAAGAGAAAGGGAAGAAGAGAGAGACATTCAATAACCCAGTTCCTTAATCCCATATTTTCTATCTGCAGACATCTTACCCTTCGAGTCAGACATACAGTGCACAGAGGTCCAGCCCAAAGAGCCAGCCGTGTGTTACACATCACCTTTGAAGATACGGTATACGCCCAGTCAAGACTGGCGCCTCTACGGGAATCAGGTGAGCGTTACCGCAAGAAGCTTAAATGCCAGATAGGAGACCGCTGAACCACTCAACCATTTGAGAAAAAGAGAATATGACAAGGAGGTGGAGTCAGGTGAGGCAGAAAGATATACTGTAGATGTACCTGGAGGGAGAAGGAAGCATCTATACAAATAACCAATTGTTGAATAAAGTCAAATGCCAGAATCCAGTACTCTGTAGCAGGCAGAAATAATAAGCTAATTTGAGTAGGAAAGCGCAGCATGGGCCAGAGAGATCATATGACATCCCTTATCAATGCTGTTTGTTGCAGAGTATAATTATATATATAACAATCACTGTGTCTTTTCCCCTCTCACCTTCCTTTGCTTTCCTCACTGTTCGCTTTTAAAACAGCATATAAAATATTGATGCAGGTGGAGTATGAGAACCACGTAAATAAAATTCACCACAGCCATATTCAGGAGGCGTCATTATGAGTGGAGGGTCCGTGTGCAGGCCGAACCGCCAGCGTGTCGTTTTAGGAAGTGAAGCCGGCGCCTACCCCATGCGAGGTGGTTACTCGGGTGGCTGACAGGTAATGGCGCACCTCTTCCTGGGCACAGACAAGGGGGAAATACATCCAAAACCTTGCGGACAGAAGAGGAGGTAAACATTGACGTTCTAATGGTAGGCAAAGCAGTAAAACAGCAATTAAAAGTTAAAAGAAAGCCTTTGTTCTATAAGTGAGAGACAGAGCTTACAAGTCTGGCGGCCATCTTTCTTGGCGCCAGACCACGCCCCCCCAGAGTCTCATTTCTGATGATTCTGTTAAGTGTGACTGTCGTGTTGATGCATTTTTTGCAATCTCAATCGTTATTTTGTCTCGAAATCTGTTATAAATGTATTGCTTGCAAACTATGCTCATGTTTTTGTCATTTATGTGTAAGGCTTTGTGCAATAACTTTACACATTAATTCATTCGTTAGATCGGTCTTGTATCCCCCATTCAGCACATTAGTTGTAGTTTTCGCACTCACCTAAAATGGAAGATCTTTTCCTCTTTTTTATTTTTTGTCTTCTCAATAGTGTTCGATAATGGTAATGTAGTATTCCATAGTAAATGAGCACTAAAAGACTAAACACACGTATTTGTTTAGAATTCTGTTAGCAGTCGACTAGTATTCAGCATGCAGAATAGTTTTCCTGTAGTATTCTATTAAAAAGAATATTATGGAATACAAAAAAAAGACGAGCTATAGTCTTCAAATACTATAAAAAGGCAAGTTAAAAACTCAATGTATTGTTTGTCTTTGGTAAGGGCTTGGCAGTTTTTTGCCTTGTTTTATTGCCTTCTAAGTGTTTAGTGACAACATAAATAAATAAATACAGATAGAATGTGTGTTAAGGTAATTCAATGCATTTCAGATGCTCCTTTGATGTATTCCCTAAGGTGAGGTATACTGTATGATTTCGCTAGCTATTCAAATGTTATTCACATTTACCTTTGACATTTGCTTAGATGCATTTAAAGAGGCTGAAGCAGAACGTGAGGCCTTTGCTCCAGGTAATGAGCGCATGCTCTTTGTTGCTTTCACACAGACCCTGAGACTTCCCACTGTGGCAGAGGATTAAAAAGCAACGCATGTTTCAAGCTCAGCATCACTCACTCCAGTATTGATTCCCCTGTCATGTGTCAACCGAAGACTTGAAATGAAAGGAAATGTGAATGAAAAATGCATCAAAGCTGGACGAGCGAAAGGTTTCTGTGGAGAATCCTTTAAAGCGTCTTTCCCAACCCACTTTGATGACCTTCTCTGGATTTCCTATTTTAAAGGTTTCCCACCCACTCTATTCCTTTCCAAATAGTTAGTGAAAACAACCGTCACCTCCATTTCTTGTTTTTCTTCAAATTCAGCACCACTCTTTCTAGTAATTGAAGGAAAGGGATGTCAGTGGTGCTTGAGGTTTGATTTCACAATCCTGCGATCACTTCTTCAGCTGCTGAAGGGGAGGAGGAATGGAAAAGGAGTATGGAGCTGTGGAGAGACATCCGTTAAATCCACATCCAAGGGATAAAAGATGCGCGCCTTGCGTGTTCATGGAATTTACTGCGCAAAGTAACCGTATTCGCAAGACGTTCCCGGAATGCCCCCGCCACACAAAGCATAAACAGCCAGAAAAGCTACCTTAGCATGCTCTCTCGGGCACAAATACACGCACCCTTCAAACAGTGTGTGGGGTCCCCAGCAAGCAGGTCTGCAACTCGGGGACCTTGCACAGCATCCACCGTAACTATTGCTGCCACCGCAACACCATGCGTATGATACTTTGTAACTTGGGTTAAACTCGGAAAATCTACATGCGTACCCTTGTAAACCATTCCTGCACCCTTCTACACAGGGTACGTGTACCCCTAAGTAAGATCAGAACCCCGGTTGCATACACACAAACCTTAATCCGACATGCAAACCCACATCCGCGCTGAAATCCCTATGCGCAAATTAACTTGTGTTCCAAACTGTGTGAAAAATCCCATTCATCGATTTGAATCGAATGTGCAGAACTTTCCCAGGACTAGCATGGAGGTTTCACAGGCTCGGCACGTCTCTGCAAGACATCGAGCGCCTTGCATGAGAAACCACGCAGAGCATGGGCATGGCTTGTGCAGAGGGCTAGGAAGGGGGCGGAACACAGAAAATGGGGAAGAAGATGGGAAAAAGTGAGCGTTATGAGGCCCCTAAGGTTTTCTCGGTCCCTTTCTTAGGCAGCTCTCAAATTATATTTGCTGTTGCAACTTTTCATTTTTCAATGGAATCTAACATTCCTTTTCTCCAGCCTAGATGCACAGTTCTGGAGATATGAAATATAGATCTACATATACATCAAGCGGCATGACCCAATTTGTGGGGTCTTTGTGATGAATTCAGGTACTTCAGACACTTGTGATAACTTAACATACGGTATGTCTGATGGGTAAGGACACATAATAAGGTCACTTATATATTCCAACCAAAGAGGGTCTTTTTGTCTTTCTTTTTTCCTGTTTACCTTACTGATATATCACTTTCAGCTTTTTATTTATTTTGTAATATAGTTGGATGGTAGGAAGGACCTCTTACTGAATAAAAGTGATTTTTCGCCTACCGTGTAATGAGGCCCAGAGTATTTAACAAATAGCTTTCCATTTTTTTACCTTTGGACTCAGGACCTTGAGTCGATGGTTTGATTAGTAACCTGAGGACATCATGCATTTGTGTACAGGTGAATATTTGCCATAATATTAAATATAATAGCTTCCATCCTTTCCAATACTTGTTTCACTTTTACAAGTTGTTGGCTCTGATATTTATAAAAATAATGGTTGATTATTTCGTCTTACTTGAAGATATGACTATAGACTTACTAACTACCAGGCCATTGTGACCCTTTCACTAGTGCAGTGACTTCAATGTTTCCTAAAGTGAATTAGCAAATAAATTCCAGTTTGTGTACACACACACATACACATAGATATACACATTAATACTTTGTCCTGATGAAGGCCTCTGCCAACATTCTATTGCTCAGCAATTCACAAAGAGAGGACACATTTTAAAGTGCAAAATGAAGGCAGTGTTTTAGTTCAGTGCAAGTTAATCTGCTGCCTTAAAGTAACCAAGATTATCTGAGTTAATTTGCCAAAGGGGTGGGAGTCCCTTCTTTTAAAAGCACACCTCCTGAGGTGATTGGGCTAAGGCTAGCCTGCCTTAGTGGTCGAATACCGGATATTGAACAGAGTTGCATTTGCCCTTCTGATGTCACACCCAAAGTACCTTGCCCCAGAGAAAGTGGAGAGGACAGGAAAGAGAAAGAGGGACCGTGAGAATGAAGATGGTGAAAGCCTCCTTCCATTGACCAGAGTCCCCCTACCTGCCTAAATCCCCCTTCCCTTCACACTGAGAACAAAGGCCCTTAGAAATGCAACACCCAGATGTGAGACTACTTCGTTTGTATGGGAGTGCTCCTTTGGTGTCCAAGCCCAGTACAGCTTTCTGCTGTGCAGCTGTCCCTGGTGTATGGTGTTACCTGCCCTCACAAAGCATTCAAAGAGGAGTCCTGGACCTCCAGGTTGCTGTCCTGCCGCCATTTGGTGGGTTACACCTGGCTCACTAGAATACACATCACCTAACACAGCAAAGATGACTCACAGGAGCTGAGACATGTGCAATATCAATTGGAATCTGGCAGTTGTGATCATAAGTGGAACCATGCACTATACCTAAACTCAGGCATAGCTTTTATTTAGAGTTGACCCTGCCACCAGCATAGGTTACTTATGATCATCATAGTGTTGGCAACAGGGGGGCCTATCTTAAAATCTGACCCTGCTCCGCAAGGACTTAGCTGTCTCTGCAACTGTCAGGCAGGCATCTTGTGACCTTTGAATCTGCTTTGTGCCACGAGTAGAGCAGGAGCCGCAGATCAGGCTACTGATGTTGCAGGGTACAAGTGCACTATGCTTTTGGCATGGAGTTGAATCGGTTTGGCAGATTACCCGTTTTGGAGATGGAATGGCCTTCATCATTCTATGTGTTAATCAAATTTTAAAACATGGCAATACCTCACAGGTAGAGCTTGAAGTATGTCTCCCCAAGCGCTGACACAGCTGCCGTATGGCCAGGGATCGTTAAGTGATCTAGTGGATGTATGCCGCTTGTTTGTTGGTATGGGGGAGGGATGCACCTTAGGCCTTTTTTTGCCATTTCTCTCAAGTTGATCCAATTGGTCTCTGCAGTCCCTTGATGCACCATTTTCCAGTCCAGCAGGCAAGTGGCTAAATTTGGCTGATTTATATTCTGTGTGAAGTATTTCCACACTTGTAATTTTCATTGTAGGATAACGAAACACTGGAAGGGCTTAACTGGCAAAATGGTGTTGGTTGTTTTAGTTGGTCTTGGTAAAGGCGGTTCTGGTTCCAACATAATGTGTTCTGCTTTCTCATCTCTCTGAGCTGTTACCCCATGGCATTTGCGTTGTCCATTCACTTCAGGATTCGGAAACTGACTTGTGTCTCACAAATCTCCCCTAATCTCTGGTTATTTTTACCCACCAAGATCAGGCAAGCATATTTCCAATTATTGGTGCCCTCAGGATTTCCAGCTCCTCCTGCTCCTCCTCCCAGGTATCACCCAATGGCATGCGTCTTGTTTCCTCATTTGAGGACATTAACAGTGACGGGTGGGTCTCTATCCTCTTGGAAACTGTAGTGCTCCCTCCCAGGAATTTCAATTGAATGTGATTCTCCTACAAACAACCCTCAAGAATTATCGTCTTGAACGGCTTCAGCTCGCAGGTATCACAAGATGGCATGAGTCTCATTCAGTCATTTCAAAAGACAAGCACTGATAGCCTCATCCTCCTGCTCCTAGCCGCTGGTCTCAAATGCCCTTTGTCTCATCCACTCACTTCAACACTAAATGGTGTGTCACCCACTTCCCCAAATCTATGAAGCCCCCTCACCAAAGTCAGACGAGCATGACTCTCACACAAGCAGACTTCAGGGACACTTGGCATCTCCACTTTCCCCTCCCTGGTATCACCCAACATTGACCGGTGTATCTCCCACAAGCAGCCCTCAGGGACTCCCTGCTCCACCACGAGGGTATTACACAATTACATTTGTCTCATGCACTCATTTCAAGAGGCAGACATAAACTCCCCGAATGTCTGTTGCTCTCTCACATCTAATTCAGGAGAGCATGACTCTCCTTCAAGCTGCCCTGGGGAACATTAGGACTCATATGCATTTCTTTCTCAAATCACCAAATCTGCTCTTCCTCTCAGGGATTCCCACTCCCTAAACTCTCGTCAGGTGACACTTGTGGTGTTTGCCACATCAAATCACTGAATGCCTAACATAGCACTGTGTAAGCAAAAAGAATTTAAAATCTAACAATGCAGGCCACTCTCTACGTCACTCTACAGTTCTTCCTAATCAGGATAGCTCAGGGGCAACATGCTCGCCTTGGAAACAAGACGACACGGAGCAACACAGGTCCGCACTTAAAAACTTCTGGGTATTAAGTGTGTTATAAATAACCTATCATATCACATCATAGCTATTGTCAAACTCCATTCCACTTCATAAACTCGTTCACACATGTTGTTCAACTACCTCTAGAAATTACATTCAGCTTCCCGGACAGCAACCTGAGACTGAAAATGAGCTTCAACCAGATATCCAGCTTTAAACCACATGTGCAAACTTTTTAATAAGTTAATACGAACTTCTACCTGCGAGACCCGAACATTCAAGTGATTTGAGGTACTGGGATTAAAGTCCATCCAGGAGTATTCTTCACCCATCATACAAAAGATGAGGCTGAATAGCAAACATGTGTTAGCCTTTTTGGTCTGGAAACAGGATGTCTGAAAAATGAACAGTTTCCAAATATGTAAAAAAAAAAAAAGGAAAAGAAGCCATCCGGAGGACTTTAATTATCCAATGCTCTCTGCACATAGATGTCAATCAGGCAAGTGTGACTTACAGCGTCCCCCGTAGGAATCCGAAGCTGCGATGAACCCGTTTTCCATCTGCTGTTTTACAACTTCTGAGATGTTGTGACCGTTCAATAATTGATGCGGAAACGACATCTCCGTTCTTCTTCGCCACAGCTCCGAGCCCAAGCGCATCCTCATCGCTCATTCATGTCTGGCACAAAAATAACGCGCTTCCTTACATCAATAATTACAGTTGTTGCGGGAGCTGCTAGCAGTGAGCATTGTGTCAGATGGGTTACACGTTGATAACCAATCATTATGTGGCAGAGGTCAACTGACTTCAAAGATCTTTCAAGAACATGATTGACAGGTCAAAGAAATCCGACTGAACCGGAATGAATTGAAAAAAGTAGACACTTGAACTTCACGTATTCTCATTGGCTTTCATTGGATGCATAATCTACTTGGCATTTCACATAAAGTTAAAATAAATGTCTAGTCAACATAGCGCATGTCTCGATATTTGCTTGGAAGGCATGATTTCATCGGTAAATCAGCAATATGATGTATAACAAGTTTGTGTCATTCTCCTTGCATTTGATATTTATCTAATGTACCCACTGATTTAAAATCAGCCTTTTAATATTATTTAATCGTTTAACATTTAGTGTTTGCAAATGTACAATATACAGCTTTCCTCTCACTTACCTAAACCAGAAGATCCAAAATACTGAACATATTCCTAAAACCCCTCAAGATTGGCATAGGATTCTGTGACTATCAATATTCTTTTTTCTCTAAATCCCTGCTCCCACTCTGATGCTAATGGGCAGGTTTTGTACGACAATACGGAAAAGATCCAAAACCGAACTCCATTTATGTTTTGAAAATGATAACCTTTATGTTTCCCTTAGCGTGAAATGTCCTCAGAGATTTCATCAACAGATATATTGAATCCACACTAGGCATGAGCTAACTTCAAACCACCTGAATTTTGGGTCGTTCCAGTCCCACAAACGTTTATAATTTCCTGGGTGGTTAATTGGGGGCTGTTCAAATGAGGTCCCTGTGAGGGACATCCCCCTCTGGGCCCTATAACTTGACCCGCTGCCACACAGGGGCATGCCAGGGCCCACATAGCTGTGTGTTTGGGGCATGCTAAACATTATTTTCTATTTTCAGTGCTCTGGGTGTTGAGGTGGAGGGAAGAAAACCATGGAAAGGTCAGGGGGTGGTTCATAGCATCAGAAGCTAACCATGACATTTTGCGTGTCACTTTTGGGGAAGTTCAATGACCTCTACTCCACACTTTAATGCCATTACATTTTAGTTTGGGCTATTCGACGGTGCGCCACCTATAAGCCAAAAACGATTGCATTAGAGTACAAGTAGGCAGAAATGGCGTATGAAGAGGGACAGAAAGCTTGTAGGTACTGTTTGGTTATTTGCCCAACCGTTGATTGCCCATGACCATGCTAATCTCTATGGCCACACCCAGTTACTGCCCCTCCTTTCCCAAAGCACCTCCTAATGGGAACTCTTTGAGCTCGCTTCATTCAAGCTTTACCATCAAACTTTGCACTCCTGCCAGTGTTTTTTCAAAGCAGTCTTTTGAGAGTTAATGACTTAATTGGAGCTTTAAACTTGCTACTGGTGTAATAAAAATGCCTTAACAAGGTCTGCCTCCAGGCACTCGATTTATAAGCACTGTGCGTGTCCTTCACTGAAGTCCTTTTAAAAACAAGAATTGGCAAAGTCAACAGATTTGTCTTGTGTATAAGTATTTGGCATTTTCTAGGCACTATGTTGTAATGGAATGCTGGCCCATGCCAGGCAGCCAGCATTCCAGATTCCTTTTGTCAGTTGGAAAGGAGCTGAGTGGTTGTGCGGCCACGGGGTCTGTGCTACAATAAAGCCTCCATTATACCTTACCTCTGTCAATGCCGTTATTTCACTGGCGATGAGGGGCGCAGCGGTGAGAGGCAGACAGACCCTGACACATCCACGTGTGCAGGGACCAGGAAGGCAGTGTGGGCCATCATTGCAATTTTCTGGGCTAGGTCAGCCCGAAGCAGTAGAAGAATGGGCAGCCCACAGCAGGGCACCCACAGGCTGCACCAAGACCCGGCACCGGACTGGGGAAGCTCTGGAGCATAGCATGACTGCTAGAGGAAGCGACCTAGCAAAGTCAACTGACTGGGTGGCCATCTTGGGTTGCCAGGCAACGGCGACAGCAACATTGCAGGATTAAGCTGGCAGTGTGGCAAGAGAGCACAGACGGACACAGGAGAGCACTTGGGTAGCAAACTACGAGGTACACAGCAGGATTAAGCTGGTGGGTTGCAGGAGAGCATGCAAGGACACAGGAGAGCACGTATGTGACAAACCATAAGGTACTGTGTTAATCCGGAATTAAATGTACTGTGTCATTCTGGGACAGGGATTTAAAACCCTGTTAGCTGGGCAGCAATGGGGCACAAAAGGTCACAGTAAACAGTGAGCTAGGTGGGCATGCAGAGCAACCCTGTGCAAGGCACACACACTGTCATTGATCTTCTCAGCACAGCCATGCAGCACAGCAATGCCAGGCCTCCCCAAGCCTTTTTAATGTCCCCGGGAGAACCCCCAGTTTTGTGGGACCTTTTAGTGGACACATTTAAGGTGTACTTGAGAGTGGCTTTAGGTTTGAGGTACAGAGGTTATGACAAGGAGGTGGCATTGTTGAATTGCCTAGGAGCCAAAGGCCTCAGAGTGTTCAGGCATCTTCCGGATGAGGAGGTGTACATTCCAGGTAGCAGAGAAGGCAAAAGAGTAGTGAGTGCATATGAAAGAGCTCTCAAGAAATTGGAAGAACGATTTGGGAAGAGAGACAACGTGGTGCTTGAACGATAAAATTTGTTCTCCAGGGCACAAGGAGTTGGGGAAGGTATCAATGCCTACGCCATGGCTTTGCGCACTCTCATGGCCACTTGCAAGATTACAGGAGTACAGGAGGAATACATCAGAGACCAGATTGTGATGAAGACAAGCCATTCGAAGGTCAGAGAAAGGTTGTGAATAGACAGAGATCTGCCTTTGGACAAAGAAATTGAAATTGCAAGAGCCATCACGGACCAGCGTTTAAGTCGTCATGGAGTGGACGAACAGGAATAGCAAAGGGGAGTCAATACAGGCGGTTTTGCCACCACCCAAGAAGGGTATCAGCAAAGCCAGAAACAAGACTGAGACGTTTGATGGGCAGCCAAATAAACTAAACAGAATGAACCAAGGGGCGGTGGGTGAGAAAAGTGTGCAGGAAGTGCGGCTGGTTGAGTCATTCCACCAGGGCAAAGGAGTGCCCGGCATGGTCTGTGGAATGTAGATGTTGTAAAACTAAAGGACATAATGTCAGGATGTGTAGGTTGAATGGAGAGGATGGGGGCACACATGGGAGACAAAGTGTCAGGATGATTAAATCTGTAGGGGTTAAAGGCAGCACTGTGACTCATGATGGTGGCATGATGAGGTAAGGTGTGATACTACATGTCGAGGGGGGGTCAAGAGGGGTCCATGGGACACTTTGACTGTGAATGGTGTATGACTAAGAATGTTGATGGATTCAGGTTCCCATTATACTATGATTTCTATGGAAGTTTACAAGGAGAACTTTGGGAAGGAAGTGTCTGCCCTCAAAGCACCAGACATAAATCCCAGTGCGTATGACCAAATGCCTATAAAGGTGTTGGGGTATGAATGGGCTTGTATTGAGTTCAAGGGATGCAGAAAGAAGGAAAACTGTATGTGGCACATAAAGTTACGACCATTATGGGTTGGGATGAGCATGCAGCTCTAGATATAGAAATACGTCTGGGAAAATGTATGCCCATTTTTAGTGTGAAGGAACAGTCAGGTGACAACATTTCGGCAAAACATTTATGTGACAAGTATCCTGCTGTGTTTACGGAACGGCTATGCATGTTTGGGGGTTTCTCGCACAAGATTGTTCTCAAAAGAGGGGCTATGCCCAAGGTGAACAATGTCAGGAGTGTTCCTGTGTTGGCCAGGAAAAGGTTGACATTGGAATTGTAAAAATTGAAGTAGGCAGAGATAAAAGTGGAGAATGAGAGTTCAGAGTGGTTGCCCCCAGTGGTTTTGGCATGGTAACAGGATGGAGGGTTAAGAATGTGTGTGGACCTTAGTGAGCTCAATTCCAAAATTTGGGTTGATCGCCATCCCTCCCCAATACTAGACTATGGTACATGCAGAGTGGTTTCCACCTTCGACCACTCACTGGTTTACCACCAGATAATGCTGCATGAGGAGTCACAGACCTTGAATTACTTTGTGACACCTTTTGGTGCGTAAAGGTTTTGTTGCATGCCATTTGGGCTGGTGTCTGCGTCCACGGATTTCCATCGGTTGATGCAAGAATTGTTTGGGGGTGTGCCGGGATAGTGTCACTTTCAAGACAATATTTTTGTCTGGGGTAAGAACAAAGGTGACCATGATGAGATGGTATTGTGGGATGTTTTGACCAATTCCAAGGTGCCCCACAGCATCACTTTAGAAATGGGGAAAGAAACAGCCCAAAATGGATGCGCTGACTCCTGTGTGCGTCAAAATCTGCAAAACTGCGTTTGGGTCACAACCAAGGAAAGGCTGCACCCCTGCCATACACAGTCAAAGTGGGGGTGAAAACAGAGTTTTCACTGCAGGAGCATGCCAGTGGGCTTTGCGACATTTAACATGGAACAAAGCAGCAGAACTGTGCTAAAAACCGAAAATGCCTTTCAAAATGTTAGCTTTGCAACCTTCAAAAGTGCTGTTTTTGGCGCTAGATCCATTTGTTTCCATTGAATCACTGAGAGTAAAAGGGTACTGAAATTTCTGGATCAGACAGTGTGGCTCAGAGGAACCGGGCCTCATTGATTGATAGCAGTTCTGAAATGTATCTAAGGAAAAGGCAGTCCAGGAACATTTGTTTTCAGTTCCACAGGAAACATGCAGCTAAAATTGCAACATGTAACAACTGAAACTTTAAACCAAGGCAGGATATATGTATCAGAAATATGTATCCAGACTGCAAAGAAATCCCAGCACTCAAGGGAAGAACTGGTGCTGAATAAAATGTATGAGCTGCATAGGAAAACCAGATTTAAAATGACTCAGTTTAATGTGTTTTTCCAGGAAGAAAGTGCAAAATATACTATCTTGAAAGCATGTTTTTGTTGAAAGGCCTAATTCTTGAAGAAATGTCAAAGGATTGATAATGTAAGAATTCCCTATAAACTGTGTTCATTTTATATGTTTTCATGAAAGATGCAGGTAACTTAAAGTTAAAACCCAGTCTTGAGTTAATTAACTATTACAATTCTGCTTTGATAGTCCTCAGCCTGGGAAAGAGTTGACACTTCAGATTGGCACTTCACTGCTGGCAGGAAGGACTAATTGCTGGGGGGAGGCCTTGCATACTCATGACAAAGGACCTCATTATACTTTCGTCTGGGCCCCAGGCAAAGACAATGGCAGGCTTGAACACTCATCCCTACAGGGGAGGGGCAGGATGCTCCATTCTCCGGATTTGTAATTTAATTTGCTTATTTTGCCACAGAACTTCATGACATTTAACTTGGTGACAAGGATAAGTAAATGAGTAAAAAGTACATACATATGAATTTGAACTCATGCTAGCCAGTTGAAAACTTGGTAGGATTTCTTACTGCGTAAGGAACAAAAGTTATGCAAAAACACTAATTGCTGTCATAAATCTCCCCCCGTCTCACCTGTGATCGGGATCTCCCTTGTTCGGCCGCAGGACTCTTCCTGTGGGTGGTTCGGGTCTTGAATAGGCGCGCCCGAGCCTCGTCAGGTTGCAGAGCGCGTTCAGAGTTACGGGATGTTCGTGGTTCCAGGGTGTCCAGGATTAGCGATAAACAAGCAATGCAGGAGGAAATTCCAGGAACAGGAAAAAGGGCAAGGAAGGAAGTAAGAGGATCAAGGAAACAAATGTAGAGAGTAAACACACGTCGGGTCACTATCAAAGATAGCGTAGAGACGCGCGGACCCGCAGGGGCGTGACCAATTTATAGTACGTGCCACGACGTGAAAGCTAGTGCGTAGCACGGAGCTTGGTAGGGCCATGTTGGGAGGAACAAGGAGTACAAGCCCTTCGTGACAATGACCATGAGGTCCAGAAGGGGCAATTTCGCCGGGTCATGACAATTGCGCAGAAACTTTTAAGGCTGCAACTCTAACATTATGTACTCATGTGCTAGGGATGATTGCACATATATGTACGGAATTGGGAATTGTTAGGCCAAACCTTTATGATAAAAATTGTTAAAATTCAATAGAAAGACAATGCCAGGTCCTACCGATGTGTCTGATTTTATTAGAGGTCATCATTATATAAATATGTATTTGTGGGAAAGTTAGATTTCTGCCCAAATAATTGTGGGAGTTTCCCAAGTCACATCATAAAACATGACAACACATTCTGTCATCCTACTTGCAAAGAGCAAGGCGAGAGCTGTGCCTTTGACCAACCATGGCCTTGTGGGTGTGGGTTACAAGTCTGCCCCTACCATAAACTGACCGATGTCACTTGGCAGGAAAAATAAGGGAACCTCACAACACACAAACACACTGATTCCTGACTCCATCCTATTTCCGCGTGACGCTCTGTTCCTGACTTCTTCATCTTGTTCCTGAATTCTTCATCTTGACCAAGCCAAAGCGTCAGAATTGCTGAATTCTTTTTCAGCTAGGCCCAAATCCTGAAACCATCCCAAAACTTAAGTGAAATAATTCTGATCCAGTCTGGCTTGCTACCATTAATACTTGCCTGCTGAAACTCGCCCTCCCACTGATCTACAGTGTCCAGCAACCAGAAGGGCCAATCCAATCCAGTCCAGTCTGAGGTGCCAGTCCGTTGACCAGAACCGCCCAGCTGATCCAATTCCGCTGAATGTGCCCTGCGGTCTGTAGACCCGATCCGTGATGATCAGAACCCTGACGGTCCAATCTCCAATCTTAAATTACAGTGGACTGTAAGTATAAATAGGAATCATAGTAAACCATATTGCCTGATTGAAATCCTTAACAGATTATCGCATCATGCAGATTTTACGGCAAAGTGGTTTGACAGTGAAGCTCTCAAAATGTCAGGTGAGGGTGCCCAGCGTGACATATTTGGGTCACTCCCTCAATACCAGCAGCATAAAGCCTAGTGAAGGTTTGGCTAGTGTAATGAGGGAGTGGGGGCCAACTGAGGTCATTTTTGGGTATGACGGAATACTATGTCAAGTTCATACCCTTGCAAAATTTGAGTGGTCGTAGGAGCGTCAGGCGGAATTTGTACAGTTGAAAGAGGATGTTGACAGACCACCATTTCTAAGTTTGTTTGACCCAAAGGACAGAACCATGCTTACAGTTGATGCTAGTAAGGTCAGACATGGGTCAGTTTTGGAGCAGTGGCAGGACGGTGTGTGCAGGCCGATCACATTCATGCCAAGGGCGCTTAGGGACGCTGAGAAGCGGTATGCCATTATCAAGAGGGAGGCATTTTCTGCTTCCTGGGCATCAAAGCACTTCAGGACATTCCTGTTGGGTATTCTATATATCATTAGGAGAGACCACAAGCCACTTACATATGTGCTTACCACCAAAAGTGCGGGATCAGTGTTCCCCAGGATAGAGAGGTGGATGGTGGATTTGCAGGGGTTCAATTTCATGGTAGCGTACATATCGGACATCAGGAATGTGATGGCAGATTGTTTGTCGTGGTTGCTGGGGATGGGGCCACAGGGACAGGGAGAGAGTGATGTGGGCTACCAGGTGGCATGTGTGCTTGCCGCTGTGGACAAGAATGAGTGGGAGAGGGAGTCATCCAAGGAATTAGAGTTGCCATGGATTAAGATTGGTCGGCGCGATGGCTGAGAGGCAGTCAACATCAGGGAGGAAGAAAGAGTCTACATGCATGATATAAGGAACTTGCAGAGGGTCTGTGGGGTGTCGCAAGAGGGGATAGGCTGGTGCCTCCTGTGAGTTTGAGAGTGAGGCTTGTCGAGCTGGCACATGAGGGACATTTGGGCACATCCCTGATCAAGAGGAGGTTGCGTGAGTCATATTGGTGGCCACGTATGGACGATGAGGAGGAAATGGTGGTAAAGGAGTGTGTGGCGTGTGCCATGAGCGATAAGAGCAGAGTTGTGCACCCACACCAGTGTACCCAGTTGATGTTCCCAATGAAGTTGATGTTCCCAATAAAGTGTGGTCTAAGGTGGCCTTAGACATCATGGGTCCCATGGAGTGCCATGAGGGTGGTTTGAAGTTTGTGGTTGTATTGGTGGACTACACATAGCAGCGGATTGAGGCTGCTGCTTTTGAGATGGTAACTACAGAGAACGTGATTGGATTTCTCAAAATGTTGTTTGACAGGGAAGGTATACCCGTACGTATGGTCACCAACCATGGTGTGCAGTTTATGTCTAATATCATGCAGGAGTTTTTGAGGAGCAAAGGCATTAGGCACAATAGGACAGCCTAATATGATCCCTCTGCGAACGGTTTGGTTGAACGGATTAATGGTTTTGTGACGGGGGTCATTCAGTTGTCGATCGCCAATGGTTTGTGCTGGCAAGAGGTGGTCTCATAGGTGTTGACGGCATGTAGACAAACACCTTCAATGTTTACTGACAGATCATCATTTGAGCTGATGAGGGGAAGAATGGCAAGGTTGAGGTTCAGAACGGCTGCTCTGGGAGGTGGGGTTCTCACTCAAGTGAATATGTCAAAGGTGTTGGAAAGGATGAGTGTTTCCCAGGAATGGGTGAGGGCACAGCAGGGGGAGAGGAAACCCCTTGATGTCAAGGTGGAAGATTGCATGTTCGTAAAGAACCCCAGGTTCATGCCAAAGGGGAGGAGTGCATTCATGTCCCCCACATTGTGGTGAGGGTGGGGGCAGGATATGTGGTTTTGGATGATGGGACAAGGTGGAACAAGAGAATGGTAGTCGTGTTGAGTGGCACCAGCATGGTTGTGGGTGGCTCCTCTTTGGTACCTCATTTCAGCAGGTTTTGAGTGGAGCAGAGTATGTGCCAACCTGCTGGCGGTTCGGAGCTGGGGTGTAGTGAAGCACCCACATCTGATGTTTTTGTGTGGATAGAGTGGGTGTGAGTGAGGGTGTGGCTGCGGAGCCAGATGTTCGTGCATCGGTCAGTAGTGACAGGGGTCGCCCGTTGAGGATTTTTGTGCCTCCTGTTAGGAGAGACTACGTCTGGAAGGGTGGGTGTGAGTAATGTGTGGGTGGAGGTTTCATGTATCTTTTACTGCATCGTTTATCATTTATTTGCAGTGCATCGTTTATCATGTTTTTGCAGTGTTCCATGGGTTTCCATATTTGCCTCGTTCAGATTGTTGCAAGCACACTTTACTTGTGGTTGTTTCTGTCTCCAGGGAGCACCTATCTTGTGTTGCACCACCTTCTGATGTGGTTTATGTTTAGTTCTGTTCATCTGTTCGATTCTGTTTCCTCTTTTGTGTTGTTGTGTTTTACTTGGTGCTATTCGGCTAAGGGGGAGGGGAGAAGTGTTGCAATGGAATGCTGGCCCATGCCATGGAGCAAGCATTCCAGATTCCTTTGGTCAGTTGGAGAGGGGCTGAGTGGCGGTGAGGCCAAGGGGTCTGTTAATGACCAGTTAATACCAGCACAGCAGTGCCTGGCAAGTGACTTTTCCATGCCTACTCAAAAGCGTTATAGCGTATGTCAACTTCTACATCTGGTTGTTCTCTAATGGCAAACCAACGACCATCACGCTGGTGTGTGCCTTTCTGTCCATATAGCAAGATTTAAATACTTTGAAAACTTGTAAAGAAACGCTGATGTAATTTCTTCAATCTTATGAGATACAAAAACAAAATAAAAAGTAAGCCTTGTCCATATTCATACAAACACACACACACACACACACACACAATGTTGAACAATGCTCCACCATTTCTTTAACCATTTAAGAGTTGGGTTTTACTTTCACTGCACCATGGCTGCTTCTCTGATTGTAGCTGCTAGCTACAAACCTGTTATGTTTTTCCAGCGAAAGGTTTTATGCCATGTACGTTCAGTTTTCAAACTGCACAAAATCTACGTTTTCATAACATTTATTGTTGAAAACCTGGTGCTTCATTTTATATCTGACCTTGGTAGGACCTTAGCTGCAGCACCACACAGTGCAGGTTTGCAGACCAGATGATTGCAGACAATTCCAGGAGACAAAACAATGAACCATAAATGTGTCTGCAAAAGCCACTTCCCTGCTGGGCAGTCTTCTTCAGGACAACCTACTCCATTAGGGTGGACAAACTGCCACGTAGGGGGCATGTTGGGTTGCCATAGCAACAGTGAATTACCTTTCACTTGTTGTCAGATGAGAAATCCTCCACAGAAATGACTGGATCACAAGTAAAGTATAATACAGCAACAATGTGAGGATTTGTTTTTCAGTCATGTCATCTAATCAAGTTCTCTGAATTAAAAATGCCACAGGACCAATGAGATCGTTGCAGGTTATAGGCAATCACCGTGTAGTGCTTCACTACAGCTCTGACCTGAATTATCCCTCATTACTACTCTGTCAACCATTGACTGTCTCCAAGGAGAGGATGTACATATTTGACTTCAACTGAGGCCCGATTTTCAACAACAGCGCCTGAGCAGATCAAACAAGTATAAGTGCAGGAACAATGATATGATAGTTTGATAGTTTATTTATATAGCACCTGTACACAATGTTTTTCAAAGTGCTTCAAGGCAAGGGGAGGGAACAAGGGAAAATACAATGACATTCTTACAGGCCATGAACAGTAAGGATTTGAAATTAACTATCGTACTCAGCCTGACGACATTTCAGATAGTGCAAGAGCTAGGACATAGATAAGGAAGGGAGGGGGAGAGTGGGAAGGAAATGGAAACAGACAGGCGACTACCGTACTAGGCCTGCTGACATTTCGGGTAGAGCCAGAGAAATAAAAAGGTGAGTGAGAGGGGTGCAGAAAGGGAAGGGAGGAACAAAACAAGTGACTATCGTACTAGGCCTGACTACATTTCAGAAAGTGCTGGAGGGGGTGGGGGTCAAGCAAGGGGAGAGGGGAGGAGACAGACAAGGTTGCTATCATACTAGGTCCAGGGACCATTCTGATAGAGAAAGTGCATAGAAAATAGTAAGTGTCACGTTGACTTCTCTATGGTTAGGGGAGTGGAGGGTCTTGGGACAACTGGAAGTGACATTGGGGAAAGAGGTGCGACGGAAGGTGGGAGGCGGGGTAAGGGCAGTTACAGGAGATCGTGGAATAAAGCAGACGTGTTGAGCACATCTCTGTGTCTGAGCTTTACTGCGTGCGCCGCGCGCTGCAAGCTAGGCCCACGCCACGACAGTAAGGGGAGGAGGGGAGGAGATAGGAAAAGGGAGAGGAGGAGAGAACAGAGAGGGGAGAGTGAATACAATTTCAGAAGTCAGTAGTAACACATAATGTTGCAAGCCTGGATACAAGATGAAGATGAGAACAGCATGACTGAGTGCCTTCAATGCAAAATATTAGCTCAAAAGACATCTTATTAACTGAATACGTCAAGCTTGTAATTTATGTATGTAGTCTGTAGTCAATATGTAATTGGAATATTTACATTCTCTATCAGTACGTCACATGGTGTTTTGAGCTATAAAATGATATGGCTTCCACAAAAATGAATAATGACATTCAGGGTAACATTGTTGATTGTTTATAATTGCATGCATTAAGGAATTTATAAAGACAATAGATATGCTACACAAATAATTCATTAGAATAAACCTTGATACTTATGTAGGTTCAGTTATCACTGCAAAAAGCTGCATTTCATAACACTGGATGCAGAATTTAAGTTTTGTTATCTGCCATTTTCGTAGTAACCTGACCTTTGAATTAGTTTCTGAAAATGATTATGTTTGTAACTGAGTATATTGTGTATTTGGATTTAATGTGGTACATGTGCAAAGTCGGACATGATCTTTTGGGAATATTCTTTCTGTCGATTCGTTATGCAAATACGGGCATTGTCACGTGTTTACTTCATGAATGCTCTTCCACGTCCTCCATATAGCAATGTATAGGTGCTTAAGCCATCAAGATATGTACCGTGTCTTGTTGTTTCATAGCTGGTATTTCCACTGGCCATTCAGTGGTCTCCATGTTCATTCCTCAGGAGCCAAACCCACTCCATGTTGTCAGGATAGCTAATTGAAATACATTTGAATGCAGTTAATTGATTTGGGTCATATGCAATACTTGTCACCCACTATTGTTGCAAACATGTCCATAACCCTCAAAAAAGCTAATACTTTCACTACAATGCTATAGGCCAAGGGTTTTTGGCTCAAAAGAAGAGCAATTTCCAATGTGTTGGTTCGACGAATGATGACATTAATAGTGGATTTTGGTTGGTGGATGTTCTTCCCTTTTAATGCTTTATCTATGATTATACATATACATAGAGATGAATAAAGTCACACAACTAATCCTACAGACTTAGACAATCAAGTTACATCACCCGAAAGTATGTATGGACATCCTCTCAATCTGCATCTTCTTTTGGATGTGGGAGGAGGGGTAGGCGGGCGCAAAGGGAGGCAGGACAGCAGAAAGAGGATAATAAACAAAAAGGGAATGTGTTTGAAACCCCGTATCATACGTTCAGCATCAGAATACTGAAAAACATGTATTAAGTATAATACATAGTGATACGTGGTATAGGTTGTCTGGTATTCATAGAGATCCGTCTTTTCTTGTACAAAAGTTCCCGAATACTGAAAAACATGTATTAAGTATAATACATAGTGATACGTGGTATAGGTTGTCTGGTATTCATAGAGATCCGTCTTTTCTTGTACAAAAGTTCCCGATGAGTTATAGCAGTTATAGATTAGGGAGAAGGAGTTTCTTTCATGTTCTCAGGCTTATTCGGACATGGCGAAGGGCGCTCAACCGATCAGGTGGCTGGAAAAGCGGGTGAGGACACACTGAGTACTTCCTGCAGTTTCCAGCCACTCAAGCCCCTTCCCCTGGTGTTTCCATCTTGATTGTGGGGAGGCAATATAGACCTCTAAAGACATCCAGCATCCTTCCCCACCTCCTCGTTCCCTCCCCACTTACCTTCCAGCCTGGAACATTGTGCCCCAGTCATGGCGCCCCTCCCTGACCGCACCATCATAGAAATAGAAAAGGGACTAATTCCCTTTTCTATTTACTTAAAGAGTTGCCTTCTTACTTTTTTTTTTACGGAAGATTGGGCTCGTGCAATATGTATAGAGCCTGACTCCGTAAAAAAATTAAAATATTTACAACCCGGGTAAAACCTTTGGTGCAAATAGCAATCACCCTCTTCTTGGGGGATTGTACATGGGTGGTAATGGCTCACAGTCTTCACCGAGGTCCTCGCTTTGTTCATGCCTGCCTAGGCTCAGGCTGGTGGGCCATCACCACCCGTGTATGCCCCTGACGTGGGAGTGATGGCTACTTTCTCTTTATCAGGAGAACTGCCTGTTGGACATATTATTGCATGTTTCTTGCTAATGGGGTGTCACCCACTCCAGACAGCTTAATTCCTGAGTTGTTGATTCACGGCCACACTAAGAGGATCAATCTCTCAAATATGTCCTAAAAAAATGATTTAAGTCTAATATATTTTACAAACAGGCATGTGGGACTACAGCCATCTATGTAACATGAACAGCATTTGCCATTCCAGATTGGCTTTGTACATAATGTTGAACCCAAGTAAATGCGAAACTGAGTTCACTGTTGAACAAGTACTAAAGTGCGGTTAGATAAGGGATCAAATTACATAAAAATAAATCGCTACATGACTCAAGTATCTCCATGCCCAGCTCTGGGGACCAGGCTTTGAGTGAGTTTTGTCATCTGTTGTTGCTATTCTAAAAAGCATCTTGTAGTTGGTGGAAGCATTTAGCCACAGGGATTCCATGCGAATTAATACAGCAGGGTGATTTCTCTTAAGTGTACTGGAAAAAGAAGGGACGGCTTCAAGAGATTCTTGCAGGATGTTATACCTCAGATGTAAGAGTCAAAGTCAAGCAATCAGGGTCCAACCCGCACTTTGAGCACATATTTCTGGTCCCTACCCTGCTTTTCCAGATTAGAACTTGTCTTTGGTTATCTCTTCTGCATGCTGGATGTATGCAGATGTGTTTATACTTTAGCAGATTTGTGAAGCCCTACAACGTTAGCTCTATCTGGTGCGTCATCTGGTAGCGCTATCCAGCACCTAGATGCCTTTGGGTTTGGGTGCTTAACAAATGTAAAATAAATAAATAAAGACTTTAAAAGGTTTTGTGTGTGCTCCCTAAACAGACAAGCCGAAAAAACTCAGTGTTTTTCATGAGAGGCCTTTCATGAAAGAAACAAAGGCGCAGACCCATGCATTAGTGCATGCATTAGTGCATGACGTTTTGCTCTCACACAATGTTTCCTATGGACTTGACAGGTGTGTGAAAAGCACATCTCGCAGAGCATTGTTCTTTAACAAAGGGGTTTGCATTTTTGGTCGGTGCCTCCCCCTCCTCCACATGTAACCTTCCTCATGTCTGCTTTGCCCAGTTGCAAGCCACGAAGAGAGAAATGTGCAAAATCGACAGGGGTCTTTGCATGCACTTGGTGTTGAGAGTGGAGGGGCTCAGCATATTCATGTTACTGTGCATTCAACTAAAAAGAGATGGCTTGGAAACAACAATGCCTTCCGTATGCGTAGCAATCCTAGCAAAGAGCCCGTCCTGCAAACCAAGCTTTCTATGTTTAGTATACATCTTTTTGTGTTGTTATATCCTCTTACAGAAATGTAACTCTGGTGGTCATCTGTGAAACACGTTCAGATAAAATGCTTTCTCCGCTTCCCATTAGCATTTGCCAAGAAGGGTTTGTCCAACTGAATTGCATAGGCCACAGTTGATTATGGGATTAGTATCCACTCATCCCTTGCATTGATTTCTCGCTAATGTACTTCTTCCCTTAGATTCGACAGCCATAACCCTGGCCATTTTCCCAACACTTGCAACACTGCTGTGTCTCACAGTGCCGGTCACTAACCTGGATCCATATGAAAAACCTTCAGCCACACTAGGTGTAGGCTACGTTTATGAACATTTGACTGCACACTTTGATGTGTGAGGTTCTATTGAGGTACTTGCTTGTATGACTGCACTAACTGAAAGCATGCTCTAGTTTTGAATGGATTGCCAATCCCACTGAGAGTCCATTTTCTTATGGCTGAATATTTCAATTAAAATCATTTTCATTATAATTATATGTACAGCGTTCACAAATATGTCATAATGCACTGGATGAAGCACAGGGTTTGAGACACGAGTTGGCTTTACAATCACAAAACACTCTGCTTCAGGATTTGCATTTGAGGAAAATATTCTCTGTGTCAAAAAGAGGATCAGGTCATATGTGTGCTGCCACAATGGATACAGTACTACATCTGAACTGCACGCACCTTGCTTCCAGAGCTAAACTGGACATTGAAAGGAGAAAGCAACTCCTGCTTCATACAATTACTCAATTCAAAGTCATCACAACACCCTTAATTGACATAAAAACACACCCAAGGAAAATGGACTCGAATCCATATCAAATGAATACATTCAAAGACGTATCCACTTTGGCGCCTCCCACGCATGAACAAAGACTGCCTCTCTTTTAATCCAGACACACCTTCATTTGTCATCTCCACTTTCAGCCATTTCGAGAATATCATTTCAAGTACGTCACACAACATCCTGGATCTGCACAAACCCTGCATGTCTTTGACACAAACACTGCAGTACTGGTTGGCAAATCTAAAGAGATGCTGCTACTGTCCCCTTACATCTTTGTAAAAAGCTTACATTTATACTTCGTATTTAGCTAGCTGCTGGTCGCTAAACGTTCTAAACAGCGATACTGCGGCTTCCAAAAATGATTAAAAATCTGAGAACAGATATACAGAGGTTGCCAACAAATTGGAAAACGTTTTAAAAAATGGTTCCACATTGAGCTCAGTTTGGTCATCTCTTATCTCAGGCCACATGGAATGTGTTCAGAGGGATGACATTTCTTCTACATACTCACAAACCTCTACAATTTCCTCAGTTCATCATAGAAGTAAGCCGCAACCTAAGCATGTGCTTCGAGTCATTGGTTTTATTTGCTTAAGGCATGGGCTCAGCAGTCCACCAGTCTTATTGTCTTCCCCATAGAGTGTGTAGTTTATTATTTTTGTCAGTTTAGTTCTAGTGACTCATTCAACTGACCTGGCCTTTTGTGTTTCAGCCATCTGGGGCTGGGTTCCATCCAAAAAAAACATTTGAGAGCATCCCTAGAAACCCTGTGCTCTGTGAATTTGTGTCACCATTCCAAGAGGACCGATAATATCCCCAGTTGGTCAGCTGGTAACGAGTGCTTTAAAGTTGAGCCCTGCAAGGACAAATAAGAGGTTACACCTATGGGCCAGATTATAAAACATTTGCACGAGGGAACACAGGCTTTGACAATATATAATGGAACAAACCGTTTTTGTTAGAATCGATATTATCTAAAACTATTTGCAGTGGGGAAAAATAAATCATACTGTTTTTTGTACTATGTTTGCTGCATAGCACGAAAAGACATTTGTTTGCTACATTTCTTTTCATGTTACTCATCAAAAATAGTAAATAAAACAGTCAGTTTCCTTTTTGTCCTTGTGAAAACATGTTTAGATAATACAAATTGGGGCTAAATCTGTTTGCTCCATTCCCAATGATCTAAACAATACAATCTGTGCTAAACTCATTTGCTCCACCTTTTTGCACCAGTGCAAAGCTTTGATAATCTGGCCCCAGGGTGGTAATTACTAGGGACTTTTTGATGCAGGGCAGATAGGGGAGAAGTAGTAAATACATATCTCAGTAAAAATAGCTCTAGCCAAGAGTGGGCTTCTCGTATAATGGGATTTCTTATGTCATCCTTACTTCCTGTACCCTCTACTCTCCTCCTGCAGAAAAAAAGCACTCTGGGACTGGCATCATCAGTCAGACACTATTGTCACAACATTCAGGGTTGCACTTTTGCAAAAGTGCTTGAAATTGACCAACCCACTGTGTCAAATTGAGCACATAAAAGGACTAGTTGAGGGAACTGCTGTTTGGACAAGACCTGCTGATGCCTGAACACTGGTAACCAGGATTCTGCTCACTAGTGGTGACAGCATCTGAAAGTGCTCTCTGGCAAGCTACATGGCTTGCAAGAGCAGAAAACAGACTTGCTGTGTCCCCTACACCAGTAATCCAGAAGCCACCAAAGAGGTGTGGGCTCTGTTTCATGCCTTGCACAGGTTTTGAGCTGACTCAACTGCTTTTTTAATTGTCTACGAGCTGCCACAGGACAACTGAGCTGTCGTTCATATTCACCACGTTTTCTATCCACTTCAAGCTACTGACTTGACCATCACCTGTCTGCACTTCAGCTGCCTGATGGCCATGACCAGTAGCTTTCCATTTTTGTAAATCATTGGTTCAATATGTACAGACATGGCTAAATGCTGTGGCATGGCCACTGGGTCTGGACGAAAATATATCATAACGAAACCCATGAAATTCAGTGGAAATGTGATTTGATTAATTGTGCCAAGCCAAAACCCTTGAAATGCTGTGGGTGTGGGAAGCGGGGACCATCTTAACTTGGTGTCCCCCTTGTTTCAAAGACCATGAGCACATACATGATATAACAGAATAAATTCACAATAAACCACAAACTGACACAAGGGGACATCAATGGGGGGGATGGCGAGTTAAGATGGGTATCACTTTCAACCCCAATGAATGTCAAGCCTTTTGTTTTGATAAATCTGATTAGCTTAACTTTACCTTGATCAAGGTTTTTCACTCTATATATATATATATATATGTAATGTATATATATATATATATATATATATATACATTACAGGGCCTGCAGTAGCAGCCCTGTAGTTATGGTTAAGTTGCTTAACTCATAGGAAATGCACTTTCTGGGCAAATCCTCACCAAACTTTGCAGAATAAAGTATATGGCCCCCTCGGATTGATTCTGTTAAGTTTGTTGAGGTATCATCCAGGAGGGTGCACATTTATAGGGGGGGGGAGACACAAAATGTTTTGCTCATGCCTACAGACCAAACCGCTGTATGCATTATCAGCAAATTTGCAGCAGAAGCGGCGGCTTGGTCCCAAAAGCGTGCTTTTGTAAATTTGGTGTAAATCCATCCAGTAGTCTTTTTTAAAACAGCCAAAAAGTCGGTAAAATAATGGGTCCGGTCTGCAGGCTCACTTCTGGATTCTGTCCGTGGACACCTCCTTGGACCAATCAGGGTCTGGCGTGATGTCCGCAGACATCAGATGCGCCCACTGATTGGATGTTCAAAAAAACGTGAGGTGCATCATCATTTCTGAAATGGCCACCACATTGGATCTGCGGACAGTCGCTGTTGTCCGCAGATAGCACAGTAAAAACATATGAAAAAACACAACATTGCACTTGTCAAACTAATGGAACTATGTCTGGGAAGTTGAGGGGTGATGAAGTTGGGATATGGCCATAAGAAGCCATAAATCTGCATTTTTTTCTCTGATGTCAACGAACATCTCAGATGTCTGGGGACCTTCCAGTCATGTTTGTGGACATTTCAGATGTTCTGGGGCACCCATGCCTATTTCCTAATTACAAAGGCCATTACCCGGACAATCTGGCTAATGGCTATGAAAACGAAGCACTGGCAATAGGGTAAAAGTGACTATGGGATTGGCTATGGGGTAACGTTTTTTTTTTCAAAATCAGGATAGGGTTGTACGGGAAAAAACAAATTTGCTTGTGGCTACAGCCTGAAGTGCTGGACAGGATTGCAGCAAACATTTGAGAGGAGCATTAGCAAGGACCTCAACAAAATTGTGATATAACTTTGCTGTCTGGGTAATGAGCCTGGTCCTGAGCAAGGACAAATGTGTACTTACTCTGATTTGCTTATTGGGGCATGTGGAATGGCCGAAACCGTAGGTTTGAATGGAAGAAAAAAATAATATTCTGCTTGCGGTTACAGCTTGAAGTGCTGCACTGGATTACAACAAAGTTGCACGACGCGCATCAGCAAGGATTTGAAAGCATGTTTTTGCAAATC
Source organism: Ambystoma mexicanum (assembly GCF_040938575.1). Classification (NCBI taxonomy): domain Eukaryota; kingdom Metazoa; phylum Chordata; class Amphibia; order Caudata; family Ambystomatidae; genus Ambystoma; species Ambystoma mexicanum. The sequence continues at coordinate 1,364,992,833 of NC_090932.1, read as the reverse complement.
TGTCTTGTGTTTTATTTGTAAGTAGAACAACTAGTGACATACATTTGGAGTCTGGGCCGAAGCCCATGCTCCATGGAATTTTGATGAGCAGTGCCCATTGGTCACATTATTAGGCTATACTGGACAGTGAGCTAGGATGTAGAGTAGGAGCAGTGAATAGTGGGGGTGGTTTGGTGGGGCTGGGGTGATGGTTGAGCCTCATGCCGTAGGCAATTCAATGATGATTTGCATCCCCAGCATGCGCTGCTGATAACAACACACATAAGTATGCGTTGCAAGAAATATGTTTGTTAAGTAGGTTTATAGTTCTGTTATATAGTTTAAAAGAGGAATTATTAATATCTCACATACAGTGATGTAGCATCATGAAACATTTTGACTTATAAAAACCTACTAAATTGACAGAAAAAAAAACATTGGTTAAGGGAAGTTATTTTTAAGATACACCTCACCCTTGATACTCCTCCACCCCAGCAGTGAGCTGTGGTCTCCCACCTTGGAATTTCTAGTCACTTCTCACATGGGCTCCTAAGAGCACTTGCCCATCCATATTGCCCTTTCTATTTAAGCATTTCTCTCACTGCACAATGCATATGTGCATTTATAGGACACTGTGTAAAATTGTTTTGTATGAGTAAGAGAAATGCAGATGCACAAGGTTAGTACAACATTGTTAAGTGGCAGTTGGTGTGGGTAAGTATAATATGCTGATAAGGTTATATGTAGAGATTTTAGAAGTGATTGGTGGATGGATGTGTGACTGTAAGAAAGCAGGCAATGAGGGAGTGTTACAAATATAAAAGTAAAAAGGGTAGAATGGCTGTCCTGTGCGATGTTGTGCACATCCCATCCGGGTCTGAATGCAGATAGTTATGAAGGTGCATGGATTATGGTGCTTATTGTATGCTAGAGGAAAGTATTTGGGACACAAGATTGTTTCTATCTTTTATGTTTTTCTCTAGTATACAATTGTCCATTATTACCTTTAGCATAGTATAAAATGCTAATGGAAATGCTGGAAAATCTTATTGAGTCTAACTACTTTACTGCATGTTTTGTCTGCAGGAGAGGCAAGGGAGCCAGGTGGGGGGGCGGGGAATGAGGGAAGGGGCACCAGTGAAAGATGCAGGGGGAGGTGGATAGGGAAAGATGCTGTGTGTGCCTTAAATCTAAGGTAAGGACAGTGCTACACACGCTCCTTGATTACAGCATCAAACACACTTTGAAATTGCTCCCCCTGCAGAGTGGTGTATTGCAGTATATACAGTACTGTTGTTTTTTATATAAATGGATCAACAGCCTCTTGTATTGCTTGCAAGGTAGCTGGTGGGATTTTGACTCCCACAGAAGTAGCCTGTGTGGTTAAAGCAATGGTTAAGGAAGATGAGGTAGAGGAAGACAGTCTACTACTTCAAAGATGGGAAAGGCCTTTCTGAGAGCATTGTAGTGGTTGGATGTGGTGTAGTGGTGCATGGTTGTGGTCCCGTAGGAGTACTGCCAGGTTGTCTGCGACTGAGTACAATGTTGCACTCAGTGCATTTCACTTTGCTAGCTTTAGCCTTTGGTACATTTCCAACAGTGGTAAAGAACTTCCACAACCATAATTCTCTCTGACTGTTGAGGTAGGCACTTCTTCTACCTCATCTTCCTAGTCTTCTTGATTGTTTTGAAGCATTGTGCTTCTTTTATTGTGTAGGTCCCCCAGCTTTATTGGTGGTGGTGGTGGTGGTGGCTCTTGGGAGGAGGGAGGGCAATAGCTGATGCCATTTTTAAAATAAATAGCAGTTTTCCAAATATTCCTTCAAGTATGTGATGTGTGCTAAATTGTTAATGGTGTAGGAGCTATGCAAGGGTACATTTTGAGCTTCAAAGTTCCTAGTTGAGCTGGAAATGTAGTTATGAACTGTTCGCAACGCACAAAACCATTTGCGTAGTGCAGATGTGTTCGCGGACAAGTCATCATGCCATGCGCGAGCGCGTGGTCACGTGACATTGTCAGAAAAGTCTGCAATGATGTCAGACATTCGCAAATGTCGACAAAGACAAAAACAGTGGGAAAAGTTGCAAAAATGTGTATAGAAGTGTTGAAAATGATGCTAGATGGTGGGGACTGGCAGAGTTTTAATGTGAAGCTTTATTCATTTGAGAGAAATGTTGCTGTATTGGGTGTAAGTATGATATTAGTAGGTTGTAATAAATGAGGGTGCACTTGTAAAATGCCATGGCATTCACTGAAAAAACTTTGTTAAAAGGATGTTATAGTTAAGTTGCAGTAATAAAAAAAAAGCTATGAAATTCAATGAAAACACATTGTTAAAGGGACATTATGGTTAAGTTGCACTAATAAAAAGCTATGAAATTCAATGAAAAAACTTGGATAAATGGATGTTATGGTTGCAAGTGTAACCGAAACCCCCCAGAAATTTGGCAGTTATGGTATGCTAAGCAACCCTAACTCACGCCACCACATGCACTGCTAAGACAAACACCCAGTACATTAAAGATAAGATCAAAATGCAAACGGAACATTGGTATAAGGGGTACCGCTTACAGTCTCATTTACACCATATCAAAGGTAGCCTTGTAATAAATTACTCCATGTCACATAAAAGGTGCTTATTGAAAAATAAACTCTGTAGTGATTTTTTTGGTGAATACAGCAATCAAGTATTGCATGAAGAGAAACAATGGGCCTTATTATGAGGCAGGCACTGACGGAATGAAGGGGGCTGGTACGGGACCGGCCCCCTTCATTCCGTCAGGGCTGATTACAAGCTTCCCACCGCGGGACCCGGATCGCACGCCTGGTAAAACCAGGTGTGCTTTCCGGGTCAAACGAGGGGAAGAAGGAGGTAACAACGGGACACCTGTAATGTGCCCATTGTTACCTCCCTCCCCATTCCCATTGAGCCCTAGGGGGGCTCAAATTGGAATGGGGAATGGTTCCTGCAAGGAGGAATTACCAGGTCCTCCAATGTTGGAATGACTCGGTTATTCCACATTGCAGGAACCCAGTAAACGAGCCCGGTTTGGTGGCAGCCATGGAGCTAATAGCTCCATGGATACCGCCATACTCGTAATGAGGGCCAATGTCTGCAATATGGCTCATAGAACTAAAGTATTTTTAAGATGGTATGCTTAAGTAGTACAATGATAAGTCGAAGCATATCACATTCTTTAGTAATGTATAATCTCTTGGGACCTGCTTCTTGTTTTATGTTTGTGCATTATGACCTCAGGGTTAATGGTAGAGAAAGGAACTTCAGAATATAGCACAAGGTCAAGCTCTACATGCACAGTAACTTTATAGTATGCGTATCATGGTTTCAGTGTAGTATAACCACATGAAGTCTGCAGCTTAAAGTGAATACTGTCACTGAACAAAAACAACCACCCTAGATATGTGATGTCATCAGTGATTTCATTGATGTTGTCATTTGTGATGTCATCGTTGATGTCCTGGGTGTTAGTGTTAGCAGTCCATGGTAGTTGCAGGAGTTATGGTTGCATAGCTTACCATAACTGCCACATTTTTTTTATTTTACTTGTAGCCATAATGTCCCTTTAACACATTTTTTCACTGAATTTCATCAGTTATTATGACTGCTTCTTAACTATAACATTCCTTTATGAATGTTTTTTCAATTGATCACATGGCCTGCAGTAGCCGCCATGTAGTTATGGTTAAGTTTCTAAAACCATAGGAAGAGCACTTTTTGGGTGGCTTATAACTTTGCTTCCCCTGGACGAATCCTCACGAAACTTTGAAAAAAAGTATATGGCCCACTCTGAATATTTTTGCAAAGTTTGGTGAGGTCTGGTCAAGGGGTGGGGCAAACTTATAGGAGGGGTCCCAAAATGTATTTTCTTCCCATAGACATAATGGGAAAACATTTCTGTTGCACCTACAGCCCAAACCGCTGGGCTGATTTTCACCAAATTTGCGGCAGTTGCGTCTCTTGGTCCTGAAAGCATGCTTTTGTTAATACGGTGTAAATCCGAGTGGCTAATTGGCTTGCGTTGTGTGCATGGACACATGTCTTGTTCTCTGATTGGCTGGGATGAGGCGTGAGATGCGTTAAATTCTTTCGATGCACCCGCCATATTGGATGCGTGAACATGCGCTGAAAGTGAGCATAAATCCAATTTTGGGGAGTGTGTATGAGTGCTTGGAGAGGGAGGGGGAGTAAGAGATGGGTGAAATGCTGTATTTGTTTAGGTGGGAGAAGGCCATGATGTGTTTGCGGTGTCCACGGTCAGCGTGGTTATCAGCGAACATACTAAACACTGGGCGCACTACTGGCTATTTTAGTTTAGTAAATTATTTTTTAGAATGTTTATTGAATTGTATAGTTTTGAGATGGATGTATTATGTTTTTGGGTTGTGGTCATTTGGTAGGTGTTTGTTTCTATGGGTGTGTTATGCTGCAGTGTTGTGGCCAGGGCCTAGAGTCTTGGGTGCATGGCCGAAGGCCATAGTAGTGTGCAGAAAATATTCATAACTGTAGTTTGTGTTCATGTATGTGGATATGCATGAATCTGCAAGCAGAAGTATTGGAGAGTTTTATAGTAGTTGTAGGTCCTTTTCAATCACAGCACAATTGTACTCAGAGTGATCAACAGCACATCTAAAGTGCTGAACTGTGATGATGGAGTTAGATGTAGAATTCTTGGATGTGATTGGTGGATTGTTGTGTGACTGCTTAACAGTAGCCAATGAGGGAATGGTGCATAGATTGAAGTGGAAAGCATAGAAGGGCTGCCACAGTGTTAAGCGCTCCGCGGACAGCGTGGCTGTTCGCAGATAGGACATGCGACTTCCGGGGCTTCTCTGCATATCTGCCATGGAAATAGGACTAGGGGAATCAGCCAAGCAGGTGCTGAGGGTGTCATTCATAGGGAGAGAAGGTATTCATTTTTGTATTGCTGTATGCTGTGAAGATGGCTGTGGTTGCTGAGATTGACAGAGTTAGAGTGTGGATAGTGGGAGATCATTGTATTACTAATCTGCAGTGTGATGCAAACATGTGTGGCATTTCAGACAATGTTGGAATGCAGGAAGTGGAGGCTACCTGGTGTGATGTGCCAGGGAAAAATGTGCAAGGTGTTTATACACTGTGTAGAAATGTGGCTTATTTTAATACTCCTGATATTGAGGTGGTAAATGATGGAGCAATGTATTTGGGCTATCTGATTGCAACAAGTTTGCTAGGTGCACTGAAGCAGTTGCTAAAGGAACTGATGCACCTGTTTCCATCTGCTAAGATAATTTTTGCCCATATACCACCTAGGACTGCATGAATTCATTGTCATGTATTTAATCCTCAACAAGACATAGCAAGATGTCTTGTTAATGAAAGAATATATGTTTTATGTATTCTGTGGGCATATCATCATTTCAAAATGAGAACCTTTTGGAAGATGGTACAATTTTTTCTTGTAATGGAATGACTTTCACAGATTTTGGTCATGCAATATTTCTTTGTAATATGCAGACCACAATCAGGAAGTTGTTGAGAAGTCATGACACAGATCAAATCTGAAAAAAGCCTAAAAAGAAGCCTGAAAAAATCTGCTAAACAAAAAGGGTCTATTCAGAGCCGACCTCAAAGGGGAAGTGGGGTACACTATTTAAATTTTCAATCCCCACGCTCAGATTTTTCGATTTGTCCGCAGACAGCTTGGTTGTCCGCGGACACTACATATTACATACAGGGATTTTGAGGTTGAGAGGGATGCAAATGAAACATAGCACAGGAAGGGATTGGTCAATAAGGGTTTACTGGGTGTGTTTTGTGAGCAAAGAGTTTGTCAGAGAGTCTTTTTCCAGAGAATAGAGGAGATAGCTATGGCCGTGTGTTTCAGAAAGTAGATTGTCTGGATTTTGGGAGATTCCTGGATAAATTGGTTGGCGGTGCATGCAGATCGCTGCGGAGTGGTTGTACATCTTGGATTCCCTCATGTGGAAGTGCAATGGCATGGGGTTTGCGGAATGAAGTGGCTGGATTTGGTACCTCACTGTGCTAATTTGCTGACACAGTTTCATCAAGACATTATTATTATTATTCATTGTGGAGGGTACAGTTTAGGACATGTGTCTGGAATCTCTTTGCAATTTGCTATGAAAGAAGGATTTGGGAAAGTCATGGATATGTATCCAAATTCCAGAGTAATTTTTCCCATATTGCGCAGAAACAAATGTGGCTGCGTTCTTGTTCATTTGGTCCAAAAATGGAGAAAGAAAGGTGCAGTGTTAAAAAGGGTGTCTTTTTGAATGATGTCATCAATGACATTTGTGATGTCATCTTTGATGTCCTGGGTGTTAGCAGTGCGCAAGTTATGGTTGCTTAGGTTACCATAACTGTTGAATTTCAAGGGTTTTCCGGTTTTACTTGGAACCATAACGTCTCTTTAACAAAGTTTTATTCACAGAATTTCATAGGTTTTTAGTAACACAACTTAACCATAACTTGCCTTTAACAACATTTTTTTCACTGAATATATGTATATATGTTTTTTAATACAATCATATTATTGGAATATTTCAATAGAACTATTGGAACTGATTTAATTGCAAAACCATATACAGCATGCAGTGTTAATATCACAATGCGGATGTCCACATGGCACACTCTCATTAAAACCTGGGCCCATTGAAAATAGAAATGACACATTAACTGGAACATCAGAAATCTGGTTCTATGTGATATTTCCGCACAATGAAGACCGAACACAAAAAAGACAGATATTTTTGGGTTGATTTTATGCGGTCCTCAATATGCCAAAATATCACATTACCTCACCCCAACCCACCCACTTGCAGTTCCCAACCCCTCTTCCCTCCCCCACCACACTCACATTGGGGCCAAATGTTGTGGCCAAATGTTGTTACTCCTACAGCCCAGTGTCAAAATGTTGTTAAGCCTACAGCTCATAGGCCAAATGCCCCTGCATCACTTACATCCACAGCCCAAGCCTTTGTACACTTCACCACAACCAAACACATGCACCAGAGTCCCGCCACGCTGCCCCTTAATTATGCCCTCATCAATGCCCACTCTCTCCCAGCCCATGCCCTGGACATCAATGACCTTCTCATCTCCCACAACCTGGATGCCCTCGCTATTTCTGAAACCTGGCTCCACGTGGCCTCTGGCCTCTGCCCTATCGCTAGCCCTCCCCATTGGATACACTGTCTATCAGCAGGACCGCCCCAACACCAAAGGAAATGCTTCACTTCCACAAAATCAACTCCCCCCTAGTAGGTAATGAGGACATTTTATCTATCAAGCTAGCCATATATCCCTCACTTCCATCATCACTCACTACATCATCTACCGCCCCTCCCCCCCACACCCCTCGCTTCCCTGCCCTCTATCCATCTTCCAGGAAACCCTCCTCCATCTCCTCAATGACAATCTTAAGAACTACTCCAAAATCATCCTATTAGGTGACCTGAACCTAGGCCTCAATAGCCCTGAAGACTTGCAAGCCAAAACCTTTGCAAGAGCTCTACACACCCTAGGATTCACACATCGCATCACCTGCCGCACGCATAACAAAGGCCAAACTCTGGACTGGATAGCAGACCTCAACTGTAAGTCATTCATCACATCCAACTCCCCTTACCCATGGTCAGACCACCATATCAATAAAGAAAAAATCAGGATGGGAGATCAGCACAACAAGATTATGGATTAAATTATTTAATCTCAAAATAGTGGCAAAATAATAACATGTTTTGCTTAATCACAAGGCAACGGACAGATTTTTTCAATGTAACAGTTAGGGGTACTGCTGCATACCTCACACTTGAATATTGAGGGTATTTTCCTCACAGTGATGCACAATCTCTAAAGAACAATTTAGACATTTTAGTGCATCATTGTAAAATATCTAAATTGTTCTTTAGAGATTGTGCATCACTGTGAGGAAAATGCCCTCAATATTCAAGAGTGAGGTACGCAGCAGGACCCCTAACTGTTAAATTGAAAAAATCTGTCTGTTGTCTGTTGCCTTGTGATTAAGCAACACTTTTTTGTATTTTGCCACTATTTTGAGATTAAATAAATTAATCCATACTCTTGTTGTGTTGATCTCCCATCCTGATTTTTTCTTTATTACTATTTACCCTCCTGGGCATATCAGGCCCTAGCCAGGCACCCTTTAATATATATTTTACCACCATATCATCCACTTCTCCATCCCTCATCCCAAAAAACACAAGATTGCTACCACCTCACTACCACCAGCCCTAGCACGCAGCTCAAGAAAGCTGATGAAAGACAACCTCATCCCCTTCCTAGACATTCCATAAATCAAACCACCATTCTCCAAGAATCCTAACACACTTGCATTCCTATACTACACCACGCTAAAGCAGGCTATCTATACCATTGCCCCCTCATAGCAAGGAAAGTGAATCCCATCAGGCATGCCAAACCTTGGTACACCCCTGAGCTACTTGAACTACAAAGCAAAAAGTGGACAGCCCAGTCTGCTTGGATGAAAGAAAAAAAAAACAACCATGCTAAAAGGGAATTTATCAAAGGATCCAGAGTCTACAAACAGGCTATCATGTCGGCCAAGTCTACTTATTTCAATACCTGTATCACAAATGCCAAATCAGACGTCAGGCAAATGTTCTCTATATTCAGTAAACTTGAGACCCCAGTCCTTACCTATAATTCTATTATAAAAGATGAAACACGGTGCATCAACATTCAAACCACTAGGAGGAGCAAAATAGACTTCCTCAATAATAAAACATGCACTAACCAAAATGGACTGGGTTCATCACACCTCACTACAGCAGCCCCTGCCTCCAACACATCCTCCTCAAACACACCTCAGTTCTCCTTCAAGGACATCTCAGAATAAGAAGTGAACTCCATTCTAAAAAATCTCAAACCCTCGAAATTCAAAGGTGATGTATGACAAGCCACAATCATTAAGGAATGTGCTGAAATTCTAGCTCCCTTCCTCACAACCTTCATCAACGCCTCCTTCACCTCTGGGCTGGTGCCATCATGTCTCAAAGAAGCCTGGGTACACCCACTCCTAAAGAAACGCTCTCTAGACCCATCCTCTCCCAACGACTACATACCTATCATGATAGTCCCTATTCTCCTAAAATTCCTCGACAGAGCAGCCTACCTTCGTAATCAACACTTCCTAGAAGAAAGCCACATACTAGGCCTACACCAATCGGGATTCCAACCCGGCCATGGCACAGAATCCACGCAACTAGATCTAAAAAATCAGATGGACGGAATTCGGGACAATGGCAAACCTGCCCTGCTCCTCCTTCCCGACTTATATGCCACCTCTGATCTAGTGGACCATAAAATACTCTGCCACCAACTTACCACATTGACCCATTTCTCGCATGAGGCAACAACTTGGATCACCTCTTCTCTTTCCTAGAGGGTAGAAACATTAGAGTGTTTGCTGAAAACAGGAGCACTCCCCCGGCTTCCATTCTATGCAGAGTCCCACACGGCACCTGCATCTCTCCCACGTTATACAACATCTTCACCAAACCACTCTTTAATATCCTAGATTCCAGCGGTATAACCTGTACCAACTATGTGGATGACATCCAAGTCCTCATCCCCTTAACAGGTATCTATGAAGAAGACTCCAAGGCACTCAACACAGCCTATTCCATCCTTCAGATGCCTCAACTGGGACAAGACTGAAATCCTGCTAATAGGTCCTCTGGCAACACTAAAAAAAACTCACCAAGCAATACTCCATATCCCTGATCGAGAACATACAAATCCCGGTCCCTCCCACTGTCAAGACTCTAGGAGTAGACTTAGACTCCACCCTCTCGGTGTCCTGACAAGTCTGCGACATCGCCTCATCTGCAGCATACTCCACCAAACTATTGAAATCAGCAAAACCGTTCCTCTCCACAGCAAGTTGCCTCACAATAGCTAGAGCTGTCATAGGCTGTAGGCTATATTACTTCAATGCCTTATTTGCTGGTGCATCCCCTTAAAACCTCCAAAAACTCCATCAAAAATAATGCACTCCAGGCAGCTCTCAGCAACCCTAAAAGGATACACATCACGACAGCAAGAAGAGAAGTCCACTGGCTACCCATTAGAGAAAGTGTCATGTTCAAAACAATAACCATTACTCACAAGTGCCCTGCTTATTCAGCCCTGCCTTATCTCTCCCTGGAAATAAGTAGAGCCCACTCATCCAAACCCACCAGAGCCCCATATACAGGCAGATTATTGTTACCAAAAGTCAAACACACCAAAGCAGGTGGAGCTAGCTTCCCTTTTATAGCAGCCAAACATTGGAACTCACTGCCCCCATTGTTCAGAGCTGAACCCTCCCACTGAGCGTTTTGCAAAGCACTCAAAGCATATTGGTTCAAATAAGACCAATACATATTGTCTACTACTCATGCCAAAGATAACTGCATGCTTATGTCTTGTATTACATGGCTAAGATTTCTGTATCAGCGCCACAATGCTCCTGGGCTACTGTGTGCTTTATAAATGAATAAAATGATTTCAAAATAAATAAATAAATTAGCAGGTTTTTCGTCAATTAGGCTATTTCACCCCTCAAACCTCCTGGCATCCCTCTCCGCCCCCTTTCGTGCCAAACCCTTTCTCCCGTCCCACCACCCACCATAGGCACACAAATAGGCATTCAAACACACACAGACGTACAGTTACCCTCTCCCCACCTCCCTCCCCAAACATTCCAAATACAGACACCAGCCCAGACACACACAAAAATACTTAACTGGACTCCAGTGACTTCCCTCTTCTGGCTCTGTGTCCCTGTCAGCCCTTGCAAGTATTTGTGTGCAGCGCAGGGACTGATAGTTCAATTTTGAAATACCGCTCAAAGCATTCTCCGAGCGGTCTTACCAAATTGGTCTTTGAAGAAATCGATTTTACATAATCAATTTCTTCACTTAATACCCTGAAATCTAGACATTGACAGCTGCTGATATTCAGTATCTGATCCACAATGGTTTTTCATGGCGTCCGAAAACAGTCAAATGCTGCATCTGGGTGTTCAACTTCGTACAGACAGCAAATCATTATTTGAGTTAAATTGTACCCACTATGAGTCAGTGTCTGAAACCCCAAGTGAATAAGTGTATGTTGGCATTGTTGCTCCCTGTTGTTAGCTGACCTTGTCACAATAATACAAAGATAAACCTTCACAAGCTACCATATATGTTTCAAGCTATCCCAGTAACCCTCTCACTCAAATTCCTCATCGGGCATTAAAAAAGGTTATCTCCAAACTACTGTGAGGCAACGGGGCCTCAAGGAAATGCTGGGATGTGCTATCCAGACAGCATTTGCACAGTGGGAGGGCAACACTAGACCTTTGAGAATGTTGTTTAATACCACAGGCTCATTTCACAACTTGCTGGGACTCCCACCAGTCGCGTAGAACCATCAGTCCTATAGCATTAGAATCACAAGTTACATTGTGATAAGACATATCTCCAGATAGAGATATAGAGCAAATTCAGTACTGAGCTGGGTATGGCAAAATATAGGTAATTTGCTGAAAGATGAACATCTCTTTTCTTCACGATTACACGTATGTAGATCTCGTGACTTTGATTTACATTATATGCTGGTAGGTGGATGACATAGCACTCATACAGCATCCAAATGGGGGCAGATGTACCTTCGGCAGAGCCCTTACACGCATATGTATGTCCTGTATTGGAAGATAATGCCTATGAGGAAGAAGATACCCAGCAGTGCACTGGTATGTAGCAGGAGCCACCTGCTTACATATTGGTGGCTGCATCATGTGAACCGTCTTCTATGTTTCCTAGCTGATGTATGCTTGTAGCTTCGTCGTTCTTGGAAAAGGATGGCAGTGTTAGGGGAAGGGGAACAGGATGCATGGGTTTTTTGCAGCCTACCCTAGTGAGTTGGCCATGCTGATTGGTTTTACAACCAAAGATACTTGTGGAAAAGTGCAGCAGTCCTTTGCTATCCAGCCGTATTAATCATATGGTAAATAAATACATACATAAATAAAGTGATCCCAATAATGGTAGCCAGGGAAACACACATTGCGCCTGTGAGCAGTACACAGATGTGTCTTATTTGATCAGGAGGGGAGCGGCATCACTTCATTTACCCGTGGACATGTCCTTAATATGCAGCTTCAAATTGGGTAAACAATCAATTCAGACATCAATTCAAGAATATTTTTTTGCCGGTCTACATTTGCATTTCATATTGTAATGAACAACTATTATCTACAGCATTCAGACATCAAAGTCATTCATTTGGAAATGACATGATCTCGAATGTCAACTCTGTATGTGAATTGGAATGTGCCAATCCAGATCTGAAAAAAATAATTATGACAATGCATCATTACACATGCCCTTCAAACCCCCGAAAGTACTTATGAAGAGGAACGTTAAATACCACTTCAGAGGTCCGTAAATATGCTTATTTCTCCAATGGAGTCCACAATGCTGATCTCCCACAATCAGCTGCTGTCTACACAACCTCCTGGAGCATGAATATGAATTCCCTTTGTCCATGCGCTGTAAATGTCATGTTCCAAGACATTTGACAATTTCTAAGCTCAACAATGGGGGTCATTCCGAGTTTGCCAATGGCAAACTTGGCTTACCCTTTCTGCCGCCCGATATCCTGGTATTAACAGGATATTACAGGTGATGGAGTAACAGTAAATTCCCATTCGCATGAAGTACCATAGGACTCCATTGTTGTGAACCACTGAATCACTGACACTGCTGTTAACAGTGATGGTGATTCAGAGAATTCTCTGCCGGTAGGGGCCTGAACTACCGGCAAGTCAGGCCTGCTGGTAGTTCTCTGCCCCTACCGTCAGACTCGGAGTATGCCGGTCCAGAAAAGGTGCTGGTACACATTGTTACCAGCACCTTATTTCTGTACCAGCATACTAATGACTTCAAATGTGTTTTTATTGTTTGACAGTTGTACGGTTTCAATACTGAAAGATCTTCAAGTCTCCTTAACAAATATATGATGCCATAAGAACTACTGGCATATTAATTTAATATTAATACTACTGGTAAATGCGAATTAAATTATTTGCATCCATTCAAACAGATCTTTGTGTACATTATAATTACCAATTGCAGCATTAAGCAAAATTTGTGTTTTCATCCTTTATGTACTTCTTTATTTAAAATAAACAACGCTAACACCACAGCACAAGATCTATTATCTTGCAAGGACGAGTATGCTTGTCCTTCTTGCACAGACTTGATTACACCTCAGCAGTTAATGGGTAAAGAAAGAAAACATAGTCAATTTCATCCACAAGGAGTTCATCCCGAACACACATGTGTTCAATTCTATAATAAAGTGCAGTAACAATCCATTCATGATTATGAAAGCAATATGTAACGCAAGTGAAATAACAGTTATGGACAATTAGTAATTAAGCAACTTAAATACCACTACTGGCTCAGAGATCATTCTGTGCATAATGAGTGATTCACTAGTATTAAAGAGGGGATACCACTTATTTGAGTTTATGGCAAGCTGTTGAGATCCCTGAGGATCAACTTTCACTTTATATTATCTATGTCGATGCATAGCAGGTAACTGGTATCTCTGGTAGTTTTCACATTTGGGGAGCAAGTAGGAAAGGGGGTAATTGTGGCTTCAACAGTTTTTAGTAGTCAACTGGGATTCCCTCTTGCATTGCTGAATTGCTGAGGATTCACTCATTGGGCCTCATTACGACTCAGGCGGTAAGGGTTTTACGGCGGCGTAAACAGCGCCGACCCTTACCGCCTGAGTACGAGGTCCCTTAGCGCCATGGAGGTTTTAACACCTGCTTTTAGCAGGTGTTAAAATCCATGGCGCTAAGGGACCATGGAATTAATTACGCCACCGTAATTTACGGTGGCGTAATTAACGCCTTCCCCACTCGCATTATGCCCTATGGGGCAAAATGGGAATGGGGAAGGGTAAATGGGAAAATGGGGATTTACCGCCCCGCCAAGGTTGGAATGGGGCGGTAAATCCGCCAACCACCATGGCGTAAACATAGTTTACGCCATGGTGATAAAGTCACGGCCCAGGCGGTAACTTACCGCCTGGGTCGTAATGAGGCCCATTATGTCAATGGGTAATGCAAACAGTGGGCCTCAGTATAAGTTTGCTGGTCCGGGAACTATGTTACTGGTAAGATTGCCTGTACGGTAGTTCTCATATCGGCAAACTACGAGCTGTGCTCGCGGGTGCCTTTCTGCCCGCCAGGCTGGACCTGGCGGGCAGAGCAGCACCCGCAAGCTCACCATGTCGGATGTGCGGCACCGTTATAAACAGCGCCGGTGCATCCAACCTCCCCATTCCCATTCAGCCCTATGGGGCCGAATGGGAATGGGTAGCATCTTTTTCCCGGCGCCCGCAAATGGGCAATTACCGGGTCCGAGAGGGCCGCAATGACCCTGTAATTGCCCATTCGCGGACGCTGGAAAAAACTGACACCAGCGTCAGCCGTGCCTGTATTACAGGCAGGGCTACCGCCGATGTCATAATGAGGCCCAGTGTTTTGTATAGCACACAGCTGTCACGGGTATGATTCTGCAATGGTGTAACCTTGTCCCAAAGTGCAGTTACTTCACATCATTGGCATTGTTACTGCACTTTAATATAAAAGTGATACCCATTGTCTTGGCTCAAGCTGCTTCAATCAAATTGACCACGCAAAGAGGGTATGACGCATTTGGGTGCATTACTTCTCCATGCAACCAAAGAAATCTTGATTGTCTAGTTTTCTTTTATAAAATGTTGAGGAGACCTAAACTGTAAAATTGTTAAAATGCACAGTCACAGTCTTCCTGCAAATGAGTTTAAATGCTGTGCATTTGAAAAGGTTTGTTTTGAATACTAGCAATTTCAGATTATGATATTAAAGTGAATTTAGCATCCCTCAGGGATTATGTTTTTAAGGTTGCTTGTCAAAAATGTTCCTCGCGATATCATTTTCTCTGATAGTCATCCTTAAGGCCCAGTGGCATTCAAAAGCTAGAGGTGGCTAGAGGTATTCCATTTGTCCTGTGTCTTAGTTTTTTTGTTGTTGTTTTTTTGCAGTCCGTGCCCTTCTTTATACCATTTGGTCCTGACTCCATGCACCATCTGTACTCCTTTTCCTTACGCCGCTGTAGAGGAGGGTGATGGGGAGTGAAGTTGGCAGTGTTGTTAACAGCTGTTTTTAAACCTGCGATGCACTACAAACTGTTACTCTTTTCTCACAAATCAGCAACATTGCTTGTATAAATCATGCTGGTTTTATTTGTCGTTTTGACACTGTTCACTGCAGTTTGTCTTAAACGGTTTCTTGCTCACGTGGGAGGAAGACAGTTTTGCTCCAGTTGTGATTCCATTTCCAAAACTTAATCTCGTTTACTATCTACTGCGTTAGTGAGTTTATCACATATGACGTTCTCTTCCTGAAGCCAACAGCATTCAGCCTTTTCAGAAGGAGGCTTACATAACTGTGACTTTCTTCTGGAATATGCAAGCAATGCCTTAATCGTGATGTGATGGAGTAAATCTGACAAGTTGGTGGAAGAGCCCTCCTTATAGAGTACAATAACCTGACAGACTGACATGGTAGATTACCATTTATTGGACAGTACAGAGGATGTGTTTACAAGTCTTCAGACTCCATTGAAGATGAACTATATCTTTCCTGGAATTGGATGTTAGTGCAATGTGAAAGCCAAATTCGGAAGATTATGCTACAGACTAAATGTATTACTTAAATCATTGTGGTGTGCTTCATTAAACGGTATGTCGCATTTAATCACAGGTAGACATGGGTGACCCGATTCAGGCAAACCATGAACTTCATACATGTTATGGATTGTATGAAATGACGTGGATGTCGATGCTCAAGAGATGGGATGACAAAAACAATGCTTATTTGCAGTTAACAGGGAGAACAATGTGAATAATTAATAAAGGGACTGGGGCCCAGAATATGAGGGGCAATGTGGCATTCACATTTCTGCATCCACAGTTCCTGCGTGGCAATTCCCTGATTCACAATACACACTTTAAGTTATCATGTCTGCATTTGTGCACGGCACTCTTTGAGGTCAGAGCATGCTTAGAACTATAGACTTGGGGACCACCTACAAATTCTAACCAAGGAATCACCAGTGTATGTACAGGGCAAGTCATCAAGCCTTGTCCGATATTTCAATCGGGGAACATCTAACCTGGGAGAATTTTCCATCCACCCTGACTCAGGCACACACAATGTTCATTTATTTTATACAGTTCTTTTGAAGAGCTTGGGACCACCAATTTAAGAATATTAATTCCCTACAACCTCCCTCCCCTTTTGTGACAAGAAACAAGCTATAACAGAAAAATAACTAAATCAGTTAGAATATTAACTAATTATGCTGTTAAGGATTTTAAAGACTCGTCACAGGGCTCTTGCTACTGGCCAGGGATGCAGCGCACAATAAAACACTTTTATGTTTTATGTTAATTTCATGTTTCAGATTCAATTTTTGACGAGGCAGCCAACCCATCTCACACCCCCCTTAACGTACACCCCTTGTGGCAATGGACCATGAACCAGGCCGGTTTTCCCCATGAAACTGAAGAAGTCCTATTTTACACCCCTATTAAAGAAAAATACACTGGATTATATTATTTCCTAACTATCATCCTATTACAGGCCTCTCTTGGCCATCTAAAATCCTGAAAATAACTGTCACAGTGCAACTAAAAGAATTCCTGGAAGATCGGTGGACATTGGATGTGTACCAATCCCGATTTAGGCCCGGGCACGGGACTGAGACGGCTCTCCTGTCAGTCTGGGACGACATCCTAAAGTCTGCCGATGAGGGTGAAATCAGCATGCTAGACATGCTGGACCTCTAGGCAGCCTTTGATACAGTCGACTTCGAGATCCTCATCTCAAGACTCTCTACAGAGGCCGAGGTATCTAATGAGGCACTGCAATGGTTTGCTTCCTTTCTGAATAACCAAACCCAGCAAGTCAAAATGGGGGCTTTTATTTCAGATTCCTTACCAGTTGAATGCAGAGTTCCCCAAGGGCTCCACCCTGTCGTCATTGTTATTTTTCATCTATGTTCGCCCCTTGCTGGATATCTTTTCGAAATTCGGCCTAAACTATCATTCCTATGCCGATGATATACAGATGTATGTTCAGTTAAAATAAAACATGGAAGCAACTTAAAGAGTGTTAGCCTGTGCCAGTAAAATAAAGAGCTTGATGGTGGCTAACAAGCTCCTGTTAAATTCAAGTAAAATAGAGATTATTCTGTTCAAACTGATGACAAAACTGGCTAAAATCCTGCAATATATGCCTTGCCCAGTAATCTTAGAGGTCCCCATATCATTTGCCACTAAGGTTGAGAACCTTGGGTGCATCTGGCAGGCAAAGTTAGGCTGCAACATGCAGGTTAACAATTTGCTAAAATCTGTATACTAACACCTTAAATTGTTAAATTGTTAAAACATCTGCTACCACTGATCACCCCCTTGTTGTCAGTGCACTGGTTAACTCCAGGTTAGATTACTGCAATGTCCTCCTAATGAGAATCTCAAAAATGCAAATCCAGCGCATGCAGGTTGCGCAGAAATGTGGCTGTTAGGTTGGTTTTCTCATTGTCACGATGTCTCCCAATACCTGAGGAACCTTCATCAGTTACCAGTACAGCAGAAGGTGTTGTTCAAGACCCTCTGTTTGACTTTCAAATGCTTCCATGTGAGTGCTCCGAGATATCTTGTGTCACAAATCTCTGCCTATCATCCAGACCGCTGTCTTCGATCTTCATGACAGCATCTACTGGTGGTTCCTCCATCAAGATCTGTGACCTGGGGGTGATAGACATTTTACTTGCTCAGGACCAAGAGCATGTAATGTCTTACCTTATGACCTTCGGAAAATCGAGTCTCTATTTGTATTCAGGTAAAAGTTGAAACATTATCTTTTCGAATAATTTTGCAGATCATACAGGCTCCCTGGTTCTCATCCTGTACTCCACCAGTGCCCAGATGTAATTGTTTTACTTGGTTCCAATTGGATACATGTGTTACAAATACAAAATGCAAATGAATTGCCTATCTTCTCTCTCTTGTTGTGTCTCTGTTTAAGCACTTTTATTCACTGTTGAACCACTTTCTTTCACTGCCTCAACATTTTTCCCAATGCCCTCCATTTTTTTCAACCTGCAGCCACCAGCTTCTCTCAAGACCCTTTGCTCTAGTATCCTCCTTGCTCTCCCTCTTTTCTTCCTTGTCTCCACCTTGTCTCTCTGGCTTCTAGTTACCTCCAACATTTTATTCAGTTTTCCTAATCCCTTTCTAATGTTCCTCCCAACCTACTTGCAACTCTCTTCCATCCAATTGCCTCTTCCTCCACTGAGTCTGTCAGCTCGCTTCATCTTTTTTTTTTGTTTACAACACATTAGCATAATCCCAATTCATTACATACATCTCTCAATCTGACTACTGTGACAATCTACTTTATAACCTTCTCAACTTTGCTTTTTCACTTCTTGACAAAGTCTTCAACTTCCAAACACTTTTCAACCTTCCTGCTTCACCTCCATCTCTGTAGCAATCATGATTTAGGCTGGTTACGATACATAGGGCCAAGTATAAACTGATTCTCATCATTTTCAAAACTATACACTGACTTACCCCACCCTAACTATTAGCACATCTCACTCCCCACTCTCCCCCCACTCCCTGCGTTCATCCTCAGATCACCTCATGCCACCTCACGTGCCACTTTCACTTCCTCTCATATCTGCTCTCTTCCTCTCCTCTCTCCCTTACTCTGGAATGCTCTTTCTCTCCGCAGTATTCCCAATCTATCTGTATTTAAATCCAATCTCCTAGCTGTCCTCCTTTCTGAAGACTCATATGCGTAGCATTCTGCCCCACAATACCTCCCTGTTCGCCTCTCCCCCACCTCTCTTTGACAGGCCCACAGCACTTATCCCTTTTCCCTTCATCCGAAACTTAGCACTTCCTCCACTATCTCGTTGCTATATCATGCTCTAGTGTCCGTGTCCCTGGTGTATGTTTCCCCCTCTCCTGCATCATCAGGCCTTATGCCCACATCCTCTCAAGCTCTGTTAAGGTCCCTCGTCCTCTTCTTTGTGACTCAATATTGAGAGGCTTTGTAAGCATTTTTGTGTCATAAATTCATTGTGTTCCATGTAATTATCATTAAATAAATAAAATGAAAAGAATACATACCCTATCTTACTTAGAATTTAGCCACATCGATTTCTAGTATTGTAAACATTCACTACATGAATAACACAATATTAAAGGTTTCAAAAGCATGATAAAGTATAGGTTAGCAAAAGTAGCGAATTGGCTGATGGTATGAACGAATTTAAATCATTTCAATCTTGGGGACGTGTGTTGATCTGTCGTTGTCAAGCCTTTGAACCAAACTGTGAGACTGAAAAAAATCTATAACTGTTGACGAAGTTAATTTGCGAGGCAGTGGACACATTTTGAATCCCATGTCGTCTTAGCTAAGTGTGTAAGTCTCTTTTGCATAAATCATCGCGCGCAGGGCAAACTCATTAAACATATTCCACAGAGTCCTTTGCAATTTTGCACACTGAGAATAGACCTAAGAGCGAGCTCCTTTCTCCACTTATAGCCTTCTCAACTTTGCTTTTTCACTTCTTGACAAAGTCTTCAACTTGCAAACACTTTTCAACCTTCCTGCTTCACCTCCATCTCTGTAGCACTTCTGTCTGCCATTTTCCACTTGATTTCTTCTCTCACCAGCAATCTCCACAAGCGAAAGTTCACCTTTTGACCCCTTTGCCCATGTTTAACTGTCTGGCCCCTTTCTAGGACCGTAGCCCCTCCCACTGGACCATCATAGCCTGAACTGCAGGCACCTGGGGTGTGTGGGGATTGCCTCTGTTAGTTCACTACACTGACTTCATTTTACGAGACCAAGAATACTTTAGGTCAGCTAACGCTTTGGATTGCAAATGGTGGGCACTGAGTCCACGTACCAGATGGCCTTCATGGCCCACATCTGTCTGCAGCGGCCCTGTCCTACTCTTTTTCCTGATTCAACCACAGGTATGCTCACTTCCCATGAAGCACTTTTTCCATTCCCAAAAGACTTTGGGTTCATTTGGGTTCATTTTCTAGGCTAGGCTGCCATGACAGGGATTAGTCCCTAATGGCCCCTTGGTGTATAGGCTCTTGCCTTACCCCGGGGCATGGTGGGTGGTCCAGAGGATCTCCATGTACTTCATCTATTTATTTTAATTGTTTTTTTATAACGCGATTACTACCTGAGTTCGGTTTCTAAGCGCGGAGTCGGGATTCAAACCTCTGTAGCTCTGCATACTCTTGCTTCCAAGACCAGTATGTTGCCCCTGTGCTATACTCCGTTCACTCAATAATATGGCGAGTGGCAGCCCCCACCCCTAATCACAGGTATGGACTTTATCACAGATCCCTCTTTGAAAACATACTGTGATGGCCTAATCAATGTATTGCCCTTTCCTCAATTCATTAATCTCACTCTGCAAACGGCAGGCTGCACAAAACTGATTAAAGCATATGCTTAAGCAACCATCTCCTCTATTGATCAATTGCATGTTAGTCACATGTGTGATGCGTGTCTGATTTATTAATTTCCACTGTACCAGCTGACATGCTGTTTCTGTGCTGAGCGAGAATCCCCGTTTACGCTCCCCGATTCTCCGCTGTGCCCATTATATCTCACAGCAAGTTCATGGCCGTCCATAGACACCCCACTTCTTTTAGACCAACTTCGTGATCGCATTTTCTGTGGAAAGCACTTCTTTCAACCGTTGTCCCTTACCTCTTAGCCTCCCCAACGAGAGCTGCAGGTTTCCACAGCTCGCCTCATTCAAATCAGCAATGGCGTCACTGCCTTCGTTGCACAAAGATCCCCGAGTACGTACGATTTCAAGTTTTGAACACCTGTTGGCACGTAATCAACAACGTATACGCCTGGAATTCATTGACACTGGCTAATTGCACCCGAATCCCCCTTTGCTCCTTTCTTTGTCCTTATGAGTCAGCTTTTTTTTTTCCCCGGGTGACTTCCGCCTTGAATTCACGGGCCTGCTGCAGTGTTACCTTTGCTGCGGTGCTTCTCTCCGCCTGGGGACTGCTGTTGTTATTGGCAGTGCCCTGGCAGTCTCTCTGGGTGTTTGTATTATTGCTATCGCCGTCTCCCAGTCTTGACAGGTTGTCTTCTCTCTCCCTGAGTTATGGCGCTATCCATTCCGCGCGCTGACATCTTTATTGCTTCGCTAGGAGGGAATGCAGCCAGAACGGCTGATTCCTTTAATCATTCCTTTACACTTCCCTTCCTTTTGTTACTAATGAGCTCTGATAAGTCATCTTCTGGACAATGGGTCAACAGAGGATAGAGGGCGAAATGAGCTGAAAGGAAGATAAATTATACATTCCGCAAAAACGAGAAGGATGGCGGCTCATAACACGCCACTGTGTCTATTACTCCAAGTATCATTAGCTCATCTAAAGCCTACATATTTAATATTAAATAAGTGGACTGCAGCAGATGGGGAAGGCAGCAAATCAACCTTTTCAGGCTTGTTAAACAGCCTGCTTGTTAGCGGAGGCAAGTATCACGGACGATAGATCACAACAGAAGTAGCAGACGTCACAGCGCCCGTGGTCACCTTCAATTTGAAGACAGAGAGCAGCAACATGTTGCTTTAAAAACAAATGCACAGGGTGAAGGCGTAGAGCAAAGGGCCTTATTTAGCATTAACGTGCTGGAAAAAAATGAAGAGTTTCCAAATTGATGATCAATAGCATGAGGCTCATAATCTGAGGTTTGAGGCATGCCAGTAGGTCAGCTGATGGCTAAGAAAGGTCTTTTATCTGTTCAGGCACATGACACTGGCAGGGGAGAAAGCTAGCATGCTTCACGGGAGACAAGTTAAAATCGGTACGACGCTTGAAAAACGGGTGACAATTGCAGGTACTGCTAAGCAAAGATTGAACGTGAACATTTTACACTAAATTGTGTGGAAAAAAAAGTGCAATTAAAAGCATTTGATGTTCAGGTAGTTTTAAAATGGATCACATGGCAATGCATGCGTCAGATGTCAGCCTTTTCACAGTACACAGTCCCAATCCTTAGCGGGGACAGCCCACAGCTGCTCCCCCACCCCACCATAGTTGTAGGCATCCACCCCCTCACTCATCATACTGGATCTCCCACCACGACCGGCTCTCCCTCCACCTCCCCGAAAGGACCCCTTAGGAATTCCCCGAAATAAAGAGGCAGGACCAGTTTCCAAAGGTGGATGTCCCAAGTGGTGCAGCACGCTTCATTGAAGCATCAAGGCAGGAGTTATTTTACAGGTGATCCGTTTCTCCAGCACACCTCAGGATTATTCTACGCTGGGTGCGGCTTCCTAAGCACCTCCCCCGTCAGTGTCTGGAGGACCCTGCTGGGTAGACCCCTCCCTCCCTAGTAATTCCCTCTCTAGCCATGGCGGTTTCTTTACTTATTTTTTATTTTATTATTTTTTGTTATTTTTGTTATTTTTCTTTTCTTCTCTTCATGAATTTCTTCACATTATATCCTATTAATTTGTTCTTTCTATTTCTATTCTTTAGTTTCCTTCTTCACATTCTACCCTTCTTTTCAATTGTTCTCTTCTCTTTCCATTTCACCATTTCTTTCTTTCCCCGCTCGGTGCCCCTTCCCCCGTCTAACCCATCTCCCCTTCCGCCATTCCTGAGTCTATTTGCACTCCTGCAGTGCTTTCATCCCCTTTCGTTTTGGCCATTTCCCCCTCCTTACGGTTTCCTTCCTCAATTATTTCTATTCCCCAAATACCTAGCATTCCCTCCCCAAGTTCGTTCTATACCCCACATTTTAGTTCACCAACTGCTTTGCCTGCCTCCTCAACTCCTTTCATTGCTAATAAATTCCATCCTCAGTACCCTCATTCTCCGTCCCGGCGCTTCCAGTACCCCCATACCCAAGTCTATTCAAATGCCCAATTTATTCCAGACCTGAAATCCTTACTCACCCAATGCCTTTCCATCCCCAACTCTTCCAATTCCCCAACTCTCCCATTCCCCAACTCCTTCCCATTCCACCAATTCTTTCCTTACCCAACTCCTTCCTTGGCCACATTCTTATCCATTACTCAAATCCTTTCCTTTGCCATTCCTTCCTGTAACCAAATTCTTTGCATTCCACACTACCGCCTCTCCCTTTCCCAAGATTTTGATCCCCCATTTCTTTCCCTTCTCCCATTTTCTTTCATTCCCCTTCTCCCGAGCTTCCCACCCACCCCCTGCATTGGCGTTAGAAGGACTTCCAAGGCCCCTACCCATCCCCCTTTCCCCGGGCCTCCCCTATGTCTAGTACTCCTTGGCACCGTACTTTCTAAGCTATTGACTGCGCAGCCCCCTTGTGGTATCTGTCAGCGCTTTCTCTTGGGATCACCATGTAACATCTGCGGGGCAACTCTGGAAGAAAAACAGATAATTATAAGACAGCAACAGGACCAGGCAACAAAAGAGGGAAGGGTGGGTGGGTACCTCTGAGCTGGAGGAGCAGGACCAAGAGGATGCAACCAGGGGCCCAGGGCCTTATATAGCCCCCCTCTCTGGCCCTGCTCCCCCTCTGTCGCCCCTCTGTGACTTGCTTCCACCCCACATGGATGGGGGCCATATAGTCCATCCCTCCTTCCTCTCCACCCCCTTGGTTGGGCTGGGTGGGCGTCCCCAGTAAGTGTGGCACCGCCATTCGCCATTCTGACTGCATGTTCGCCTGGCATTATGCATGCAACAGACAATTATGCACCCATAGAAGCGCATGATGTGCATTGGTGCCACATCACTGAATACAGTGCCGCATCATCACACTTGGAAAAATGACAAACATAAAGGATTTGCAAATAGAAACCATACAATTTTAAATATTGTGGAAGGAAACATATATAACATTGTATATGCCATACCAAGAGATATAATGCGTGTTGCTCCTGTTCTAGTTATTTAAATACAAATACGATTTGGCAGAGAACAGACTTCAAACACAGTTGCTAAAATATGCATGGTTGCTGCATCTCATGCCTCGTTACTCATTATCCAAATGTTCCTCACATTTTCCACAGCGCTCCTACCAACCACATGCTCAATGTGCCACTGCCTACCTGCCAGGGGTGCTGATCAATAGAGCAGGGTACTGTATCTGCCAGCCTGTCAGTTCCCACATTGCCAACTACTTTTACACTAGCCCAAATGATCACATAGTAGCTCTCCCATTTCAAGAGCATCTTTGTAGATTAACCATAGTCACATTACTTTCTTTCTACATTGCCTCCAGAAAATTATCAGTTCACTTCAACAGTACAATGCAGCTGTTGCCCTAGTTAAGCATAGTGTCATTCTAATTTCTACATTGCCCCATAGAATTGGTACCCTAGTTTCAAGCTGATCAAAGAGAAAAATAACCTAAGGTAAGGGGCCTGTCATGCCCTTTTCTACATTGCGTTCTAAAAAGGGATGCCTTTGAAAATGTACGTGCTCCTTATGCATTTCCTCCAGGAAATTGCAATACTACTCTCAACAGTGCCCTGTCATTCTCATCAGTTTCTAGATTTCCGCCTGAAGAATGCCTTATGACCCTGCACCTGCCCCATTCATATTTTCTCTAGAGAATTACCCCAAGCCACTTCACATTCCTTCCAGAAAAAATCAACACACACTCACACAGACACCTCATTTTCCTATCTCGCTGCCTCTTCTTCTCATCTCTGTTACGCAATGGTGGTTTTCTCAGAAAGCAGGAGTCCTATATGGTTGTCGATACATAATGTGCTTGATCCTGCTTCCTCAATGCATACACAGTTCCTTGGGTGAATCATGTACACAGCCTTATCCATACATGCACCGATACTTCACATTCTCGAGGTTATGAAAAGACAGTCCCCAGAATCCTCCTGTGGACCAGCCTTTCTCATACTCTCCTCGATCTGAAGCTTGAGAGTGTCTGCATGTGCTGATCCCTGGCTTTGTGAACTCTAGTCCTAGCTCTAGTCCTGGCAGTGCTCGTCGACGATCGGTCGTGGAAGTCCTATGAAGATGAGGCTTGCAGGGCACCTCAACGACGATAGTTCATAACCTCAAAGAAGAATTTTGGTGCAGCAAGGGTGTTGAGTCGCCCAGCATCTCTGCGGTCTTCGGTTGGCGGGAAACCCACCGACCTCGGCTTAACGGGAGCCATGACTTTCTCTGGCAGCACAAAGCAGTCGACGGGGAAGGCTCGGCAGGCGAGAGCGTCCTTGGATTCGAAGTGTCTTAATCAGGTGGAGCGTTGCGGCTCCGGCCTTTGGTGGCTTGGTGTCAAGCAGTTCCCGCTTCTGGGAAACACAGCTTCGACGGGCCTCCAATGGTTATAGCAAAACTGGGAACCCTGGTTGACAATGTTTCTCTACGTTCTCCTCGGCGGTCCCCGTCTCCGGTCGGCAGCCTGTCGAGGGTCTGACTTCCATGGAGCTTCTGCGAAGGTTAGCGGTGCAGGATGTTCCCTCATAGCTCGGGAAGAGGTCTCCTAGCCAGGTCCTCCCTTGGATTAGTTTCGACAGCATGGCAGCTTTCAGAATGAGGTGAAGGTAACAGCAGTAACCCTCTTCTTCAGACTCGGCGGTCGAGATCAAGCATCAGTTTTGACTTCGGCTTCTGAACGATTTCTAGCAGTGAGAGGCCCCCAGATATACTGTTCTGTTTCTTAGTCATTCTGCTGGGTCACACTCAGGCAACCAATCACTAAGAAGGACATTCAGCAGGCAGGCAGCTAATCAGGCTCACAGTGCAATCAGGCCATCCTCCTCCCACTCAGACACTCACAAGACGGATTGTGTATTGGAACAAGTACCAAGCTATTCAGCACCCCACACTGCATTCATACCAGTTTCCGGGAGGGCTGTCTGAGTCTTTCCTTCACATACAAGAAACTAGACTCCCATAACAAGAAGTGCATATTGGTCATCCACTCCATTCATCCAGGTCCCACCCCAAGGGCGTACCCACAACATACTGGCTCCAGCCAGTCTGGCCGGGACCTCCCCACAATACTATATATGGAACTTCCACACAACAGCCAGTCGGGGGGAAGGGGCAGAGGCAGGGCTTCCCAGGACTTTGGGAAAAACAAGGTAACAGGCAATAGAAAGCAAGAGGCCACAGGGGCCATCTTGTTTCCTATCAGGAATCAACTGATTCCAATGTCATGGCCTGGGTATCCTCAAAATGGAGGATACTCAGAGCACCTGTCAAATTCAGCATGGAGCTACCACCAGCCCATACCCTCCTCTTTAGGCCACACAGAGGTGCCCAAAAACAAACACTAGGGGCACAGGGTTGCACCCCACCAATGCGTGCCATAAGGGTATCCCATGGGTCTGTACACCAAACCAAAAATAGGAAGAGCTGCACTGCCAGGAGTCCCACATGGACTCCTTGACTGAAAACAATACAGAACACATATGAAAAAGGACTACCGGACAAGGACAGAGAGGGCCTGTTTCTCCAATGCATTTCCAGCATCACACACACCAGCATCCATCCTCATACATTGATTCACCTAACAACACAAGCATGCACACATCCATACACATAATTTAAATAAGAAAACAGAATATAAACAAACTTACCTTCTGCCATGTCGTTACTCTCCAGTGCTCAGTCCCCTGCTAGCATGAACAGGAATCAGGAACGTTTTCTGGTTTCTGCTCATGCGTAGAGGGGCCTGAGCATGAGTGATGAGATGCCCCACTCCAGCCTGCTCTGTCTGTATGTGCGAGGAGGTGCAGGAGCGCCCCCTTGCACATACAGACATGCAGTTCCCCAGCCAACATTTCCAATGAGTCATGTGAGGCTGGGGAAGCAAACGCCCCCAGCCTTGAGTGGCTCATTGAGTTGAACGGCTAGTGAACTTCAACTGTTAAAGAGAAACAATGGGCCTCATTATGAGTCAGGCGGAATGGGTTAACGGGTGGCACTAATGGATGCGGATCCGTTAAACCCATTCCTCCTGATTACGAGGTCCCCTCAGGGGACCCGGTAAGGACGTGTGGTAAAAGCAGGCGTCGTTACCGGGTCCCGCGAGGGGACCAGGGAGCTAACAATCGGCCGGTCGTAATCGGCCCATTGTTAGCTCCCAGCACCCATTCCCATTGAGCTATATGGGTCCCTCCAAACTCGGAATGGCCCGGTAATTCCCCATTCAGGGGAGCGGCAATGCTACCGCAAAAGCCGTAATGAGGCCCAATGATTCCCTTTGAAAGTTAAGAGCATTCCCTCAGCTGAAAAAAACTGCTCAGGGAGTGCTCATATTTCACTTGGCTGGCTCCTCCAAAATGGGTGAGGGGTGATCAAGACCCGGTGGGTCGATGCCCCCTCACCTATTCTGGATGAGCCACCCCTGCACTGATGTATGTATCTCATTTATAGTAACCACCAAGCTGAGGGGAGTTGGGTTATTCTATAGAAGCTCTCTTTCGTATGCTGCAGTTTTGCTTGGTTGTTTGGACATCGTATCTAAATTCAGGTGTTCAGAATGGTTTTAAGTAATAGATAGACACAAATTAGAAGTTTATATAGGATCATTCCATCTGCCTCTGCCAACCATGGGTGATAGGTGCTCCCAAAGAATAATAGAACGAGGGGGATTGTAATCCCTCCACATCTGTTAGAATTGCCTTTGTTGTGTTTGTGTGTATTTGGCCCTTGCATTGGGCACTAACCCTGTTAATAGATTGTTATGACTTTGCACTGATGGCATATTTCTGATAAATATAATACTCACTTCAAAGTATGGTTGTTTCGAATGGATCTAAGTTTTCTCTAACTCTTTTCTTTTACTGCCTGTCCTTCTACTTTTATTTTGCTAACTTCAGTGTCCTTTCCTTTGCCAGGTGACATAGGCTCATGTTTGAATGCTGTGAGTGTGGTGTGGGGCTCCTAACATTTGAGTTGCATGTGGTTAGCTTATCCTTGTTCCTGGTACAGATTGCTGGTGTATTTCGTGTTTAGCATTGATTAGTCGCAAATCATCTCATCCTTTAAATGCGTATTTGTGACTTTATTTGTTGACACTGTGCCCTTTAGTACTCCACCGTCTCTCATTTTTAAGAGCCATTTGTATTGCATCACAATCGGTCTGTTGGACTTGTTCTCCGCTCCTAATAAATTCATGTTTATAGTCTGTGTTGCACTCGCTTTCAATTTGATGGCTCTGTGATACACCTGCATCCATGGAGCACTCATTGCTAGTGAAAGGTCAGCCATTTTAAATTAAACGACAGAGTTTGCCAATATCACTCCCCCCTCCCCCCCCAGGTTGCTGTTCCATGCTGCCACCACCATTTCCATAATGATATGCTCAGTTGAAGGACTCTTCACATACACATCATAAATCTCTTCTGCCAGCACTCTTCTTTATTCAAAATTGTCACGCTTGTACACACGAGTTAGCCTTTGATATCCTCCATGGTGATACTTTATTTACAGATGTGTGCTTTGCTACATGACACCCACTAAGAAACCTGAGAAGGAAGAGTGGAATGGACGCGTGAGCAAAGAAACCAGGCAAACAGTTGGCATAGCCAGGAAAAGCCAAGGAACCTTCCTAAGTTGAGTACAAGCATAATTCTAGTAATGCTTCTTTGATTCTCTCCATTGTTTGGAAGAGATGAATCACTAAAACACATGAACACACATCTGCCCTATCATGTACCAATCTATGTTCACTCGCCTTCCCTTCTGCATACAGAATGACAATCCAAACTTCAACACATCATCCGTGGCTCAATGCCATCCATTGAGTTGAGAAGTGTTAAGCTTTCAAGCCATCATCTCCTTGACAGTGTCAGACTAGCATGCACATGGCAATGACAGGAGCACATAAAGCATGTGTGGCCTGCAAGTGTATCTGGAATCTTTCTTCATTTTCTATGTTCTAGGTATTAAATTTGACATCTTTTATAGGACGCAACATAGAGCATGCCCATTATTGGCGCAGAAGGGTGGTACAATGTGCGAGATTATACAGGGCCTAATTCACAGAGGCATTTTATAATGGTGCAATTCCAATGACAAACGGTGCTGTCCTCTGACTTCTTGTCCTATTCCTGATTTCACGACCGTTTATATATATGCGAAGAAATGGGGGGAAAATCGGACTTTTGGGCTTCAGACTTTTTAGTTCATTAATTTGATCCATGAGTCAGGCTCAAGATTGTCCGAAGGACAGTAAAGTGGGAGGGTGTTGTGGGAGGTATGCAATAATAGAAATAGATGAATTTACGACTGAGCTGGCAACAACATATGCCTTATGTAAGAGCCGCAATGTGTTAGGTTATTTAGTTTTTGATGAAAAGTCGTTCGGTTTCCGCAGACGTTCACTGGAGATTATCACCGTCCAGTGGCACAATGGCGCTAATTTCTGGGTCAAGTTTTACCTAGTTAGAGAGTGGACAAGGACGCACAAAATAAGCACCCTTATCCACAGACATATAGGATGTACAGACATGGCCTCTCAACAAAAGGGGCCGATGGAAATGGAATTAATATATATGTATAACGGGTAGTAAGAAAGCTAGACAGCAAATGTGGGCCATTATGTTTGTTTGTTTGTTTATTTTATTTATAAAGCGCTGCAAACCCAGAGGTATCTGGGCTCATTACAAGGAATTTTCAATTTCTTAGTTACATTGCATACAAATCAGGTTACATTCAAACACATGATAACATAATAAGACATAGAATATATACAAGAAGTTATTTACAAAGATACAAGTTCTTTAAATCTCCCACATAAACCATGCTGGTCCATCATCGTGTTATTTAGGCAATGTCGAAAGGGAACATGAACTGGTTCACAGGAAACGTCATTGTGTTAGGGTTGTCAGAACACTTGGTAGACAGTTTACATGCTACAGCTTCCGTCTCTCACTAATATTTGTGTTGCCCTTGATTGACCTGATTCGGTTTTAAAAGACTCCTTTCTGGATGTTTTGTTCTCTAAGCACGTCCTAATTTCCTTAATTGCTTCCCACACACATTTATTAGAGTGGAAATGCAAAGCAAATTTATTCACAACCAATTTGCAACTTTGCAGGACTGGTAATTAACGATTATTAACTTGATACTTGTTTTGTTGGTGTAAATTGAAGGCACGGGTGCAAGAACTTGGGTTACAGCCATGGAAATATAATTTGTGTTACTTATTTGATGCAAGCAGAAGCCATTTCAAGATGCTTAATACAGCTAAAACATCCCTCTCTCCCTCTGAACTCAAGTACACTGATTGAATCACTACATTTAGATTAACACTTAATGGGTTTTGTATTGCGTGCGTTAGTACCTAAAGAAAAGAAAGCCAGCTGTTTGAATGTCTGTTATTCTGCTTCAGAACTGTTGTCCCATTATTTGTTGCATGTGTTTAAAGAACAGTGTAAACACAGGCATGCATTGGAACAGTATGCTCTCATCTGTGAGCTCTGACTCTTGGCTCAAATACAAAGAGTAGACCGATAATCCAAACTATAGAGTAGAGCAAGGATAGAGTGGAAATACAATGGGCCTCATTACAAGTTTGCCGGTCCAGTATGCTACAGGCACCGTTGTTACCGGACCAGCAAACTACGAGTTCTGCGAGCTAGTGCCGTTCCGGCACCCGTGAGCAGACCTCGACGGATGCACCGGCACTATTCATGAATGTTGCTGGTGCATCCGGCCTCCCCTTTCCCATTGAGTCCAATGGGACTCTCATGGGAATGGGGAGTAGTAATTACCGGCAATGGGGATTTACCGGATCCGCCGGGCTGTAGTGCCCCGGTAAGTCCCCATTGCCGGGTGCCGGTAAATTCATGACTCCAGGGTCATAATGACCCCCAAAGTGTAGAAAGGGCGGTTTGCTGAACACACCACTTTTCATCAAACTCCATGTCAATGGGCCTCATTCCGAGTACGGCGCTAACCAATGGCGCTATTAACGCCTTGGTTGACGCCGTACCCGGACCGGCAGCGCCTTGGTGGATGGCGGAATTACCGCCCCATTCCAAGGTTGGCGGGGCGGTAATTGCCCATTCACCAAGGCTCTTCCGCATTCCCAAATGAGCCCCCATAGGGCTCAATGGGAATGGGGAAGATGCAAATGACGGTGACCGTTCATTACGGTCACCGTTATTTGCTTGGAGGCCCCTTTGCGCCCTCGACTTTAACACCTGCTCAAAGCAGGCGTTAAGGGCGAGGGCGCAAAGGGAACTTGGAGTATGGCGGTAAGGGATCACCGCCACCGGTCTCGTTACCGGTGGCCGCTATCCCTTACCGCCATACTCGGAATGAGGCCCAATGTATCGTGTACACCCATGGCCCCAATGTCCACATTTGTAATGCCTGCTCTCTGGCACAGACCAGGTTCAAAGGTCACAGATGTCCTCATTACACCTGGGGTGACAGCAAAGTCACTTCTGCACAGAGGCTGCTTTTGTCTTCAAAACTACATAGTTGTGATTAATTAACACGCTGGTGGCAGTTTAATCTTTAAACAAAAGCCACCTCTAAGGTTAGGGTAAGGTGGTTGGTGTTTCATATATTCATTAAAGCAACATCTGATCGTATTATGCATATGTCAGCACCGTGAGCCTAGGCCAGCCAGGGACCGGCTGTCTGGATTCCACCCTGGACTGTCTGTGTCTGCTGCACCCATCAGGACTATAGCCAGTGGTGGGTGCTTCTCTTTTGATTGTCAGGTAACACCTCTCCCCAGCAGGACAGACCCAGACAGACTGTCCTGGAAAAATGAACCAGAGAAAGCACCAGAGAAAAGGACTAACCTCATACTAGGTTGTTGCATAGCAAAGGGTATTTTATGCTATGGGACTAAGAAGGTGGTGGAGTTAGTGTCGTCAGATGGAGCACAGTACAGTTGGGGAAGGATTCCACCATTTATTTTCTCTTTAGAAATGTTTCTTTCCTGTCTGTAACCTCTACTTCCTTTATAACAAAACACTTACAGTATGATGCAGAGAGGCAAGGATCACTTGTCACAAGGACAGGCATTGGACTCCTTAAAGTATTCTTTGTTAAATCCCCTCTGATCTTTTGCCTATAATGGGGGTGTCTAATCCCTTCTTTGATTCACTCTTTGATCATTTGGTACATAAGACATAATTCATGTGGACCTCTTTTGGGAGAGTTGATCCTTGTAAAGCCCTCAGCTGTTAAGTTGAAGAAGGTGTGCCTTAAGGCAGAGGCAAGCTTTGCTCCCTAGTGCCTGCCAGGGCACATTGGGGGTGACTTGCTGAGGGCCCTGACCGGACACTCTGCTTGCAAATCTCCCCAGGCTTTCAGGTTAGGCTCACCTTGTCCTAGAGCCCCTGCAGTAGGCATCGTGGTATCCTGAGTGACAGAACAGCGAAGATCCTTCTTTTCACTGCCCAAACCAATCAAACCATATTAGAGCAGCATTCGAGCTAGAAGGATCCCCTAGTGTTGCCTTTGGTACTGACTTGATCTTCGAACCACTGAGCTTGCCTTGTCACTTGTTTTGCTCGAATACCAGCACCATGTGGAGTCCATTTTGAATGGTGCATCGAACCAAGCATCGAACCACCAGGACAACTCAACCCGCTCGACCTTTACATCACTCATGACCTGAACCATGGGTAATCACCATTTGAAACACCCATTTAACCTGCATCACTCTGTGCTGTCTCAAACTGAAGTGACCACTTGACCGAATCCAACTTATTGTCGACTTGCCACCTGGGATCAACATGGCACACCACTTCGGGACGTGTTTCGAATGGCAGGCACACCACCTTGAAGCGGCTTCAACCCTGTTGGATTGCTGAACATTGGAATAAGTACTTTAAAATGACCCTATCCCCCGCCACCTTTTGAGGCCCTATATACTGGCTAAGTCCCACTTTGCACCTTTTCCTAGAAGACGTCTTCTTTTTGAATTCCTGATTTCATTTTCTGCCTTTCTGTCCTCCCTGCTAAGCACCCAGAGTGCTGCATCATTCAATTCTGTATTTTCTTCCTCTAAAGTGGTGAGTTTTTTATAAATATTTTTATAGTTAAGTGTACAATTGATTTGTGCAATTAGAATATATATTGCTGTTTGAGTTGCTACAGGCCCACATTCATCCCCCTTATGAGAGAATAGCCTTCCATCGTCCCGCACTGCTGCCTGATTGCACTTCCCCTTTCCCTCTCCCTGGCACTTTCCTCCTCCACCACCCCTGCACTTGCGTTATCGCACTTGCATGATCTGAATGACACAAGGCCTAGTAAGATCGTTGTTTTGTCCTCCCTCTGTTCTCCCATCTATTGTCTTGTTGGGCCTTTAATCACTTGTCTACAGGCGTGTTATAAATTGTAAGAGGATTCAATTCAACACTACAGCTAAGTCAACGCCTAGTCTATAATACTGAATGAAAACCCTTATTGATATATCTTTAGGTCCAGTTCATGCGTTCTGGATGACTACCCCTATATAACACCCCTCTCTTGGAATCCCCCTGACCCCACTGAGCCAAGAAGTAGTTCTGTTTTGCAAGTTAAAAGGTTTATTTGATAATTTAAACAATAGGTATATATATCCCACTTTATAATAAATTAATAATTGAATATCACCCTTAATCTGATATGATAAAGATTAACAATGGAGAATCTGGCACTAGCACACTTCTTTATAATCACTAATGAGTTGACATGAAATGGATAAGATAGCACACTGGTAAATAGGAACAAAAGTATAATGTGGTAGAGGATGCTTTATGTAAGCTCAGGTGGATGCAATATTCAATGAATGCAGTACAGAAAATACTCAATATGATTTCAACCAAACAATGTAATCACTCTTCTCTGGCTATTCACTCCCCCCCCCTCTTTATGCAATGCAAGGAAATGGGAGGAAAACACACAGTTCTCAGAAATGCAATCAATGTAATCAGTTCAATCCAGCAAGCTTAGACAACAGAAAACAGATAGGAGTTTTGAAATCACAGGCCCAAATTGCTTTGATATGTGCTGGCAATGAATGAGAAATATGCTGGAAACGCTTTTAATTCCCTTTCAGAGGTTCAGGGTGAGTGGTATCTAGTTAATATTAGTCCAGGCTCACACTAGCAATGATGCAGGGATAGTTAGCAGGTTAAACGAATTTCTGGCAAATGGAAAGCAAACAGCAGCAGTTTTTACATGTGAAGAAATTGCAAATCGCGGTAAAATTCGCGGATGCGTGTTCCGCGATTGCGGTAAAACTATAAGGGGTAGGAATGCGGTTCTTGGTGCGATTCAAAGCTACGATTCTAAGCTATCAGAGGAAAGTTACTGCAAGTCTCTAGCCCAAACGGTCGCGGAGATATGAGCGATTTAATAAAGGTCGTTTTTGGGTTTGCAAATTTCAAAAGCTCAAAATGACAAGTGCAGCTTGCAACTAGAAATGACAGGTGACAGCTAGGAGGCAGTTCTACTTAGGTTAAATAGATTGAATTAGATGAATTTAAACTAAGAGATTGGTTCTACACAGTTCTGCTGGGTACTCACACTATATTCTTGAATTAAATGGGCCTCATCACGGATCTGGTCAGGGTTTTAGACTGGGCTCTGGTCACTCTCTCTGCTGGTCTGGGTCTCTCTGGTCTGGTCTCTTAGTACAGCACTGCTTTCTCTCTGGTCTGGTCTCTAGTTCTGGATAGATAGAAGTCTCTAGTTTGGCTCTCTGGAGGTTGATGGAGGTAAGTATGGATTTTTCCGGCAGAGCGTCCCGCTGCAGATGGATTTGGAAGGTCCCTATCTGTCCTGTCTGTCTGCTTTTATGTGTTTAGAATGTGGGTGTGTTCTAGCATCACTGACCCTACCTCTCTCTCAGCTTCTAATTGGTCAAACTTCCATTTATCATTTGATTGGGGGAGCTAGGTTGGGTCAGAGTGATGTCATTTTACAGCCTGCAGAAAGTCCACTCCTCCTGTCAACTTACACACAAATCTAGATTTGAAACAAATACATATTTGCAGAGGTACATATTGTTTTAAAATCATATGCACCCATCATGCATTACAGGAGGTATCCCCTGTTCAAACGCTGCTCTTCCTGGGAGCTTGCATTCAGAACTGGCACATATTTCACTTTTTAACTGATTTTGCAATTTCTGACATGGACCCAACTTTACATACATGTGTGCAGGGAGTAGGGACATTAACTGATGAAGTTTCAGATTTTTAACATGCATACATTTAGAGTTATATCCACTTTTCCGCTGACACCCCCCTGAACACGCCACCGGGTCGAAAAACCTCTTAAAATGTGGGCAGAAAAATCACAAGAATTATGGTGTCATTTATAAAATTTTCACATGTCCGCTCTATGAGTTATTCATCTTTTTAAAGTTATGTTCTGGCTCCAAAGGGGTGTGGTTTACCCTCAGCACAAGGTTGAATTTCTGGTTCTTTCCAGTTCTACCAAGCCAGCTTGCTCTCACAGGCAGTGCCCCTCCCAGCTCCTGCCAAGAGGAAGCTACATTTTACGACTGCGGTAATAAAAACCTTTGCCTGAGTGAAGAGGGCTTTGTTCACTCTCCTGCAGAGCACCAGTAATTCAATTATCAGATAGATGGCATATCCTTAGCTTGGGCAGCAAAAGGAAGGTTGGCCTGGGAACACAGTTGTGACTCAAATTTCACTCCTGATGGGGGTAGTGGCCAGGCAGAATTAAGTTCCTTAAGCCAGACTTTCAGCTACTGTCATGTTATTTGTTGCTTTTTAAATTAACTTGCAATTTTACACATGCAGCTAGAATGCTGATTCTAAGTGCAAAACTATGACATTTAAACAATTGCAACCTATGTGACACTCAAAAGTAGGTCACTCAGTCAATTTAAACATTTAGATTTTAGTGTCTTTAAATCCAGTGCAACTTAAACTGCTGACTCCATAGCTCAGCTAGTTTTGTTATAAGCATTGTTCTGGGCTCTTCATTTCCCAGATTTTGTAGGCACACAAAACTCCATTCTACCAAATGTCTGCTGGTGTTCAGTGAATATTTTGCACATATTGCAATGTTTGAAAATAGGCATTTTGACTTGCCTTCAGGGAAACAGAGTGGTTTTAAAACGCCGGCTTTTGGATAGTGGTGAGTACTGGTACTGCACCCATTTTTGGGATTTAAGAAATGAATTCCCAACAATTCTAGGTTGCATTTGGCAATCAGCATTGCCATTCCCAATGGTTTCAGACTACTGTGTGGGTAGTCCAATGGTGGTTTTAGGCAGTTTCCTTCTGTGCCCATAACATCGGCAAAAATGGGTGGCAGCCTATTCTTCCTGCATTTCCCTGTGCATTTTCTGGGAAGCTCTGGCCATCATGATGTTTTCATGTCAGTACTGCACAGTTTTGAGGTAGGGCTAGGATGCATGGGTAAATACATCCCACAAAATGACTTATCATATCATATCATACCACAAAAAGTGAAGGATGTATATCTCGCAGCTGTGCTAGTTTACCTTTATTATTGGGATCACTTTTGGCTTGTAGACAACTGGGGTTGAGTAGGTGGTTTAGCCACAACTCACCCGTATGCTCCTGCAGAGCAGACATCATTTCATCACAGTAGAGAAGAAAAACAAATATTCATGACTAATCGAGGCCTTTGACCGCGTCTAAAGGTCCATTACCTGATGATCTTGAGCCCATAAACTACAGCAGTGTACACAGCTGACAATACTGATTTTCACTTAAATATATATGTATTTATTATTTCTCAGGGTGTGCAATAGAACAACATATATGGCAAGAGTACATGAGAGCACAAGAAACTAAACACTTTAAACATTAGTGGTCGGGACATCTCTTCCACATTCAGGCAAAGCAGCAAGTAAATGACAGCACGATTTGTGGGACTTCTGCCCTACCCAAGTGACCACCATAATAGACCTTGGATTTTTTGTAGCTCATGGCTGCTATGGATTCTGGTTGTGCGCTGGCCTCCAGAGATGGTGAGTTCCTCAGCCAAGTAGAATAGTTGTTGCTTGAAGATGATGCTTGTTTGAAGGAGCAGCCAACGCTGCTCCTTTAGTATTGGGGTCATATGTCCGAATGTTCCTAGTCCTGTGATGGGGTTGGATAAGTGTGCTGGAAAGCTTGTAGATAGGCCACAGTGGCATCTGGGTCTCCTGTGAGCATGAAGTAGCCAGTGTACATGTGGGAGATGACCAATGCTTGTACATCTGCTGTGAAAATTGTGGCAGGGAAGAAAGGCATGACTTTGTAGAGCTATAACACAATATGCAATCTGGCTATTCTGTTGTGAGGGGCAACAAACTAAATCAGTTTCTGTTTTTTAACAGACAAAATAAAATACCCTGCATTAGCCTGGGCATTAGCCACCCATACTGGCACGCCGAGTTCCATATTCAATACACTTTAAAAAATCTTACCTTAATTTAGAACGCTGAAGCCACATCAGGCAGAGCGAGCCACGAAGCCTCTAAGGCAAACTCGCATTTGAATGCGTGTGAGTGCTTCCTGAACGTCTATCACAGCGAGAGCTACTAAAACATGAGCACACTCCTAGACACATCAGCATATTGGAGTGGCACATTTAGTATCAATTACCAATTCCAATTCTTCACTGATCTCCCTACTTAATGCTGATGCCAAACTCTTGGTGAAGGTTTTTGCTCCTAGGTTGGGGAAAAAGCCTGCCTAGGGTTGGTCGTATTGATTCCGGGAAAGCTTTTCATAGGGTAGGTTGGAACTATCTGAAATTGTTGTCAATCAAACATGATTTGTGGTCCACATTTTCAATCCCTGCTCAATTCGTTCTATTGAAGGTCTGAGGCTTGGGTGATGGTGAATGGGGTGACTTCCTCAGGCTTTTCCGTGGAAAGGGGGGGGCACAGCGGCATTGTCCATTATCGTCCCTTCTGACAACTTCCTGAGAGACATAATTACTCTTTCCAAACTCTGTGTCGGAGCACACATTTCATTTTTCGGAAGACGTGCAATGTCGAATGTAATGTCATAGCCTAGCATGCGATCAGAGTTACTATAGTTGACCAGCGGAAATGGCCATTGTATTAAGACTAATACACAGCGCTACTTAGACTGTGTCCAGACTTTTACATGCGTTCTGTGGACCTTTCATTTGAGAATCCAATTAACTCTACAGATTGTGCAAATGAGCCTAAAGTCAGTAGGCCTCATTACGAGTTTGGCGGCAGCCATGGAGCTTTTAGCTCCATGGCTGCTGCCAAATCGGGCTCCTTTACCGGGTT
Organism: Ambystoma mexicanum; assembly: GCF_040938575.1. Taxonomy (NCBI): domain Eukaryota; kingdom Metazoa; phylum Chordata; class Amphibia; order Caudata; family Ambystomatidae; genus Ambystoma; species Ambystoma mexicanum. Next base: position 1,364,954,460 of record NC_090932.1, on the reverse strand, counting down.
CCCAGAATGGGGAATTACAGGGCCATTCCGAGTTCGGAGGGCCCGGTAATTCCTCCCTCTGGGAACCCGAGCCCAGACCTTCCCAATTCCCATCTGGGCCCCCATAGGGCTCAATGGGAATGGGAGAGGGAGCTAACAAAGGGCCGATTGTTAGCTCCCTCTTCTCCTCGTGGGACCCGGTAAGGACGCCTGTTTTACCAGGCGTCCTTACCGGGTCCCGCGAGGGGACCTCGTAATGAGGCAGAATGGTGTTAACGCGCCTGCCACCATTAGCAGAGCCCGTTAACCCATTCCGCCTCACTTGTAATGAGGTCCATTGTCCTAAAGCATCCGCCTGCAGCCATATTATATAAACCCTTGCAGGAAAGTTATCATTTGTTTCAGAGAGATACCTCAGACTGGAGAGGGTTACATATCTGTGTGTATAAGGTGGAACAACCATGTTTATTTGGCCCTCTCTAAATCCTTAAGGATTTCACGGCTGTCAGTTTATAATTGAGATCAATCTGCGAACTTCATTATGCATGGAATACACCTTGGAAATTATAATTTCAGATAACTTTTATTTCTCCATAATCAGTTCATATTGACTTACTTTTAATAATGTGGACGTAAACATTGCACCCGTGTGTGTGGCGCATGAACTAAATGTTTATATCGATCAATTACCTTGAGGCAAATCTACTTAGCTCAGTGAACTGCAGTTTACAAATTGCTTTGCAAATTATGCATGCTCTCTTTATCTCAGGGCGGGTGTTTCAGTAGAAAACTGCAAAGAATGGCAGCCATACCGGTGCAAAATCCAGCCAATGGAAATGTGCAGAAGGGTGGGGCTCGTCGAAATCTGTGCATGTGCCAGGCTCTTCCACAATGAATAAACGTGCAAAGGTTGTGAATAATAGCAACTGTGTTTAAGAAGAGTGTACATACATTTAGCATGTTTTGAAATTATGGTATGGCACCTAAAAGGTTCTATTACAGTGTAATGCTCATGTTGTGTGCCATTGTAGCAGAGCAACATTTATAGCGTGGATGTTTCTAATAGATGCAAGTGTATGAGGGTGTGTGTGCGAGTGTAGTGTCCATGTATGCCACACATGGGGTTGTGTAACTTGCAATTCACTTAATTACAGCTGCATAATGTAAATACCGGGCATTGGGCCTCATTATAAGTTTGCTGGTCCGGTAACAACGGTACCAGTAAGCTTGCTGGTACTGTTGTTACTGTACCGGCAAACTACGAGTTCTGCTCGTGGGTGCCTTCCCGCCCGCCAGGTCTGAACTGGAGGGCGTACCGGCAACCGTGAGCAGTGCATGTCGGATGCACTGGCACCATTCATGAATGGTGCCTGTGCAATCGACCTCCCCATTCCCATTGAACCCTACGAGGGTCAAATGGGAATGGGGAGCATTTTATTCCGGCACCTGCAAATGGGCAATTACCGGATCCGGCAGAGCCGTAATGACCCGGTAATTGCCCATTTGCAGGCGCCAGGAAAAAAAATTATACCGGCGGCAGCCGTGCCTGTTATACCCATTGTGTTTTCCACTTAGGACTCAGCAAAATGAGTACTATTGTGTGTTCCTTTGCGGGGTTATATTATCAATTGTTGGCCTGGCAGCACACATTCACTCTGGTACTGTCCACAGACACCTAGGGACTCACTCTTCACGCTGGAAGACTGGCAAAGCCTTAGTAAAATGCACAAGTAAAGCTTTGAAATTTACATTTTACCAGCCCATGGTAAGTTACTCTTTTTGGGCGCACTATGGTTTCCACCACTATCCTCTGCTCTGCCTCTGAAAAGTGCTTACCTCTTACCATCATCATACTTTGAAACAGATGTTAATGCATATCATTCCCATTTAATCCATCAGTTGTTAACTACTGCAAAAGGCTGGCATATTCCACAGGAATCCATTGTCACGTGAGCACAATGAAGTGCAAAGAATGCATGTAAACCCACCCGTATGTTTATATTTCCTTTGCACTTTCATGAGCAAACAACTAATGTTACAATGCAGAGACTTCAGTTCACACGTTAGCAAACCCCTGCATGCAATGTGCATTTTTTTTAAAATGACCCTCTTTGGGGGAATGTTCCATTCACCAGAGCAGTAAAGTAGAAGTAGAAGGCCGTGCATTAAAGGTTTAGCTAGTTTTTACACCTAATGTAGTTCTCTTTGGGATTTACGAGTTTTTGGCCAAACACAAAAGCATTTTAATGCTTACATAAAATGCACTGGATTCCATAGGAATCTATGTTAAATTCCTCTCAACATGTGTACACTGTGCAAGACATTTACAATTCATTGCAATTAGAAGTGTGAATAATGCACGCAAAGCTAGGCCTACCTGGATGCATTTGCATTGTTTGCATTTTATAGTGTAAGCAATGAAAATGGCATGGAGGAAATTGATCTGCCCATTAAGTGCAGACTTAGACACCGTTTCTGGGGTTTTGTTGGTACCAACTAAGCTTTTAACCATGCGCCTAGTAGCTGTTATAATTCAGAATTGCATCGCAGCTGCGTGTGGCAAAAAGAGGCACTGACCCCAACCCCTTTGACAGACAGTAAGTTACCACGCCACACACTTGAAGAACTGCGCCACACGTGTGTAGGTGAACTGGTTTGGATTTATGTAGTTTGATTCACTCACAGAAATGAACAAACAATGCCCTTTTAGGATAACACGTGTTTCGACACACCAGTGTCCTTTTCAAATCAGGCCTATTTTAAACTAGGTTCCACATCAAATGTTCCAATCTGAAGAGCCAATAAATCACGGGATGAATCCCCCTCTAAAGTTTCATTCAATCTCCTCCCGTCGGGTGCGGACACTGGTGTGCCGAAACACGTGCTATCCTAAAAGGGCATTGTTTGTTAATTTCTGTCAGTGAATCAAACTACATAAATCCGAACCAGTTCACCTACACAAGTGTGGCGCAGTTCTTCAAGTGTGTGGCGTGGTACCTTACTGTCCATTAAGTTCACACATATGTGGTCCCTTTCATGCAATTAACTAACCTAGACATATTATTTAACCCAGCGGATAGAGGCTGCGCCCTTGTAATCCTAAACACCAATGACTCTATCAGAGAATGCGAGATACAACGCGCAGATGAAAGCACCTACTTGAGGTTAGAATTTGATCTGAGTCCAGCAGTAAAGACATCATTAAAAGAAGTACTAAAACAAGACAGAACATGCAGGCTTTATCGCTAACAAAACAAATATGTTCTTGACTAACCAGTATCCATTGACGCCAATCTCATCAATCCACCAGGCAGGCCCATTGGGCCAGCGACAGAAAGTGTATTAGAACCATGGGAAATTTATATTGATAGGATTGTTAAAGCCCTTATAATGACTACACTAACTGTTTTGAAATGTACATGTGATTTCCTGAGACAAATCAATCTCCTATCTCTCAAGGCCTCAAATCTTTTACAATTTACATGTAATGTTACCAACCTGTATACATCAATTTTGCATAAGGAAGGACTCGGCACCATGGAGTGGTTTTCGTTGCAATAGGGCTACATTGGGGCTGATAAGATTTTTCTGCTGACATTGTTAAAACTAGTCTTGAAAAATAACTTCTTAGTTTCAAAGATGACCTTTATTTACAGATTATGGGGACCTCCATAGGGGCCAGAATAGCCCCAGTTTATGCAAATGTGTGTATGTATTATTTCGAACAACAAATGATTTTGAAAACTGAGAGCGCTCAAGCCCACCTAGCGTTTTATAAGTGCGATATGGATATACACTTTCAGGATTCAAAAAATCTTTAAAAAACCATCTCTTCAGGCTAACTACTGGTTAATGCTCGATACTCCCAGGTCTCTTTGCGTCCTCAACTATCTCTGTCTCCTGATTTGATCATGGACTGTTCCTGACCTATCCTGTGCTACATTGTGTTGTACCTTTATGTTTTTGTTTTTATTGTCTTTGTGTCTACAGTCTTGCTTGCGCCCGGAGCCATGGGCATGTGGCACGTCCAAGAAATTAAATTAATTAATCAATACATAACTTACATCTTTGGAGTTCGGAAAGGGATGCATACTGAATTAACAGGGTTTTTGAAGAGCCTTAACAGTTTACATGACCAAATTAAATTTTCATTTTGCATAGATCAGAATGATAATCATTTTCTCGACACACAGTTTCAGCTCACAAATGGGTGCTTTGTCACTAACTCATATACTAAACCACCAGACAAAAATAGCACTTAACATGCTAACAGCTTTCATCCAGCAAGTACCATATCTGATCCATTAGAATATGAAAGACAATGCAGCATACTGCTCCAACGTTTTAGAGTAAGAGAGTATGATGCAGCAACTTTAAATAAGGCTAAAAACAAAGCAGGAAGCCTTGAAAGATGTCTTTTTTTACAAGAGCGTGTTGCATCAAAAAAAGGGATCTCATCTTTTTGGATACACATTCACGACAAAGCAACAGGGTTAAGAAAGTAATTGCTAAACAGTGGCAGAGCCTACAGCACAATAGTATTTCTAACACCACTATGTTTTCTTACAAGAATGAAAACACCATTGAGAAATAGGTTGGTGCATGCAGAATGTGAGGCTAAATCAGAGTCGAGAAATACTAAATTTGGCACCATATCACATCATGCATGTCAACATTGCCATGACATTTTACAAGCACCAATAATCAATCATCCACATTCAGGCGAGGAGCTTAAAAAACCAGCTTGTACATGCGACTTTGCGATGATTGTTATATGGGTTTTAATGTCCTTGTGGAGTATTCTATGTGGGAATCACCACACGAAAACCAAACAGAGATGTACCAAGCACAAGTCGTAAATACGAACCCAGAACCAGTGGTCCCCAGTAGCGGTGCATTTCATGGAAAAGAACCATCCCATTGCATAACTGCAATTCATCATTTTAGAGCAAGTCAAAAGTGGAAAAAGGTGGAGATACAGTAAAGTGTTTAAATCAGCATGAGATCTGGTGGATTGAGACTCTCTCCAACCCTATATCTGAGAGGAATGCACATAGAATGTGTGTTAAATTGTTATATTTAGCAAGATGTATCTTGAGAGATTGTCTAGAGGGGGCAAGACTACTGGAGATTAGCTGCATGATGAATTTCACTTGGTCTTAAATAATGGAGCACAGGGTTCTGTTAGGACTCTCTTCTTTTCAATGTTTACTATATTGTGGCAATAAGCCCCAAGACGGCGGGCCGATACCGCCCAGGTAAGGTCCCGGGGGCATTAATACAGGCAATATTGGCCCGCTGTCTCGGGGCTTATTGCCATTAGTACCCCGGCCCATTAGACCAGGGTACTAATAGCATTGTTTCTGTTCTGATACGTTGCAGCATTTCGGAACAGAAATAAAAACAAAAGTCAAATAAAATGGCCGCCGGAAAAGGAAAAACAGAGTCTGTTTTCCATTTCCATGGCGGCCATCGGGAGCGGATGTGCTGGGGACAGGAGTGTTCCCAGCGTGTTCACTCCAAAAAAGAAGAAAAAAGAAGGTAAGTGATGTAGGGAGGGTGGGGAGGGGATAGTTTGCAGGGGAGAAGGGTGGGGGAAAGAAAAAATGTACCTGAATCCCTACCAGGGGACGATGGCAGCCTCCATCCCTGTGGAGGCTAGGAGCGCCGATTGCCCCATTTCCAGCCTCGTCATTGACTGAGGGGCTGCCATGCCCCCGCTGGGAAGAAACGCATGCACCTACATGCGTCCACAGGATTACACTGTGGTATGGCTTGGAAATGAGCCAATCACCATTCAGTCTAATCCCATGGATTGCAATGCCGAGTACTAATAATTGTTAATTTAGATCAATTAGGAGATCAACAGACTTGATTTTTTTGTTTTGTCACAAACAATGCTTTAGCATCGAGATGACAGGCATTTGCCTCCATCGGAAAAGTTGGTATTTTTACAGGTATTAATCAGTAACCCAGAGGATTTCAAGGGCCTCTCTTTGCCCAGTTCCTTCATTGTTTAGCACATGAGTTTTGACATCCTGATATTGATTTGTTTATTCTGATTCTGTACATTTGCATATTGATTTTCATATTTGTTTAGCTAAGTGTAGAAACTACAGTTATTTACTTCAGTTTCTTTCGTTGTTTTCATTTCTGACGGCATTATATCACAAGGTGAGAGATGACATTTTAGCAGTTCCCCCCTATAGTTACTACTACCTCAACGTCATGGCGACACTTGCCATTTTTATTTTTTTATTTGACTAATTGACCTTGTTCTCGGCTTGGTCTATTATTTAGATATCATTATTATTAATTTGGTTACACAGGTGAGCGGTCTATATTTTAGCAGATTTCAGTTCCACTATTGTGACAATTGATGCAACACCCCTGTTGGCAGCTATTGCAGTTTCAACAGGTTAGTGTCTGTTTGAGAAGATGGATACTCCAAGATGGCGAGCGACTGTACGTCCTTTCCCGAGACGGTCTGGGTGTGCTTCACAATAGCAAGTTAAATGTAGTTGCATTTCCTCTTCAAGTTATTCATGACAGCATTGGGGTACACCGTGCACATAATGGAGCTCAAGCAGACAACCGGAGTAAGGTAAATAAGGACAGTCTTTTATAACTGTACGCTATGTGCAACACACATTTGCCATACATAATGACTGCCATTGTTATGTTTTCTTTTATATGCCTTTATAGGCCTCTATAGTGGCCTTCATTACAAAAACCCACCTGGGCCTCATAGCCACCCCCCAGACCAACTTTCTTTCTGCAGAAATGTTATCAGTCAAAATCATACTTTCACCCACTCAAACTATTCTTATGCATCTCATCTACCACCCTCCAGGCCCTATCTCTTCCTTTGATGAAGACATCACTGACCTCCTCTCTCCCAATACTAAACTTGGGTCCCAAACTATCCTCTTGGGAGACCTCGACCTAGGATAACAGGACCCTAACGATACGCATGCCCTAGCCTTGGAAAACTCCATCTCCCATCTCCCAACTTGGCTTCAAATATAGAGTCACTGAACCCACACATATCAAAGGCCGAATCCTGGACTGGGTATCAGACCTCAATTGTTCCATAACAATTCTCCAGAATGAACCTGTTGCCTGGTCTGACCACCACTTAATTTTGTTCACTATCCAAGGGATAACACTCCCAAGCCCTACTATCGCACCCCCAACCCTCTCCAGAAACTGTTGAAACATTACAATTTCCAGTCTCCGCCCACTTATCAATAACATCCTGGACGCGTCCAATTATGAGAACCTAGACTTCAATAAGTTATTTGACCTGTACAATGATACACTTGAATCAGCCTTCAACATCTCTGCACAACTTAAGTTAAAAAAAAGCCAAACCAACTGCCCAACTCAACATGTGATTCACGCCTGAGCTAAAAATCCTAAGGAACACCAAAAGGTTGGCAGAAACCACATGGCGAAAATCACCTTCCATTCATAACAAAACCTTGTTCGCCACAGCGGCTGCATCCTAGAAATTAGCTATTTTATCCACAAAGAAAGAAGCTTACAACACCAGAATCTTTAATGCCAAATCAAGCACCAAGAAGCTCTTTAGTATTTTAAAGGAACTAGAATCACTAGCACCTCCTACTGAGGACTGCATTAAGGATGCTGCCTGGTGCACTAAAATCCAAGAAGCCCTAACTGACAAAATAGAGCTATTACAAAATAAGACAGAATCTAAAAAGAGTAGTCTTTCGAGTATCCATCACACTAAACCAGTGCATGAGCATAGACTCCCTCAATACTCACCTTTTGCGTTCTCTCATGTGACACCAAAAGAAGTGGAAGACATTATGACAAGTCTGAAACCTTCACGCTGCCCAGCTTTCATAATTAAGGAAGGAGCTAAAGAACTGTCCCCTTTCATTGCCAGACTTATAAACTCATCATTCAAGACAAGTCGAGTACCCAACAATCTTAATGAGATTTGGGTCATGCCTCTCTTAAAAAAAAAAACCTAGATCCGAACATTCCAATGAACTACAGGCCTATTACTACCATCCCCTTCCGCTTAAAAATCCTGGATAGAGTTGCATACTTGCAAATCCAGAATCATCTGGAGGAAAAACAACTTACTCGGCCTTAGACAATCCGGTTTTAGCCCGTGACATGGAATAGAGACAACACTCCCTGACTTGAAAATCCAGATGGATGAGGCGAAGGCAATCTGGCGATACTTCTGCTGTTATACTTGTCTGTGGCATTTGACTTAGTCGACCACCAAATCCTAACTGGACATCTGACCACTGCAGCAGCCTTCTCCACCAATGCCTCTAATTGGATCAAATCCTTTTTATCCAATCGATACACCAGAGTTTTTTCACTCTCAGCCTCAGCAGACCCTATCCCTATGCACTGTGGAGACCCTCAAGGCTCCTGAATGTCCTCAACGCTATACAATATTTCCACAAAGCTCCTCTTCAATCACCTAGATGACATGGGTGTCATCTGCACCAATTACACAGATGACACCCAGGTCCTCATCCCGCTTACTAGCCGCTATAATGAAGATTCAAAGTTAATTAACGAAAAATACCCAGAAATCCAGGCCTGGATGGCCACTAACAGTCTGTGTCTCAAATACGAAAAGACAGAGCTCCTGATTGTCGGCACCCAGGTACGCCGAAATAAACTAAAACAGATGTCCTTCAATGATGAAACATGATCAAAGTTGCCAAGGAAATAAAAACCTTGGGACTCTACCTTGACTCGACACTGTCCCTAAAGAAACAAGTCAGTTCCGTGGTATCCTCCACAGTTTACACTAGCAAGCTAATCTACAGTTGTAAATCCTATCTGTCCACTAGCGTTGTCAAAGATTGACTATTGCAACACACTTTTCCTAGGATCCACCAAACAGAAACTAAATCGACTACAGGTCCTACAAAGTAACTCACTGAGAGCAGCACTTAACCTTTCTAGATCTAGCCACAACGTCAACTCTCAGATTGGATGCCAACTGGCTGTCAGCTCATGATAGAATTACTCTTCGCACCCTGGCAATAACACACAAATGCCTGTCAAACTCAGCACTCAAATATCTGTCAGATAAATTTAGAAAATACCAACCTTCTTGGCTTACCATATCTGCCCTTTCCCATTGCCTCTCAGTGCCTAGGTTCAACCTAAAAACCGTGGGAGGAGTTAGCTTCCCAGTCCAAGCAGCCAAGTGCTGGAATTCCTGCCTCTCTCTCAAAGACTATAACCATCCTTCTTGACCTTCAAAACCAGAGTAAAAAGCTGGTGTAGCAATAGGCCTATCTGATGAGGCTATTGTCTTCTGTCTCTATGCAGTTGCTCCCTTAGGCTTCCTTCCTATGATTGTCTATCTCACATGCTCTTATTTGTAATGCTTGTCATCAGACCCAACTGTAATCATTGGTCATCCTTACTGTTGTTGTTTTTTTCTATGCCTGTAACTCTTAAGTTTTCCAGCACCCAGTTACCTCAGGGTTCGGAGCGTGATACAAATAATAAACAAATACAAATAGGCCTTTTTTGAAACGGGACTATCTGAGGCTGCAGTACTCTTGACTGCTGATGTAGCTAAGTATTAGTTTTGTTCAGTTGTTGTCCACGGTCATTCGAATCTTGGATACGTGGAGTTTTATTTCAACAGAGTTATCTTGTTTAAAGCTTTCTCTGTACATTGTACAGGAGTGATGTTGTAGACACATTTGAATCAACATCAGCACTCTACAGAGATTTATCAGGTACTTAACACTCAGAACACTGCATTGGTGATATGGATAAGGTGACTAATCAAGACTATGGGCCTCATTACGAGTTTGGCGGCAGCAATTGAGCTATAAGGTCCATGGCTGCCGCCAAACCGGGCTCCTTTACTGGGTTCCCAGAATGGGGAGTTACTGGGCTATTCCGAGTTCGGAGGGCCTGGTAATTCCTCCCTCCGGGAACCTTGGCCCAGACCTTCCCCATTCCCATCTGAGCCTCCATAGGGTTCAATGGGAATGGGAGAGGGAGCTAACAACGGGCCGATTACGACCGGCCCGTTGTTAGCTCCCTCTTCCCCTCGCGGGACCCGGTAAGGACACCTGGTTTTACCAGGCATCCTTACCGGGTCCCGCGAGAGGACCTCGTAATTTCACAGAACCGGTTTAACAGGTCCGCCTCCATAAGCGGAGCCCGTTAACCCGTTCCACTAAGGTCGAAATGAGGACCCATAACTTTTACATTATTTGTGTTCAATGATTCTCCTTTTTTATCTGTTGCTTCCTGTTTTTTTTTTTTTTTATTTCCATAGAGACTCTCTCCATGCTTTGTTATTATAAGACATTTGTGTGACAATGTTGATATTGTGAGTGACACCTTGTTATGAGGGCAAGAATAACTGTTTTTTTGATGTAAGGTTTGATGATGTCTATACCTAACCTTGATATGTCTTTGGTGATGTCTGAAAGTGCGGTAGTCATATATAAATGGTATTAATTGTGGAGTTCTCTATTAATGTTTCAGGTATATCAGGGTATTTCCCAGATGATGGGGCACCATGTCCTCAAAATGTGTAGGAATTTTGATAACACAAGCTTCATTATGTACTGTAATACTTGAGAAATATGCAGAGCAGTTTATATAATTACTGAGGTTCAAATGTCTCATAAGGCTGTATGTATATGTGGGATGTGGATATAACATTGGGTGAATTGACAAGAATATATATTTTTAGTTTTCTGTCATTTGTAAAGAATGTTTGAAATGATTTGCTTTGACTGATCGTATCCAAAACAGGACAATAAGAAATTATTTGTGGGGATTATTTGAATTAAAATGATTTTGAAATATTGCTTTGCAAATTATTAAGAACCAGAGGAGCCATTGGTTCACAATAGAGGTGAGTGTGCAGGTAGGCTTCTGTCTGGGAAGTTCAATCCCGAACATGTGTGTTGTGTTTAATAGTTAGGGGCTTGGGAGCTAGCCCCCCCCTTACTACCAGCATCTATATTTGAATTATTATAAAGTTGACTTTACTTGACAGTGATAAACAGACTATAGTCGTAACATGTTTTGACTCCGAGAGTGCAGTCCCCATTTGATATAATTGCCCGTCCAAGCAATTACCACATTGTTAAATTATCCCTAGGGCATTTTCCGGTACACCTACCCACTTACCATGCAGATACAGATTTTGCAAGAATGTCTCTGAATTTGAATGTGAGGTACCCATTTTAGTTGTTCACTTGTAGTAGCAGATCCGGGATTTAAAGATAAGCCTATACTCCTATGCCCCTCCACTGTGTTTTGAGGCGCCTATACCACGTTAAGAAAGCATGGTCATAACGAAAATCTGCCAATGTACAGCAACTTGGAAACATACCATTGTTATGCGGTCAGAAGAGAGGCAGACTTCTGTGATAAGGTCAAAGGAACATGGAGGGGCTAATTTCTCGCCCAGCCCAGCATAAGCAAAATGTGTAAAGCATTGCTTAAAGGATTTTACCATTTCGCTTACACTATGCCCCATTTATGTCCATTTGTTAGACAGAGTGGAGGAGCGGAACACAACTTGTGTATCTGCTGCCTCCCTTCCTCTCAACCATACACATGCCCCCGTATTTGCACCAGCATTCACTCTCAATCAGGCGAAATTGCTGGACATCCCTATGGAGCCTGCCAGCTTCATGCACCAGCATAAAATGAAGTAGATAGACTCCATAGGCATCCAGGCAACGTTTACAATTTAAATTAAATGTTGCCTGCCATGCTAGAATGGTAGCTAGCGTTTACTTATGTGCACGGCAGAGTGCAAACATGCATGGAAAAAGGCAAGGTACATGCGTGTACGCCACCTTTTGCCCCAAACCAGGGGCGTTGCTAGGGGGTGGCTAAGGGGGACTATAGCCCCTGATCTTTTGGTTGTAGCCCCGGATAGAATCTTAGGAGCTACAGCCAAAAGACGAGCTAGCCCCGAGTCCCAACAGTTCCGGCATCAGCGTAGCCCCGGGTCTTTTCCAGACCTAGCAACTCCCCTGCCCCAAACGTTTGCGGTCCGGCATGCAAATGACCAACATTTGGAGTTGGGGAGCCACCTACGTGTATGTCTACACGTAACGGCTTCCTGCAGTCAAATTGTACTCTGGTGAAACATGTGCTCAACCAAATGACGATACACACAGCGAATTTAGTGACGCACATTAAATGTGCCAGTGAAGTCATCAATAGGCCATTCTCCCCCTCAAGCTTGGCAGTCTCAAAATTAATATTCTGGTGCCTGCCTGCAGAAAAATGTAAACGTATGCCCGGTCAAGTAAGCCACACAACATTTTGAATTGCCTGAGCACGCTCGCCAACCCCTAACACATCCAAACATAGGCCTCATTACGAGGTTGGAGCTAAGGGGTTAACGGCGCCGGTGCCGGTGCCATTAACCCCTTACCTCAGCATTACGAGGTCCTTTAGCGGGTCCCGCTAAGGGTGCCTGGTTTTACCAGGCGCCCCTAGCGGGACCCGACCAGGCGCCCTTAGCGGGACCCTCTAAAGGACCAGCATGCTAATAACGGGCCCGTTATTAATGGGCCCATTATTAGCATGCTCCCCATTCCCATTGAGCCCTATGGGGGCTCGAATGGGGATGGCTTCCCTGAATGGGGAAATAACGGGTCCTCCAAGGTTGGAATGGCCCGGTAATTCCCCATTCAGGGAACACGGACCGGGTATGCGGTAAGGGGTAGCCATGGTGCTAAGAGCACCATGGCTACCTCCAACCTTTTAACGAGGCCCAATATATTACGTTCCACCTCTGCCTTGGAATTACAATCCAATAATCACAACAGTTATTTGATCAACCATAACCACACCAGGCCTTTTTTCAAAACAGTCATTGTTGTTCTTTTTTTGTTTTGTTTCTTTTGTTTCTTCTTTTCTTCTTCTTTCTTTTTAGTATTTTATGTATTTTAGATGTTTTTAGTAAAGATTTTAGTATTATGTTTGTTTTCTACTTCTGTGTAAAAAGTCAAAATGTTGACTAAAATGCACAATAAAAAAAAAAGAAATAAAACAGTCATGCACCCAGGGTTGTGGGGCCAGCAATCAGTTTTCTTGCAAACCTTGTGGCATGCGCACAGGACAATTGAAACGTTACAAAATGCCAGCTATCTGTGCAGAAGTGCCTTCATTATACAAATGAAACCTTAGTAGCAGAACCAAAAAGAGGTGACAGAGTGTCGAAGAGGAAATTGCTCAAAAATGATATCTGCAAAGCCAGACAGCTATCACCAGAACCAGCAGGTAAGAATTTGCTACTTAAGATACGTTTTAAGATGTTTGCACACTTCTCTCTACAACCAGTGTGATCTAATAACCAACACATATATCCAACGATAAGAATTTCGGACTTACGTCCGGGAAAAGCATTTCATATTGTGCGAGTGAACATAGCTTCATACCATGATGAAAGCATGAATGCGCAATCAAACATCAGTTCATAGTTGACTTGTCAAATCAAAATATAGGTGTCCTTGCCAAGATGCTAATAGAATTGGCATTTTCTCATTCTTCACGTGTGGTGTTTTCTTCTGCAAGGCAAACATGTATCGGGGGTCTGCAAGCAGAAAGCACCAAGCCTTTATTCTTATAGTACAAAGGTCGAATATGTTCGTCCAAATTTATTAAGATTCTAAAATAGCCGAATGCTTAAGGGGCTTATGCTCCTTCATCAAAGTAAGACAACTTGATTTTGGTTGAGATTAAGAAAGCAATAACTTCTAATTAATTGTCTACCTGTTATCTTTTAGAATAACCCCCTCCTACCTCTCCGAAACCATTAACCGAGATACCTCCACACGCCCCAGAAGGAGACATCACACCAACCAACTATGCATACCCTCAATCAAAAGGGCCAAAGCAGGAGGTATAGGCTTCGCCTATGTAGATCCCAAACTTTGGAATGCCTTGCCAAATGCCTTACGAGCTGAAACTTCCTTTTCCACATTCCGCAAAGACCTCAAAACCACTTTATTCAACTGACCCACCCGATTTCCAACTGTATTCCCTTGATACTGACAATTGTAACTAAGTATGCATGAATAGTTGTTACTGTACCTGCAATTCTTTACTCATGCATGTAACAGCTCTTTGCTCCACTGTAACCAGAATTGATTCTTTTCCTGTTACATGTAACCGATTTTTCTTGTATCAGCGCCACAATGCCTTAGGGCTGCTGTGCGCTTTAACCATTTTAATAAATAAATACGTTATTAGTTTTACATTTTTGTTGGCCATTCCCAATTGCCCATTTGTACAGGTATATTTTTATCACAGAGTGGGGAGTATTTCCTTACGTGCATCAATGTGCAAGATCTTTTACCGAAGCGCACCATTAGCCTTGCAATATACCACGATTGTGACGTTCCCTTATTAGATCCTGTACAGAGGTCTCGTGACTTTCATATTTCACTATACTCAAGGTGTGTGTTCCTGCGTGAAATGCGGAGCTTCCATTAGCAGGCTTGACAGACATGAGCAACCCTCACGAAATGCCAGCGTTGTGCGAGTTGTGATGCGACACTTGAACGCATGCCAGTGCTCAATGATGTTGCTAATCTAATGCTTTTCATGTGAAATGTAGACTTAATTTGAAAGTGATGAATTGACAGAAGAGAAAAACCTAATTAAGATGTTTGCTGACTTTTCAATCGGTTAGCTACATTAATTGAGCGACACGCACCCAGCAAGCTTGCACTTGGGAGAGCCTTCATACCTGCGTTTAGACTTGTTCTTGTGAGTGCAGCTTTACTTTTTCAGGTACAGCATTTTGGCAGAGATGCGAGGTGGTGTGATCCAGGTTAAACATTAACTCACATCGACTCATGACAAATAGTACTTGAAAAAGAAGCTACGGTCTTACAAATGTGCATTAACAAATTGGAAGGTTGGCAGAGCTTTGTAAGCCATGAGTCATCAGAGGGCCCTGACCACCGATACAAACCCTAACGTTTTCCTCTGGAAATTCTGCATCAATGCTCACTGCCTGACTTAGCCAACATTCCACCTGGACAAATGCCCACCCGCTGGACATTCTGCATCAATGCTCACTGCCTGACTTAGCCAACATTCCACCTGGACAAATGCCCACCCGCTGGACATTCTGCATCAATGCTCACTGTCTGACTTAGCCAACATTCCACCTGGACAAATGCCCACCCGCTGGACATTCTGCATCAATGCTCACTGTCTGACTTAGCCAACATTCCACCTGGACAAGTGCCCACCCGCTGGACATTCTGCATCAATGCTCACTGTCTGACTTAGCCAACATTCCACCTGGACAAATGCCCACCCGCTGGACATTCTGCATCAATGCTCACTGTCTGACTTAGCTAACATTCCACCTGGACAAATGCCCACCCGCTGGACATTCTGCATCAATGCTCACTGTCTGACTTAGCCAACATTCCACCTGGACAAATGCCCACCCGCTGGACATTCTGCATCAATGCTCACTGCCTGACATAGTCAACATTCCACCAGGACAATGCTCTCTTCAAGGTTCTAAGCACTTTCTAAAACTGTTTTCATTTAGCTGTTTTCTGTGCTTTTACCATGTCATAATGGCATTACAACCCTGAGAGTGAGGCCTTTAATGGGTCTTCTCATGCCTCATCCTCGTTATGTGTTTCCGTGGCTTTGCTTCAGGCCCATTACTTTAAAAAGGACATGATTTCATCAGTTCTTCAAGGGAATGGCATCAACTCAACCGTGATACCAGACATTCCTCACCCTCAGTGGAGGACGTGCTTGCAAAACATCTGAAAATCATATACTTTGAAAAGTACACAGGGTAACCTTTCCTTCTATACATGTATTAAACTGGAAACTAGACGCCTGCCACTATTCAGATAGAACATAGTTTCTATCTCTTCAGTCCTTATCAGGATGGAATGACTCTTAAGGTGGTGAGAAAGGTTTTTCACTGACAGTTGTCTCCAATTGGAAGATTGAAGTGATTCCTCTCAGGAACTAATACCAGCTAATCTTTGATTCTCTCAAGGTAGCACCTACCCTATGGTGATTTCATCTGTAGACACTGCACTGGATTCATTTCAGGTCTGCAACTCTGAAGAGATTGAGAGTACTTACCATTTGAGGAAGGGTCAACAATCTCTAGAGTGTGCACTCAAGTGGGAGAAATCCATTGAAATATAATTCCAATGTGATAAGACAAGATTCAAAGGTGCTTTTGTCAAATGAACCAACACGGTCCATAACATAAGGCTGCAGGCACTTTTTGTCAGTGGTCCTGACTTGCATTGTGGCTTTAAAGCACTTTGAACTGGAAGAAAGGTTGTCCCCACGTCTGTATCAAATTGTCTTTGAATAATTCCAGGTGTTGACAGGCAATCAGAGAGTATTTTTTCAGATTCATCAAACACCTGAATCTCTGAAGTGTTGAGCAGAACCATGAAATGTCCCTCTCTGCCTAAGACAGGACAACACATGGGTACCCTCTGACTAGAGCTTTTAACAGATGAGGCATTACCATTGAGAAGCTCTTTGGGTCAGATCATAACCCAATGAAGATAACTCTTAAGCTGTATTATCCCGCCAATGAGACAACCTTTAGTAGCCAAGAGAAGTAAACATTTGAACCTCCATATCTGTGAGGGAAGTGGTGAGACTCCAAAGGAGGCCATCAGTGTTTATTTGAAATGAAGAGCTTAGCAGCACCCACTACCTGCTTCACTGATTCACTGATTCACAAAACAAATTCCCAAATGTTTTTGTTCAAAGAATGGTACTTTCATGAGCAATGGGTTTTCGGATGCTCCCCTCTTACGGGAATCTTAACAAAAATATCACATTAAAGCTACATTCAGGCTGTGATCCTGAGAAGGTAACAGAAAATATCGATAACTTATAAAGCTGCTTCTCCATGAACTCCAAAAAGGCAATCATTCAAGCCTTCGCAGAGATTCTGGAAAACCCTTAGATTGCATTCTCATGAGAGAGATCTCCTCAATTGATTCAATATTATTCAGAAATACTGAACATTTTGAGGCACCTGATATTTTGCCTGATCCCCCCCCCCCCCAGAAACACTGTATTAGGCTAGATTTGTTTCCAATATTAAGGAACTAAGGGGTTGGGAGGGGAATTAAATTCTTTAAGTATACAATGCTCGTTGCCTGGAGGGGTAATGCACTGTATTTGCCCCTGTAAAGTACTGGCTGTTTGCACCTTCTGAGGTTTATGTGGTAATAGGAATTGAGATACATTGTTATCCTAGTTGCCCCCAATGTAGGTGAATATCATCCACGTTTCCTTTCCTAAGGTATGCCCCTGGACTCTTCTAGTACTTCTGCTGTTCAGCAGCGTTTGACAGAATCTGCCCCATCAGCAGTTGGAAAAGAAGAGACAGTCATGAGACCATAAAAATACTCCTACAAATGACTGCATTCTCTGGAGCCTGCTTCATGACTTGTATGTGTTCAGGATCGAGGGTCACTATAGGATTAGGAGCCACAGGAGCCCCATTGGAGTAGTTCTTTAAGGCTTGCATATATTTCCCTCACAGATTTGCATGAGGAGAGCCATACGGATGGGACATCTTCTTATTAGTCACTCTTTCTTTGTGTAAGATTCTTTCATGTTTTGCTAACAGCAGAACGCTTGTACACAAAACAAAAGGCTCCTTTTCCCTGTTTGTTCCACTCTGAAACCAGCAGCCACTTTTTATCTGGTTCACAATAGCCCTGCTGTAAACATCATTATTCCGAGCCACCATCCAGCCCTTACCTAGCATCGCAGCGAAGAAGGACCAACCCAGGGCAATTATGACATACTGCGTGGCTTTTTGTAGTATTTTGTGTATGGTGGTTCTTGGATGGGGCGGTCCCACTGCCATGGTTTTTCTAATCGTCTAATGTGAATGCTCTCCCATATTGGTTCAGAGGAGCCCTGCACACATTGTGCCTCACAGACTTTCCCGATAACAACCCCTACCACGAACTCTTCTCAATGTAATGCATCACAGAACTTAATTGTAAGAGAGAATATAACAGATTAATACAGTGCTTACTGGGAAGCAGGATATTTAACATCCGGGCACCTACCTCAAGAGGGGACAGGAGAACAACATTTCCTGAGTTGAGTTGACATTTCCTCCCATGTCTTTGCAGGAGTTGTCTACAAGAAATTAATAGAAATCAATACAATTAACTAGTGGAAGTTCTTCCTTTTGACTTGTGTCTGTGCACTTGTCTTGAAACACCTCTCACTGTGTAAGGGCTGAGATGAGGGAAAGTGACACATTGGTAATGAATAGACACATTTAAATATGTGTATGACATCTGCAGTCACAGCTTTTACATCATGGAAGTGCTGGCTTTGCTTTTCACCATTCTGATTATGACTCATTGAATAGTATTCAAGAGGGCAAGAATAACACCTGTAATCAGAGTTCTCAAAAGAGAGTGCAATCTGGTACAAAGGTATATTGAAACATTGTGCTATAATTATTATTACAATATATTGAGGGCATAGAGTCCTGCCTCCACCATGAATAGTCACACCAGTAATCTGAGCCAGAGGGGTCAATTTGTCGAAATCTCTGAAGAAGTGTAATGATGGGTAGTGGCTAAGCAGCCTTCTCAGCCCCCACACCTCTGCAAACCAAATATGATCCTAATCATAAAGGCAAAAAGGCACAGCCAAGATAGATACCTCCTTCACCTTTTTATGTCAACATGGGCCATGTGAATGCTGCACTCTCAGAAGGCGCTTGCACACCCGCTAGTAGCAACCCAAAAAGAAATGTACAACAGATCCAAAATAAAAGAATGTACAACCAAGGTTCTATACAAATTATATACTTAATTGTACACTTTACCATCAAAAGCACTATCAAATTACACCCCTGTAAAGCGAAGACAGAGAGGTTCAGAAAGTAATTGTGCAAAACTATGGATAATTAACAGCAAGGACAAACAGGCAAGAAATGCAACAAGTAGTTAAAAAAGGATATATCTTGTAAGGAAAAAAGGTGCAAAGGGGACTTACCTTGTCCCTAGAGAAACAATGGTGGAGGGGGACAGGGTCAGTTTAAAGGACCTTAGACCAATATTATGTATTTCGATGGTGTCAAACCAGACCTTGAGCTAAGCTGAGTTCTGGGCCGAACCAGGTTCAGATGCAACAGGCTGTGCTTGTTCAAGCAGTGAGCTGTTGTCTGTTTGGTTCAAACCAGTAGCTCAGTGCAGGTCGAGTACCGCCTTTGGGTTGGGCAAGTTGGATGGGTCAACAGGGTAGTTTTGAGTGAAAAACCAGTTTGAGACGGTGGTAACCACTCTGGCAGCTTGGCAAGAGACATGATGCTGCAGGGGTTTGAGTGGAGGTCCAGCAGTTTATAGCTATGCGGATAATAATTCGGTGCAAGGTTCGAAGTGGTGGCTGTTAGAGTTTTTCTTCAGTGGTTAACTGGGTGTTCGACCCTAACCGCTGACATTCTCTGCTTGGCATGATACAGAGGTGAGCCAGTTTGATGGATGCAAAACAGCGGTAGTTTGAAGATCGGTTAAGTGCTGAAAGCAGCGCTGGCAGGCAACTCTGGATTGAGTGCGGTGAACACAGTTCAAATGCAGTTCAATCAGTTTGATGTGCTGAAACAGGGATCATGCTGATTCTGGCTCTCTATATGATCTGGGGCCCCTTGCAGTAGCTCTAGGAATGGGCGTGTCCTTTCAGGTTGCTCTCGCCCATCCTGGGGATGTTTGGAACTCAATGGCAAGTACTGGTCCTCAGCAAGCCAAAAGGTTCTTTGTGAGTGGGTAGAGGAGCAGAGTGTGCCTCTCCCTTGCAACATTCCTTCTTCACCTCAACAGCAGATGGCTTTGAAAATATCAACTCTCCCAAAAGAGGACCACATCAATTTCTTAAGTCCTGGATGGTCCATATTTGAATTAAAGAAGGAGCGGGAGATGCCTTCTGTTTATATGAAAAGGCATCACAGGATTGTTGCAAAGCAAGGCAGCTTTAAGGGGCCCAAATGTCTATCCCTGTGGCAAGTGGTTTTTTTCCATGTTTCATCATACCCTACGTTGTTTGTGCTAAATGAAGTGTAGGGACAAGAAAGAAAAAGAGGTATAGGGAAAAACAAGATGGTGAAATCATTACCCAACTTTGCTGAGCTCCCTCTTTGTCCACTAACCCATACCATCAAAGGCTCTTTGTTTTGTGGCACCTTGGTGTGAAGCCAGTTCTTTTGTTTAGGGTGTGTCCTTTCATTCTTGTTTCCTTACGACAGATACTGCTGATGGACTTTCCTGCTGAAGACAGCCCTTTGCCTGGCCACACAAAGGTATACCCCACTGACTATTATCCTGCTGGGTGCAGCCTAGACAGCCAGTCAAGGGAGAATACACACAGCTTGTCCATGGATGGTTTGTATCACAGAGCTCCCTCTTGCTCCACTAACCCATACCTTCAAAGGCTCTTTGGTATGCAACACCTTAGTGTGCGGCTAGTGTTTCCCAGGACAAATGCTGCTAAGGGACTGTCCTACTGGTGACAGGTGTAGCTCGACCTCAAAAAGGCATATCCCACTGACTATTTTCTCCTGCTGTGTGCAAACCAAATGTGCAGAGACAGCCAGTCTAGGGAGAACACACACATCATGTCCATGGCTGGTCTGTCACACAGTGTTGACACATGTATAATACAGATCGGATGTGGCTTTAACAATGATGTGAATTACCAGCCTCCATACCCCAAACGCATGTGGTTTATGTTTGAAGATTAAACTGCCAACAGGATGGCAGGTCATCATAATAATGTGGTTTTGAAATAGAGATGCAGATTTTAAATGCAGCCTGCTTCTGTGCTGAAATTACTTTGCTGTCACACACACTGCCAATAGGGCACCTGTGACCTCTGAACCTACTCCATGCCACTGGAGAGAAGGTGCTACAGATCAGGATACTGATGTAGCAAGACACAGGCGTACCCTATGCTTTTAGCATAGAGTTTGATGAAAGGGTGTCTCGTTAGCAATTATTCAAAATTGACGTTGTGATATCTAGGACATCTTTGGCTTGCCATAATGTCCCAGTGCATTGCAGGGTACCAGCTAGGATTGCATGGAAAAGCTTCACCCTAAAATCCAGTATAGCCATCAAACGAGTCGGAAGCAAGGCCCCACTAATGTCCCAACCTGTTAGTCTAGTTATGGTGGACGATTGGCTAGCTGTCTTTTTCAGGGTATGCGCCTCCGACTGGCATATTGTCCAATCTCATGACTCTGTGACCAACCCTCACAATTTCTTTGGGTAAAATCTGATTATGTAGGATTGAGCGGACTGTGAGATGGCTGCACTCTCTTTAGCTCCATAAGGTGCCTAGACTGTGCAGCTGGGATTAAAAGGCTGCCAGCTTTGAGATGTTTTGTTACTATGCAGACTGGGGTATTGAGAGTGAGCTCTGCAAAGAGCCGAGGGGGATGAGAAGCCCTTTAGCTGTAGAATTGTGGATGCGCTAGATTACTTTCTGTTAGGGTCTTGAGCCATGGTGGTCGTGTATTAGAACGGGAGGCTCTTGCATTGTAGGAGTGGCCTAGAGCTATACGCGAGAAAGATTGTGATTTGCCGACTGTGAGATCCACTTATGTGTGTGGTACCTGGAAAGGGGAATGTAGTGAGAGGTGACATTCAGTGCTGTAGATACAGATGAGTCCGTGCTGTGGAATATCAGTGAGGTTCTGGTCGGTTGCTGTGCCAAAAGATGCAAGGGTGAGAAGAGAATTGTGTGAGAGAAGAGGTCTCACAGGCATGATTTGACTTCTTTTGACTCTGCACACAGGACACAGAAGAAAGGAAACAGTGACACTGGGTGAGGGGGATTTGTGCATCGAGCAGTGAAAGGGGGAGCCATGACTTTGATGCCCAAGCTGGAGCAGGAGTATTTACATTGGTGCAAGGCCTGCATACAAAATAATATGCATTTAACCAAACTGTGGCAACTGCATTGTCTAAGCTGAGCTTAATAGACATAAGAATGTCAGGTGTGGTGAGTAGCTTCAGGGGGTTCATGGTGCCAGAGGAGCTATTACTGGAATTTTCGATGGAATTCACACAGGTAAAGTTCGAAATACTGAGGGTCGACAGTGTACAACGTTCTCGATCATTTATCTAGAAAGCAATTTGGACAGGTTGAAAAATATAAGAAGAGAAACGAATACAAGCACATTGGGAATGCTTCACTTGGAGGACACAAATGGCGAGATTGGATGCTCAGAGGATACCCATTCTCGTCTTCTAAGAGTCTTGTGATGCAATGAAAGGGGCTCAGGTGGGGCTTTCAAGGACCAGGCACTGTATTTGCTGCATTGATGATATCCAAACTCAGGGAAGAAATACTGTGATTAGAGTTTTATGGTCACAAAGGGCTCATGTTCCCAGACCTGTGCCCTGAGACTCAAATCCAAGGTGAGAGATCTATGCATTGAGAAGCGTAATTCCTGAAGCTGGGGGCCCACCTACCAGCATGGCACCAAGTGTTTTTGAAAGTGTTAGAAATGGTAAGGGTGGTATTCTTTGTGGCAGTGAAGGCAGCCAGAGACTTTCTGAAGAAAATAAAGGGTGATGGCGAGCCCACCTGGTATCCACCTGGATGCTTCCTGGCCCTCCTCTGGACTCTTTCACGACCGCATCGAATCTCTCTCTCTTTCTATTCTCCCCTCTGGCCCAACTCACTCTGCAGGACACACTCTGGATGTTCTGATCTCCTCAAACCTCCCCCTTCCTGTCCCCCTCATCACTCCTCTCTCCTGGAGTAATCACTTTCTCCTTTCCTCCCATCTCTCCCTCTCTACCGCTCAGGTCAAGCCAACTCCAGCACTGCCACCTACCTTCTTCGGCATCCGACCCATGAAGCATGTGTCAGTTGAGGCTTTTGCCGCCACTTTCTCTCCCCCTCCTCCTCCTCTGGCTGACTCACATCCTGACACAGCTCTTTCCATGCTCCACTCTTCTAGCTCTGATACTTTTGATCTTCTTGCCCCTGTCATGAGGATACGCTTGAACATCAAAGCTAAGTGCAACTCCTGGTATGACTCTGACCTCGTCAACATTAAACGCAAGTGCAGGGTGGCTGAGAGGAAATGGCTAGCTTCTTGCACATCCTCTGACAAACTGGCCTTCTACCTGCTCCAAAGGCAATACTGGCTCTTTGTCCGCACTAAGAAGAGAGCTCACATCCAAACCCGCATCTCTGTGGCATCTGACAACTCAGCCAAACTCTTTAAAATCTGCAAAGAGCTGGCCAATCTTGCTGCAGTTTCTATCTCTCCTGACCACTCCCAGGCCCTCTGCAAGGCCCTGGCTTCTCATTTCATCTCTAAAACCCAGGACATCCTGTCCATCCTCTCGTCCTCTCTTCCTCTTTGCACTACTCTCTTATCTACCTCCGGCACCCCTATGGGCATTTCCCCTCCCTCTTTCTCTTCCTTTCTTATGTTCTCTCATGACAAGGTCTTGTCAAAACAGGTTCTTCTCTGCTCTTCCAAAACCATCAAAGACCACATTGATACCCTCGCTCCTGCCCTGGCTGACTTCTGCAACCACTCTTTCACCACTGGAACCCTCCCTTTCCCCCTGAAGCACTCTTTTGTGCACCCTCTTCTCAAGAAAACCTCAACGACCCCTCCTGCCTGGCTAACTATCGCCCAATCTCCATGACTCCTTTCCTCGACAAACTCCTGAGAAAGTTGGCCATCTTCAAGCTTAATTTTCACACTGAATCTGTTGGTTGTATCCATGACCATCAGTCTGGCTTCAGAGCAGCCAGAAGCATGTAAAATGCTCTCCTGAACATCTGCAAAGACCTGCTCTCTAACCTTAATTCTAAAATCCCCTCTGTCCTCATCTTACTCTATCTCTCTTCTGCCTTTGAAATGGTCAACCACGCCATCCTGCTCAATCATCTCTGTGATGACCTGGGTATCACTGATCAGGCCCTGGCCCGGCTGACCTCGTTCCTCTCTGATCGACCCTCCCAGGTCCAACTTGGGTCCTTCCTTTCCTCTATCTCACTCTATACGTGTGTTGTTTCTCACAGGTCTAATCTCTCTCCCTGGCGTTCAACCAATACCTGGCTCCTCTCGTCCACTGCATTGCTGTTCTCTGCTTCAACTTTCAGTGCTATGCGGATGACATTCAGCTCATTTTCAGGCTCCCCTCTGCCACCTCTTCTCCTGCTTTCATCTCTGACTATCTGTCTGCTATCCAGGAGTGGTGTGCCGTGAACAATCTTTGCCTTAATCCCAGTAAGACAGAGATTCTCCTCATCAGCACACCTGCACCCTCCTTTCCTGTCACTCTCTGGCCGGCCTCCCTTGGCCCTCTTCCTGCTCCCACCTGTTAGGCTAAGAACCTCAGGATCATCTTCGACTGCACACTCTCCTTTTCTCCTCACAGCTCTGACATCTCTAAGAAGTCAAATTACCAACTGCACCTCCTCAGAGGTATTCGTCCTTTCCTCTCCTTCCCCCCAGAAACTCACTGTCTCTAGAGCTCTTGTTCTCTCTAGGCTGCACTACTGCAACAGCCTCTTTCTAAATCTGCCTGCTTCTACTCTCTGCCCTCTGTAACTCATCCAGAACAGGACTTTGAGACTTGTCCTTGGCCTCAGGCCCAGGGATCGTATATCCCCAGCATTGAAATCTCTGCATTGGCTCCAAGTGGCTGCAAAAATTAAATTCAAGACCCTCTACATTCAAGACCCTTCTGGTGCCTGGGTCCTCAATACCACCAACTCTCTCTTCCTAAATACCTTTCTACTCAATCTCTTTGCTCTTCCACCTCCAACTCCCTCAGGGTCATTGGCTTCTCCAAGCAACGAGCTGGTGATAAATCTCTTTCTCCGGCTGGGGCCTCCCTCTGGAACAACCTCCTTGCCTCTCTGAAACTTGAGGAGAACCATCTGCAGTTCCAGAAATACCTCAAGACCTTCCTCTTTGCTTCTTTCTTCTCTCTTCCTCTCCCCTACTGATTTACTGTCTGATACTGCACTGGTCACCTGACTACCCCCTGATTTTGGGCCCAGGTCCTTGCCCACCCAGTTGCACACCTGCACTGCCTCCCGGAAATCCTTGCACTCTGGTCTGTATCTGTAACCCTACAGTCCCCCTACCTGCACTTTTGGACACCTAATGTCTGCACTTACCCTTGCACCTGCCACTTCTTGTTATTGTTTTGATCCCATGTACAGCACTGCCCCCTCTCCTTTCCCTAGGCACTTTTCCCCTCCCCCAGCCGCTGCACTTGCATGATCTCAATGTCACTTGGCATAGTAAGATCCTTGTCTCTGTCCTCCCTCGGTTCCCACTTCCTTGCATCCTCACGCCTTGAAACACTTTTGTATAGGCACGTTCATATCACCTCAACTCTGAACAGCAGAAGTGTGGTAGCGGAGAATCATTGCTCCCATACACTCCTTTCTTATTTTCCTTCTCTGTTTACATTGATGACCACACCTTGTGTTGTGTTCTGTGTGAGTGTTGTTATTTCATCTCCTAGAACAATTGCATTGAGAAATACCGACTTGAGGTCAGAGAGGCCTATGTTGTACCTGGAGGGCTGGTCTTCCTTGATCATTCTTTTGGTGGTTGCAAAATGCATCTTTTGGCTTATGGAATCCACCTCTCCATCTATTCCTCCAGGAGCTACCTGTAGTTTTCAGGTTTATTTAGTGGTTGTGTGTTAATATATTCAGAAATACACTGGGCTGATGTTCATGGAACATTTTTTGCCTGTGTCAAATGTTCCCACTGGTGGGGAGATTATGATGTTTTGTACTACTTACATTTTTTTGCAAAAGAATTGATAGCAAAGTGAGAGTGCTTCACACTCAGACTTCAGATCCCATAATGTCCTCTTTACATTCAACCAAAGCTAATATAAGCGTATATGCTTAACCATAAAAATGATCTAAACCATGAAGAACTTAGGTTTCTGAAAAAAATATTGTGTACAAGACATAAAAGTGCAAATGCATTCACCTACGCTTTCTCTCTTTTCGCATACTCTACACCTGGCCTTCAAACTGTGTAAGTGCCTACATTCTGGCACCCCAACAAGGAGTAGAAGTTTGTCAAAGGAAGATGGAGTCTTTATGAGAACATGTTAGTAGTTTCTGCATTATAAGGGGTGTCCAGCATGTTTCAGTCAAGGCGGGCTTAGCATGCAGAAATTGCAAACCACTGCCATACAAATGATCCTGCAGAATGCTAGGTCATGTGGTTGGGGGAGGAATTATTGAGCCGGGCACCACAGACCATCCGAATCCTAGCCCCCTAGGGCTATGTATTTTCCAGTGAGAAGACATGCTACAGTACATGACCAGGGTGTGTAGGAAACAATGCTGGGCTGCACACAAAGGAGCTTAGGATGGGGCCTCACTCACATTTAGTATCACCTCCGCCACATTTTCTATGTTGACCCTTCACAAGTCACTGGCATGTTCTCTTCTGCCCATGTGTGATGAGGTTCCCAGGGTATGAGGGTACTCCTCATCCCTGATGCACCAAAGGATGGTGTCTGACCTTGGTGCGATGCTAATACTCCCATGACTGCAGGTCCTACAAGTCTTCAACCACACAATTAATCTCTGAAAATAACGGTGCCAGGGAGTGCAGAGAGCAAGAACAGGTTGGAACTGCTTCTTTGGGTATCTAAGCTCAAATGGTGGGCATTCATTGCCGAGTATGGGACCTGCTGAGATAAGAGTGGAGAATGGGTGATGTATTCCACATTTGCCACACTATGTAAGCAAGGACACCTTTGTGAAGTTTGAGTCTCACTGATGTAACAATGGAGACTGCACCAGTAAATCCTCAAGAGCATATTTTGTAGTTCCATGCAGTATGGGGACACTAACAGCTTTATTGAAATCACTAAAATGTCCTCAAGCTGCAGAACACATGTTTAGACTCTGCATGAGGAAAATGCAAAAGAAATCCTGTGTCTTAATTGTGTTTTAAACCTCTGATTTCAATACACCTTTTAAAATAACATAATACACTTCAGGAAATGACTGGGGCCCACTTTAACACTGCCTGGGCCTAACTTTTTCCTTGTTTTGTTAGATGCAACATTCAGATATGAAGGTGTACATTTTCCAAATCATTATGATTTCACTGCTCATAGGAGTTCATGGTTTTACGGATAAAATAGCAGGTTGAAGACCCAACTCAGTTTAAAGACCCAAATCAAAGCCATACTGTTCAATCAGCCAAAACCATTTAAAATGCCATTTTAAAAATTGTTTTGACAACAAACTTCACCATGGGTTTACAAATCATTACACACTGCACCATCTGACGTAGAAGTCGGTGGGAACGCGTAAGCTAAGGATTTGTTCCATCTCTGCGTAGTATTTTCAGTTAGTCCAATCAAAGACATCAAAACCTGCATCTTCTGTGACTTTAAAACTGGACTAACATGGTGTTAACCTTTTTTCTTTGTAACCTTTGAGAAACGTAACCCATTTATTGTATGGCCAGTACTAAACAAATGGAATAAAACGAGTGGGATACACATATCTCATGCCAATCTAGTGTTTGGTTCTTTTAGAGCTAGATAGCTTACTGTTTAGAAAAGGCTATGAGCTACTTCAATATGTCCCTTGCTTCTATCTTGTAATTGTGTAACTGTACTGTGTTCTATGTCTCTTTGTGTTCTTTAAGCTGGCTGCAAGTTTACTGTGGCAATAAGCCCCTCGACTGCGGATCATTACCGGCTAAGGTAATGCCCCCGGGGGCCCATAGTTACAGGTCCGAGTGAAGGCCCCGGGGGCATTACCGTAGGTGGTAATGGCCTGCAGTTGAGGGGCTTATTGACATTAGTACCCCCGCCCATTAGACCGGGTACTTATGTTTTTTTTCTCCTGGCTGCATTGCGTTTCACAGCTGGAAAAAAAGGAAAAAAAGTTTTTTAAAAATGGCCGTCGTGGACTGAAAACATAGTCTGTTTTCTCTTTCTGTGGTGGCCAAAGTAAACAAAGAAAATGGCCAGCATGGAAGGGGAGAAGGCACTACACGTAGTCCCCTTTCCCTTTCCATGGCGGCCATTGAAGTAAGTTGAAGTACGTTGAAAAAAAGTAAACAAAAAAACATGGCCGCCATGGAACGGGTATGGAACAGGTAGAAGGGACTACGCGGGACTGAAGTGTTCCCAGCGCGTCCGCTCTCGAAATGGAAAAAGAAAAGGTAAGAAGGTAAGTGGGGGTGGGAGTGCGGGAAGGGAATTCGGGGGGGGCAAGAAGGGGGTGTGGGGTGGTGGGGAAGAAGACTTACCTGATTCCCCGGTGAGGGGAGATGGCGGCCGCCGGCCATGAGGAGGCTCAGGGCAGCAGGATTACCATGTGGTAATGCCCGCATTGTGACCCTCTCCATTGGCTGGGAGGCCGCCACACCCCCTTAGCCGGGTACTTATTTCTCTTCTTTCACTGCCATTGTCCTTGATCTTAAAACACAGCTTGTTGTATTTAAATAAGCACTATGACAACACAGCATTTTACAGAGATGGTACCTTTGTCATGCTAACTCAAGTTTTTGGATTCTAGATTTCACCACTTCATCCATCTCGTACAATTGAAAACAATTCCTTCACATTTAGACAAGAGTAGTTCAACATACGGGAGAAGGTTTCCACCTCTGAAGTTCTTGTTCAAACTGGTTTCTTTTTTTTTGCATTCTTTGATTTGCAGTCCTGGATTTCCAGTACTCCAAGTCACAGAATGCAAAGAACAATCAAGACTCAACAAGCGCTTCATGAATGAAAGGGATTTGCTTCTGGATTACAAATCACGGTGTGTGGGAGGTCAAGAAATCAAAGGTGAACACAGAAGAGATGGGTACATTGTTACGGTATTTTTCATTCACTAGGATTGCATTTTATGGTGTGCAAGATGAAATGTCCGGTTTGGTCACAACTGAAATTCTATTTTTTGGGGCTTTTCATTTTGGTTTGTTTACCTGCGAATGTGCTCGGTGGGCCAGCAACATTCCAGCCACTTGATCTGGCAGGCATATGATCTGCGCTGAATCTTAGTGTCTCATGTACTGCCCATGATGTACACTACCCCGGATCAATCTGCCTCGCGATGGATGCTTTGGTAAATAGGGCTACTAGAGAATGACGTCACAATGGCGAGCAGAGCTGATGAAGCCCATGTTTGGTGATTGTTGATGAGTCAGGGGTGTGAAAACAGAAAGGCACGTGTTTATTTTCATTGGATAGGCCCTGTGCATTTCTTCTGGAAGGGTGTGATGGCACTTTCGTGTGTGATGCACCCATTGTTTCTTTTCTGCCAACTACCGAAGATTAACTTCGATATGGTTATTTATAAAAACCAAGCACCTGATTTCTCATTGAGTAATTTGCATACTCATAGAACACCCGATTCTTGACTGAGTGAGGGTCGCCACCCCATCCATCGCCCACTACAGGAAGAAGCCACAGTGACGGTTGCTTGGTAACCCTGCCTCTCTCCTTCTCTTCTCTTTCAGTCGGCCGGAAGCAGTTTATGAAGTTCGATTCGGCCACTAACGCTGCAAACGTGCTCGGATGCGACTGCGAGGAGCTCTCCAC
Source organism: Ambystoma mexicanum (assembly GCF_040938575.1). Taxonomy (NCBI): domain Eukaryota; kingdom Metazoa; phylum Chordata; class Amphibia; order Caudata; family Ambystomatidae; genus Ambystoma; species Ambystoma mexicanum. The sequence goes on along the minus strand of NC_090932.1, from coordinate 1,364,924,842 downwards.
AGCGGTCTTCAAACACCATCTCAAGCAGATAATCGAACAAGTCACATCCGGAGTCAGGCGGCTGGGACAGGAGGAGGACAGAAATGCAGGTACAAGACTCAGTCTTTCTTTGCACGTAGTCTGGGATGAACGTGTGCGTTTAGGATCATTCTGACAGCTCGCCTCAGAGGTGAATTCATTTGCTTTACATTGTGAGAAGCCAGCTAACGGAAACCCATACGCAGATATGCAGGGGCACAAGAAACGAGTGCTCAACCTAAGTGCACAATCTACATCAAGCACCATCTGCAGGTCAGATGCTAGTGACTCGTGCGCTTTCTGATCTTGGCCTCTAGGGGGTATTGATATACAATGTAGAATACATGTCAATTGTGAATGTGGCCATTTGCCAAGGAGACACCCACCTTTAAATATTGCACACGATATGTATGAAAGGTAGGTGTCACAAACCAAGTGATTATACATTATTTCATTTCATAATATAATTGGAAAAGAGTGGGTACTTCCATTTGGGAACAATTACTTTTCAACCATCTGATTTTCATACTTTTATTCATTTTCACGTTCATCCTATCCCTCTTTCATTTTTGAATCATCCATGATTTAGACTTTTCTAGCTATTCAGTTTGGTTAAGTCCATTTTCTAGTTTCATTTCTGCATGTTGGCTTTAAGATCATTATCCCTTTCCATCCCTTTGTTCTTCAAAACAAGTTCTGTATATGCCACAAAACTATCGCATTATTTTGTGACTCATTCGTCCTTTCACTGCTCCTTTATTACGACTGATAATCCCTTCATGTTCATTACTTCTCCCACCACAGATCACAATTCTTACAGCAAATACACCTAATTATTTCTTCTGATGTATTTCAGATCAGTGGCACAGACATGCTTAAACATCAGAGCAAGGTAAACTAGCCAGAGAATACAAGTTGTTGAGAATAAGGGTGGGCAGATTTGGCAAAGTTATGGCTGCTCTGCAGGAATAGAAGATGAGCAGTGGCTGAAGTCTATACGCAGTCCCAGGCCACTACCAAACCAACAGTGATCCCAAACATAAAGGTGAAATAGGATCAGCCTGAAAGGTATACTGCCTTTGCCTTGTGTGGTAGCGTAGGCCGAGGTCAGGCTATACCTTTGAGAGGGGTGTGAGCTGATAATACTAGCAACACAAATATTAAAAGTAAAAAGACCGCAAAATAGAAGAATGTCCTATTAAGGTTCAATACAAATAAAGACTTTTATTTATTTATTATTGCATTTATTTATTTATTTATTTAGCCTTTATTTAAACCATACAAATTCAAATAACTACCCCCAAAACACAAGTAAAAGCACACCCCTTTAAAAAACACAGAAAATACAAGCTGTTGTAGAAGAGCCCTCTGGGTAAATGAGCAGAGGTGTTCAGAAATTGATTGGCAATGTTCAAGAACGTGTTTTGAAGGAGCAAGGCAGAAAAGGGAGTATTAAAAGTCACTATAGTCCCAAATGTGGGTCAGGGGGATAGTACCTCTTCCCAGTACCTTATTTCTTTGTCATGCATGCTTGACTGCCAGGCTTTAATGCACTGTTCTGCATTTGAGTCAGTGTTGAGACAGGGTTAGTCACGCTGATTTAGTGGGGAGTTTGCGTCAAGCGTGCATGTGGATGGAAGAATGTGTGGATTGAGACGTGTGAATTCATAGGTCCTAACAGGTTTGAGTAGGCGGTCGAGTCGGGCCAAAATGATGCTTCCGCTAGAGTCTGTGAGTGATAAAATGGCTTCCAGCAGGTAGAGTCAGTAGTCGAGTTGGGTCATGACAAGGTTCGGTTGCTTCCACAGTGCTGAACCAGTGCTCAATTAGAGGTGATGGTGATCTTCACTGCTGCGAGAAGGGATTGAATTGGCTCAAACAAGCAGGTAAGCAGCTTCAGGTACATGGGGTACCAAATTGAGAACCATGGGTCTTGTGTTGGTGCAAAGAGAATTATCCACTGTCAAAGAGGCTCGAAGGCGGCTTGACGTTGTGTAAGGATTTCCAGCTGCTGTTGGACATTGTTGAGAGTCCCAAATGTAGTTGCTCCAGAACAAAGTGAGTCATTCTGCTGCACTCCTTCTCTAGCAAGCTTGACTACCACCTACAGGGTCTCCACCATCTTCAGTGACAAGTTCCTAGTTCCAATACAGCCTTGTACTAAAAGAAGTCACCCCCACTGGTCCCTTGGGATAGTTAAGGGACAGAGCTCTCCACTGCCTTGAATTACTTTTATCTTAACCTCCTTAGCAGATGACCTGGGGATAGACTGTATGCCCAACATAGATGCAGAGGAATTCCTCTTGTGCAAGTCCAACATTCAATCAAATAATGAGGGGTGGGGTTCTCTTTTAAAGTCAAAATATTCCAAAGCAAGCCTGCTACCAAGGGCTTAATCCACATTCTTGTTTTAAGTGTCATTTGCCTTATGACATTACATTCAGGATACCTTGCTTCCAGAATATGGAGGTGACAGGAAAATTAAGAGAACTCTAACAAAAAGCAAGTTAGTTGGACCCTTCTACAGGCATACTGTTCACCTCTTTTCATGTCCACTAGCTTCAAAGTATCCTCCAGTGATAGCACCATGGTATGAGGCTGGCTTTGTTATGTCAGTGATGCTTCTGAATTACCATTCCCAGGAGACCGTATGAGGGAAGTTTCCATGCTATTGTTCCACATGGCAGGTGTGGAGTCAGTCAGCCTAGAAAACAATGAACATCAGTCCTGTCAAAGTTAAGCACTGCTCACAGCAGTGACACCGGTGTGATAATGAATTGCAGTGGCTTTATAACTGTGGATTGTTAGCAGTCCCCAGGGCACTACCAGCCATTGCTTACATTTAAAGATGTACTTGTCACCAGACTGTGTAACATGACATAACATAACAGGTGTATTTGTAAAGCACAAATTCACCTGCAGAGTTGTTTCTTGGTGCTATTAACAGATAGCAGATGTTTATAATTATAGGCGTACAATTGTCAACATTTTCGTTAGCGGTGCAGGCAGATAATAATGCCACATCAGATGCAGGGCCTTTGTGTCCCAGCAGCTGTCATGGATGCAAACATTACCTGTGAACCTGCACTGTACCACTATAGAGGTGATGCTCTCAATATCAGTAGGCAGGTCACAGCATGAGACACGTGTGCATTGTAATGTTAGCATAGAGCATTTTGGAAGGTGAGTATGAATAGCAGACATCCCTTTCAGAAACAGAATTACATGCATAATTTGAAGTCAATAAAAATCGAGCAGGGTTTGCCAATCCTACCCTGACCAGAGAGCATTCTGTCACAATAAACCACCACCAGCCTGAGCTTGTGGGAACAGCTGAACATTGTTTTTTATATTTGGCAGTCCACTGAGTTCTTTTGGGACCCTCTGGTAGCACAGAAGTGAGACATAAGCCCTGCTAGGGGTTTAGTATGTAGAACAACCATCAACAAGCTACTCAGATCGACCAATTGTCTCACGGAGCTTCAGTGGGCCAATCAAATCCCCCAATTCTCTGGGCATTTTTGATAGGCTGATAAAAGGCCCAACTCACTTTCAGTGTCCCTTTGGGATTTTGTTGACTATTAGAGGGAGTTACAAAGCTGATGTAGATGAGCAGAAGAGCTTGTGCTATAGCCACTGAGAGCATTGTGTGTGTGCCTTTTTGACATCCCATTCCCTATTTCCACCTTTTTAATGTGCTTGTTTTGTCATTAAAGTCTGACTTCCCCTTTGAGAATGCTGTTGTGAACCTCTTAGTACTTGTTTGCTTCTTGAATCCCTTTCCCTTCCACGTTCTCCTTCAAGCCAAAGAGGAAAACATTAGTGCAAAGTAATCTGCTTTTTGAAAGCCCTTTGTGAATCCCTTTGTGAATCCCTTTGTGAATATATGTTTTTCAATCCTTTTACCTTAACTTTATTCCTTCCACCCTGAACAAGGACATCATGAAATCAAGAAACTCCTGATGAAAACCCCTCATGAACCCCTTTGCAAGTGTTATTTTTTAAACCGTAGCACCAAACACAAGTAGAAAAAGGGACACCTGCTATAAAGCCTTTGCCATTTGAAACTCTTGTGAAAACCTTTCCCTTATTTCCCTGCCTCGACAACTGTGATGGAAAATGCTAATCTCTTTGGGAGCATGTAATTTTCGGTTGAGTGGGGCATCAGCAGCAGGAGTTAGAACACAGAGAAGCTAAGATGGATGGCAAGAGGAGATTGATCTAGTGGAGGCAAAGACGGAGGGTCAGCAGGTGGCTGTAGAGATGACGGAAAGTCTGAAAATAGAACTGAGAAATTGAGGGAGATTAGAGGGAAACATGACGTGTTGGAAGATAATCTCAATTTGAAACATGATGTACACAAGGAAGAGACACATTGGAGGTAACAGGCAACATTTGAAGGCAGGAGGTGTCAAATGAATGGCAGGATGAAGTGAGAAATTAGGAGGTGGAACATGAGTTAGATTCAGGGCAGGAGAAGGGCTCTGGGAGGTGGCAGGAGTAAGAAGGGCATGAGGAGAATTAGTGACCTCCACAGAATGGGGAGGAGGAGGAAGTGGAGGTTGAAGGGCTGATGCCGCTGTCTCCCTTCCTGTGGAGGCCCAAAAGTGGACCAGATGAAGGGATGCATACAAGGATACTTACATGAGGGGGTGGAATGGCAGTAGGCAGATCAGAGGTAGCAGGAGGCATTAGAGGGCAGAAGGTGAAGGAGCTCATGCTTGTGGTTCGATTTCAGTGGAGGGGACTAAATTGGCCAGGAGGATGGGACAAATGAAAGGTTCCTTACCCAACATTTGTGTCCCTGTGACAGTACTTCCTGATGCCTGAGCAGAAGTTTCAGCCAAAGGTATCTATAATTTTGTGCAAGCTCTGAAATAAGGAAGTGTGGAAGGAGAAGAAGACTGAGTATTGGGCACAACTTAAGATCTGTACACCATCCTCCACACCACCACAACTATATCATCCGGCAATGGTTTGGGGGCAGCTTTGCCATCACACCTCAAAATGCAGGTCATTCATCACTATGACATAGAGAACAGGGTCATGCAAAATATTCCAGCAGCACAGGCTCCAGCTTTTAAGCCTGTGTTAACATTGTTCCCCCCTCTTGCCCTGTAGTGGAAAGGTTGCCTGTGCCTTTTCAGGGGGACAGCTGGCATGATCATCTTATTTGGAATGCAAGCAGATATTGGCTTCATTTCAGGTTGGTGGTCATCCAGGGTAGGTTCACCTGTGAACAATTTTTCCAACACTTCCATTAAATTAAGAAACAGGAAAAGACTGACATGCATTCCATACTTTTACATGACTAGCGCCCCACCAAAGCGGCTGCTCATATGTCTTGCCACACTCCCTTGAAAACAGGGAGAACAATGTTATATCTGGGCCAGTGTCATGCATCACAGTGAGGCCTGAATAATTCTCATGTTGGTGACTCTCCAGTAGCAGGGAGAACCCAACATAATTGTCATTGATGCAGCTCTCATATAGTAGGGAGAATCGGATCAATTCTCTTCTTGACAACTCTCAGGTAGAAGGGAGAATCCAAAGAATTCCGATGTAAGCAGATTCCAGGTACATGGGGAACCTTAGAAAAGCAAGTGTCGGCATCTCGGAGGTAGCAGGGAGAACCTGAAAATGTTTTATGTTGGCAGTTGTATGACATTGGATATAACCTGACAAATGTTCATGTAGTTGACTTGTAGGTAATGTGGAGAACCCAAATATTATCATGTTGGTCACTCAGGTAGCAGAGAGATCCAGAAACATCTTAAGTAGGCCACTCTCATATACTGGGGATGACCTGAACAATTATCAACAAGTGTCTCTAAGGTAGCCGGGAGAACTCAAAACACTCTCATCTTGATGACTCTCATGTTGCCGGGAGAACTCAAACTATTCCCATTCAGGAACAGGACTGACAGGAGGAGCGCAGAGTGTTGGTCGTATTCTCAATCCATAAAATAAACTCAACCACTCCAGCAGCAATGTTTAGACTTTTCATGAAAAAAAGGATTTCTGCTGTCATGGATTCATGTTTCTAGGTAGTTTGGTTGGTATCCACATAAATGACTAGAAAGGTATTTTTTTTACGAATGTTCGGCCGCTTCAAAATTTCGAACAAATATTTATTCTGCGAGCAATCATGCAAAGGGTACAATTGTCAAGGGACAAGTACCGCCATCTAACCATTTATAATGTGTAACTAACACAAGAACGACTGACCAATTCCTTCCACGAAATGGTGGCTGTTTTATGCACAATAATTTATAGACAAAGCATTTCTAAATTCATTACATTTATTTTCTTGTTTATATAGTCATAACTAGCGACACATAAAAAGATGTGTACAAATAAAACATTTGTTAGTTGAACAATTGTTACAATCTGAAATATCAAAAAACACCACACCAACCAAAAACCATTATATCTCAACATTCATCTCCTAATCTTTCATTCTCATTCAAACCAAAATCATTAAAACCTGTGCAAGTCAACGCAATCTCGATTGTGTGTTCCAAAAACAGAACAAACCAGTCTATACCAATAAACATTAAGGCTCTAAAGCATATTTGTAGTCTTATAAAGTGCATCAATATGTGTTCTAAAAAGAGTATTTATTAACACATTTCTTTCAATATATACAATTGCTCTAACATTTCTATGTAACCCAATTAGAGTTCAACACCGAAATGGAGTGGAACCTCTGGTCTTGTCGAGTTTGAGGAAGCTAGTTGGTAAAACTATTTCCAACTAGTGCACCTCATCAGGACATACAAATACAAAAATACATTCTAAAAATGACTACAAGGTGGTGTGTTATAAAGTGCATTTCTTCGATGTTCAACTGTATTACATTCCAGCTGTAAAGTCAGCCTATTAAGCAACAACAGGAAAGGAAGAGAATAAAATAGAGAAAGACAAAGAACAGAAAAATATCAATCAATCTCTAATACAATTAATCTCGAAAATTGAACATTGTATATTGTGCACCGCTTTCAAGAACCTTAAAAATCATGAACCGTGTGCCTTGTCTATATTGATGCCCCAGCCATTTTAGGGCAGCATCAAAATGTAATCAATTATGAAATGAAAACAACAAGAGCGAAATTATTTCTTGTGTCACTCCTCACTGCCCCACCCAACGCCGGAAAACCCCCCAACCAGATGCATGCACACAGACCCCCGTCTACTGAAAAACGAAACAGTTTGAAACTCAAAACCTCTTCCCTCTCAGTGTGTTTTAACACAAAATCATCGAGATAAAGGTTCTAAAACCATACCTTTCTGGAATTAACTTTATTCCTGTTTTTTCATTTTCTATACCTCCCACTGAGAGGTTATTCCAACCTCTACCACAGCTTACCCCAGTGGATGTAACTTTCGCGTGATATCTTGTCGCGCTAGTGCGCTTGGTATGTGCAAATTCGAAGGCCATTCACCGGATTTGGACCTCTGAACGATGATCTTCGGTCATATCCACCAACTGACTCGCCCTCTGTTGTGCCAATATGCTCCTATTTTCAGAGACTCAATGGTGTCTGAAAAGATGTAATACAAATGTCGCATTGTGGGTAATATATCTAGGTCAGTTCTAATATAGTCTATGTTGGTCTCTTGCTTCAAATTCCTGCAATTTATTGGTACACATTGCTCTAATTACCTCGCAGGGGTGCTTTGTCGATCTTATGGTACAGGTCCCCATTAACAATCAACCAAACCTCACGTTCTCTGAAAAGGATCTGAATGAGCAGAGTAGAGAGAACAATTGCCCCGTCTTTGTTGCTCTTCAGATCTAAGTCGAGAAAAGAAGCGAACCACAAAAGAGGGAAGAAAAAGGCAGAACATTTCAAAAAGAGATGTTTTTGGGAAAGATCAGGTCGCAGCTGCATGTAATTGCATCTGTAAAAGTGGAGGGGGGGAATAAGGAGAACCGGCATCACATGCTAAATGTGGCATCTATCTACAAAAGCAAACAGAGCTCAGGGGTACCGATATGGGCAATGAGGCAGTGATCCAAGGTAGCAAGCAAACCGGTTGATGGCTCCCGGGACCATCCACCTCCCGGACCAAGCAGCCCACCCAAGCCCAAAGACAGACAACTATGTTTACCTGATAAGAGTGCTGTCCATCCTAACCTGCAAAGCCGTACTTATAGCGAGCAATGGCATTGTGGGCTGCGTGGGTGTCCCCTGCACCTAATACAATAACGTTTTGAAGTAAAATGAAAAAAGGTCCCTGGTGTGCTGGTTCACATCCACAGGAAGTGAAGGGAACAGGCTTGGCAGGGAGATAGGGTGGAGGGAGCAAGTTGCCAGAAATGTCAGAGGGAGAAAAAAACTAAAATCATTTTCTCCCTCAGACATTTCTCAATCAATTATTTCATGGACAACCAGGTTGGTTAGTACTGGCCATAACTTCTATACTTTTAAAGATTAATTATATTGCAACAGAAGGTAATGCAGCAGATTGTAGAGCTTCCTGCGTTCATTTCTGAGTCAAAATATGTTCAATTCACTTTTCCCAAATGAACAATCCTTTCCCACAACTTTGGATATTTATCTGGAATGGCATCTTTCCTATCACATTCCTTCTTATTTGACCAACAGCATAGGTGTAAGGTATAGGACAATCCTCCAACTAATATAGCAGCAGGCCCATCCTTTTGTCCGATGCCAAAAATGAACATGAAACCAGGTTGTTAATTCCAGTGCTTCTCAGTCTGAGGGTCCTCAACATACAAATGATCAGTTATCTGATTGTATTGAGCATGTTCACCTTGTGAAGGATTGCCATCTGGCAAGGGTATAGAAGTCCTAGCTTTTTTAATTTTTATTTAAACAGAACATTGTGTCAGTAATTCTCTCCCAGAGAGGGTGTGCTCCTGACTATACACACCTCTCCACAATCCTCATGCTAAAAGCATTGTACACTCTGATGTCTGGCTGAATCAGTAGCCTGTTCTGCAGCCCCTGCTCTCCCGAGGCATTGAGCAGGTTCAGGGCACAGGTGCCCTTTTGACAGCTGCAGTGACAGCCATGTCCCTGAAGCACAAGGTCTGCATTTAAGATCTTAACCTCTGTTCCAAGACCTCATAATTATTAGTTGTCTGTCCTGGTGGCACACTAAACTTTAAATATAAGCCATACCTGAGTTAGGGTACAGTGGACAGCATTTCTCATACATATTACTGCCACATCCAGTTGGAATAATACATGTGTCAGCCCTGTGAGCCCAGCTCAGCTGTGGAAGGGTTATGTGTATGCCGCCACTCCTGGTTGGCCCTGGTGCTGACAGCAAGTCTGCATCCCTGTGATTTGCCTCTATTTGTTCCTTTGTGAGTGCAATTAATATTCTCCCCAGAGAGACAGGTACTCCACATGGAGCTGTCTTATGAACAGGAATCAAAGAGCACACCCATTCATAAAAGGAATAGCCTCACGCCACTGTGGTGCATACCCAAATGGCCTTTGAATCCATTGAGAAGGGAAGGGGTTGGGCTTAGACGAAGGATCCATCATCTTGTTAATCTCTGCCTATATCTTTCCTTCCTGTTTCCTCAACTTTCTGTAGCACCAGGCATTTTGGGTGTGATGTCAGTAGACAAAGTCCACTGATTCGAAGGACAGAACTGGACCTTTAAATCAGGATTGCTTTAGTGCAATCACCTGTGTGCTTTTGTCTTCAAGAAAAGGGGCCTGCCACTTTTTCTAAGATTGATTTTGGAACAAAGACCTGAGAAAGAAATAATTTGACCTCTTCTGGGAGGGTTGACTTTCCAGAGCCCTTCACTGGTGCACAGAGACTTAGGCCCTGATTCAGAAAGTGTTTTCCAATGGGGTTTTGGAGTGACTCTTTCTGCTGGTACAAGACCTGCCTCTCTGCTAGCCTTACTGCTGCCCAGGACCTCATTGTGTTGAAAGACTCCTCACTGTGTGGGCCAGCCTTCCATGATGGGTGCATGCCAACAAGGACTGAACTTGTCCCTGAGATCCTCGGGTGGGACTCACCGCACCATGTGAGCCAAAAGAGCCAGAATCCCTGCATTACATTGCATCGAACCAGTTGAACCTCTTTCTAACACAGTTTACTGCACATCTACCACCAGGACCAACCAGTGCTGCTTTTGGCACTCAACGGAACCTTCAAACCACCATGCTTGCAATCTTGAATTAGTTCAATGCTGCATTGTGTCCTTGCAGAGCCTGTCACCTGCCTATCTCGAATTGACTACTCATCAGTGTACCAAATTGAACTGCTGGAGTGTCACACATCGACTCAAACCAGCCGTTACTGAATGACTTGACCTGGCTCCTCCTCAAAACGCCGCCTCAGAAGACTGCACACCAAACCAACAGGATCACCATTGCTCACCTTCAACTCGAACCTTTGGCCCGTAATGCATCAATGTTGCCCATCCATAACACACATCTTGAACAGACCCGACCTCAATTGGAGTCTGGTACTATTGACCCATTACTGTCCTGTTGGTCCATTTTGGGCCCTAGAGACTGGTAATGTCACCATTGCAGCTTTTTCAACTAAAGGAATATCATGTTCAGCTCTGTATGCTTGTCCAGAGTGCTGCATACTCCCTCGCTCTCTTGCATCACATATGCTCTTTCCACAAGGGAGCATTTTTTTTAAATGTTTTCTATTTACCTTTCATGCAGATATTATATTTAATTAAAGTATTTACATTGTTATAGAACCTTGATTGGACATTACCTTTATTTTGGGCTATTGCACTTTGCTGTTTCAGTTGGTACAAAATAACATTCAACCCGCTTTAAAGGATGTAGCCTGTCCTCGGGGGATGCCACCACATCAGGCAAAGGAGGCATATCTCTAAACTCTGCCAGTTGTACCTTTATGATTGGCATCATTTTTGGTCTGCAGAAGTGGGAGTAGTGAGTAAGCGTGTTTACTGATACTCACCCACGTACTCCTTCAACACAGTCACTTTGTCACACACCAACTGAAATCTACTGACCAAACAATATGCTTACCTATCTATAATTGCCTGCATTTTGGGTCTTTGAAAGGAAATTGTAAAACATTGTCCTCTTTAGATACAACAATCCCACAGGTTAAATAAGAAACATAATGGCACAAGGTCTGTTGAACAACTAGGTATACACACCAATCACCCATATAGCCCAGTTTCCCTTTGTATGACAACAGCATGTAGGCCACCTCCCTGTTCCACCTGCACTGTCCACACTATACATGTTCTCCATTAACTGGATGATAGACAACCACCTCTGCCAGAACACTATGAAGATGAAAATAATGTACCTAGAAAATGCTATTGATGCTTCTTTCCCCTTTGCTTGGCCCCACTCCCTGGGAGCCACTCACTCTACATCAACATCACTAAAGAACATCTTTGACATGCTTCTTTTATTCAAGGACTATCAATGATGTTCCACTTCCAACTCCACCTTCAAAGACACATCCTTTCACTTAGTCCCAATCACTGGGACCATTTTAGCCGGCACCATAGCTCAGAGGAAACATGCTTGTCTTGGAAACAAGACAGCTCTGACCAGCAGAGGTATGATTCCCGGTCCCACCCTTAGAGGCCAGCGTCCAGCCTGAAGTGCCTTAAAAAACCAATTACATTTTACATTGCTCCTGCACTTGCCTACTTGCACTGACTCCCTTTCTGTTCACATGTCTACTTTAAACCACTTTGCAATATTAAAGCCTATTGGAGCAAGGGATCAAAGTGCCTCAAACAGAAAGCCATAAAAAAACGGAATCGTGATATCTCCTAGTGGTTTTCTTTAGAAAAGAACACTAGGTGGGAGAAATCTCAGTGCTGTCGGAGCGTCCATCTGTAGGGACCTACATGGATCCATCATGGCTGCGGAGAATCACTTTAATTTCCTCAAGAGGCTGACAACTTTCCTTTTAAGGAAATCATTTGGACTTGACTCCTACGCAGTGGGCATTGCTTTTCACTGGTTGCATTGGCACTTCAGTGTGACTTATGTGGGACTCCTTTCCACGTTGTTGTATGCACTTGCCACTTAAAAGGATGCCTGTACTTAGCAGTACGAATCCTTAGTATACTCTTCTTTATTTTGCCTTCCTTCACAAATTAACTGATCTGAATGTTTCCAAAGCCGATCAGAATATCAGACACATTCTCTACCCCTTACTTTGGTGGCTCTTTCAGGTGACTGTACAAGCATATTTATTACATGTATATAGCACACCTAACCCTTGAGCATCTCGGCGCTGGAGCTTAAGAATATGGTTACAATCGGTTACAATTTTCTTCTTATGCATGAGGAAATTTGTTACATCCAGTTACTTTCAAGATTAGTCAAATCATGTGCATAAGAAATTGTTTACATCCGGTTTTCAAGCTTAGTCTTAATTTTGTGCATAAGGAATTGGTGACATCCTATTACTTTCAAGCTTAGTGAATTACATAGTGTGAATACATAACGGTTACATTTAGACGCTTGTTCCTCATTGCTTAAAGCAAAGGAGAGCAAAACAATATTGCATTTCAATAATATCGAAATAAATCTCCCTCAGCATGTTTGTAAATGACAGTAACAGGTCTTCCCTCTTTAACAGAACATGGCTCCTTTAAACATTGCAGCATACTCCCTGTCTCACGTGCCATGTGTGTCTGTAACGCAGTGTAACTGCAAAGAAGGGATGATCAAGCAAAGCTAAACACTTTATGACACCAGGTCACGTGTTACCGCCTCCAGGGCTGCACAGTCCTGATCAGTCGTATCAGTGCAGATACTTTGTGCAAAGCTGTGGCTTAAAGTTGTATATTTGACATTTCAGTGTGTGGAATTCCGAGCGCCTCCCCATGTGCGCTAGGAACGTTCAAGGATGAGCTTTCGCCAACTCTGACATCTGCCACCGAGAGGACTTGCGCTGTATGTCAAAGAGCACTCAGGTGGCTCGTCGCCTAGCAACGGCCCCAGGTATCAGGCCCAAAAAGAACACAAGATGCAACCAGCGATTCAAGAGCTACAAAAACTAGGTCGAATGGCATTCTTTGCTGCGAAGTCGCCAGAGGTGTCATTAGCAGCTATGACATTTCAGCTCAAATTACACCCATGTCTTTATTTCTGGCATTTTAGCTAACGTACAATTCCAGTTTAGGTTTGATATCTGATAAGGACGCGGGTACAGATAATCTAACAAATCTATGACCATTTTCTACACACCAACGTATGCAATGTTCTTTAATGTTCTTTAATTAATGAGCAGAAAAGCAGGGAAAATGTGACCTCACAAAAAAGACTGAGATTGAACCCTGTACATCTTTTTAGCCTAATCAAACAAGCAACCAGCCATAGAAATGATTTGCGTGATGCCAACGCTGCAACCAAGGCAGACAGCTGGGTTACCTACCTGATTTCACTAATTGGTCTATAGGTGCATTTACATCAGCATATTTTTAGTTCCCAGTAGTTTGGGTAGCATGATGCAAGCTCGGTGCGCTTTCTGATAGGTATTATTCATTGCCATTCTGCAGCCGCAAATTGCAATACGTAGTGTTGATTTTGGTTTTATTAAAGGCTTGTCAACCGAGTTAAAAAATGCTGTTCGAAGACTCCCTGAGATATTATTGTAAAGGCCAAGGGTCATGTGATGTCACTTCTGCTACTCATTCTGGGGAAACGATGGCAATGAGTCAGCTGGTTCACCAGTCATAGATGCAGGGTTGTTGTTTCCATTATTAATCTTAAATGCTGAGCTATTATGCATTCCCATGTACAAAAAGGACACGCATAGATTCCCTTAGAACTAAAGTGCCAATGTTGGTAACACTATATTTACTTTTGTTTTTTTTTTTTTGGTTTTGGCAATATTGAGACCCTTAATACTCACAGGGTTTTTGTTACAATATATATACAGGTACCATAGATCTGTAAAAATATTTGATTAAATCACCAATTAAGGCAACATCTAAATAGCATAAATTGTACTTACAAAGTTAACTAATTTCGTACACGGCAACACCTTTTTGTGTACTCTACCGTTGGTAACAGTGGCATAGAACCTACTAAGTAGTTGCGTTTGCTTTGTCTGTGATGGATTTGCATCATTGAAACCCTTTAAGGATTTGGAGGCATTTTCCTTTTCAAGTGGATTACTGCTATCCAGAATGCTGCTGCAGAAAAGTAACACAATGAAGCACTGGCAACCAGTCAGGAATCAAACATGGGTCTCCAGAGCAGTCCCATGCAACTAGGTGCAGATGGAACAATTTAAACTTTCATTACGTTGATATTGACCATCACAGATTGAAAAAAAGAAACGTATTCATGTTTGCAAACCATTTGCAGTGAACATTTGATGTGGTAGAACCCTTTTGAGAGGCTTCAAAGTTTGGTGTCATTTTACAGAGGTTCATGACTCCGAACAATAATATAGCCATGTTTCTTCAAGGGGTTAAATGTATTGGGGTGGAAAGAGGTCCAAATGTACATTTCTCGTTGACAATAAGTTGCTCTAATTTAGTGTTTAAAACTATGGCTAGATTACTCCAAAACGTTCATGTGAAGTAACCATTAGTTATATGTGCTTTTGCAATATGGAAAACAACTCTCTAGTGTTGATTCCGGCCTACAGGTTCACACCCAGTTTGACCCAGGGCCGATGTCCAAAGACACATCAATAGGAAACCAGATTGTCTCTTGTGAGATAGCCATTCTGGATGGTTGTCAGGGTTGAAACATTCTGATGTAGGCTACCATTGCAGCCTTTAGAGGAGAGGTTCATGTGGACCCCTTCGCTGCACAAGGTCTGAACGGATTGTTATTGTGGCACTTCCTGGGTTTCACCAACTCGATGGAGGGTGAAGGAGGCTATGTCATCAAAATCCATGTCTTTTGCTGAAGGCTCCATAGACTACCAGAAGTGGCCCCAGGCCACTGGCGGCCAACGGGCCACCTAGAAGGTTTGCAGTGTGGTGTATTATCGGAATTAATATATTGCTTTGCCTAAATAATTCCTGACCACTATATTTCTTTGCACTGAAATGTCAAGTAATTATTGTTAAACAGACAACATGATATAAGAGACTTTAATGAAGGCTCTAATAAAACCCAACTAATCTAAAGTAATAGTGTGCTACCATGTTCCATAAAAAGGACAGAATGTTAAGTAATTTACCATGTTGGAATATGTATTGCAGATCACACCATACCTGTTCATAGAACTATGCCTTAACAAATAGCCCTTGCAAGTAAAGGCAACACACAGAAAGCTTGTTCTTTTCACATGTAACATCATAGTAAACTTATTTTGAACTCAAGGTTGCCTCATGAAAAATATATCTGCTTTATTTAACTACCCATTACAATGAGCCCTTAGTTCAACACAATGGGCCTCATCATGACCTCGGCGGTAACCCTTAAATCCGGCAGTAGCGCTATTACCGCCGGATTTAAGGGTCTGCCGAATCAGGGCTTCAGCGGATTTCGCCCCAGCTCTTGGCTGGGGGAAAATTCGCCGAAAATGTGCGCTATTACCGCCGGCGAGAAATCCGCCGGCGGTAAGAGCGTGAATTTTCCCCATTGAGCCCAATGGGGAATGGGGCATTCCTGAATGGGCTCAATGGGGAATGGGGACTTCCAAGTCCGCCCAACTCGTGATCCCGCGCTATTAGCGCCGGGGGCTATGGCGGTTGCGCTAATAGCCCCCGCGCTAATAGCGTTAGCGTTACCGCCGAGGTCGTGATCAGGCCCAATGTCTTATTCAGCAAATGGTTTCTTCTGCTAAAAAGGGCCAATGACACACAAAAGAAATCCAGCTAGAACGTACAACATTATGCATAGTTTTCAAATGTGCAAAACAAAATTACCATATGAACTATATATTCTTTTCTTGTTTATGTATTGTTTTTATTGGTTCAATAAAACCTTTTACACCTTTGCACATTTAATACAGAACCTGTTAAAACAGCATCACAATTGTTTCTTAATAGCATCTCCTAAAAAAGAAAACATTTCTAAAAAGGCATACAATATAAGCTAAGAGTCAATTTACCCTAACCTCTTGACAATCCCTTTCCATAAATAATATAATTTAAAATTCATGACCAAATATTCTCCCATAAATTAGACCAGAATTGATCAGTATAAATAGAGTTTAAGGCAAGCATCTGAGAACCTTATGCCTTTTGAAATAGGGTTTCTAGTTTAACACAGTTAATAAATGTCTAGCGGTTTAAGCTTCTATTTTGCGCAATCTACATAGACACTCAGAATTATTTTTAAAGGACCAATACTCACTAGAGCAGTGGCGTAACACAAAATGTGGGGGCCCCCCTGCGAGCCATGCTGAGGGCGCCCCCCAACTCGGCAACAAATCACGGGTTGCGCCACACTCTGGGCCGGCCTAGACTGTCACGCTTGCACAATACGCATGAACGTGCTGCTGAAGGGGTATGCCGCACACTGCACTAGGAAAAAGATATAAATATGTGTTTTAATGCAATATACAGCACACTTTCTGAGATAAATTGGCTATAAAGCCAGATTGTTTGCAATTGTTTTGTAGGGTAACACAATCCAATACATGCAAGTCACCAACAGTGCACAGGAACATTAATGCTTCCAACTGGCTGCACAATGTAGACCAGTGTAAACACGTAATAACATTATAGTACAGAATGCCAGGCCACATTTAGACATACCTGTACTGTTTTCAGCAAAATGCCAGTCAAACCAATAACACTCATCAAGAAGAGAGCACACAATAAAGCATGTGTCTCCATGGCCTCGAACAACACGGCCAAACTCTTTAAAATCTGCAAGGAACTGGTCAATCCTGTTGTGGTCTATACCTCTTATGTTCCCTCCCATGCCCTCTGTACAGCTCTGGCCTCTCATTTCTCTGCTAAATCTCAGGACATCCTGTCCTCTATGTCCTCTTCCTCTCTCGGCCCATTTTGGCCATCTCTTCTCTCCTCCTCCTTTTTCCTCTTTCTCTCTGACAACACCTGACGAGGTTTCTAGACAAGTCCGATCTATGAAAGTGTCGTCCAAACAGGTGCTCCGCTGCTCCTCCAGAACCATCAAAGCCCATATTGACACCCTCGCTCCAGCCTTAGCCGATTTCTGTAATCACTCTTTCGCCACTGCAATGTTCACCTCTCCCTTTGAGCACTCTCTTGTGCACCCACTCCTCAAGAAGCAGTCTGCTGATCCTACCTGCTGGAAAACTATCGCTCAATCTCCACCTTTCCTGAGCAAACTCTTGGAAAAGCTTGCCATCTCCCAGCTTACTCTCCACACTGAATCTGTTGGTTGTCTTCATGACCATCAGTCTGGCTTCAGAGCTGCCAGAGGCATGGAAACTGCTCTCCTTAACACCTGTGCTGCTCTCTAACCTTGATTCCAGCATTCCTTCTATTCTCATCCTTCATCTTTCCTCTGCTTTCGACAGGGTCAACATCGCCATCCTGATCAATCGACTCTGTGAGAACCTGGGCATCACAGATCAGACCCTAGAGTGACTGACCTACTTCCACTTGGACCGCCACTCCGCTCCCAGGTCGATCGTGGTCCCATTCTCTCCGCCACCTCTCTCTACCTGTGGCATTCCCCAGGGCTCTATCCTCTCACGCTGGTTTTTCAACCTCTACTTGACCACTTTGGCCTCCCTGATCTCTACCTTATCCTCTAACTTTCAGTGTTGTGCGGAGGACTCAGCTTTCCTTCAGGCTCCCCTCATCCTCCTCTCCTCTCTTGCTCATTCCTGACTGTCTATCCACGATTCAGGATTGGTGCGCCTCCAACAATCTCTGCCTTAATGCCAGTAAGACAGAGATCCTTCTCATTGGGACCCTTGCCACTGTGTTTCCTCTCTCACTATAGCAGACCACCTTGGGCCCTCTTCCTTTGCCTTCCTGCGAGGCAAAAAACCTTGGTGTCATCTTCAACGCCACACTCTCTTTCTCTCCTAACATCTCGGACATCACCAAGAAGTCCCACTACCAGCTGCTCCTCCTCAAAGGGACTCTTCCCTTTCTCACTCTCCACCAGAAGCTCACTGTCGCTAAGCTGGACTACTGCAACATCCACTTTCTCAATCTGTCTTCCTCTAGTCTCCGTCATCTGCAAATAATCCAGAACAGGACTGCAAGACTTAGCCTTGGCCTCAAGCCCTGGGATTGTATTTATCCAGCCCTGAAATCTCTCCACTGGCTGCAAGGATCAAGTTCAAGAACCTTTGCATTGCCCACAAGGCTTTCTGGGGCCAGTGCCAACACTAAATCCAATGCTCTCTTCCAAAATACCTTCTTTCTCTAACC
Source organism: Ambystoma mexicanum (assembly GCF_040938575.1). Taxonomy (NCBI): domain Eukaryota; kingdom Metazoa; phylum Chordata; class Amphibia; order Caudata; family Ambystomatidae; genus Ambystoma; species Ambystoma mexicanum. The sequence goes on along the minus strand of NC_090932.1, from coordinate 1,364,906,517 downwards.
CTTCACTCAGCTACCTCCAACTCTCTAAGGCTTAGACATTTCTCCAGGCAGAGAGTGGGGGTAGACCTCTCTCCTCTGCTGGTGCCTCCAACTGGAATGGCCTCCCTGCCCCTCTCAAACTTGAGGCGGACAACCTGAAGTTTCGGAAGCAGCTAAAAGCTTTCCTCTTCTCTGCTGCTTTCGCTCTCTCTCCCCCTCTGCTGACCTACCTGACCTACCTGTCTGCTGTACTGACTGGCTGCTTGGCTACCCTCAGAGTCTCTCTGAGTCCAGGCTCTTTCTTGATTGGTCACCCTTGCACTGCCTCCGGGCCTACCATGCACTTAGGTGGGTAACAGAAGGGACTGCTCAGAGCAAGTGGTAGGACTTCAGAGCTACAAGTATTTGAAACAAAATGGTGGCGTCCTGACACATACATTTACGTCAGTTTGCATTATAATTTCCTGCAAATGTTATCTCATTTGTCATGCTGAATATCAGAGACACTGTATACTCGTGATTATATGAGATGTAAATACAAAAGGAACCCCAAGTTTGATTTTTAGCTTATTTATTTGGCTAAGGTCAAAACGAAGAGGTAGAGTAAGGGTACAGTTTCCCTTAATATTTAGTGCTTTTTACAAACCAACACTTGCCTCTAGGTTGGCAAACATGTTCGAAATGGAGTGAAACAGAAAGCAAATTATAGACATAGTTCACAAACTTATTGTGCATAGTCATAACATTGTTAGTGCATGAGCATAAGAACAAGACAGTTATTTCAGCAATTATGCTCAAGACAATACATAGGTGTGAGCCATGAACTGAAGTTAGGTTTTCACATGAAAAACATCCTGGTAGTTATTTCCAAGCTGTATTGGATTATTTTGAGGGAGGTAACCAAGTCTTTGGCCAGGGAGGTAACCAAGTCTTGGATGTTTTTTATGTGAAAACCTAACTTCAGTTCATGGCTCACACCTATGTATTGTCTTGAGCATAATTGCTGAAATAACTGTCTTGTTCTTATGCTCATGCACTAACAATGTTATGACTATGCACAATAAGTTTGTGAACTATGTCTATAATTTGCTTTCTGTTTCACTCCATTTCTAACATGTTTGCCAACCTAGAGGCAAGTGTTGGTTTGTAAAAAGCACTAAATATTAAGGGAAACTGTACCCTTACTCTACCTCTTCGTTTTGACCTTAGCCAAATAAATAAGCTAAAAATCAAACTTGGGGTTCCTTTTGTATTTACATCTCATATAATCACGAGTATACAGTGTCTCTGATATTCAGCATGACAAATGAGATAACATTTGCAGGAAATTATAATGCAAACTGACGTAAATGTATGTGGCAGGACGCCACCATTTTGTTTCAAATACCATGCACTTAGGGGCTGTAACTGTAACCCTGCAGTCCATTGTTCTCCTTGCACAACCAATAGCTGCTCTGCCCTGGCTGCACTTACTGAGAGCATTGCTGCCCTGTTTTCCCCTCCCCTCTCACTTGCACTTCCCTGCTCCCTTTTCCCTTGCACTTCTCGTTCTCACAATGACACAAGGCCTAGTGAGATCGTTTGTCTTGTCCTCCCTCTATCATCCCTTCCTTGTGTACACTTGTGTCCAGGCGCATTATAAATGACTTGAATCACATCATATCATTTTATCACAGATGCCCAGAAAAATATACAATGCCGCAGTAAGAAATGGCTAGACTGGCAGCACCCAAATGCCAATCTAGCCAGGTAATTAAAGTTAGCAGGACTACTTTATCAGAAATGTCCAGTTAAAAGAAAGTCATACCAAACTGAGGAATGACTAGACTGGCTAAATCAAAATGCCTCTCTAGCCACTAATACCACATATCATGCCTGCTTAGCCTGGACATGGACAACCATTATGATTTATCACACAATCCTGCCCACCCACACATCCACTCTCCCTCCCACCCACCACCCCAACCTCCACAATCAGCTCCTTGGCCCAGAATTACCTCTGCGTCCCTCTTCCTTGTCCCAGAGCTTTCGTATGAGGCTCCTTGCCTCATAGGTAAGTACTGGGATGAGGAACAGTGGGACTAGGAGTGATGAAGATTACAGGTAGCTAAATCAGGCATTACCTCCATGTACCTCTACCTCTTCCCAGTACTTTTGTATGAGGCAGAGTGCCTCAAACACACGTACTGCCTCGTATATAAGTACTGGGACGAGGAAGAATAGGGCTAGGAGTAAGCAAGGCATTAAACACAAGTAGTAGCGTAACACCATTGAGTTGACTGGGCTTCAGCACTACCCCCCTGACATTTTGGGCTATATTGACTCAACTTGGCTAACCTTTAGAGCAGTTGCCAGACCGAACAGGACACATATTTTAAACGGCACCTGGTTTTTGCTGTTAACAAGAACCCAGCAATTACCAACGTAAAGCATTTCACTGTTAGTACCTGCATTCAAATTCCACATTGTTTAGGCGATTGAAATCGTGATGTGGGTTTAGTACTTGCATGCCAGGGCAGTGATTGGAAGGGTAGAAAGGGAACAGGAGAATTATAGGAGAGAGTTAACTGCTTGTAACATTGAATCTGCACTAGAATAGTCTCATTAAAATGCGTAAATCATTTGGATGCGCCCACACAAATAAGTTTCCCCCTCCCCACCGCATGTGAAGTTAGCGCCTCTCCCAACATTTGAAGGGTTAGCCCCCCGAAATGAAGGTTTTCTTGTGCCCCTGTACACAAGCACACACACCATTCACCTTATACACACCCAGTCATCCACACATTTAAGTGTGCACCCTTTCACCATACACTCACACAGGTAGCCACCTATACATTTAAGTGTGCACCCTTTCACCATACACACACAGGCAGCCACCCATACATTTGAGTGTGCACCCTTTCACCATAGACTCATACACGCACACCTCATGGAGTTGAGGGGGGGCCCTATTACTTAAAAAAGAAATTGGGGCTCATTACGGGTCCAGCGGTAACCGTGCCGGTGCTACCGGCGGGTTGCCGCCAGACCCATAAAAAATTACTATGGCCTGACTTCCCGGTGCCACCGTGCTATTTCAAGTCCGGCGGCTGGGAAATCAGGTGCCGGTAATTTTGTTAAACCCCAGACTCCACGGGAATGGGAACACAGAAGCACCTGCACCATTGTTAACGGTGCCGGTGCTTCCGTGACAGGTCTGCCTACCGTGACTGCTGTGCCTGGCAGGGTCAGACCTGTCGGGCACGGCAGCCCCACCAGGCAGACCTGTAATATGCCGGTCCGGAAACAACAGTGCCTGTAAGCTTACCAGCACCGTTGTTTCCGGACCGGCATGGTCAGAATGAGCCCCATTGTTTCTTTTTTAAGTCACTATAACTTCATTAAGAAATTATTTCAGTTAAGGACCGAACCATAATCAAAATAATTTCTTTATGATGGCTGAGTGGCTTCAAAAACAAACAATTTCTTTTTGAAGGCATAGGGTTCCCCACCCCATGACATGGAGGCCTCCAGCCTAGGGTCTTCCATGTCATGGGTTACGGGGGCCCGCAGACTTCAAAAAGAAAGTTTCTTTTTGTAGTCACTCTGCCTTCATAAAGAAATTATTTCTGTTACAGAAATGTTCTTTATGAATGCAGAGTGAATTTCAAAAGAAACTTTTTTTTTTTTAGAAATTTTTTTTTTTATTTTTTTTTTTTTTACTGGGGCCCCCTCCCAGCCATGTGCTGGTGGGGCCCCCCACACCGCGGCCCCCCCCGCACCGCGGGGGTTGCGGGGGCCCCTGTTACGCCAGTGCACTAGAGTAGGGAGTTGATTACATCTTAAAATCATTAAAAAACATCTCAAGTACATTTTTTTGTAATTTATTAACATAAATACATCGAGAACCTTTGACCGACGAGGGACATACTAGCACAGCGCAAGCAACTTCGTCAAGAGGATAATTATTGCCAATTTTGTAATAACCTATGTGTCAAAGAAACGCCCGAACATCTTGTAATGAAATGTAGTGCATTGTGTAACCTGAGAGAAGTGTACTCTGCAAAACACATGATTGATATGACGTATGTACTACCGGAACATAGATCGTCAAAGATACTAACCACACAAAATATGAGTTTATATATAGCCACTACTTGTTTTCTCAATGCTTTAGATCTAGAAGGGCCAATTAGCATATTAACCTCATAGGATGCAATTGCAATATCAATAAGTGCTAAGTATGCCTTATGTAACTGGTAATAACAACCTCTGGTGATAATGTCGTGTTGAGAAGCGAAACCTATGGCCAAGTTTTGAAATAAGCAATGCAATGTTGAAACTATGCCATGTATAAGGTTGAAAAATTTGAACAATCAGTTGATTTTATTGCAATATTTTCCTTTTTTACAGTTTACAATTTCTAATTGAACTTTTTCTTATTCTCCTCCTCTTTTTCTATTTTGTTATATGCCTTCTTATGCGTTGCTTATGTATCTATGTATGTATTCTCTTAAAAGTGATTATGTTCTTTTGGCTATTATATGCACATTTAAACAAATTTTGTATACGTTGAAAAGTTGAGCAATCAGCTAAATCAATAAAAAAAAACAGGAAGTATTCACAGGAAATGATTGTCTAGAGTATTCTGCATGGTTGGATTTATTTGACAAATGGTAACATCTTTCATTTTTGTCCCAGATGGCTGCTTTACATTTTATTTCTTTAAATTTGCTAGCCAAATTGTCAGTAACATCACACGTGCATCTTATGTTCCTCAAGCAATCTCTCATCTCATTTCCCACTCTTTTAGAGCAGCATACTTTTCAAGTGCTCCTCTTGATTTAAGAAATGTGAGTATAGGGATTTAGTTTTATCCTGGCTCAGCAGGATTTTAATGTAGAGATTGCATGTCAGTATCATTTTCCATGTTGTTAACAAAATGATCTATAAGTCACTAAAAATAGTCTGACTGGGATAAGCCCATTGCCATCCTCCATAGTCTGCCCTCCAAAATGCTCAGCCACGCTGTTTTTTTCAAAGTGTATATCTCCAGGGAATACAGGATACACAGAACTACGAAGATGTTATACAGCTGTACCAATCTTTCAATTGAGTACCCACCAGACGTTTGTACAAATGATCTTACAGCCTTAAACTTTGTGACCACTCTATCTATTATGGTTTTAAAAAAGGTCTCTTTGTTCATATTATTTATAATAAGTAATCCAAGGTATAGGTAATTTGAGACTTACTGTATTTTTCCCCTTGCAAAGCCCCTTTGCATTAAGACCATGTTTCAATGATATTTTGGATGTTACATCTGTTGGCCTTTATCATCGTGAATTTTGTTTTTGATAAATTAAGAATTAGACCATGTTTCAAAGAGAACTCTTCTAACTACTTTAGGCTGTGTTGTAATCCCAATGCTGTTTGGTCAAATATTACAATGTCGTCCGCGTACGATAGCCATGCCACCGGGCATTGCAAAACTTGCCGAAGATTATTATCACAGTTCTGCAGTGATGTTCCTAAGTCAGCTAAATAAACATTAAATAGTGTTGGGCTAGTGTACAGCTTTGTTTTAGGCCACGATGGACCTGAAATTCTCCACTTACTGCCCCTCCCTGATTAAGTCTAAAAAGTAACTTATTATTTGAATAGAGCGCTTTAACAAAGTATAAAACTTTATTATGCAATTTTCCTGTTTTCATTTTTTCCCATAAAATGTGTTGATTGACCGTATTGAATGCCTTCATAAAATTAATAGAACAAATATAAAGTGTTTTGTTCTTGTCTAACAATGTTCTATGGATAAAATACATTAAAATCCATACATTTGTGAGTGTGCTGAAACCGTTTCAAAACGCTGATTTCTGAATGCTTAAAATCTTCTCTTCTTCTATCTATATGTTAATATAAAGTAATAATTATTTGTAGACAACCTTGGCACAGGAATCTATCATGTCCAGTATTCTGTAATTTGCTGGAGAGACTCTTGGGCCTTTTCTTTATAAATGAGGATCTTTTGTAAATGATTCCAAGAGGCTGATACTTGACCCATAGTCAAAATATTTTGAAAGATGATATACAGGATTTGGGGCCACATTTTGGGTCTGCTTTAAATAACGCATTTAGTAGCCTATCTGTGGACCTGGTGCCCTGGAAGGTTCATAGTCACAATATTTTGAAAGATGATATACAGGATTTGGGGCCACATTTTGGGTCTGCTTTAAATAACGCATTTAGTAGCCTATCTGTGGACCTGGTGCCCTGGAAGGTTTTACATCTTTAATAATGTTTTCAATATCTTCCTCAGAGAACTTAAAATAATCTTGATTTTCAATTTCTTGGTATCACTTGTCTCATTTACATTTACTCGGTAGTACAATGCCAATATATAATTCTCCCATACCTCATCCGAGATAGGGTTTATTTCTCTCACTGTAGTGAGGCTTGAATTGTATTTGTGAAAAATAAACCAGAAATTTTAGTACCCTTACCCTTTAACTCAGAAAAGATTGCCTTCCATTGGACAGAATCAATAGTACCCTTGTGCATTTTATACCAGTTTTTGAAAAATAATCTCAATAGTTTTATGGCACATATTTGATCATGTCACTCCATGACATTTCTCGTAACCCATCAGATGTCCTGCATTCATTGCTTTTTGTTTAATACACATTTATGATCATATACTTTCTGATGTACTTTGTTTAAAATATGAATCTGTTTCATTTGTTCATTAGCCAGATTAGAGATAAACAACTTGATAAGCTAGTGAAATGACTCATTACTACTAACATTCATTATATTTACCTTCACCAATAGTGACAGAAATCCAGAGCCAATCCTAGATACATGTCCTTCTGTCCACCTTATTCTATTTCCTTCATTACGAATAGTTTACCTATCAGCCGAATGTTCATAAGGACTAATTAAATAAAGATTAAGAGTGACCTCAATTACCTCATGGTCAGTTTGCTCCTTTGGAATTAGCACAAAGTTACTAACATTCATAAAACCCTGAGAAGTAGTCAAAATAAAATCAATACATGAATTCTGCAAACCATTAATCCAAGTGTAGTAAACATCGTCAGTCTTTACGTTGACCAGTTGTAACAATTTGTACGCCTGGAAGAATAATAACCAGCAGCTAGTATCATTTGTTATTTCCTCCTCAGTAGAACCCAAAGCCCATACATCAAACTGGTTCATTGTACAGAAATAATCCTGAGAGATTATTATTTTGTACCTTTGATATCGAGGTTGATGGAAGTTTAGGTCTCATATTTTTTTAAATATTTCTTTTGTATATGGTTTACATATGAAACCTTTACAATCAAAATGAATAAAATTCATCACAAATTACAATCAATTACCACATATTAAAAATACACAGTAAAAAAAGATAAAAAGCTAAAACAGTAACCACACAATATATTTTCTCCTTCAAATACATATAACCTAGCAACATAGCCCAAATGTAATTTTCCTGCTCCTTCTTATTAAAAACTTCATTTTTGAGACCCAGGACCACAGAAAAATGAAAGAGAAAACTACATTGGTTCATAACATCTCAGCTATAGCAGCAATCTCTTAATTTAAGAAGCACCCAGAGATGGAGAGGTGGCTATATAGAGATCTAAAGATTTAATAAAGCCTGCCACTGCCAGTCCTTCCGCAATATTACCAATTGATAGACATCTGGACCAAATATTGCCATATTCCCCTGCAACAACCCATTTGGCAAATTTCTCCATAAATATACTTTTTTTTGCTTTAAGCTCAATACATTCTAGGAGTAGATGGCGGGTGGTTTCTAATATCCCTATCTAATGGCAAAATCTACATAGGGTATTTACATCCTCAGCCAACTTCCTTCTCTTCCTTATTTCTTTTGCTGGCAGAATTTTCCATCTTAATTTAAGAAGGAGAGAACTATAATAGCGTTTAGGGAACTGTGTCATCATAGACAAAAGTGACCCCCTTTTTCTATGCTGATGTTTTAAATGGGATAGAGAGGGATAACTATGGTATTTCTGTGTCCTGCTGATCCAGTCATTATCGTATATAAGCTTTTTAACTTTCTCTGGGTTATTCATGAGTGTTTCCCTATCAGTAGACAAATCTCGTAAGGTTTGGTCACAGGAGTCTAGGAGTCTCTTAATGTGCATATATATTTATACCCTTTGGAACATCACTGGATTAAAAAACAATTTCCCTAGGTCTTCATAAAGGTTTTCACTTTGGGGGTCTAAAAAACTATGGAATAAAGCCATCATCCACCAAAGAGATCTTGCTTTCAAAGACAGAAGGCCGAAATCAAATTGGATTGCCGACATTGAAATATTATTTGTTAGTTTTAGAATTTTCCTCCAGATCACTCCTTCAATAGTTTCCCAGGAGTTCTGTAGTTCCAAAAAGTGAAGCTCCATACCATGTATCATTTTTGGAACTAATTTCCCTTCATAAAAGTCAACTGCTAGTTTAAGGGAAAATCTTCCAAATGTTCGGTCCAGGTTCACTATTTGGGCTGTCAGAGGCAGGGCCTTTTGTTTTAGAAAGGTGTGAAGCCCAGAATGTGATGGTTGCACCATTATTAGAAAGCCTAAGTAAAGCATTTTGTGTGGCCTTTCAATAGGTTGTGCTCCTATAACCCAGCCCAATTTATTCCCCTTCTTACCTTTTGAGACAACCAGGATACAAGTCTTCCTTGTATTTATTTTTAGCCTGTTGATTTCTGCAAATTCAACACATTTATCAATCAATCGCTGCAATCCTACCCTATTTTGATTGAAAAGTGGGAAATCGTCAGCATATGCCAATCACGATATCCTTATATCCCCCAGTTTTCCGCTTACGAGTCCTGCCTCTTCCAAATACTCACCTACATCCACAACAAAGAGGTTAAAAAGACAGGGTGCCAAAGAGCAACCCTGACTTACTCCTACAAAAGTCCTAATCCATCTGGACAAATTTCCCTCTAAATCCAGGCAGACATGTATCCCCAAATTCTCATACATTGCCATGATTAACTTTAGCAAACTATCAGGGATACCCCAATTGGCGAGTTTGGCCCATAGGCATGAGCAAATTACAGAATCAAATGCAGTTGCCGATGGAAACGACATATAAATTCCCCCCAAATGTTCCCCAGGCTGAGTCTTGACAGGCTCTCATGACCAGCCAATTGAGATTTGTTGAGTGCCCGACTCTAGACCCAATCTAGTAGTTTTTAAATATATGAGTCTTTTCCATCCAATCATTAGCAACGCAAATAATTTACAATCTGCGTCTATCAAGGCTATTGGCCTATAATTCTTTGCTGCATTCCATTCACCTCGATTGAAGATGGGTACTATATGGGCTGTTTGCCAACTAGTTGGTATCTTACTGCTTGCTATAATACTTTTAAACAGCATTGTAAGAATTTGTGCCCAATCTGCTGGCGTTGCCTCCAATGTATTATTGGTCATCCCATTAGGGCCTGCAGCATGCAAATGCTTAGCTGCCTTAATTCGTTTCAGTATCACGTAGTATTCATTACCAGGGTCCCAACAAATCCTTTCCTCACTATCCCCTCCAGCTTTTATTTGGGCGTCATCCAGACGGTTCCCATATAGCTCAGAGAAAAGTCGACCCATTGTTCCTCCGAAACTCCATTCAATTGGTTTATCATAAGCGGGATGTCTTCACGATTAATAAGTTCCTAAAAAGCCCTTAGATCACTTTTCACCAAGACACGTAACATCATTTGTGCATCTTTTTGCAAAATAATAGCTTTTTGGGAAATGCAGAAGTTCTTATATTTCTGCCTGATGTTTTTGATCTTAGAGTTATTTTCTAATTGGCTACTATTAGATTTGCGTATCTCTCTAAGCATCGGAGCATATGAGATTTTTCCTTAGCCACACTCTCATTATAAGTGTGCATGTGTTTTTTTTTGGAAACCCCCCTTCTTAATTTATATTCGGTCCTTCCAAACAGATCACTCAGAAAGGTATAGAACTCAGGAGCATTAAACACTTCTGTTTCCAAAGAAAATAAGTACTAGTCAAAGGATCTACTAAGTCACCATTGAGGGTTTCAATATTACTCGGTGACCATCTGATTCCCCTACCTTGTCCCAGAGTTTTCAGATTGGTTCAACCGCCTTTATGTATTTTATTAACAGGGAAAAATAATTCCACCTTAAGGGTACTGTGATCACTCCATATATTTGGGTTGAAAATAATACCAAGTGAATATTTGGCAAGGCCCTCGTCAACAAAGATATAGTCAATTGTACTCGCTCCCCTCTGCCACATTGGGGGAGTGGGCAGGGTCAGATCTAGTATCCCATGAAGGCATACCAGACCCACAGTTTCACGAGAAAAGTTCCACAGTCTACCCCAGTGGAATTTCAGCCCCCTATCAGATAGTTCCAACATTTCCTCTCCTAGATCCTTATCGCCTTCATCAGAAGAGATACGGCAGTCTGAATTATGGTCTCCAGCAAGGATCACTTTACGATATATAGTTGCAGATTTCCAATCTAATACTATTTTCGTAATCTTTTCCAGGAATACCTCAAGGGGGGGCTAACCCCAAATGCCAATAGACATTAATAAGTACGATCTCCACCAATTCATCGCTAGAGGACACTTTGACCATCAGAATCCCCAACGGGAGACCAGAGATCACTAATGTGGAGAAACCCAAAGTAGACTTGAGTGCAATAATAAGGTCAGCCAATGATCTACCACCCTTACTAGTTTTTGGCAATTGTGAAATTATTTCAAAACCATCTACAAATGGGTCCACCAGGAGCCAAGTTTCTTGTAAGAAGATGCAGTTGTTATATTTCAGCATTAGCGCTGTATCAGTGTTCTTAAATAAGTGCATATTCTCCCTGGTGTTCCATGAGATACATTTCAAATAAAAAGTTTGTAATTGTTCAATCGCAGGATATAAACCTCTGATGTTATCCTTAATTCCAGAGGACTGATGTAACTTGGGCCCAATCTTGCATTTCTCTAAATTGTCCTGTAGGGAGATGCCTCTGTTGTTCTGTTCTTGATTATTTCTTTCTGATCGGTAAACCATTGTCAGATTACCGCTATATTCAGTATCTTTTTATCCCTTAATTTGATTCTGTTCCGGCTTCAGTCAAAGGCAATACCGGCTCTCCGTCCTCACCAAGAAGAGAACTCATATCCAAGCCTGCGTCTCTGCGGCATCTAACAACTCGGCTGAACTCTTTAAAATCTGCAAGGACTGGCCAATCCTGCCGCAGTCTCTACCTCTCCTGTCCCTTCCCAGGCCCTCTGCACGGCACTGGCTTCTCACTTCATTAAAAACACTCAGGACATCCTGTCCTCACTCTCCTCCTCTCTCCCCCCTCCCGCTATTCCCTGCTCTTCCTCTGGCCCTTCTGCAGCCACCCCTCCTCCCTCCTTCTCAGCCTTTCCCCTTTTCACTCCAGACGAGGTTTCTAGACAAGTCTGATCTATCAAAGTCTCGTTGAAACAGGTTCACCCCTGTTCCTCCAAAACTAACAAGGATCACATCGACTCCCTGGCTGCTGCCCTAGCGGATTTCTGCAATCACTCCTTCGCCACTGGAGTCTTCCCTTCCCCCTTAAGCACTCCCTTGTACACCCTCTTCTTAAGAAACCCTCTGCAGAGCCCTCCTGCCCGGCTAACTATTGCCCAATCTCCATCACTCCCTTCCTGGGAAAGCTCCTGGAGAAACTGGCCATCTCCCTGCTCCAAATCATACTGAATCTGTTGGTTGTCTTCATGACCATCAGTCTGGCTTCAGAGCTGCCAGAAGCACAGAAACTGCTCTCCTGAACATCAGTGAAGACCTTCTAACCAACCTCGACTCTAACACCCCTTGCGTTCTTATCCTGCTTGATCTCTCTTCTGCCTTTGACACTGTCAACCATGCCATCCTGCTCAACCGTCTCTGTGATAACCTGGGTATCACTGGTCAGGCTCTGGCATGGCTGACTTCTTTCTTCTCTGACCGACCCTCCCTGGTCCAACTTGGGTCCTTCCTCTCCGACATCTTTTTCTCTACCTGTGGTGTCCCCCAGGGATCTAACCTCTCTCCCTGGCTGTTCAACCAATACCTAGCACTCCTTGCCCACCGCATCGCCGCTCTCTGTCCCAACTTTCAGTGCTATGCGGATGATAGCCAGCTCATTTTCAGGCTACTCTCGGCCTCCCCCTCTCCTTCCCTCATCTCTGACTGTCTGTCTGCCATCCAGAAATGGTGTGCCGCCAACAACCTCTGCCTTAATGCCTGTAAGACTGAGATTCTACTCATTGGCACACCCAATCCCTCCTTCCCTACAGCTCTCTGGCTGGCCTCTCTTGGCCCTCCTCCCACTCCAACCTGCAAGGCTAAAAACCTTGGGGTCATCTTTGACTCTGCACTCTCCTTCTCCCCTCACATCTCTGACGTCTCTAAGAAGTCACACTACCAGCTGCACCTCCTTAGAGGTATTCTTCCTTTCCTCTCCTTCCCCCAGAAGCTCACCGTCACCAGAGCCCTTGTCCTCTCCAAGCTGGACTACTGTAACAGCCTCTATCTAAATCTGCCTGCCTCTACTCTCTGCCCTCTGCAACTCATCCAGAACAGGACTGCGAGACTTGTCCTTGGCCTCAAGCCCAGGGGACGTATCTCTCCAGGACTGAAATCTCTGCACTGGTTCCCAGTGGCTGCGAGGATTAAGTTCAAAACCCTCTGCATTGTACACAAGGCCTTCTGGGGTCTGGGGCTGCATTACCTTCAACTCTCTCTTCCTAAATATCTTTCTGCTCGAGCTCTTCTCTCATCTGCCACCAACTCCCTTAGGGTTAGTCGCTTCTCCAAGCAACAAGTTGGTGTCAGATCACTCTCTTCGGCAGGGCCTCTCTCTGGAACAGCCTTCCTGCCTCCCTGAAACTTGAGGTGAACCATCTCCAGTTCCGGAAACATCTCAAAACCTTCCTCTTTACTTCTGCTTTCTCTCCTCCCCTCCCTTGCTGAATTCCTGACTGAAATTACACTGGTTACCTGGCCACCCTTTCTGATCTCTGGCCCAGGCCCTGTCATTTACCCACCTACACTGCCTCCCTGGCAGCCCCTGCACTTGGGGACTGTTTTTCTGTATCTCTCTAGACCCACTACCAGCACTTACATCTGCACTTCCTTGCACTTGCCACTAGCTGGCTGTTTATGTGTCTTATTATTCCACTTGCCATGTACTGCACTTTCCCCTCTCCCCTCCCCCTGCGCACTTTTCCTTTCCCCCCTCCCATGCCCTTGCACAATCTGAATGACACCTGGCCTAGTAGGATCGTTGCCTGTCCTCCCTTTGCCCCCCCCCTTGTCTCATCGTGCCTTGAAACACTTGTGTGTAGGCGCGTTATAAATGCCATTTCATATCATATCATATCTTTATTTCAAATCCCTCTATCAGCCCTTCACTTTCCCCAATACCTAATTTCTGACCACCCGTGACTTGAAGATGATATTACTCATGTCACAGCGGCCTTTCATTGGAATTCAAATCCTGTCAAGATCCCATGTGGACAACAGGGCTAAAGAGGGATCTGTGAAAACATTTTCAGGATATTCCCTTGGTTAAGACAGACTGGAATATCCTGTACCCAAAGGCTTGTTAACTGCATAGCGTTCTGTTGTTCAACTTCGCTATGCAATTTCACACGATACCCCTCATCATTCCCCTGTAGATCCTTCATGTCCTGATCTTGAGAGTTTGAGCCCCTGACCCCCCTTAAAATAGTGCTTCTCCCTATATTCTTCAGCTCCATTGCTTTTCGATCTTGAATCCCAAAGGGTCGAGAATTAATATCCTCCGTCCCCGATCTTTCTTGGGACTTGGGTGCATATAATTCCCCCACAAATGTTGGTTCTAATTGAGGGACCCCCTCAGGCAATATACTATCTCTTGGATACACCTCTATCGTGTGCCTCATCTGGGCACAATTAGGCGGTTGAGGATTACTATCCTTTTCCCCTAAATTCAGCACTAATTCTTTAGGAGGTCCTTTAGGCATGTGAGTCTCTTGGCTATAGAGCTCTTGTAGTAATTGTATCACTGACACAATATTAACAAAAATAGGGCTCTTAGTCTCGGGAGCCAATTGATTAATCTGGGCATCTTGCTCAGGCTCAGAGATCATGGGGTTCCGATTTTTAGTTACCTCAGGATAATTTTTTCCATTATCTTTATTAATACCATCTATATAACCATAGGCTCTATTTACGATATTGTCTCTTGAATCATCCACTGGATGTGTATATACTTCCAGCACTGAAATTGAGGCCGATACCTCAGATACCAGCAATTGATCTGTTTGAATTCATGTCTCTACCCTTACAGGGGATAATCCTTTTTCTTCCTCAGTGTTCACTGGGCCAACAGTGGAGCCAGTGACAAACAAACCTTCTTTCCCTATAGGATTCCCACCTTCCTTAAAATTATCCTTTTCCACATCATTAATTACTTCTTGTAATTTACGGCCGAATTCTACACTCTTAAGATTGACCCTTCCTTCATGTTGTAAAGTTTCTGGTATTGTTACGCTCGCCTGGTATCCACGGGGACGCCACCCAGCCCTGGTTGCATGATTTGCACTCTCAAACCCTCTCCAGGTCCCTTGGTAAGGCCTCTGGTTAAAGATGGGTCTGCAATATAGGAGAGCTGGATTCAATACCAGATTGTCTTTATGTTTTCCCACCTCCCTTGGCCTCAACTCCTTCCTCCCCCTTGGGCCTTCTCCTCACCTTAATATTGTAAAAGGTGGATTCTCCGTCCTGCTCCTCGTGGCAGGGGCGCGTAGATGTGGGGGGCAAGCAGCGACCACGTTACTTCACTGGTGCAAGCCCCCTATGGGAATCCAGGCCTGCTGTGACTCTGTAGGTTTGCTGTTTAACAGTCTTTATATGCAGTACTTATGCTCCTCTTAGTTCGAATAATAAAGTCTTGCTTCTTTCCTTTTAGGTATGGAAAGGTATTTTGGTGTTGTCATGCAGTTTGAAGATGAGCATGGGCCGGGTGGCGAAAGCGCGGTGTGTGCGATGCTGTCCGGTGAGTAATGCGCGATGCGAGGTGCTTTTTCGCCTTTTATATTGCTAACCTGTGTCTTTTCTCTCCTTGCAGGTCACAATGTTCCTCGCTGAGCGCCGTGATGTTCCAGCAATGATACTGACCAGGAGATGACTACCCAGGTAAGAATTGTGTGGCTTTCTTCGTTCGGGAGGAAACGT
This sequence comes from Ambystoma mexicanum, assembly GCF_040938575.1. Taxonomy (NCBI): domain Eukaryota; kingdom Metazoa; phylum Chordata; class Amphibia; order Caudata; family Ambystomatidae; genus Ambystoma; species Ambystoma mexicanum. The sequence continues at coordinate 1,364,891,292 of NC_090932.1, read as the reverse complement.
GAGTAAATGCTTATTAATGCTGTCTTTCTTCCTCCTCTTTCCAGGTTATTGTATTCCAGGATGCATTCGGTGCCGGATGATGGAGTTCGTACCTTCAGGTGAGTGGAACTGAAGTCGCCGATGGATTGAAGACAGGATACTATTCCAGGTAAGTTTTGTAGTGTTCTTTCTCTCTCTGCAGGTCCTTGGTTTCAGGTAAGCTCGCATCAAGAACTGGACACGGTGAGCGTTACGCTGCCCACAGCAGAAAAACACGAAGCGTGTTCTGCTGTTTGGGTGTGGTTTAAATGGTCTCAGGTAAATTAGTACAGGTAAAATAGTCCCAGGCCTGTCACACCCAAAGTAGTCCAGGGAAAGTAGTACCAGACCTGCCACACCCAAAAGACTAGACCGCATAGCTCAGTTTCTTGTAACTGAGCTATGTGTGTGCCTCCATGTTGGCTGAACCCCCCTAAGTTAAATAGTCTCAAATAAATAGTCCCATTCTAATGTTGTTCTTCATGATGGTTATGAGCCTGCAGCCCAAGGCGCCAGGTCAGACTCCAAGAGAGTCTTGGATAAGGTTTTAAGGCCTTTGACCTGGCCCTAACTGGAAGGCTGACTTGCCAGAGAGGGCCAGGGTTAAGGATTATGACAGGTATAGTCACATTTCCTAAATATGTATGTGTTATTAAGTTCTGTTTTTTAATATTCTTTTCATTTTTCGTTTTCCTAATTTGCTGCATATTTCTTTTTCCGACCAGAATCTTTCTTTTACAGGGTGTATCATCTTTGGTCAGATCAGTGATCAAACTTTCCTTATTTATATCAGAGTTATCCCTCCGAATGGGTACCATCTCATTGTTTATCCATTCCACATAAAGTAGCTCCTTAAATATATCTTGGTCAGGTGCCCGTATAGAGGTTATCGGCCAGTACTATACTGCCCCATCTGCTCTCTCCCCTTAATATACTTAGATGTTGCCATATTAACCTTATCATGCTCAGCCATAATTGTGGCCTGTCCACATGAACCGCTTGCTATAGCAGAATTTAAAAGAGGGATAGATCTATTATAAGTAGTATGAGCTGCTTCAGTCTGCCTCATACCTTCTAGTCTAGTGTATATTTCTGTAAGGAGTTCAGTATGGGATCTAACCTCTGCCCATATGTTGTCATATAGGTTAACAAAAGAACTTAAAACCATATTTAGTGCAGAAACCATAGGCTGAGTAAGTCGGATCCTTTCATCAGCTTCCCTTAAAGTGTGATGCATTGTTGCATCATCGCGGTTTTCTTTTACTGGTTCCTGCAGGAATCCTCTCTCTCTCAACCAATTTTGTTTCTTTGTATACTCGTCAATAAAATTGATGTGTTCAGATGGAGATCACATATATGAAGCATTGCATGTCTGTTGAATAACACTATTCAGTTTAGTCAGTGAATAACCCAAATTACTTTCTGAAATTGCCTGATTAGCACACTCGATGATGCTCAAGTCGTCTATATCGTTTTGTGTTGTATCGTTTACTTCCAACTTTTTAACGACTTCAGCCATCAAGGAGTGGTCTCATCTAGCTACGGTTATCGCTGATATACGTGGCTTTATTTCGGTGCTTGTAGACATTTTTTTACCAAAGAAATTTGAAATCTTTTTACCTGCAATAGGTCCTCATAGCCTATTCTTGGACTGTTTTTGGTATGGGGTTTTTCCCAAACGCCCTACTACTGATGTTTTAAACAATTCCCCAGGTCTCAAAATTTCTTGATTCTTTTCTGGGGCAGTTTGTGACTTCAACTTTTTATCTGGGGAACATACCTTTCAAAATGACTTACTAAGAATAGCCCCATTATTAGAATTACAGTTATTATTATTATTACTATTATTGTTTTCAATATTCCCATTCTTATCTTGTATAGTATCACTCTTTTTCTCAGAGTCTTGGGGATCCTTAGTATTGGTAGTTTCCTGGCTATACCCCAATGTACTATCCTTAGGGATAATTGGAGTCTCCATGTTCTGTTTAATCGGAGCCTCATCTTTCTTATTTCCCCCAAATGGGGTATCACCTAAGAATGATGTTACTACCTCCCTCAGATGTTGGGCCAGAGTAGCTGCCAATGTATCCTCCTGATCATTGATAGAGATGTCTCTGTTTCCTTTGAAGTAGAAAAAACAACTATTACCCATAGACCCTTCCCACGGCTTATGTAGCCCATTTTCCATAATCATCAGAGCATCTGTATTTTCCTGATTATGTACTTGGGCCACGACCAGCCCAACAGTATTACCTAGAACCATAATATCCGTATTCAATACCAAAGCTCTTTCTTCTTTCAGTACCTCTTTGTCTGCCAATAGATTCTTTTCTATGGGCAAATCCAAGGTTCTATCCTTAATATCCATGTCTATTGCGGTATTTATCGATTTGTTAGGGCTCTTTACCTCCTCTATGGCTAATTGGCTCCTAAGGCCCTTTCGTGCCATAGGGATTGTTTTTTATTTTTATTTTAGCCACTCTCGTATAAAGCACAAAGGTAATCAAATATAGAGAAAATGCCCTAAAGATGGGTCCCGCCAGTTATCAGGTACCTGATATCTAAAGGCCTCCCAAAATCACTACAAATCCAGACTGCAGTGGGATGGCTGTGTTAACTTCAACCTTAGTAAAGAGAAAAATGGAAGAAAATAAGAGGAGAGGGAAAGAGACCCACTATATCCCTTTCACTATTAATAACAGTTGTTGATAACCCAAATGACCAATAATAGGACACAAGTTGGTTTTCTAGAGTAAGTACTGCCTGATTGGAGAAAGAAGCTAGCTGGTTCTAAATCAATATAAATATCTGGGATAGACCTAAGAATATAAGCAACAATGCTCACACATATTAGTAAAATTGACTAGTTATTAGTAACATGTAGTATACAAAACAATGCATCATGAGTTCACCATGCAGTAAAGATGAACTATGAGTCACAATAAATGTACTGAGTGCTAACCAGATACAAGTCCTACCGAATTAGACCAGAACATCTCTCAATGTACTAGTGAAATGTTTGGACATATAATAACGTGAAATGTATAAGACAAAATTCCTGGAATAACGGTATAATGTAGAATTAAAATAGAGGGCAATGTGCAGCAAGGAAGACATTTAAAACCACAATGTTAGTTAAATAGCATCAACACTTATAAATAAAGTAGAAATGTATAAAAAAAACCTGTGTATTTGGTAGTTAAATATACTGAACATTTCAATGAGAACTATGGTATATCACTGCTAGACCACCTCGGGGGAGAGACAGAATCTTCGCAACCCCTAGGGCATTAAATGTAATAGCAAAAGCCGTATATTCATACAGCACCAAAAAGGGGAGAGGCATCTTCGCAGCCCCCAGTCGCTGCAATGGAACCTCTGAAAACAGGCCAAATAGTCAATAAATTACACCGTCCAAAGTTAATAGACACTTTAAATATGTCCGCTTCAGCAAATCCTAAACAGTCAAAATAGTGTTTAGTAAAGTGAAAAGAGTGGCTCCTCGCACTGTAAGCTACCAAACCAGTTATCTGAGAATGAACAAAAATGTTTGAACAGCATGACAGTATGACACACAAATACCATCTTACAGCCTTGCTGGTCCGGGCGTAATTTAATAATTGGCAGCAGGTCCTCCAGTGACAAAGAATGCTCGTACCAGCAGGGCATGCCTGACAAAAAGGGTTCATAAACATTAGTCTCCCCCACTGCCCTGAAGTTGTGGAGTATTACGAAAAATGTTTTAGTAGAGCGAATGCAGTTCCAGAAGCACAAAGGCACTGGTAGCTTTCGTGTAGGTAAAGTTCAGGCTTGCATCACGCGAGGAACCTTCCTCTTTCCGGTTTCAACTTTCCATACTCTGCAATGGCATCAGAACATTACCCAAATGGTATGAAAATATTCTGCTACTCAGATACCAGATAACAGCATATGCCCAGCGTCCAGCCCAACAGCCCAACAGTATAGCAGCACCCTTGTCACTGCTGCAGGCTTATCGCAGCAAGGACAACAAGGGTTGGTTTAAATCCGTATTCCTGCTTCCTGCATCTAAAGAGGTGGACACTCAGCCCTTAAAGACACAGGGGCTCAAAATGCTCAGAAGGCTCTCAGAATGCTCTCAGAGCTCACGTAGCCGGAAGAGGCAAATCCGCTTCCAACAAATGAATGGAACAAAGTGCAGCGAGGCACGTAGAACACTGTGCAGCACAAAACAGCCCAACAGTATAGCATTGCCCTTTTCACTGCTTATATATAGTAAGTGCCATTTGGGTAAGATAACATCATGCTTCAATTAGGAGTTCAATCTGCTCAATAATCATATTCAACTTTATATTTCCAGGCGGGTTATACACATTAAAAAAAAGGGTAGTACATTTCAACCTCTGCTCCACCATTACAACCAAATTCTGATCCGATTGCTGTGAAGGGAGGACTCAACAGATTTTACATGATTTACGACAGCTATGATCAATCCTCCAAAGGGGTGACTTTTATCTTTGAAAACTTGTGTAACCATCGATAATCAAGTCCTGCATCAACCACGATTCTTGCAAGACAAAAATGCCTGCTGTAAATAAATAATGAAGTCCCAAGGGGGTTTCTAGGATTTAACTGTGTCCCCTTGTATTCCAAGATCTAATAAGAAGATTCTTAAAATTGGGGTACTTAAGTCACTCATTCAATCAAATTCTGAGTGCCCCCAATCTTCAGAAACAAATAGTCCTCTGTTTTAGGTGTTACAGAATTGTTTCATTTCCTTGGCACTGCCTTGATCGCCTTAACCAGCTCATATCCCGTCTGCAAGAAGCCGTTAGCTTGCGTGATAATGGGTTCCATTATGATAGGTGAAACAAAGTGAATCACAACCCAATTTGGCTCCCAGGATTTTTGTGGGATTTCAACTTGTTTTAGATCATGCACTGTTAACATTTTTAAAGATGTACTTTGGTGAAACAGTTCTGACACATTTGATCAGTTCAAGAAGGGACTAGCTGTTGTGGCATATAAGTCTATTATTTTTTTATCTTGTCTGAGGCCATGTTGATTGTTTGAGTAGATAGATGTTCTAAATCTACCATATTACAATTCTCTTCCTAAAATCCAACATGTCAGTGTAGTCATTGCTGTCATCAATGTATTGAGACTTGGTGCTCATGGCCAGATTTCTCACTAACAATGTTGCCAGTTTATTTTCCTTTTTGGTATTTGTTGCTGAAAGAAACTTTTTGTTTTCTCTAATTGACTTACTTTCTGCCTTTACTTCTTTCAGAGGGCTAATTGTGTTAACCAGTTGCAATCCAGGAATGTAATCTTGCATAGCCCTTTTCTTGCCTGCTTGGTCCTTATTAGATATGATTGTAAAACCCTTTCCAATTTTGTGACATTTCAAATTTCTTGGAAAGGATGCTGCTAAACCTTGCGTTGTCGCCGTAGCCTTACAATTGTTTTTACCCAATGTGGCTGCACAATTCTTTCTTTTCATCGAACACTTTTTACTTAGAGCATTATGTTTCTATTGGCGTTCAGGTTCCACTACCTCCTGCAGGGGCAGACTAGTATTAATACATGCCTGATCCTCCTGGCCATTAATACATTCTTGTTCTTGCATGTCTTGAATGGTAATTGGCAAAGTATTTGTATCTCGTGCCTTGATGTTAACCTCTTCATGTATTGCTGGGACCGGTGTAATCTTTAGGGGCAGCAGCATTTCTGTCAGCTCATTTAAGTCATGTTTAATTTTCTGATCTTTATGCATAGTGTTGCAAAGTGAAAGTATAGTCATGAATTCTGGTTCAATGCATGAATCGTCCAAAGAAGAAGCATCACTTGAGGAGAAGCTCGCTCAATGTTTATGTGAGGAATCATAAGCGTTCATTGCAATAGCTGTTAGATTGGGAGATTTTGCCAAATCAGAAGGTGGGATAGGACATGGGTCCTGAGGGCCCATATTTTGTTCGTCCAGTTGTCTGATTAACCATGTTTGTAACAGCCTGTAAATTCAAGCACCACCTTAGCAAAGAGTTATTGTCAATTGGATTTTCTGCTGATAAATTGTAGTCACTTGTAGTTACTCCAGTTGTTTCTTCTGGAATTATGGCTAGAATATTATATGTAGCATTTGTTTTATTTGTAGGTTTAAGAAATACAGATATCTTCCCATGTTCATAATGTTCAATCTTGTTTATATGCAGGATAGAGTGTGAGACTCCTACCAGAATTGTTTTAGATTGCTTTCGCAGCTTTTTGGCATTCCCTTTCTTTTTCTGCGTTCGACCTGCAGTCTGTACTCGAGAGCATGTGGCTCGTTCTATTGATCGGAGTATGTAGGTATGACTGGTGGCAGGCATCCTTATGCAGTCACCACATTTAACACAGAGCCATGAGTGTGTTTAAATTATGCATAACAAGGTTCAAAGGCCAAGCCGGCACACAGTCACCACTTACGCGTATGTCATTGTAAAATAAAATTATTTAAACATGTAGGAGGTTCAAAGGCCAGGGTGCCGCAGTCACCTCTTCAATATAAATGTCCGTAAACGGAAAGAGAGCCTCAATGAAGGATCATAGACCAGTTATTTTACGACTCTTTCAGTCAACCAGCTAGTACCAATTATTTTTCTCACTTTGGTGACTCACCTAAACAGTACGCTGTAGATGATGCAAATAAACTTGGAATCCAGTGGTCTGTTGCTCCTCTAGCCGCCCAAAGACACCAAACACACAGCGCTGTACACCGCACCATGCTCTGCGCTGGCGTGGGCTTTTTGTAATGGTAGGACCTCCTCCTCAGAATAGTACAGATGGAAACCAGACTTCCAGTGAGATTCAGCAAAGACACACTGTGCAGGCAGTGCAAAACACACCACGCTGCACACTGTGCCGCCCTCGGTGTTGGTGTGGGCTTTTTGTAAGGGTAGGACCTCCTCTTCAGAATAGTAGAGATGTAAACCAGACTTCCAGTGAGATTCACCAAAGAAACGCTTTGTAGGTACTACAAAGCACACAGTGCTGCACACCGCCTAGATTTGGAGATATCACTTTTGAGCCCTTGGCATACATAGTTATAAGGTGCATACATAGTAATATTCAGCAGAAAAACATGGTTCACATGCTTATGAAAATTGTATATTACACTGCATGATTTATTAATAAATCACATATTTTAATAATTTAGGTTTGCATAAGGTGACAGAAACACAAATGGTATCTCCAGATTCACAATATTGATAGAAATCTGATTATGCCATGTTCAACAATATCACATGTTTATGCAGATAATTATAAGAACAAGGACTAGTACAGTATAATGCTAATACTTGTCAATGTTTTCAGCGAAAATTAACAACTATTTTGTTTCAAACTGTATTCTGTGACCGGTTCACTTTTTGTTTTCAGGGAAAGATCGGTTTCAGGTAGACAAGTATAATTATATAGTGTACGTTATTTGATTCAACCTTTCTGAAAATAAATGCCAATTTTCATTTACTGAGCAAAGAATAAATATTTGAACCCACAGAATAGTCATTAATATTTGTTTTTGTATGTTCGAATGTTTGTGTTGATTTAAATGAACACAATTGTGGGATACAGAAGCAGTTGTGTTTTTCCTTTCTTTAGACAGGCAGCCTGTATTGTAGGTGACTTCCCCAGTGTGTTAAGTTAGGATACTGCCTTTAATTCTTTGATTTATTATATTAAAGATAAATACCTAGATAAAAAAAACAGCTTGTTTCTTTGGCTCAGATTGTGGGGAGGGAATTTTTCGATGTGGTATTAGATTTGTGATTTTTTTTCTGTGATTAAACTATCACTAGAAAGGTAAATAAAGTACACATATTGATGTTATTACAGCAGGCCATGTCTGAGTCCCAACCCAGGTGCATGGTCCATATATCTGGGTGGTGACCTGTAGACCCACCTAGTGGTCCAATAGCATCCAATATGATAAACTGGTCCCCTGAGGCAGGTAGTAGGCCAAATCCATGGACCCAGCTTTTGTGGCTTGTTATGGCCTAAGACATGGTCCCGGGTCACTGGCCTTTTTGGGATCCGTGAGTGGCTGGGGCATACAGAATTTTGTTTTCTCAGGCACCCTGGCAGCTTTGGTTTAGAGTAGCCACTAGCCTTTGCTAGAGTTTACTATAACAGGTTTAGGATCCAGCAGCATGGCCATAGGGCAGATTGCTACATAATGACACTGGTTGTGGATACAGACCATGGTGACCTGCCACTTTCAGGGTGGGCTTTGACCACTTACCATGATCTGTGGCCAGTAAATATCACTTCAGGAAGGCGCATGATGTGAGGCTTGCCCTACCCAAAGCCATCACTGGTCAAGGCCACAGGTCAAGGCCAGTAGCCTCTTTGGTAGCCTAGGAGCACTGCATGCATAGTCTGCAGCAATGCCTAAGCAGCCAAAGTCACGCTGGCCATGGCTGCATGCCTCCTCACAATAGTCCTCTGAGGCTTATGCTCCTTTTTTTTGATGTAACATTTCCCCTCAACCTCCTTGATATATCTCCTCCAGAAACTCTATGGCTCTCTCTCTTTATCTGTTGATTTGACTCTTCTACTATCCACCAACATCGCGCCCCAAGATGGTAAATCTCTTTCCATCCAAGCTCCTCCCCAACAACTCTCTTCCTTCTGATGACACCTCTCTCCTGCTCCAACATTCCTCACTACCCAATGACTCTCCTCAATCTGATGACACCACCCTCCTCTGCCAACCTCCTCCAGACTCTCCCCCCAACCTTCAATTCTCTCCTCCTGCTCTCTGATCAGTAACCCTCTTTATTGCCACTCCCCACCAAAATCCTTCTGCCATCGTATACTCAGACTGATCGGGGTGCATTATAAAGCAGGGTCCTTCTTCACCTGCGGTGGGTTCTAATGATATTGGGGACAGCTGTATACTGAGACCTGTGCTTGGCTGCGGTTGGGGCATGGATTGAGGGTTCTGTGGTTTGGAGTGGGGCTGGTGTGAAGGTATACTAATGCCTGTCTGGATTCTCAATCCCTTCACCTAGCATACCTGATGTTATTGCATTTCTCAGTCTGCATTGCTGTGCTCTCCTGGCATGGGATTCTGAAGTCAGAAAACTACTCTGTAAGCATTGGAGGTTGTTATCTACATTGATTCCTCCTTCTGGGTCTTTCTCAGTCTTTCCATTCAATGCATAGCTAGAGCAGAGCCATAGGTGGTGCTGGGATCTGTCCTTACAGAAATTGTAGAAGGGCTTTTTGCCCCATGACTAGCTGGTTGAGGATGCTGGTAAGAGTTCATCTAGGCATACAACTTTGCTAAATGTCTAAGCTTTGAAATCCTTCTACAGAGTTATCAGACACTTGATGTTAGACTTTAATTGAGACCATTGAATCATGTCTCTTCACTTTCTGAAGTGGTATTCATTTAGTTAATAACTTTTGTGATAGTAGACACCATATCTTCTATGGATTCAACTCTTTCTGCTATTCGAGATACACCAAATGAGAACATATTCTGTTCCTCTACCATAACTAGTTGATTAGTCTTGTAAAACTGCCTTTTCATAAAATCTGACAACGCTGAACGTCCAGATTACCAGTACATTCATTGGCTGTATGTACAGTTGTCAGAATATTTGCTGGAAGCCTTCAGAAAATGTCCTACACTTCTTAGGGAGCAAACCAATGCTTACCTTTTCCTTTTTTTTAGGGCCAAAGATGACAGGTGTGGAGTGTGTAGAAGGAATGGCTGTGGGGCTTTATGAAGAACTGTTTGCGGTTATCGTTTCACTTATCAACAGGTAAACATGGGTATCATGTTTTGGGTTTAATGTTATCTGACACAAGAGAAAACTAGTTTGCCTTTTAGTGGTTACACATTAATTCTCAGGCAAATGATTGCAATGCTTCCCTACAACTTCTATGGCAATTTCATATCCTCTGAAACCACCCACTCTCTGATTACTCATGCTCTGATTACAACAGTGGACACAACATTATAATGACATTGGGCCTCATTACGAGTAGGGCGGTAAGGGATACCGGGCACCGGTAAGGAGGCCGGTGCCGGTAATCCCTTACCACCCTACGACGAGTTCCCTTAGCGGGTCCCTCCTTTAATGCCTGGTTTGACCAGGCGTTATGGATGTGACCCGCTAAGGGACTGCAGAGCTAATAACGGTACTGCAAATTGCGGTACCGTTATTAGCTACTTCCCCATTCCCATTGAGCCCTGTGGGGGCTCAATGGGAATGGGGAATGGTTTTTTCAATGGGGACTTACCGGTCCCGCAAAGGTCGGGCTACACCGGTAAGTCCCCATTGAACGAGACCGGTGCCAGTACCGTTATTGGAGGCAGTCATGGCTCAAATAGCGCCATGACTACCTCCAATCTCGGAATGAGGCCCATTGTCATATTTTGAAAATACGTATCTCATATGTCAAGAAATTGTAATTCACTGGCTATCACCAATGTTGAGCCCAAATCTATAAGGCAAATGAAACACATGTAGATCATTATTACAGGATCACACCTTGTGAACAGGGGAAGCCACACATTCAACGATGCTTTCATGGTTTTAAAGTTTGCCAATTGCCAATATGTGATTGTAAATATTCTCAGATGGGGGCAGAAGGCTTCTGCTCTCTCCCTGGTGTCCACTGTTATTCAGTTGTTATCATTGGCCAGTTAAGTATCTGCTCTTGTGACTTGCTTCTGGCAATACGTATATTTTTGTATGTGAGGCACAATGGGCCTCATTACGACCCAGGTGCTAAGTGGTTAACGGCGCCGTAAAAGGCTGCGGCGCCGTTAACCACTTAGCGCCTTACTATGAGGTCCCTTTGCAGGACCCGACCTTAACGGCTGGTCTAGACCAGCCGTTAAAGTAGGGGCCCGCAAAGGGACTCTCGAGGTAAGTATGGTACCGCAATTTGTGGTACCGTACTTAGCGCCTTCCCCAGTCCCATTGAGCCCTATGGGGTAAAAATGGAAAAAGGGAAGGGCCAATGTTCAATGGGGAATTACCGCCCCGCCAACCTTGGAATGGGGTGGTAATTCCCCATTGAACATTGGCAGACTTGTTACAATACCGGCAGCACCCATGGTGCTAATAGCACAATGGGTTATCGCCAGTATTGTAATGAGGGCCAATGTTTTTAAACATGCTTGTCTTCTGGAAGGTGCTGCTTTCTCTTTAGAGACAGAGACAATTTGTTCTCCATTGTGTGAGGTATGACAGAAGGGCCAGTAAACTGGCCAATACTACTTCTTGGACCTACTACTTGCTCTATTCCTTTGCTCCCTACAACAAATCCCTTAACTTTGTGACAACCCCCCTTTTCAGCCTACTCGGCCTTCCCCCACCTCTACCTACGATCACAATGGTGGATGCCTTTCCAGACAAAATCACCTGACCTTTAAATTTGTTCTACTGGTCTATAAATCCATCCATGGTCTTGCCCCACTAACTAACTGAGTGCATCTCACCCTGCTCTCCCTCTGAAGATCTCCATTCCTGATCTCTTCACATCCTGTTAGTCCCCACTACCCTTGCTTCCCCCTGTTTTCGCTCGTTTTCCTTACTTGCCCCATTCCACTGGAATGTTCTCGCACAGCTATCAAAACCAACTCTTCAATGGAGCTCTTTGAAACGAGGCTCAATCTCTAGCAATGGAAGGACCCCCCCAAACCTAACCACACATCCATCCATCTAACCCCACAACCCACCTCTCCTGCATTCTACCCTAAGGACTACTCTATGTGATGTGTATGCCAGTCTATAGTAGCCTTAAAAACATACAAATAAATCTATGGCTGATGGTGAATCAGGATAGCTATTAGGCAACTTTATATATCCATGTATATATATATTTACATATCCATTTTACTTTTTTCAACGCTCATTTGGTAAAACAGCAAATGTTTCAGTAACACATTTTAAAAAGGTTATCCTTGTTTCATCCAAACTACAATAATATTAATTTCGTATTAAGCTTCTGCACGTGAAAAATCAAGCAATAACCATAATGAAATAAACTCACACATATTGCCATGTAGAGCCGCCTTGGGAGGGTAAGGGTATTGAATGTGACGGATGCATTCGTCCCTCGTGGTTTTCTCGAGTTTTACTTCCCCTCCGACCTAGAGCAACACACTGTCGGGAAGGCTGATGGAGTCCAAGACATGCTGCCGGCACTCCAGGGCGAGAAACTGACGCCATACTGAGTTCCCATTAACATGCAGCTTGATTGCTTCTAGAATATGCAATCAAGTTTCCCAGAATACTCGTTTGCTCTACTCTGAAAGCGATGTCAGTTCATTCCAGAAGCTGACCTGCATGACGTACTTTGGCCCACGTATATTCGACTTGTTCAAGATGTGCAATCTCAATAGTTCTTGTACGCAGCACTATTTAATGTGGTCCCATGCTCTTTTACGAGTTTCGGAAGCCGATGAGAGGGGGACTGGCTGCCCAGACTGCATGTTGCATACAGATTATCCGTTTAAATATCCTAGGTGGCTGGAGCCAGGCTGCTGGCTTACTTGCTTTCCGTGTGGATCTATTGTTGTTGCAGAAGTTTAATGACCAGTGATTAAAGCTAAGTGTGAACATAGGCTCCTACATGCAGTACACAATACAACCACGAGAAAATGATATTTCCAAAGCCCTTCTACTACTGCAAAAAACATATGAACAGTCTAGTTAAATGCATCTGTGAAAAGTTAGTGCACAGTGTAAATAGGAGTAAGACCATTCGTGTGCAGCTCATTTGCATTGCATTATGGAAAGCAGGTTCAAGTTCAAAGTTTTAAGTTTGCTTTTAAGGTTTTCTTCTGATATTCTGCCAAGCTGACACAGAGCATATTTTGCTCTAATCAGAATTGCTCAGTCCTGTATTTAAAATGCATCTTAAGTGATGATATGTTAACGTGCATTTTGTTTCCATTCAAGCTGCATGCAGTGCAACAGGCTCGTATGGTGAATTTGTAGAGTATGGAGTTGGGAAGTGTTGAGGACTATCAGTCATAGTAATTAGGGGCATTCGATAGGCAATAACAACACACTATTCTGAGGCAGGCAAACGAGAATTGCAGGATCAGTTGCAAATGCATTAAGATTCAACTGTAAAGCACATCACAGAAAAGATGTCCACAACAGGTGAGCTTTTGGAAGTTATTAGTATCACTGTCATCAAGCTGTTTGTATAATAGATTTCCAAGGAAACCAAAAATTCCACAGCTGCGGTCCAACTGCAGAGAATGTATCACTTTATGTATTGGACATCATTGTAGACATGACTTGGAGTTTGGCATTAGTCTGGTGTTGTGAAAGGATGCAGCAGTAAAACGCGATGTTGTATATGAACTATGCAGGAGCTGCGACTTTTATCTGTTTATATATCAGGCATAGGTCCTCATTACGAGTTGTGCGGAATGCGTTTAACGGCGCCTGTAATGGTGCCGGCGCCGTTAAACGCATTCTGCACTATTACGAGGTTCCCTCGTGGGACCCGATGTGGACGTCTGGTTTTACCAGACGTCCAGAGCGGGTCCCGCGAGGGGACCAGGGAGCTAACAACGGGCCGGTCTTAATCGGCCAATTGTTAGCTCCTGCACCCATTCCCATTGAGCCCTATGGAGGCTCAAATGGGAATGGGGAAGGTCCGGGCCCGGGTTCTCTGAAGGAGGAATTACGGGGCCCTCCAAACTCGGAATGGCCCGGTAATTCCCCATTCAGGGAACCCGGACCCAATTTTGGAGGCAGCCATGGCGCCAATAGCGCCAATAGTGCCATGGCTACCTCCAAAGTCGTAATGAGGCCCATGGGCTTTTGACCACGAACCGTGCATGTAATGGTGACCAATGGCGTGTCTGAGGTCTCTGAATTAGGATAGTACTTACTTATATTTTTCAGGTACACAATGAGCCTGTGTCATTTTGGACTTCTTGAGATAGGGAGCCTTGTGTAGCAGTTCAGTTGAGAATTGTCTAAGATACCAATGAAAGTAGGATGGGATACATGATAAACTAACTGTATGCCTCTTATTAAAGGTTTCAGATAGAATATGAGAATTAGACCAATGCAACTACCTGTAAACTGAGACTGAGCTCCATTTCCCGGAAATCTTCCTGAGTCTTTCTGAGTCATAGCTTTTAACTTAATAGATACTATTTAATCAAAGAACATAGGATACTCTCTGTCAAAAGGAGCTTAGTGCTTAGGACAAGGTGTTTTGCTCTGTGTACCAATATATTAGAATCTGATCTGACTAATCCAATTCTCAACCTCTTCCAGACCCCGCCTTTTCACACAAGAAGGAACTAGTTATCCAGAACTGCAAAAAGTAGTTAGATGCTCTCGGGTTCAGATAATGCTCTCCACGTGAGGTTTCATTTAATCATTAATGAGATAGGAGTAAGAGAGAATATCGATGGAACAGAATTGGTAAACTTTCTGGTGAGATTAGGTCTCCTGCATTGATGCAATGGTTGGGCTCAGATTGAAAACATTTTAGGGATTTCACTGAACTCTACGATTCTGAGTGGAGCTTCTGTAGGGGGATGATGTGTTTCCCATACTGGAAATTGCATATATGGCCAGTGGAATGTGAATAGGGTAGGAGCTAGTGTTACCACATGGAGTGAATCCTATGCTGAGGTCACTCTAAATGGAGTCCCAAGATGGAGTACAAACAGGATTGGTGTATCTACAGAACAACGTGCATTCACAGGTCCAATCACTCCAATCCCCAGCCAAATATAAAGGCAACACCAGCTTTAGGGGCTGATTAGTTTGGCGGTAGTGGTAACATTTCTTATAATTAATTCAATTACCAGGTGCTTTACAGTTATGACCAACTTCTAAGTTTTGTTTTCCTGATTCTTCTTTCTGACTGATTTTTGGTGGAAGTAATGAACTCCACACAACAACAGTAGCACATGTGATAATTACTGCAGGCAGTAATTTACACATGGGGTTGTACACGACCTAATGGAGACCTGTGGGACTCGAACATGGGGAATAATGGACAGGTTTGCATGACTTGGAATCATGATTGCCTTTGCAGGCACCCATTAATTACTGCCTGTGGTAAAGAACATTTATTTGGCTTTATTACCTTAGTGAATACCGCCAAATCCATAATCAGGCCTTTAGAAAGAAAGTTGCAAGAGACTCGCAGACCTCATCATCCACTTCAACCTAAAATCACTGCATTAAAATGTTTTTGGAGGAAGGTTGCCAAGTGGCAGGCACCTCCAACTTTAGAGCAAGGATCAAACAGAATGCTACATATACATTCTCTTTCCCTGTGTGTTTGCCTGAATGAGGTCACTGAGAGAATGTTGAGTGAGTGGTTGGAATGTTTATGTGTGAAGCTAGTTCCACTCCAGGCAGTAGGAGCGTGCAGGCCTGGGTGTTGGGTGGCAGTGGGCCCCCTCTGGGGCACTGCGCCTTATCTAAGCTCCTATACTTGTTACATCGTGATAAAAGGACCTTGTACCAACCTTCATGATATCTGGCAGATTCATTATTGCTTTGAAACACTTCACTTGAATATGAGCGCTATACAAATAAACAATTACAATTACAATTACAATTATTTCGACAGTGGAGACAAACAGGTGAGTAACTGGACCCAAGGTTAACTGGAGCTGAAGAGAAGTACAAAGGCAAGTCTTACCTCCTGCGGGGGGTGCAGGACAAAAGATGGGAGACCCACTAACCCAGAACTACTCGAGACCTGGCACCCAGGGCTACAATGGTGCTACCCATAGCTATGCAGCTGTCACCCAGGGCTAAGCAGTACCATCTATGGCTAAGGAGATACCACCAGAGTGGAGAATGTACCACCCATGGTGAAAAAGGAGTTGCTCTGGGAAAATAAGCCCCCTGGTTGTATTGTAAGAGCACTGACTGCAGAAGGAGCATATGTAGAAGGCTTCAAAGACCTGCAACCCATTGACCACTTTTGGCATGAGAATGGGGTGCCAGAGTGCACAAGAGCTGTCCTGGTCTGATTTGAAGATGAACCCTCACCACAAAGGACTAACCGGCATCCTGTTGTGACCATTGGAGCAGTTGGCCGCTCCTGAGCTCAGCTCTGTGCCATGGCAGGCCGAGCAGTGGTGACATCACTGTTGCCTCTGCTGGGGATTGTAATCCTAGACTATGTGGCCAGTATTTGGGGATGGGGTTTTGAATTTAGTGTTTCCTCATGAACATTGGGCCTCATTACGAGTCCGGCGGTAACTGAGGTGGTAAAACCGCCTGGTTACCGCCAGACTCATATTACCATTCCGCCTCCGTGACTCCCGGAATTACCGGGGCATTACAACCCCGGTTTCCCGGGAATCACGGAGGCGGAATGGGGATCATTGAAACACCGGCAGCATCTCGTAATGCTGCCGGTGTTTCCTCGTCTGCCTGCAGGCGGGCGGTGTTAAACCCGCCAGGTCAAACCTGGCGGGAACATCACCTCCCGCCTGCAGGAGTCGGGATCAGGCGGTCCGGAAACAACGGTGGCGGCGGGTTTACCGCCACTGTTATTTCCGGACCGCCTGATTTGTAATGAGGCCCATTAACTATGATTCTTTGCTGTAGTGATACATCTCACTTGTAGGACTGTGTTTTTCTCAATTTCCCTGTATCTGTTTTCTCTTCTGGTGCATACGGGGAGGTGTGTTGGCTGGTGCTTGTGGTATGCGTTTCGGTGAATGGTTTTCCTTGTGCTATGTTACTCAGTGGTAGATTGAATTTAACTGAACTTCAGTGGTCTCCATTCTTTGCAGCTAATCAAGTTGGTGTGTTGTCCATTGCTGTCGTTTCGGTAGGGCTTGTGATCGGGTACATATGCCCCGATGTTTGGTTATGTGCTCGAGAGTGGCAGGCTCAAGACCTGGGGTGGCAGACCGGGTAAAAGGAATACTGTAATGTTGTGATGGTTGAGTTTGTTGTGTTAGTAGTCCAAAGTTGTGGTGAGTAGTGTAGCCCAATGTTTCGGTAGGTGGTGTTGTGCATGTCTGGCCTAGGGTCTGAGAGTAACAGGATCGGACGTGAGGTGATTTGTTCCCTGAGATGGTGCAGGAAGTTGGTTTGTTATGCAGGCATGCTGGTGCAGTCTGATTTGTGGTCATGATAATTGCTTTAGGTTGTTTGTTGTTTGTTGAAAAGAGAGAGATATGTTATATTCTCTTTCCCTGTGTGCTTGAGTGAATTAGGTCACTGAGAGAATTTTGAGTGAGTGGTTGGAACCTGTATGTGTGAAGCTGGTTACACTCCAGGCAGTTGGAGAATATAAGCTTGGGTTTTGGGTGCCAGTGGTTCCCCTCTGGTGTGCTGCCCCTTATCTAAGCTCCTATACTTGTTATATCTTAAGAAAAGCACTACAACCAAATAAATTGTTATTTGTTCGTTTGGATGCTTTTCACCGCATCATTTACGATAGTTGGCATTGTTCACTCAAAGGCAGCCCCATGCCAAAAAATGTAATCACCACACGGCCCCTGTGCTCCAGCTGATCTAACAAATTCAGCCATCGTCTAAAAGTGCCTTCACACTCATTTTTTAACCCTGAAACTTGGGCATTCAAAGGCTACCACAACATAGCATGCAGTGCTTTATACATACAAATCATTATAAACATAAATAACATCGGGCTGACCCTTTAGTGTAGAAGGTGAGCACATTGTGAGGAATTCAAGCATCCGCACAGTGGGTGTGCACTTAACTGGACTTTTTTTGAAATGTTATGTGACATTGAATGATGGTAGATCAACCTTTGGAAAATGTGCAGGGCTGATCCGCACACATTTTCCTATGGTCACCGTGAGACATACACATAGGACTGTTTACTCTGGGTGGTCACAGCCTACAGGCACAGTCCTCCCTGTCATATTTAGTTGGAATCTGGGAACTGAATTGTTCAGAAAATATGGCTCTTTACCCAAATATTTTTCTCTCTTTTCCTGCGATAAGGCCAGAATGATTTACATGAGATGGAAGTTCAATCACGCAGCCAGCTTGGAATGTCTGGGTCCCAGAATGGGTTTAGCCAAAGAAGAGAGAACATGTAAACTTTGAAGAACTGACATTTAAGAAACAAACATTCATTTTGCTCCTGCCCCAGGTTGTTTAATCTTATAATGGTTTGTTTCCAATTTTGTTCTCACTATGGGAGAACATTTCCCCATTGCTTGTATTTATTAGATTTTTTTACAATCTTGCACAACATGTTACCAGATGCTGGTTTAAATTAGGATTCATATTGTATTGTATATTATGAAATGTTATGGAAATGTTGACTTTTTTTTATATGTATTTCTGTTTAGTAAACGTCAATGAAATGATAATGAATTATAAAGAAACTTGTGATCCTTTTATTATGGGATAGTATGAATATTACATGATATTTGTCGTCAATGTTGTATATTTTTGTAAGGTTTTAGTACGTAAATACATACATATAATATCCAGCCAGCAAGAACTGTGTATCAGTGTAATGACTGGAGAACACGCGTCACTTTCAGTCAGGAAAAGCTTCTTGCAACCCCAGTATAACAAAATAATGACTGTCTATTACAAAAAAACGTACATCCTAAATCAATTACATTACATACGGCAACCAAGGCGGTGTGGTTGAGTCGGCTAAGACACACATTGTACAATCACAAGGGAGACAATACATTAGGATGCTTTGGGGGTTTGCTAACACTCATGCCTTGTAACAGGAAACCACTATGGGCCTGATTCACAGAATGTGACTACACCATTATAAAACAATTCTGTGAATCAGGCCCTCTACATCCTCTGACTTTATAGCACGGGTGGGGGGTTAAACAAGTGCCCAACCCTAACCCTTATACCAACTCCTATTCAGTGATCTAGTAGCCAGCCTGTCAGTCAACTCTCAGTACCACAATGGCAGAACTTATCCAATGGAATGAAATGATGTACTAATCAGCCCAAGAAGACAGGGGGCCTCATTCCGAGTTTGGAGGTAGCCATGGCGCTATTAGCGCCATAGCTGCCTCCAAAATCGTGTCTGGGTCCGGTCTGGTGGAGAGGGGACTTACCGGGACATTCCGCCCTAGGCGGACCCGGTAAGTCCCATTCCAAATGCCATTCCCCATTCCCATTTGAGCCCCCATAGGGCTCAATGGGAAGGTGCTAATAACGGGCCCGCTTATTGTGGGTCCGTTATTAGCTCCAAGGTCCCTTAACGGGTCCAGTAAAGAACGTGTGGTCAGACCACACGTCCTTTACGGTTCCCGCTAAGGAACCTTGGAATTGGGCGGTAAGGGATTACTGGCACCGTTCTCCTTAACGGTGCCCGGTATCCCTTACCGCCCACCTCATAATGAGGCCCATGGAAACAAAGACAATACACAGACACCTCAAGAACATGGAGCACTAACTTGGCACTGACTCCAAATGTAAAAACGGTTAGTTATTACATCAGTAAGGTGGTTGGGGAAAATTTGCTCTCTGGTCACTCAGGTTTCCTACCTGAAAATGTTCAAGGATCGCCAAGTTCTAAAATGAGGCACATGATCATTTGCCATGGCTTTTGCTTGAGTTGAAACAATGTAAGATCTACTAACTGGCCCTCAGTACTCAGTATGGATTGAGAGAAATGAAAATTCAATAACAGAAGCCAAAGGTACGGTGAATGACCAGACCTTCTGGATTGAAAATTCATCAAGTTGCCAGATGGTTAGAAGACTTTTACTCAACGTCTCAAAGTAACCACAGTAATATACAGATGGAAATATAAGAAGCATCACATTTGGGAAGTATGACATACTTGATAAAACCAGTTCCATTGTCCTGAGGACGGCCTATATTTACAAGACTAACTGCATTTTGAGAGTGAACTGTATGAGTCTAGACGGCCGAAACATATGTCGACAAAACCAAAGGAAACCGTTATTGAATTTTCCTTTCTCTCAATCCATACTGAGTACTGACGGGTGGTTGATAGAAGTTGTAATATCAATCACACCCTCAAATAATGTCGCACAGTAATATAGAGAGGCTGTATAGAAGAGTTTAAGAAGAAACAGCCTCCTCTTTGAGACAACGGTTGCATTCAACTATGCGGATATGATTATAGATATCAATGCTAGATCTTTATTCCCTTCATTTTCAAACAGTAGTAGTCCCAAACAGTAGTGCTTCTGTTTTCCCTCTTTTTTTAAAAAAAAATATGTTTTTCTTATTATGTAATATACTTGTGAATTCATTTGTACTTTTTGTATTTAGATTGCTGGTATGTTATAGTGTTTCAGACGAGAATGAACCTGATCATTTGCACAGTTTTTTTTTTTTTTTAGAAATATATAACATGTATGTAAGACCATGTTATAGGTCTTTTTTAGTACTATAAGAAATGTATTAAAATACATGAAAAAAAAATGTTTATAAATCAGAGATGTGTACCTAACAATCTTGTAGTGAAATAGATTGTCACTTCACTGACTTGTAGACACTCAGGGGCAAAAAGGAAGGTGTAGTTGACCCGTCTGTTCTTTTGCTTTGTTGATCTATTACTCTCCTATTCTACAGAGTCGACCCCCCGAGATAAAAAAAAATAGGGAGTACCCAATTTCAAGTATTACACACTGTACAGCACTCTGTCACTCTCGAGCTAAATCTGTGCTTTGAATACAAAATAAAATCCAACATACAAGCTATACAGGATCAGGGAGATGCACTGGGTGAATGATGGGAGTGGTGGTCCTTCAAGGTACCTCCCATGACATGGGGCAATCAGAAAAACAATATTCTTTTATGAATGCAGATGTTTGCTTAGCTCATGGGGTTCACTTCTGTGGACAAGAATAGACGTAAGGATGATTATAATTATAATTATTCTTTTATAGCACACCTAATACCAGCAAGTGGTTTCTAAGTGCGGGATCGGGATTCAAACCAATGGTGCTCTGCCTTGGCATTGCCCCTGAGCTGATTGCCTATAACTTATTAGGGAATTAATAGTTATTTAACAGAATATTGATTTGATTATTTGAACAGAATACTGTGTGTGATCACTATTACAATTGTTACTTCACTTCGATTGAGGGGTTAATAAAATAACCATATAACATGTCGGTCCTAAATGCATTCAATTTCTAGCAAAAGCTTGTTTGAGGAGGGTTACCGCATTCAGGTGTTGTACGGCTATTGTTTCTCACCTCGAATAATGTGCGATATTATCCTTACATTGCATCACACATCCTCATCCTGTCTGGAGTGCAACACCTTTATGTTGTATTTGGCAAGCGACGTGTTTCATGATCACACAGTTAGATTCCAAATGTATAGTTGTTTATCGAATACTGTTTTCTTCTGACAGCTTTGCCAGCGCCCATCCTGGTGACAAACCTTTGCTGTTTGTGTTCCCCAAGGAAGTGCTTTGAAGCTTTAAATAGAACATGAGTCACTATGAGCAGGAGCAGCAAAAGAAACAGAAACACCGCACCACAGACTCTCTCCATTGAAGGCTATTCATAGAGCACGCTTCAGACACCGCAGTAAAACATGTTCTCATCTGTATATCATGTATGGAATAACAGAGGGCTGAAAGGAGAAAAAAACCTATCACTGTGGAGCATCAAAGGCTGGAAATGCTATGTAGTGTCCGTCTGATATATATCTGAGAGATCTCTGACCCTCGTCGTACAACAGCCATGGTAGAAACAAGGATGGAGCTTACCTTTGGATCAAAAAGGTTTTGAGTGTTTTTCAAAATGGCTACTGTTGCTAGATCATGTGCACTGCACCATGAAGAACATTCCAACGTGTCGGAGCCAAGATGGAAAAGGCTCTACTCGTGTGGCAATGTCAATGACATCACTGTGTTCATTTTAAATTGCCAGCGTACAAATGTGATGAGAATACATTTGTCTTCGAGTAAATGAGGGGAGTGGAGAAACTTGAGCATTTAACCTGTAGTTTCAATGTTAGTGGGGTGCATTGCAAGGGGCTGCAAGATTCTCAGACATGGGGAGGTATGTTTAAAATTGAAGATCACAGGGACCAGGTGGACTGCCCCATTTTGGATAAGCAGTTCTTGGCCAAACCCATATTTTGGAAACTCAAAGTCCACATAGTCTTAATAATTAATGGGTGAAACTAACATGGGCGTGAGGCCTGCTGTTCTTCTTGCAAGTGCAAGTAAGACTGTCAGGAAATGCGAGCAGACATTTCAAATGACAGATACAGGAAAAGGATAATGTCTCTACCTGTACATTAGGGAGAGATACAAGTCATTTGGGAATTGTATGTTTTGCTCATGTTTGATATGGGCTGGACAGTGCAGGACTACATGGACACCCACTACCAGCAAAACCTAGGAAGGAAGGATCAGTACACAGAACATGATACGCAGTAGGAGCCACTTGGTACCTGCCATTGCCACACCAGCTTCCATATCCATGAGCTTCAAACCAATGCTCGAGTTGGTCACAGATTTTAAAATGTGGTCAGTGTGATGACTGCACATGCCTCCTTTCCATGCAGGATGTTGTGTTCTACATAAAGTGATGCGACCACCATCTTGCAAGTACTTTATATCGCTGTTCAAAACAATGTGCGCTCCTCCAATGAACAAACAGTGGGAATTGCGCATAGTAGGTGTGGGCGAGCAGCCTGGAATTTAACAAATGACTTTCCACCTTCTCTGCATCTGATCTGGGCCGTTACCAGAGAAAATATGTTCCACATTCAACGCAATATTTTTAGGATCACTCTTTCTGTCTCACTGAGTAATAAGGTGAACATCATGAGCAGTCAGTAGTGAAGTTTATCACCATGCGAGTCCTACTGCCAGAGTACTCTGCTCAGTTTATGCTATCATTCGTGAGGACATGAGAACAAAGATTATATTTTGCTCCCAAACCTGTTTTTTGTCAAATATTGACGCTCGGTCCTGGAAGTGGGAGCACCGAACAAAGCTGTGGGGAGGGGACTAGCCCCTAGGCAGCTTAATAGCTGTCAATGGAGTGCAGGTGCTACAAGCGCGCCAGGGGCAGGACTGTCAGGCTGATACCATCTGTGCATTCTTTGTAGCTCTCAAGAACTAGCTGGTGTCAGGCGCCATCTGGACAATGACAAGTGAGGGGTTTGGTGATCATCGGTGAGATGGACACATACACATCCACCAGTTACTCTATCAAACTAGTACCACATCCCAAACAATAACAATTACACTGAATTACTTGGTAGATCCCTTTTCTTCAAATTGCTTAAAGTTTTAGAGCCGATTACCTCATCCACTCTACATCTTAATAGCATCAACTTACTGCATTGAGGTTTTTAATATTAATAACAGAGCCCCTCTCTTTAGCACAATGTTTTATTTCGAACGTGCTCTGAAATCTGTCAGGCTCATTTTACAAAAAGTGGTTATTGCACGCACTGGTCCGTGAACCTCACCACTTTCATACTGTGGGGTCCCCTGCGTGCGATTGTCCACATTCACAAAACACAGCGGGAAATGAAAGAGTAAAAACAGGCGACATTTCTTTGCGCTTTCATTTTACTCTCCATTTTGCAATGGATGTAAATTCCACAAGTAATGGGATGGAATTGTATGTAGCTCCTTTGGAGGTTAGATAATTGCAATGCCATTTCACATGAAAGCCCAACATGCCTCTAATTACCGTATCCATGACCATACGCCACATTATGAGCCTTTATTTTAGGTATATTCTTTTGACTTTAGTTGTCATGAAGACCTGAATAAAACAATCCAAGGTACTAATTAGTATGCAATGTACAGATGTCAAATGATCGCCCCCAGCCCCCTAGTTAGGCAGAGGGCAACAAGTATTGAAATGCAGATGGAAGGGGGTTGTTTTGCAAATGGCCCCAGTAGCCAAAGTATTCTATTGATCAGTCAATCGGTTCTGAACTTTAATACTACCCTATTTCATAATATCTGTGTGTTGCAGAGCAGTAAGACTATATGTATTATGAATATGCTATAGGTGATTCATCAACTGGACCAGAAAAGGCAGAGTGATGACAACATTAAAGTGTGTGTACATTATCTTCTTCAGATGGCTGGATCAATTCAATTGTTGTTAGGGAAACGATTGACAATAGTACCATTGGCTATCTTGAGACCTTTTTATTTTTCACTACTTTATGCAGAGTCTCCCGGACGATTGATAATGCAAAAAAGGTACATCGCTAGGATGTGAGGTGCGCACAACTGGGAACCACAGTGCGCCCCTCACTAGCCGAAAAAAATAAAATAATACTCCCCATGGAGCTGGAACGGCTGCACCAGGGTATTCTAAGCCTAAACAAGGAGTGCTACATTTCTGGGTACAACCCTTACTGATGTTGCACTTTTAAGGAATTGGGACAGTTGGTTGCTAGTTGCCTGAGAAGAAAACAGTGACCAGAAAATCTTGCATGAATGGTAATGGAATTAATCATGTACACCTGGACTGTTTTTCAGCTCGGCTGCCTCCATGACAATTGCACAAGGCAAACCAATTGAAGGAGAACATTGCTGGGCTTTGAGACAAACAGAGCTGGGAACCAGAGTACACCTCTCAACCTCAAAATAAAAATCTTTGCCTCCGAAATCCGAACTCCAGAGTGGCTGAAGCGGGGTGACCCATGCCTATCTTTGGAATGCCATGTTGATGGCTTCCCTTGTGTGGTTGCATTATTAAGGAAAGGGGACAGTAGGTTTACGGCTGCCTGAGATACGTACAGTGGCCAAATGTCAAATAGTCATGGCATTAATGATGTACAGTGGCACAGCCTTTCTGGATGATTGCTTCCCTGATAATTACAAAGGGCAATGAAACAAAAACATGTTTGAAGAAGAACACTGCTGGGATATAAGGATATGAGAAAAGCTGTGAAGGAGAGTACACCCCTCAATCCAAATTGAAATGTATTCTCATGGATCTCCTAACTGCACCTGGGTGATCCATTCTTGATTTAGGAGTGCTTGGAATGCTGGCTATACCTCCTTACCAAAGGTTGCATTATTATTACATACGGGAGAATGCATTCTTGGCTGCATGAGAAGACTACAGTGAACAGGACTCCTTGCATCAATGGTCATGGGTCAACCATGTACACCTAGACTGCCTTTCTGCTTGACTGTGTGCCTGATGATCTGATAAAGCTAGATAGTAGTTGGGCAAGATCATCTCTGTGATGTGGAGTGAACACATCTGGAAACCAGAGTGTGCCCCTCAGCCCCCAAAAGGAAAGCAAGATGTAACAATTATCTCCAGCTATCCAGTTAGCTTTCAGAACCCCTTGGTCGGTCATACTACAATGGTTGACTCACTACCAACATCCTGAACATGAAACCTTGAAAAGAACAGCACATCTTAAAACACGTCCTTGCATCAGAAAGCAATTCTTTACATCAGAGTGCACTCTGATAATGAGTGATGTCTGCAACCCATAACATCAGAAGAGTCACAGGATTCAGGCTCCTATACAGAAGTTAAAATTAGCTTTGCCAATGCTTGCTTTTGTAATGGTGTATATGGAAATAAAAGCAGACACACTGACCCACAATGACCCTTGTGTACTGTGGTATGATGCACTTCCATGGTCAATTTGTAGTTAATGCATTGTGGTATATGGGCATGAGATGATACTCATCTACCCTTTTATTTGGAGCAGCAATTATGATTGCAGCTTGGTTAGCAGCTTGCACTCACTTTCTAGAGCAGGTAGATGCATATAACCTAACTCCCAACCCCTCACCACCATCATACTGGAACAGCAGGAGAAGATCTGCACTTGGAACCCCCTGTGTTGTTCCTATACAGCATCAAGTGTATGAGAGACACTGTGCACTCAGACAACTGTAGAGAATGTAGCCTCATATTGAGAGAGTGGATGAATGTCTGCACGCACCATTAGACATCATGGAGCGCTGAGAGACATCTGTCGAGGGCGGAGTGATGTCATGAAGAAGACATACAAGGACGTGCTGAAATGATATGAAAATACTTAAGAATGATGATGTAACTGATGCTGTAGGAGAAAAATGTACGACATGATAAAGTAATCATGTATGCAAAAAGAAGATGAAGTAACTTGTGGATCAATAAGTGTAAATAAGTAGTAACGTAAGGGAGATGAGATGTATAGAAGCTTGCTATAGATGACTATATAACAATGCTAAGACAGCCGTGATTGGAAAATGGACGCCGGCTCGTGTAAAGATCCATTTGAACTACCTCTGAAACAGATCAGCGCTGAAGAGTTCGGAGATGCTGGAAAACAGCTTTGTGCACAAACAAAGAGGAGTCTATGTGGGCCTAAGATAAAGGATGCTATTTCAAGCAATAACTGTAAAGCACAAAAGGAGGCAGACAGATAAAGCTATGACCATGAGACACTTTCCTCTTAGGTTAACAAAGATGAAAACATGTGCAAGAACCAAGTATTGGACAATTAATAATGAATAAGGCTCATACAAGATGGAGTGAGCAAGTCTCTAGAGACCAAAGGAGTAATAACATCCAGTTAAAGCGACAAAATAGCAGTAAATAGGAGGTTGAAATTGACAAATGTGCGGTCTCCTCACACGTGATGAAGAAGACGAAAACAAGGGCTCTGTTTTTCCTTTCCCGGTGGCCATTTTCTTGTTCTTTTTTTTCGAAACGCTGCAGTGTTTTGGGACAGAAAAAAACTGCTTTCAGTACTCCGGTCACGCAGATCTTACAGGCCGGGGTACTTATAGCAATATGCCCCTCGCGGCAGGGGCATTACCGAGTCAGGTAATGCCCCCACCGCTCGGGGCATATTGCTTAAGTATATACCGAATGCAGGCAATCAATCAAAATTAAAGTAATAAATACATAGTAAAGAAACGCCACAGTTGTAAAATGTACGATTTACTGAATGCATTAAAATTAAAAATGGTGGTGTGGATTGACTCCTGGGATGGAATGGACTTTGAAGTAACTCAGTTGATGAGGTTTCCTCAAAATGATGGGGCTGACACCAGGTTCAAACCTTGGTCCACATGTTATCACCCATGCACCAGGCATGATTTCGGCCCCACAGCCACCCCCTTGTACAGAGAGCAATGGGCATCTGTACACCTACGTCCTGGAAAGTAACGCTACATAACACTTTCCTCCTCCTCACCGTGCACTGATGGCCAGCGCAGATCATGAAGGTGTGAGTGCTTCCACCCACAATGAATTACAAGGAGCACTGAGCAGTAACATGATAAACAACATCTAGAAAGGCAATGCAAAACCAGTCTCAAAGCAGCTACAATATCCGTGGACGACGCTTGGCTGATTAATAAAGCATTATGTAGAAACCTTGCTCTCAGGTATTGTATATGGAATGTGCAACCTTCCAGGTATCACCTCATGTTTAATAATTGGGATTTCAAACAACCCTGAAAGCTGGTCTCCCTCAGCGGTACTCTATGAAGAGTCAATGTCCTGGGAACATATTGAGGTATTGCTTGAAAAGTAGGTGACTCCTGGTGTTCTCCTGTTGCAATGAAATTCATTGAAACAGGAGAACACAGGATGACATGCCGGATTTATGGAGATTGCAGCGTGCCTTCCTCTAAGCAAGATTACCTGTATACATTTATGGGCAAGACATTCCGACAATAACAGCTCCCGATACTTCTTAAAAGGGTTTTCTGATTTCACATCTCCAAACTTTATTTATCATGGAAGCACATTTCTTAGGATACAGGCTCGATTTTACAAGGTTCAAAGTGACTTTGCACTGGTGAAAAAAGGACTTTGCACTGCCGACACAAACCCTTTTTCATGGAACTGGGCAAAGTGTATTTTTGCAGTGCAAAGTCAGTGCAAAATCATTTTGTACTGCACACATGACTTTCTACTGACATTACACTGACTTTGCACTGCAAAAATACACTTTGCACAGTTTCATGAATCAGGGTTTTTGCCAGCAGTGTAAAGGCACATTTTAGCAGTTTAAAGTCACTTTGAACTGTGCCAATAATTCCATGAATCAGGCTCATAATGTTACCAACTAAAAGATGAGAATGGCGGCCGTGTGAGCATAAGGATTACTGTGTGGTTCCAACCAGTGTTTTGGTTACTTTGGATGTTGGATCCTGGAGTTACTGGATCTTTTATGCCAGATAGCTCCTGTGAAGGTTTTAACAGCAACCTGAAATTTTGTGAGATATTCAACTCTATTTACTACTGTAGTGGTGCCCACCTAACTTCTCCACATGTTCTGTCCAGATGCTGCCATTGCAGGGGTGGAGCAACCACGGTCTAAAAGTTTGACATTTTAATGAAAGTCCCTTCACTGCAAGCCCCATTGAATGCAGTTCGTATCAATTAACGGCTTTGGGGCCATTTCTTCCCAAGACTTCTCAGTAATGCTCAAACTCTGCCTGTGTGTTATTTTTGAAATATATTCCCCCCTTCTTCATTGGAAAATCAGTGCCTCGTCTTTATTGAACTTTTTGTTACTGTTTTTGTGTTTTACTGTTTTAGGGCTTTTAATAATTTTTCTTTATCATTTAAAGATGGCATTGTAATTTTTAGATGTTTCTTGTGTACTTTGGTTATTCAAGTGTCAGTATTCAACTCAATGCGTGTGTTTGTTGGTGAGTAGGACTGCATTGACAGGAATTCCTGAACCAAAAATATATCAGTTCCTCGCTTTTCAATTTTCAAGAAGTCCATTCCCACATATTTTAGCATATTTTTTCCAGAATTTGTATTTTTTATATGATCTCTCTTTCTCGTGCTCCCCCACTTTTCAGTTACCAAATAGCCTCACATTGCACTGAGCTCCTATCAGCCCGTTGTAAGGCCTTGCCATTACATCTCACAAGCACCGTCTGGAAGAACAAGTGTTGTCCCTTGTTACTGATGCCCAGCTCTTGCCAAGACCATGATGCTAGAATTTGTGAAACTTTCACTTTGAGACAGGGCAGCAATCTGGGAGTGCAGGAGAAACACCAGTCCTTGAGTGCACCTCAGGAACACAAATTAACCCCTCTGAATAACGGTTTCTACCAAATATGGTGGACCTGTATCCCATTGAGATGGAGTGAAGGTAGCACAAATCAAAACACCCAAAAGGGACTAACCACAGTTCTGGGACTCATATACTGACTTACTAATAATATTACAGTGAGTTAATGTATTATTCCTATGTTCAGATGAAACACTTGACATG